>NC_134386.1:2432966-3041207 GCF_035582795.1 Mycteria americana
CACGGTCGCTCGCCCTGCGCCCTCCCTGCCCGCCTGTGCCTGCCGAGGCCCTCGAGCGACCGGCTCCTCTGCCGTGACTTCGCCTTTCTCCTCTCCCCGGCGTGCAGATCCCATTGAAGCTGTAGGCTCCGTGGCCCTGGCTCCGGCGGGCTGCTCCTCTCCTTCGTGTGCTGCCTGCTGCTGCTCTCTCCTCCCCGTTCGCCGACGGCTTTTCTCAGCCTCCCGAGGTCCCACTGCCAGCCAGCGCCAGCAGCTTTTTTTATTTCCCGAAGTGACTTTTTAATTACATAACGACTCACAAACACTCGACACCGACAACATACCAAAAATAATTGAAACAATGTTTTTCCAGCCTTGAAAAACACGATTCTGTACCAAAACTCTGTCCTTTGAGATTCCCAAAGTTAGAAAAACAAGCGGCAGGAAGGCGGTGTGAGCTGGGAACCGGGAGGCCGTCGGCTAGCTGGGCATGCCTGCCTCCGCTTTGAAGCAAGGGGCTCCGCAGGGCAGCGGTGGTCTCTCAGCCTGGGGGGTGGCCGTGGCTTGGGTCAACGCTGTGCTGGGATGCAGGCAAATGAGTGAGGGCTGCAGCCGGTTGCCCACCGTATTTCTCATTTCCGTTTGTTGGCGAGCAAAGGAAAGTGCGGGGAGAGGGTGATGAGATGATGAGATTTCTCTAGTCCCTTTGTAACCCCCCTCTGAAGGCATGTGGGTGAGGTGTGACGTTTTGGGCCGTGCAGGGAGACACCGGGAGAGTCCCTCGGGCACTGGGGCCTTGGGCTGGGTGCACCGAGGAGCTGTGGTCTCGGCTTTTGCTGCTGGTCTTACTCCTCCATCTCTCTGCTTCCTCCTCGCAGATCAAGAGACAGCATGGCTGCAACTGCTGCCGTCAGCCCCAGTGAATACCTGCAGCCGGCCGCCTCCACTGCCCAGGTGAGTACAGGGGCATCGGCGGGCTCCCGGCTCCCCGCTGGGGCAGAGGGACGTGTTCTGGGGTGCAGGACAGCAAACACGGCTTCCTTCGGCCCCTCCTGCCTCTGCCGCAGCCGGCGTTGCCACGTCAGGAGGAGGGCTGCTTGCAGGACGGGCTGGGGAGCCGTGCTCTGGACTTGTTCCCAGCCCCAACGCCAACTCTCCTGGAGTGTTGTTTCTCCTCCCCGCGCTGTGTTTTCCTTAAGGACCTCTCGGGTCGTGTTCGCAGCTGATATCGCAAGGTGGTCTTGGAATTAAAACTGCGTGAAACACTCCAGGGTGTGTGTAATGGGTGTAAATACCAGCAGACTTGCAGGGTATTTGCAGCTTTATAGAAGCTGTAAGAACATAGGCGCACGATTAAAAGGCAGTCGCCATCCTGATGGCTAAAAGTAGTGTGACTAGGGTGAGCTAAAGGCACACGTGGTACGGGTAATTAAGCAGTTCCCTTAATAAGGGGTGTCTCATTGGCATGGAGTGGATTGCTTTCAATAGCGTGTACCCTTCCTTCACTGACTTGATCTTCAGATGTTTGGCACAAGCCCCTGTCTCTAACTTACCCGTCTCCTTCCTGGCTCCCCAGGACTCCCAGCCGTCTCCTCTTGCCCTCCTCGCAGCGACATGTAGCAAAATCGGTCCCCCCGCAGTGGAAGCCGCCGTGACACCTCCTGCCCCTCCTCAGCCAACACCTCGCAAACTCGTCCCCATCAAACCTGCTCCGCTCCCTCTGGGCTCCGGTAAGAACAGCTTTGGGATTCTGTCGTCGAAAGGGAACCTCTTCCAGATCCAGGGCTCTCAGGTCGGCACCTCCTACCCTGGGGGGCAGCTGGTTTTTGCCATTCAGAACCCAACTGTCATCAACAAGGGCACCCGCTCGTCCGCCAACATCCAGTACCAGGCAGTGCCTCAGATCCAGGCCGCGGGGGGCCAGACCATCCAGGTCCAGCCCAACCTCACCAACCAGATCCAGATTATTCCGGGCACGAATCAAGCCATCCTCACCCCTTCCTCTTCCTCTCACAAGCCGGTGCCCATCAAACCGGCTCCGGCGCAGAAGGGTGGAGCTTCACCGGTGCAGGGCACAAGCAACGTGGTCAAGTTAGCTGGCGGCAGCAACGTGACTCTCACCCTGCCCGTGAACAACCTGGTGAACGCCGCTGAGCCGGGCGCGCAGGCTCAGATCCTTGCAGAGAGCCCCTTGAAGCCCAGCAAAAAGACTCGAAAGAAAGCCATGTCGCCCGCCCAGCCTGCCACTGTGGCTGTGGCTGAGCAGGTGGAGACGGTGTTAATAGAGACCACGGCGGAGAACATCATCCAGGCGGGCAACAACCTGCTCATCGTGCAGAGCCCAGGCTCCAGCCAGCCGGCCGTGGTGCAGCAGGTCCAGGTGGTGCAGCCCAAGCAGGAGTCGCAGGTGGTGCAGATCCCGCAGCAGGCCCTGCGTGTGGTCCAGGCCGCCTCCGCCACGCTCCCCACCGTCCCCCAAAAATCCTCCCAGAACTTCCAGATCCAGACGACGGAACCCACTCCTACCCAGGTACCACCTCCTGTATCCTCCTGCAAGGTCCCTCTGCCCTGTTTCTCCTCCGAGCTCTTACCCAGCCTTTAAAAAGCTGAAGGGTTTTGTGAGCCACCAAACATCCTCAACTTGGCATCCAGTTTAGGCATCGCTTGCGTGGATTCTCTGGTGTCTAAGAAGGGTTGGGAGCACAGCTGTTCCCTCCGCAGGGCTTTATTAAGTCTCTCTTGCTGGCCACCTGCTTGTACAGGACCTGTAGGAGCACAGTGTCCTTGAAACCTCTGCTGTGCCACCAGCTTGGGTTGGGATGAGCCAGCCTGCTCTCAAGTTCTTGGGAGACAGAGGGAGGTGGAGGAGTGGGGTTCACAGCCTGTAGGACCGTGTCTTTAGTGTTGCCTTTGCAAACCAGGCTGCAAGGCCAAAGCAGCCCTTTGCTGCCGTGCAAGGCCAGGACCTTCTTCGGGAGGCCCACAAAGGGTCTTCAGATGCTCGGGCAACTTCTCCTGCTCTTTGGCACGTCACAGGCCCAGATCCCAGCACTCCCCGGATTCCTGGGGAGGGTGACCATTGTGGTGGCGGGGGATCTGCCCGGTGACAATAGCTGGTCTCATTCCTCTTCTCTCCTCCCATCAGGTCTACTTTAAAACACCGTCGGGTGAGCTGCAGACAGTGCTGCTCCAGGAAGCCCCAGCCATGACGGTGGCTCCATCTGGGACCTCTTGCAGCAGCCCCGTGTCCCGCAGCTCCGGCACGGGAGGCAGCAGCAAGAAACCAGCCGCGCGCAAGGAACGCACTCTGCCAAAGATCGCCCCCGCCGGAGGCATCATCAGCTTGAATGCAGCTCAGCTGGCGGCCGCGGCGCAGGCCATGCAGACCATCAACATCAACGGCGTCCAAGTGCAGGGCGTGCCTGTCACCATCACCAACACCGGAGGTGGGCTGCGCCCTGCTCTGCGACGGGGCGGGAGGGACAGCAGGACGTAGGCAGCTCCCCAATCCGGAAGACAGAAAGCCCCCCCCAGCTAGCAGCACGCTTTGCAGCTGGGATGTTACAGCTTTGTAAACAGATCCCTTGTACCCTCAGGCT
Source organism: Mycteria americana (assembly GCF_035582795.1). Lineage (NCBI taxonomy): Eukaryota > Metazoa > Chordata > Aves > Ciconiiformes > Ciconiidae > Mycteria > Mycteria americana. Next base: position 2,436,545 of record NC_134386.1, read on the forward strand.
GAATGTTGTTGACTGTTAAATGTCATCAGCTTCTCTAGCTCCCCGTCGCTTCGGGAGGCCCCCCAGTGTTTCATAGGGTGTCTCTTTGGCGGTTCTGCTGGGTGTTTCCAAGCCCGTCCTGGTAAGCTGTGTCAGGGAGGGCGGTTAGCAGAGACAGCCGCCTGCGGGGTCAGGCTGTGCGGTCGTGCCGAGCTGCAGGACATGTCTGAGCGCAGGGGCTGAGGCTGCCCGAGAGCCCAGACCAGCTCTGTTTGCTCCCGAGCTCTGCGCAGGGAGAAGGCTGAGCTGTGCCCTGGCCCTTGGGGTGAGACGTGTGTCTTCGGGAGAGCTGAGACCCAGCCAGGCTGAGGGACGTGGTGCACCGGGGCTTTCCCTCCTGTGGCACCTCTGGGCCAGCAGCCCCTGCCACAGATAGCGTTGCCAGCTCCCGGTCCCCGGACGCCTCTCCTCGCATCTGCTGGGTGCGATGGCTGCTAGTTTGGGCTTCCAGTAGCCCAATCAGGAGAGGTGCGTTCACACGCACGAGCTCTGTGCTCCTCTAAGCTCTGTAGCGAGGCATCACCGTTCCCTCTGAGTGAACCCAGCCCCTCACCTCTGTGGGACAAGTGTCTTCCTTAAGCTGAAAATAGCCAGACGTGGCCCTGGCCAGTGGCTGGAGCGGTCTGTGAGCCGCAGACAGCCCTGGTGCACGTCTGCCCCGGCATCGCCTGCTCATCTCCCTGCTGCCAGGAGAGACACGTCCCGGCAGCCGCTCTGTCCTCCCCTCCTGCCCGGCAAACCTTCCCCAGCCCAGTCCCAGTGGCGTGGGCTGCCACCAGGGAGCCGAGGGGAGGAAGCTGTGTCTGAGGGAAGTTTATCTGCTTTCTGATCCAGAAAGACCTGCTGCCGTGCGGTGGTTTCTCTCTCAGCAAGAACCGGCAGGAGGCCCGGCTCGGTTTTGCAGTCGGAAGCTGTTCTTTCTTGCTTGACTAAACGATGTCAGCATAAAACACGAGCCAGCGTGGTTTCGTGCTCCGCAGCGGGCCGCCGTCCTCGCTGGGGTTGCTTTTAAGGGGGTTTTTAATTGCTGCTTCGCATGTAAATCTGGGGCCAGCCGTGAGCGTCGGGGAGATGCCACAGGCAGATGTTGCTGCTGTCTGCGCTGCTGCCTGCAACGCGCCGCAAAGCTGGCAGGGGCCTCGCCGCAGCCCCGGCTGCGAGGGGGGCCGGTAGGACCTGCTCACCGCTGCCCGTGCGTGAAATGAATTGAGTCGGGTCTCAGCCCGGGTTCAGTCAGGACGTGCCCGCCTCCGCAACGGCTGCGCATCTCGCAGTGCTGCCGAAGGGCTGCCCCGACCCTCGGCTTCGTGCTTTCCCTCCCCATGGATGTGGCGGCACCTCTGCTCTGCCTGCGCCCCCGATCCCATCCTCCCTCTCTGTAGTCACCCCTTCTTCGCTCTGCCAGCAGATCCCACTCCTCCTCCTCCTCCTCCTCCTTCCCCGCTGCCCCAAAGCAGCGATCCCGCTTGCTGACGCTGACCCCGTCTTCTTCTTTCCAGCCCCCGTCACGGCTGCCGGGTGCTGTGCAAGGCCCAGGCTGCCGCCTCCGTGAGCGCCCGAGCGTGGAGCGGCCCTTAGGGTCCGGGGTAAGTCCCATTTTTTTGGTCAATATATTGCACGTTTTTTCAAAGTTTCTTTTTTGTTTCCTCTTTGGTCATTTCCCCACCCCGAAGGGTCAAACCGAAAACTTTGAAAAACCGCACAGTATATTCAGAAAAAAGGGACTTACCGGCCCCGCTTGGGGACCAGCAGGTGGCGGGGCAGGGGGGCCGTGGCCGTGCTGCATGCGGGGCTGGGGGCTTCGAGACCCGGGGTGTCCCGTCCCGCACACGGGGGGTCTTTCCTCCGGCCAGCCGCCTCCAGAGGGTTTCAGCAGGACCCGCGTGAGGAGCATGGACGGACGCGTTGGGCGCCGGCACGGGGGTGCGGCGCAGCCCCCCAGGAGCGGAGGGGCAGAGCCTGACTCCCCCTTTTCCTCCCCAGGCCAGCAGCAGCTGACTGTGCAGAACGTCTCCGGCAACAACCTGACCATCAGCGGCCTGAGCCCGACCCAGATCCAGCTCCAGATGGAGCAAGCTCTGTCCGGAGAGATTCAGCCGGGAGAGAAGAGGCGGCGGATGGCGTGTACCTGCCCCAACTGCAAGGACGGGGAGAAGAGGTGAGCGCGGAGGGGGAGAGGGGCAGCCCCGCGGGACCGGCACCCGTCTCCAAGGCTAACCGTGGCTTTTCTCGCCAGGCCGGGGGACCCAGGGAAGAAGAAGCACATCTGCCACATCCCCGAGTGCGGGAGGACCTTCCGCAAGACCTCGCTGCTGCGCGCTCACGTGCGCTTGCACACGGGCGAGCGCCCTTTCGTCTGCAACTGGGTCTTCTGCGGGAAGCGCTTCACACGCAGCGACGAGCTGCAGCGGCACGCTCGCACGCACACAGGTCTGCCGCCCCGCGGGGCACGGCTCGGCACCGTGGCGCGGCCCCCTCCTTCCCAGGGTAGCCCCCAAATCGTGGCCCGGCCCGTGCAGGGTCCTGAGCCCCCTTGGAGAGAGCCAAGGGGATGTGCTGAGCCGAGGACTGGGATGATCTTGGGCCACCGCAAGTTGTCCTTGCGATTTGACTGAGTTACTGGGAGGGACCGAAGGGCTTGGGGGGGGGGGGGTCTCTGCTGCCTTTGGGCTCTCCAGGTGATGGTGGTGACAGCGGTGTCATGGGAAGGGGCTGGGGCGGAGCGGCTGCGAAGGGGACCTGTCGCGGGGGTCTCGCTGCCGCCCTGGCACGTCCCCGCTGTCCTCACCGTGGCTGGTTTAGGGAAACAGGGGAACAAAAAGCAGGTCAGCGACGGTGCTGCCGGGGCCGCGGCACGCCGGCTGCCGCCCCCTGACCGCCGCTGCTTTTCCCCGCAGGTGACAAACGATTTGTGTGTGCGCAGTGCCAGAAACGCTTCATGCGGAGCGACCACCTGACGAAGCACTATAAAACCCACCTGGTCACCAAGAACTTGTAGGGCCGGGAGCTGCCCCACGGCTCCCTGGCTGCGCAGACAGACCCTGTGCGAGGGCAAACCGGCCTGCGACGCCGCAGCACTCCAGCGTCCCCGGCCACGGAGAGGAGCCCTCGGGGACGTCCTCCTGCCCTTCCTCTGACGCCGCCTGGGCCCCCGCGCAGAAGCCGCCCTTTCGGAAGGGTGCGAGGGGCCGATCCTCCCTGCGGATCCCCGGGGCCACGGGGTGGCCCGGTGGCAGCCCCCGGAGCCCGGCGAAACGGCTCACGGCCACGCAGGAGCCGGGCACGGAGGGGACTGCGCGCTCCGGTGCGGGCGGGCTGGGAGAGGCTCCACAGCACATTCCTACTTTATATTTAAAGTCTATAAATAGCTATAAATATCTATATAACCCCCTTTGGAAGGTCCCTTTTTTCTATGGAGATCGTTGCCTTACGCTCCCCGCTCCCGATTACAAACACTGTGTATTGTGAGTGCTTTTTTTAATCTTTATTTAATTTCTCTGTAAGATGCTGCCCATCTTCTTGCCCCCCTTTTCTCCTAACGTTTCTTTTCCAATACCGAAGAGGTTTTTTTTCTCTCTGATGATTTCTCTCTCCCCGCTTTTCTGTTTCCAAGTGACGTGGTGTTTCCTTTTGAATTTTGGGACTTCGGCCCCCTTTTCTGCCCCGTGTGCTGCCCGCCATCCCCACTGTGTATAGTGTACATTGTATCATAGATTATATTGCTTTTGTGTTTACTACATGTTTAAAAAACATATGGCTTGTTATTTTTGAGCTTTTAAATTAAACAAATCCACTTTATTTTTTAGTTGTAACTGCCCGAGGTTGTTTTCTGGATTACGTGACAGATCTGTTATACTTTATTAACTGTAACTGGTTGGCCGGTGCGGAGTCAGCCGGGAGCTTTCCTTGCTAAATAAATTTAGTCACCAGAGGCAAATTCAGTGCAGCGTGTGCCGCCCAGGGTCCTTTCTCTCCCAAGCCGGCATGGTGCGAGCCGTGGTGCTGGGCCGGGCACCGCCGTGACCGGGGCTGTGCCGGCTGCGGCCACGGCGGGACGTGCAGCAAGAGCCGACCGCGGCGGTGAAGAGCTGAAGGCGAAATGCCCGGCGTGGCTGCGGGGAGGGCGAGCTGCCGGCCTTCTCGGGCAGAAAGAAAGTGGAGTTTATTTACAGGAATCCCAAACATCGCTGGAAACAAACCTATTTACAGGAAAACAGTCCCGGGCCGGGGCTGGATGCGTGGAGCTGCTGCTGCTGCCTGCGGGAGCAGCTCTTGCCACCGGGGATGGCCACGGGGACCCTGGCACCGGCCGGTGAGACGTACGGCACCGGCATCTCCCTGCTCTGACCGTCCCTTGTCCCTGCCAGCGCCCGCTCCCCGCTGCTGGAGGGAGCAGGACACGTGGCCGTGGGCTCTCCCACCGTGGGGACACGGGGCCGAGCCAGCCGGTCTCTGTCGGGTGAATCCTCCAGCCGCAGCCCTTCCGTAAGCACGAGGGCGTGATCCCACCGTCCCCGACGTGTCCCTCCCCGTCCCCTCTCCCCGTCTGCGGCACCAGAGGGGCTCCGGGCTCGTCCCCCGGCGTGGCCGGAGGGCTGTGGCCGTCCCGTGGGTCTCAGCTCACTCCATCTTCACGACCATCTTCTTGACGGCCCGCCGGGACGTGCCGCACTTGCTGTTGATGACAGCGTTGAAGTTGCAGCCGCGGCCGCACATCTTGGTGACGTACTCTGCGGGAGGGAGGGGGACCCGACCCCATTCACGGGTGGCACCGTGGCCTTTCCTGACCCACCACCGTGGCCGACGTGGCACCAGGAGGGGACGAGGGACCCCGTCCCACCCGCCCCGTTCCCTACCTTTGATGGCGTTGACCACGGCCACGGGCAGGCGGAGGGGCCGCTCCATGGTGGTGTTGTTGTGGGCGATGCGTTGTCCTGTGGCCGAGGACCGGGCCAGCGTCTCCCGCGAGAAGAAGTAATCGAGCAGCCGCCGGGTCATGAGCTTGGGCTTGTCGGTGGAGACCTGCGAGAGGTCGTCCAGCTGCGGGTGGGTGATGTAGACCCCCGAGTTGGGGACCAGCTCCAGTTTGGGTCTCCCGTTCTCCTGCGAAGAGGGGGAGAGCTCTTGTCTGGGTCCTGGATGGAGCCTGGGGACCCCCCTGCTCCGTCCCTGGGGTACCCTGACTCCCTCCAACCCTTGGGGACTCCGTGGGCCACCTCTCCTGTGCCCTGCGGGAACGCCTTTGTCCCCTCTGCTCCAACCACAGCACTGTGCCCAGTGGCACCCCAGGAGCCTTGGTGGGACCCCAGGTCCCTGGTGGCACCCCTGGAGCCTTGGTGGCACCCCAGGAGCTTTGGTGGGACCCCAAGTCCCTGGAGCCTTGGTGGCACCCCACGAGCTTTGGTGGGACCCCAGGAGCCTTGATGGGACCCCAAGTCCCTGGTGGCACCCCAGGAGCCTTGGTGGCACCCCTGGAGCCTTGGTGGGACCCCAGGAGCCTTGGTGGCACCCCTGGAGCCTTGGTGGGACCCCAAGTCCCTGGTGGCACCCCAGGAGCCTTGGTGGGACCCCTGCAGCCTTGGTGGGACCCCAAGTCCCTGGTGGCACCCCAGGAGCCTTGGTGGCACCCCTGGAGCCCCAGCCAGCCCCCCACGCACCTCGATGGGTGATGCCCAGAGCGGGGTGCCATCGGGCAGCGTGTCCCCCCTGCTCTCCTCCCAGAGGCAGGCGGTGTCGGTGAGCACAGCCGGGCTGCCGGCCCCCTCCTCAGTGCCCAGGCAGGGGGGGAAGCCACCGGGCAGCCCTGCCCGCAGCCGCCAGGCCGGGGGGCTCCGCGGGACGTCGGCCGGGGCGCAGCCCTGCTCCCCAGGGCTGGGAGCGGAGAAGGGCTGGAGCCCCCCAACCTGCAGGGACAGAGGGGGTTGGCTGGGCATGGGCGTCCCGCTCGCCCCGGTGCTGCCGGGGGGCCGGGGCCAGGCTGGTCCCCAGCCTCTGCGGGGCGAGGAGCTGCGTGAGTTGGGGACACGGGGGCAGAGCTGTCCCCAGACCCCCACCCCGCAGGGACCAAGACCCACCTGCGTGGTGGCATCGCTCTCCAGCAGCCCCACGAGCCCCTTGAGGAACTGGATGTTGCTGTCACTGACGCCTGCGGGGACACGGGGAAGGCTCAGCCGCGGGACAGACCCTGTCCCCCTCCTCTCCGTCCCCCGCCGCCCCGTCCCTGTCCCCTTCCATCCCTCTGTCCCCATTCACCCTCAGCTGTCCCAGTGCCACCCCACAAACTGGGTCCCCTTCCCAGCCCACGGCAGGAACACCCACCCGTCACCCTGCCGTTACCAATGCAGCCGGTGCCGGAGGCCAGCAGGGTTCCGGTGGCGGCGGCAGCGGTGGCAGCGGTGGCCAAGTGTCCCCCGCAGCCGCCTCCGGAGGAGAGCAGATCGTTCTCCTCCTCCAGGCTGTGGATGTGGCTCCGGAGCTGCTGGTTCTCCAGCTCCAGCTGCCGGATACGGTGGTCACGGTGCAGGACAGCCTCGTCCCGGGCTGCCAGCGCCCGCTGCAGCTCCCCGACCTCCGCCTCCAGCTCCCGCAGCAGCCGGGCGTACAGCCCCGTCACCCTGCCCGCCCGCAGCCCCCAGCCCTCCCCGGCACCCCCCGGCTCCCAGGGGCTCTCGGGTCCCCGCGGGTGGCCGGGGCTGGCCCGGGTGCCCGGGCGCAGCCGGGGTCTCTTCCTGGCCGCGATGTCCTCGGCGAGCGGGAGGGCCCTGGGGATGGGGAGCGAACGGGGTCAGCGTTGGCCCCCGGCGGGTCACAGCCCCTTCCCCGGTTTGGGGACACGGGGGTGCCACCAGCCACGGGGACGTGCCCCTGCCTTGTACCTGCCGTGGCCCGGGCCGGGTGCGGGGGGCTGCGGGGACGCGGGGTCCCGGCCCCCCGGGTGCTCGTCCTCATCCCGGGGTTCGGCCCCGCCGTCGGCCATCGGTGCCAGCGTCAGGGCACGCCGGCCCCCGGGCGCCTCGCCGGGGCCATGGGACCCCCCTCCTGCTCGGAGGGGACCTGGCGGGGGGACGCGGGGTGGCCCCCCGGCACCCCCGTGCCCCCTGCCCACCCCGCACCCACCTCCCCTCGTCCCCGCCGTGTCCCCTCTCTGTCCCCGTTCCCCCTGCTCCCCAGGGCCCTGCCTGTCCCCACTGTCCCCTCCGGGCCCCCGGGCAGCTCCCCCGCCCACCACCCGCCTGGCTGTCCCGGTCCCCAGGTCCCTGCCCCACAGGCTCCTGTCCCCTCAGTCCCGCTCCCCCCCCCCCCGTGTCCCCCAGCCCCACGTCTTGCCCCCACCTTCCCTGTCCCCAACGCCCCCAAACCCCCGTCCCCCATCTCCCAGCCCCTGTCCCTTGTCACCATCCCCCCCACTTTCCCCAGGCCCAAATATCCGGTCCCCACCTTCCCCGTGCCCGGTGTCCCCAAGTCCCTGCCCTCCCCGCCCCCTCTGTCCCCCCAGTGTCCCCCCAGCCCCTGTCCCCCGTCCCCTCGGTGTGTCCCCCGTCCCCTCACCCCTTGTCCCCTGTCCCCCCCGTGCCCCCCGAGCCCCGCCCCTCCCCTCGCCCCCCCAGCCCTGTCCCCGCCCCCGGGGACGCGGTACCTTTAAGGACCCCTCCATGTGCCTGTTTACAGCCCTGACACCACTTCCGGGTCTCCCCGCCCCGCCCCTGCCGCCCCCTCCAATTGGCTGGCAGCGCTCCACACCCCCTCCCCGCGGTGGGTGCGCTTCGCCGCTCCCTATTGGCTGCCGGGGGTGGGAGGCGTGGCCGGGAGTACGCCACGCCCCGGGGGCGGGGCTATGGCGGGGCCGCGGTGGCGGTGGCGGGGGGGGGCGCGGGGTTTGGCCCCGCTCGGCTCCCGTCGGCCGCGGCCGCGATGGACCTGGGGGAGCTGCGGAAGAGCTACCGGGGGGACGCGGAGGTGGGGACGGGGGAACCGGCGGGGGGGGGCCCGGCTCCTGGGGGTGAGCGGGGGCGCGGGGCCCCGCGGCCTGGCTCTGTCCTGGGACCGGGGTGACACCCCCCCCCCCAGGCTGTCCCCAAGGCCCGGGGTGACCCCCCCCCCCCTCCCCGGGCTGGTGGTGAACCTGGGACCGGGGTGACCCCCCCCAGGTTGTCCCCAAGGCCCGGGGTGACCCCTCCTGTGCCAGCTGTTCCCCTGAAACCGAGGTGACCCCCCCCAGGCTGTCCCCAAGGCCCGGGGTGACACCCACCCCCCCCCGGGCTGGTGGTGAACTTGGGACCAGGGTGACCCCCCCCAGGCTGTCCCCAAGGCCCGAGGGACCCCCCCTGTGCTGGTAGTGACTCTGGTACTGGGGTGTCTCCCCCCAGGCTGTCCCTAGGGCCTGGGGTGCCCCCCCCCCACCGTGCTGGTAGTGACCCTGGGACAAGGGTGGCCCCCCCTTATGCTGGTTGTGCCTCTGGAATTGGGGTGACCTCCCCCCCAAGCTGACCCCAAGGCCTGGGGTGACACCCCCCGCCCCTGACTTGCTGCACCCCCAGGGCTGGGGTCACCCCGTCCCTTCTGCTGGCCGTGCCCTTGAGTCCGGTGTGATCTCCACCCCGGCGCCGGCTGTGTCCCCAAAGGCCAGGGTGCCCCCCCCCCCCATCCCTTACAGCATCCCCCATGTCCCCAGGCCTTCGAGGAGCAGCACCTGGCTTCCCGCGACCCCGTCCAGCAGTTCGGGGTCTGGTTCGAGGAGGCCGTGGCGTGCCCGGCCATCGGGGAGGCCAACGCCATGTGCTTGGCCACCTGCACCAGGTGAGGCCGGAGGGGCCGGGGGGGGGACGGCGGGGGTCCCCTGGCCACCGCGGGGTGGGGGGACACGACACGCGTGTCGTCACCTCCCCTCTCCCGCCGCAGGGACGGGAAGCCCTCGGCCCGCATGGTGCTGCTGAAGGGCTTCGGGCAGGATGGCTTCCGCTTCTTCACCAACCACGAGAGCCGTAAGGGGAAGGAGCTGGTGAGGGCTGTGGCCGCGCCGGGGGGCGTTGGGAGGGGGTCCCTGGGGGGACGGCAGCTTTCTAGTCCCTTTGCACCGGGGCTGAGGCTCTCGGAGAAGCGGAGCAGCCCCGGCTTGGGTCGAGGTTCTGCCTGGCACCGCGCGCGGGGGGGTCCCGCTGTGGCAAAGCGCGGGGTTTCTTTGATTTTTAAAGCGGGGAGCGATGCGGGTCTGCTGACAGCTCTCTTGTCTCTCCCCCCCCCCTCCGCGCCCCAGGACGCCAACCCCTTCGCTTCGCTCGTCTTTTACTGGGAGCCCCTCAACCGGCAGGTCAGTTGTGGCCCGCGGGGACGTCGGGGGGGGGGCCCGGGGGGAGCAGAGGGAGCGTGGTCAGGCCCTTGGCACGGTGTCGGGCGGTGGGTGCTCCCTCCCTCAGGGTGGGATGTTGGAGCTCACGCGTTTGGGTGGGGATCACGCTCGGATGGGTCCCAGCCACTGGGGATGAGACAGGACGGGGGGTGCCCACGTTTTGGGGGGGAGAATCGGGGGACAGGGCAGTTCCTCGCTCGGGAGCTGCCGCAGCCCCTTCGGCACCCGTTGGTCAGAGCCCAGCTGACGGTGGCCGGCACAGGTACGGATCGAGGGCTCGGTGAAGCGGCTGCCAGAGGAGGAATCGGAGCGGTACTTCCACTCCCGCCCCAAGAGCAGCCAGATCGGGGCCGTCGTCAGCCGGCAGAGCACCGTCATTCCGGACAGGGAGGTGAGCGGCTGTCCCTTTCCCCCACGGCAGCACCCGGAGGGGCTGGGAGAACCAGGGCTGCCCTACCCGCCCGCGCGTTCACCGCCTTCCCCTTCCCCGCAGTATTTAAGGAAAAAGAACGCGGAGCTGGAGGAGCGATACAGGGAGACGACAGTGCCAAAGCCGGCGTACTGGTGAGCCGCAGGGGCTGCGGGCAGGGCGCTGCCCGCCGGCGGGGCCCCCCCCTAAAGCCCCCTGTTTCTCTGCCAAAGGGGGGGCTACGTCCTGCAGCCAGACGTCGTGGAGTTCTGGCAGGGCCAAACCAACCGCCTGCACGACCGCATCGTCTTCCGACGCCTGCGGGATGGCTCGGCCCCCCTGGGAGACATGACGCACCGCGGAGAGGGTGAATGGGTCTTCGAGCGCTTCTCCCCGTGAGGCCGCCAGCCTCTCCGGCCGTGTTTGCCCCATCGGGAGCGTCACCCGTGCCAAACCTGCCCGCCTGTCCCCGCCATCGTGCCCCAGGGAACGGGGCTGGCCTCGCTCTCCCCTCCCCTGGGAAACTCCTGCTGAGCTCTGGGGGTGCTGGCGGGGGGCTCTGGGCCAGCCCCAGAGACCCCTTTGTCTCCCTTCGCCTCTCCCCGGGGTGGGCGAGAGCTTGCAGGGGGGTCCCAGGGACCATCTGCTTCCCCCCCCCGCCCCCAGCAGGTGGGGAGCGACCGCTGCCGCTGGTGGTTAATTAATCATGTTAATAATTGTGGAGGGCTCAAGAAACACCCCAGCGAACCCCCTGCCCGCGTCCTGCCGCTGCCAACGCTCGTGCCTGGTGTTTTAGCTAGAACCGTGCGACGTGCTCCGTCCGTGCGATAACTTATTGAATTGCGGCTTTAATGTCACCGGTCCGTGCAATACCTTATTTAATTGCAGCTTTAACGTCACCGTTGTGTCACCGGTGTTCGTGGCTGGCCGTGTGTGTGTTGTCACCGGCGCACCCCATCTCCCTGGGGCCGTGGGACCCCAACCCTCAGCCTGCTTTTTTGGGGGGGGTGGGGGGGGTCAGGCTGGCGCCGCTCCCCGTCCCCCCGCAGCCGCCTGGATGAGGTTAGAAAAAATAAAGCCTGATCGGCGCGGAGCCATGCAGTGGGTTTGGGTTAATATTTACCCGCGCGGGGCTGGGCCGTGCTCTCCGGCACACGGAGCTCGGTGCAACCGGGGATGCCGGACCCGGCAGAGGGTGCTGGCAGCCCTCGCTCCCCTGGGCCACGTCCCGGTGAAACCAGGCCCCGATAACCTTCACCCTCCCTGCCTCTGTGTTTGCTCTCCCGGTTGCTGGCTCTTGGGGCGGGATCGTGCACCGGGGCTTTGCCGTGGCTGGGGGACCCCCGGCGGGTTCCCGGCCGTGCCGTGGCTGGGCAAACGGGTGGCAACGGGAGGTGAGGGTGGGGAGGTCACAGCCCCGGGATGGGGGGAGCGGGGTTGGGTGGCCGCAGGGGGGGGGGGTCGCACACCCTGTGCCGCTGTCACAGACTCTCTTGGTGGCCTCGGTCCCTCCCGGCTGCGCTCAACCCTTGGCGAGAGCCGCCATGGTGGGACAGGAGGGGTCGGCGCGGGGGACTGCGTCACCTTAAGGGGACGGCGCAAGGTGGCGGCTTGGTGTCCCAGGATGGGGCTGGGGGCTTCGCTGGGGCCGGGGGTGGCAGCAGCGCGGCCAGGTCTCCCACCCATCCCGGCATTAGGAGCGTGGCGGGAGCCCAGATACCACCATGATGGGCGTATAAATGAGCCGACGGGCACCGGCGGCGTGCTGACGGCTCTCCTCCTCCCCGCTCCCTCCCTTCCCTCTCTGGCAGGATCCCTCCAGCGCTGCCAGCCCGGGACAAAGAGCAGCCCGTGAGCCGGCGGGCAGAGCAAACAGAGCGGAGGGCAGGGTTTGTGCCGGGGAACTGGGGGGGGGGGGGGGGGGGGGGGGTTGGACTCCGGCGCTTGGCACCGTCCGGCTTTTGCAATAGCTGGGAAGCGGTTGCTCCTGTTGACTTCGGGCTCGGCCGCACCCTGCTCTGCAGAGAGGGCACCCTGGGCTGGCAGCGCGGGTGACAGCCACCCACGCGCGTCCCCCCCGCTCCATGGGGTTGGGGATTCCCTGCGTTGGTGGCCGCTGGCACCGCTCCCCACCGGGCTCCCAGAAGGGACCCACGGCCCTGCCGGGCTGCGGTCAGGGGGTCCATGGAGCTTCCCCCCCCCCCCCCCCCCCCGCCCACGCCCCTGAGCCGCCTTTGCTTCCAGCCCTGCTTTATTAACAACAGTTAATTATCGGCAGTCACGAGAGCTGGCTAAAGGTTCAGCTTCCGACAACCCGAACAAACACCGGGGCTGCGAGATGGGCACCGCGTTCCGTGGTCGGCTCTTCCCTTCCGGGAGCCAGGAGCGATGCCAGCGGGAACGCGGCTCCTCCTGGGGAGCCCGGAGCCCTGCACCGTCCCCGTGGAGGCAGCACGGGGGGGACTTTGCCCGTGGGGTTGTTCCCTCGGGGCAGGGAAGCGTCACGTCCCCTGGTTTGGGGGCGAATGCCGGCAAGGATGTGGCGTCGGTGGCTCTGCCCGCGGCCGCGCAGCCCCTTGGGCTTGGGAGACGAGCGGGAGGTTGCCTGGTCTCGCCCCGGCAAGAGCGACGGGCAGGATCGGGATCGGGGCCGTCGTGCTCGGGGCAGAACGATGGGCTCCGGTGGTCCACGGCAAGCGACCGAGCTGGGGTGAGCGTCCTCATCCCAGTATGAACCAGTCAGGCTCGGGGCGATCCCCCTGCCCGCGGGGGGCTGGGAGGGACGGGCTGCGCCTGGCTCCGCTCCCCGCTTCTCCCTCTGCCCCCGGGGTGCCGCGAGCCCCGGCGGCTGCCGTTAAACGGGGTCCTCGCTTCTCCCTTAAATAAACCGCACTCAGAGTCCTCTCTCCTTCCGAAGCCCCGCGGTCCAGCGTCCCCGGGAGGGACGGAGCCGAGCCGGCCTGGGCAGCCGGTGGCGGTGGCTGGAGGACGACAACTGGCCGGGTCATTTCTCCTCCCGCTCGCCGGCCCCGCAGAGGTTGGGGTTCTCGGCCAGGGTCGCCCGTACTTTCTTCTTCTCCTTGAAGCGTCCCGAGTTGGAGACCTTGACGTGTTTGCCTTTGCTGTTCTTGTCCACGATCTTCTCCAGGCGGGCGGTGAAGCCGGGCGGCCCCTCCTCGCCCGGCCCCTCCTGGCTCTCGCTGGCGGCGGCAGCGTGGCCGTCGGGGCTCTCGTACAGCACCGTGGGTGCCGACCGGCGCTTCCGCAGGAAGGTCAGCTTCCACCAGCCGTGGCTGTCGGCCATCGCCGCCGGCCCCTGAAATAGAGGTGGGGGTCGTACTCCCTCCGGGGGTGTCCCTCGTCCCCCCCCAGCCCTGCCATCCCGGAGCTGACGGGGACGGACGAGGGACCGCCGATCTGGCAGCGCCGGTGGGGAGCCGGGCGTCGTGTTTGCCGAAGGCGGCTCTGGTGCTCTCCCGCCATCTCTGCCGGGATGCTCATGGTGGGTGCCGGGGGGGGGGGGGGGGGATGGCCCAGGGCAGGAGGACCCCGTAGGTACCGGGAGGGGATTCTCAGGTGACTTGGGCATTGCCGAGCCCGGAGGAAAGGCCGCTGGCACCGCCGGGAGCTGCCGTATCAGCCGCGTGTAGCGGGGCAGGGAGGGGGCCCGGTAAGCAAACAGGAACAGGAACTGGGAGCCGGGGAGGTGCCGGGGTCCCTGCCGGGGGGTCCCCACCCGCTGCACCCCCGGGGTTCGGGGCTTTCCTCTTGCCCAGCCCTGCCTGCAGAGACAGGCAGGAGCATCGGCGGGGCCCCGGCCGCTGCCGGGAAGGCTCCGGCAATCCGGGAAGGTTCCGGTGCCGAGCGTGGCTCCAGGGCAGGGACGGGGAAGGCGGCTCCCGAGCGGAGAAGCCGAACGCTTCCCCGGCAGCAGGCAGGGAGGGGATTTCCAGCACCCCGTCCCCACGCCAGGAGCCAGCGCGGCTCCGTGCCCCCGCGGCACTCGGCCGTGACCGACCCCGCAGACCGACCCCTGCCTGGCTCCTCCCGGCTGGTGCCTCCGGCATCGCTTTTGGGTGCCGGGGCAGGGGGACGAGGACACCGAGACTGCGGCCACCGCCCCAAGGAAGACGGCTGGTGGCCCCCTGGACTGGTTTGTTATGTCCCCCCCCCCACAACGCCGTGCCCCCTCCTCGTGCCAGAGCCGGGCGGGCCACGTCGCCGAACCATGGCCGTGCCGTGCCGTGCCCCCGGGCTGGCACCGGGGATTTCCACGTCCCGCTCCCCGCCGCGGGGCTCCCCGTCCGTGTACCTACGCCTCTCACGCCTCCACTGCCGCCACCCGTCCCGGGGGTCCCGGGGGTGCCGGGGCGGCTCCGGTTGGGGTGCGGAGGCAGGTGCCGTCTACCTGCCGCTGCCCTGTTTGCTCCCCGTCAAGGTGAACCCGCGACCAAACCCCTCCTGCCTGAGCAAACAGCGGGGCCGGGCCAGGGCACGGCTGAATATTCATGACGGGGGAACCCGGGGCCGAGCCCCAACGGCGGCTGCCAACCCAACGGTGGCTCCGGGTGCTGGCACCCATGGCGGCACCGGGCCGGGCTCACCGTCCCGCCGGCCTCGAGGGCAGGTCGCCGGCGGGTGCCGGGGTTGGCACATGGCACGTGTTTTGGGCAGCCAGGAGTTAAGGGCAACTTTCGGCGGGATTAGCCGAAACCAGCGGCTGCGCTGGCCGGGCTGCCAGACCGGTTCCTGCCTCCCGCTTCTCCCCGCCGGCTCCCTCTGCCCCGCGGGCACCCGCCGGCCCGGCCCCACGCTGCCACCGCCCCGCTCGGCCACCTCTTGGCCCCGGGGACGGCGGGGGGGGGACGGGACACACGCCACGAGGGACGGCGGAGGAGAGCCGCCATCTCGCCCCCGCGCCGGGACGCGGCCCGCGGGGACCCGTCCCACGGGGACGCGCGGGCTCGGGGCTGGGTGGCACCCGTGGGTCCCCCCCCCCCGCGGCGGTGGCGGCCCCGGGGTGCTGGGGGCTGCCCCGGGTCCCGTGGGCGTCCCGGGGTGGCTGCGCCCCGCAGGCGGGTCCCCGAGGGGTCCTGGCTCCGTGCTGGGGCGCCCAGCGGCCCCCGAGGGATCTGGGATCTGCGCTGGGGATCCTCAGGATGTAACTGGGGATCCTCGAGGGATCTGGGATCCCCTCTGGGGGCAGCTGGGGATCCTCGAGGGATCTGGGATCCCTTCTGGGGGTAACTGGGGATCCTCGAGGGATCTGGGATCTGCGCTGGGGGCAGCTGGGGATCCTTGAGAGATCTGGGATCTGTGCTGGGGGCAGCTGGGGATCCCCGAGGGATCTGGGATCTGCTCTGGGGGCAGCTGGGGATCCTCGAGGGATCTGGGATCTGCTCTGGGGGTAACTGGGGATCCTCGAGGGATCTGGGATCTGTGCTGGGGGCAGCTGGGGATCCTCGAGGGATCTGGGATCCCTTCTGGGGGTAACTGGGGATCCCCGAGGGATCTGGGATCTGCTCTGGGGGCAGCTGGGGATCCTCGAGGGATCTGGGATCCCTTCTGGGGGTAACTGGGGATCCTCGAGGGATCTGGGATCCCCTCTGTGTTGGACGGGGATCCCAGGGGGATCCTGGCTCTGTGCTGGGGCACCCAGTGGTCCCTGAGGGATCTGCGATCTCCTCTGGGGGGCAACTGGGGATCCCCATAGGATCTGGGATCTTGGGGGCCTCCCAGGGAACCCTGAGGGACCCGGGATCCCCTCAGGGGCGGCCAGGGATCGCCGAGGGATCCTGGCTCTGTGCAGGGGCACCCACGGTCCTGTGGGACCCGGGATCTGCCCTGGGGACCCGCGGGGATCCCCGAGGGATCCGCCCGCCCTGGGGACCCTCTGCACTGCGCATGCGTGCGCGGCGTCCCTCCCCCCCCCGTTCCCCCCACCCCCAGCCCGTTCCGATTGGTCGGCGGCGCCTCCGCCCCCCCGCCTCCTTCCAGCCAACCGGGACGCCGGCACGTGGCGCTGTCGCTCTATCTCTCCCTTCTGATTGGTAGTAGGGCGGGGCCCGTCTGACCGAGCACATTCTGATTGGCTGGGCTTCGGGGGCCGTGCCCGGGGATTGGCTGAGGCGGGGCGGGGCGCCCCGATTAGGCGGGGGAAAGCGGAAGCGGAGCGGCGGACGGGTGGCATGCAGGTGGGGGGCCGGGGCCGGGGCCGGGGCCGGGGCCGGGGCCGGGGCCGGGGCAGCGGCAGCGGCAGCGGCAGCGGCAGCGGCAGCGGCAGCGGGGCCGGGGGGGCAGGAAAGGGCCCAGGCCCTGGCCCTGGCCCTGGCCCTGGCCCTGGCGAGCGGGGCCAGGCCGGGTCCGGGCGCTGGAGTAGTCGGGGCCCAGGCCCCGGTTGGCCTCCGCCAGGCCCCGCCGCATCCCGCCGCCCCTCGCCTCCCCGCAGGTCTCTCCCCAGGACTACCAGAACGTGCCCATCGACATCCAGACCGGCAAGCTCCTGGGTACGGCACCCCTGGCCCGAGCTCCCCCGTGCGGGAGCCTCCCGGGGTGGGCAGGGGCGGGGGGGACGACGGACACGTCCCGGGACCCCCCGGCGGGCGGGGGCAGGGTGGCACCGGTCCCTCGTGTCCTTCTTCCCCGGGAGGGTTTGTCACCCCGCCGTGTGGCAGCTCATGGCCCCAGCGCCGCCCGCCTCGGTGCCGTGTTGTGTTGTCCCAGCGCGGGCAGCAGCGGGGTGACCCCCCTGTCCCGTCCCGACCCCCCCCCTTTCTCCCCTCCAGACCTGGGGAAGGAGCCGGGAATTGATCCCGGTGGGACGCACAGGGAGCCGCTCTGCCAGGGCCTCTGCTCCCTGCCTCCACCTGCCATCGCAGGGCAGCCTTTGGGGGGGGTGTGACCCCCTCCTGGTGAGCCCCCCCCCAGGGTCCCTCTCCCAGCTGACCCCCTGTTTCCCTCCCTCCCACCTACCTCGCAGACTGGCTGGTGGACAGGAGACACTGCAACCTGAAATGGCAGAGCCAGGTGCTGGCCATCCGCGAGAAGATCAACGCGGCCATCGGAGACATGCCGGAGAACGAGGAGATAAAGCAGCTGCTCGCGGGGGCCTGTGAGTGGAGCTTGGGCTCGGGGCGCCCCAGGAGAGCTGGGACACGGGCAGCCGGGGCGGGCGTTGCACCGGGAGCCCGTTCCCGAGGGTTTGGTTATGGCCGAGGGGGAGATGGATAGTCGGTGGCGCGGCCCCTGCTGGGACCCGTGCTCCCTGGGCTGAGCTGGGAGAGGGTGGCAGCCGGCAGACGTCCCGGTGACCGCGTCCCTCCCTCCAACGCAGACCTGCACTACTTCCACTGCCTGAGGATCGTGGAGATCCTCAAGGGCACTGAGGCTTCCACCAAGAACCTCTTCGGACGCTACTCGTCCCAGCGCATGAAGGTGAGCGCGGGCCTGGGGACACGCGGCTGGTGGTGGCCGGTGTGTTCGTAGCCTCCCCCCACCCTCTTCTTCTTCCTCCCCAGGACTGGCAGGAGATCGTGTCCCTCTACGAGAAGGAGAACACCTACCTGGGTAAGGCAGCTCTGGCTGCGGGCAGGCTCCGGAGAGCCCTTGGGGGGTGTCGGTGGGTGGCTTTTGGTCTCCGAGCTGGGATAAGGATGGGGTGGGCAGCGAAACTGGGGTTGTTTTACTGGGGTTGTTTTACCTGGAGAAACGGAGGAGGAGAGACCTCATCGCTCTCTACAACTGCCTGAAAGGAGGGTGTAGAGAGGTGGGGTCGGTCTCTTCTCCCAGGTAACAAGTGATAGGACGAGAGGAAATGGCCTCAAGTTGCGCCAGGGGAGGTTTAGACTGGATATTGGGAAATTTTTCTTCACTGAAAGGGTTATCAAGCATTGGAACAGGCTGCCCAGGGCAGTGGTGGAGTCCCCATCCCTGGAGGGATTTAAAAGCCGTTTGGATGAGGTGCTGAGGGACATGGTGTAGTGGTGGGCTTGGCAGTGTTGGGTTTACGGTTGGACTCGATGATCTTAAAGGTCTTTTCCAACCTCTACGATTCTGTGATTCTGTGAAATGGGCAGGATGTGATGGGCTGCCAAGTCCCACCGGGGTGAGAGCCCCGAGCTGGCTCTGCTGCGTGGCTGGGAAAGCAGCCGAGGTGGCCGGGGGCACCCCAAGGGCCTCGTGGGTGGCTGGCACGGCCTCTCAGCACCCCCTTTACCCCCCCCACCCCCCGCAGCCGAGCTTGCCAGCCTTCTGGTGCGCAGCATCAGCTACGAGATCCCCTCGCTGAGGAAGCAGATCAGCCGGTGCCAGCAGGCCCAGCAGGACTTCGCCCGTCGCGAGGAGGAGTGTCAGCTGGGGGCGGCGGAGCTGCGGGAGCGGTTCTTCGCCTCCTGCAAGCAGTACGGCATCGCTGTGAGTCCCTGCAGCCGGCCAGGCTGCGGAGGGGGTCCTGCTGCGCCACCTCCCTCCCCAAAGCAGCCTGCGGACGCCTGCGTTTGGCCTCAGCAGGGCTCAAGCGGGGACCGCGTGTCCCATATGGTGTCCCCGCAGTGTCACTTTACCTGGGGGAGGAGCTGGGGGGGCGTAGGGTGACCCCACAACCCCCTGGTCCCCTTCATGCCCGTGTCTAGCTCTGCAAGCAGAGGGTGAAGCCACCCCAGGGGTGCTTTGGCTGCCGGCCTCCCTGCCCTGACACGTCCCTGCTCTGTCCCCAGGGTGACAACGTGCGCCAGGAGCTGCTGGCCTTGGTGAAGGACCTGCCGTCGCTGCTGTCCGAAATCGGGGCGGGAGCCAGCGCGCTCTCCGAGGCCATCGAACTGTACCAGGCCTGCGTGGAGTTCGTGTGCGAGAGGTGGGCAGGGGGTGGGTGTGGGGGCGCAGGGGTAGACCCCCCGCATCTCCTCTCCCCGCCTGTGGGGACAGCGGGTTGGGCTGGCAGCTGCACCCAGGCTGGGGCTCTCCCAGAGGGACCCCGGTGGGATTGGGGGTGCTGTGGGGGGTCCCCACCCCGCGCCCGGCACTGATGTCCCCGCGGTGGCTGCCAGCTCCGCAGAGCTGGTGGTGCCCCTGCTGCGGCACGTGGGGAAGAGAGGCAACACGACCGTCTACGAGTGGAGGACGGGGCTCCAGCCCCTGCGGGTGGAGCGGCCGGAGGTAGAGGAGGTGCCGGAGCAGCTGAAGGAGGACACGGTACGTCCTGGCCAGCCGGGAACGAGCCGTGGTGCTGGGGAGAGCCCCAGCCGGCTCCGCCGTGTGTCAGTTCGGGCCAGGCTGTTTGCCCCCGGGGTTTCAGGGGCTCTGTTGTCCTTCTCCCCGCAGATCGACTGGGGAGATTTCACGCTGGAGCCAACCAGGGTGGATGACGCTGCTGACGGGGGAGCCCAGGACGAGGAGATCGACTGGGGGATCACGCTAGAGCCCGGTCCCCAGGTGCGTGACCCCTGGCTGCGTGGTCCTGGGGTCTGGCCCTGCTCCAGGGCTGGGCTGGTGACCTGGGGGTGTCCCGGGCACCCCCCATCTCTACAGAGTTGCCTTTTCTTTTGCAGCAGCATGACGGCATTGACTGGGGAGATGGTGAAAGCGAGGAGGTGCAGATCACGGTGCTGGAGTCCAGCACGGAGGGTGAGCACGGCTGCAAAGGGGGTCCCAACGGGTGGGAGGCAGCACCCACCCTGCCTTTACTCCCCTTTCCCTGCCTGCAGTGACCCTGGGCCACCCTAGCTGTGCACAAAGGCACGTTGGGGACAGAGGAGAAGGCAACGCGGTGCTGGGCAGGTGCCTGTTGGGTGCTGGGTGGGCGGAAGCAGGGCCCTGACCCCGCTGAACAGTGCCATGGGGTGATGCTGAGCGCCCTGTACGGGACGAGTTGGGGTGGGGGGGTATGACCAGACTGTCTGAGCCATGGAGACCCCCTCCCTGCTGCTTCCCCGCCCTGCTCACCCCCGGCTCGTCCCCCAGTGCCCGAGGGGGTTGCCTGCGGCTCCGATGCCCTGACGCTCCTGGAAAACACCGAGACCCGGAGCCAGTTCATCGATGAGCTCATGGAGGTGAGTACGACGCGGTAGCCAGGGCCGGAGCCGGGTAAGGGGCAGCTCCGCTGCCATCCCACTGCAGGGATGACAGTACAAGAGTGTCCCCCTGCCCTGTCCCCCCAGCTGGAGCTGTTCCTGTCCCAGCGCCTGGCGGAGATGGAGGAGGAGGCCGACATCGTGGCCGTGAGCCAGTTCCAGCTGGCCCCCGCCGTGCTGCAGGGCCAGACCAGCGCCCACGTGGGCTCCCTGTTGGCCACCACCCGGGCTCTGCTGGGCCAGCTCTGCACCCGCAGCATGCAGCACCTCTTCATGATCCTCGCCTCCCCCAGGTCCTTACTCGGGAGGGGGGGGGGGAAACAGGGCTGAGGGGGGACCGTGGGGCTCTGCGGGGCAGAGCAGGAGCAGGGGCTGGAGGTGTCCTGAGGTGGGGATGGCACCTGGGTGGGCAACGGGGGTGAGGGAGGTCCCGGCTCTCCCCAAACAGGTACGTGGATCGCGTGAGCGAGCTGCTCCGGCAGAAGCTGAAGCAGGCGGAGCTGCTGCTGGCCAAGAAGGAGGCGATGAGCCAGAAGCGGCAGGAGGCCCTGGCAGAGCAGGGTGCCTTGGAGCCCAAGCTCGACCGTCTGCTGGAGAAGACCAAGGAGCTCCAGAAGCTGGTGAGGGAGGGAGGTGGACCCCGCCGGGATGCTGCGGGGGGCCCCCCTGCACCCCCTGACCCCCTGGCTCTGTCTTGCAGATCGAGGCGGATGTCTCCAAGCGCTACGGCGGGCGGCCGGTGAACCTCATGGGTGTCTCCCTGTGAGCCCCCCGCGACGGGCGCCCGCAGAGAGGAGCAGCGGGGGGTCCTGCTCCCCAGACCCCCCCCCCCGCCTCCATTCACAGCCCCTGGGGCACTGGTAACGTGGCCACGGCCTCGCTGGGGGGGGTGGATGTTGCTGAATAAAGCCGAAGCCCTTCTCCCACCCATCCATCTCGCAGTTCCTCTGCAGGGTCTTGACTTCGGGGTGGGGGGGGGTGTCCTAAATCCCCTGCTCTGGGTCGATCCCTGGGGCGTGGGCTGCAGGGTGACCCTGGGGATGGGGGATCCCTACGCCCCGTCCTTGGGGTGGCCCTCGTAATGGGGGGGGGGGGTTCTCCCCATCCGTGGACAGAGCTTCCCCCCCCCCCCCCCCCCCCGGGGCTCACAGTCCTTGCCGGGGGGGGAGTGGTGGGGGGTGCGGGGGGTCTGTGATGGGGCGGTGGGGTGGGTGATTCGATTTTAATTTCATAGCAGAGCAGTTGATTCATGGCCGGTTGTCGCCGCCGGTGACGCCTGTAATGACTTTCCATCACGATGAAAAGTGGAGTGACACCGCTCATTATTCCTGCCGCTCGTTATCGCCGTGCGGGGGGGGCCCCCGCCGGACAGTGAGCGATGGCCCCCATTAATCACCCCCCCCCCCGCCCCCAGGCACCACCGCCCCCATCCATTCCCGTCAGCGGGGAGGGCACAGCCCGGCCCCCCTGGCCATACTGGGCTGTACTGGGACATACTGGGCTGGGGCCCCCCAGCATCTTCTGGGAGGGGCCTGCCCCACCCACTGCATGTCATGCCTTGGCCACACCCCCCCAGGCAGGCTATTGGTCCCTGTGCTTCTCTTGACCCGCCCCCCCCGCCACCTCGCAGTTGCTCATTGGTCTGGCTCGGCTGTGGGTCCGCCCTCCCCCGAGGGCCGGGTGCTCCGTGGGGCAGGAGGGTCCCACAGTGGGGCAGGGGGGTGCAGCCGTGGGGCTCTGTCCCCACGCAGTGTGGGCATGGGGCACAGGGGACCCCATCCCCAGGGGGTCTGGGGGGGGGGGGGTCTTGGCCCCATGGGATCCAGTTGTGGGGCTGTGGGGGCTCCTGCCCCATTGGATCGGGGGGGGGGGGGGGGGGGGGATGATCCCGTCCTCCATGACCCCACGGGGGATCCTGTAGCAGTTGGCACCCGGGCAAGACGTGGGGCTGTCCCCGTCCCTGTCCCCATCCCTGTCCCTCTCCCCACCGGCTGTGGGGCCCTGGGGCGATGTGGGGCAGATCCTCGGGTGCATCGTGGGGACGTCCCAGCCCCGCCCCAGCTCTCGCACCCCACGGTCCTGTCGTGCTCGGCAGCACGCGGCCACCGCCGTGCCACCGCCGTGCCACCGCCGTGCCACTGCCACGGTGGTGACGTGGGTGAAGGTCGTGGAGAGACAGCCCGGCTTCGGGGAGCCCCTCATTACCCCCCTAACGGTGATTAACGGGCAAATTAAATGGTGTCTGTAACTCCTCGCTGCCTGCGGATGGAGCTGGGAACCGTGCAGGGTCCCCCCGAAGGCCAGTGGGTGCTGGGGGGCCGGGGGGGTCCCCATCCTGCCGGGCAGAGGGAGCTCAGCACCAGGTCTGGGGGGGGGGAAACCGGTGCAGCCGCGGGGTCACCATCGCCATCGTCTCCATAGCGAGCGGCGGGGAAGGCATCCGGCACGGGGGGGGGGGGGGGGTCCCGGCCATAAAGCCCCCTTTATCCACCCGCACCGCTGGAACTAACGTCCCCCCGCCGTGGGGCTGTCGCCCGGCCCCTGACCCCGCTGGCCCACATCCCCCCTGGCCGGCCCCACAGGTCACGGTGGCCCGGCCGGGGGCAGAGGGCAGTGGCCCCGCCGGAGGTCACGGCTGGCGGGGGGCTGGCGGCACCGCGGGGGCTTTAATGGGGAATTAAATGAGTCGGCGGCCGCGGGGAGGCTGCACCCCTCTGCCCACCGGGATGTACCGGGTGCGCCCGCCGCCCGGGGCGGCCCCCCGCGTTAGGGGCTTCGTTAGGGCTGCGGCGCGGGGCCGTTATTAATATCGCTGTCTCGGGGCCCCGTCCCCGCCATCCCATCGTGCATGAAATATTGGCCGGCGCCACCGATTGCTGTTCCCATTATCTGTGACATTACCGGGAAATAATGACAGAAAAATAAAATACTCCCTTCCTGGCTGGCGGGGAGCGGCATCGGGGCCAAGGGGCCGGGGGCCGCAGGCGCTCGCGTGGGTTTCCAGCCCCCCCCCCGCCCATCCCTGCCTGCACCCCGCTGCCCTCGCACCCGCTCCCTCCTGCCCCACGCAGTGCCTGTGTCCCTGGGGACGGGGACGGAGGCGGGGAGGGGACGGGGACGGGGGTGTGGAGGGGGCGATGTGGGTCAGGGGGACGTGTGGATGGCAGGGACCTACGGTCCCGGGCAAGGAGCCCCCCAAAATGCTGGCATCCCCTGTGAGTCCCTGTCCCCTGCCTGGCTGTGTCCCCCCCCGCACTGGGTGACTGTCACCAGACGGGCTGCGGGAGGGGGGGATTGTGGCCCCGGGGGGCTCGGGGCTGGGTTTGCTCCAGAAATCGGCAGACAAAGGGATGAGGGAGGGGTGGGGACGGGGACCCCCAGCCTCGGTGTCACCCCCCCTCCTCGGCTCCAGTGATGCCGGGAATCGGCTCTGCCTCCCCCTCCGCGGCTGGGGGGGCCCCGGCTGCCAGCGGCCTTGTGGGGCCCCGGCTGCTGCTCCATCTCACCTGCCAGGGAGGAATTTAATTACCAATTAAGGGGCCTTCCATCTGTTTGAGGCCTGCCCGAACGCTCGTGCTCCCCTTTAATTACATCGCTGACAGCCATTTCAACTCAATTAGCTGCAAAGCGCAGCAGAGAGCCGGCACGGGGGCAGCCTCCCGGCTGCACCATCTGGGGGGCTGCATTGTGCCCCCCCCCCCCCCCCGCCCCCCGCGCCCCTCGTGCTGTCCCCAGCCATCCCCCTGGCTGTCCCCGTGCCATCCGGCCCCGGTGCCCTCGCCTGGCCCGTGCCTCCCCCCTGCCACCCATCCCTCCATCCACCCACCCTTTCCTGCATCCTTCCCTTCCCCCTCCATCCCTCTGCACCTCCATCCGTCCTCCACCCCTGCATCCTTGCCCGCATCCCTCCCTCCATCTCTCCATCTGTTCCTGCATCCTTTCCTGCATCCCTCCATCCCTCCCTCCATCTCTTAATCTATCCCTGCATCCTTTCCCACATCCCTCCATCCCTCCCTCCATCTCTCCATCTCTCCCTGCATCCTGTCCTGCATCCCTCCCTCTGTCTCTCCATCTATTCCCGCATCCCTCCATCCCTCTCTCCCTCTCCATCTCTCCCTGCATCCTTTCCTCCATCCCTCCATCCCTCCATCCCTCCCTCCATCTCTTAATCTATCCCTGCATCCTGTCCTGCATCCCTCCATCCCTCTCTCCCTCTCCATCTATCCCTGCATCCTTTCCTCCCTCCCTCCCTCCCTCCCTCCCTCCCTCCCTCCATCTCTCCCTGCATCCTTTCCCGCATCCCTCCATCCCTCTCTCCCCTCTCCCACCCTGCGCAGGCTGCTCTGCCTCCCCTCCATCCCCTCACAGCCAATTTTTAGGGAGAAGCAGCCGGACCCAAGGTCTCCAGGGGGTGGGGAGGGCAGAGGGGCTGGGGCTGGTACCTCCCGCCCCCCCAGAGCCCCCATTCCCCGAGCCCCCCCCGGCTCTGCCTGTGCTTTCCTACGGGCAGACACTGCAGCTGCTTAACGGGCTCTAAATCTCCTCATTAAAACAATACGGAACGGGGCGACAGATGCCCCAGCGCACCGGGGACGAATGTATCACCCGGGGGCGACAGCTTTGTGCGGGGGGAGCGCCGGCCCGCGGCCCCCCCGGAGCCGCCTCGGGGGTCCCGGGTGCTCGGGGGCTCCTGGGGAGCCATGGCGGGGGGGTGAAAATAGAGAGAAGGGAAGAGTCGAGGCACCGGAGAGGGGAAAATCCTCGGGGTTTGTTTTTGGGGAGCGATCCGGACCGGAGAAGAGGCTGTGTGTGCAGCCACCCCCCCCGTCCAGCAGCACCCATGGGTGTGATGAGTTTGGAGGGGGCTCAGCCAGGGGTTTTGGGGAGATGGGGGGGGGGGTGTGTGTGTCTCATTTTGGAGCCAAGCCCTTCAACGTGGCCAGGGAGGGGGGGGCTGCCCCCCATGCCAGGGTGTGGTCTCTGAGGGCTGCTTGGGCCCCCCAACCCCGGAGGATGGGGGTCCCTGGCCCCGTGCCCCCCCCCCCCCCCCGGTGAGGATGCTGCTGCGAGGCGGCCGCTCCCCGGCCGGGCCATCCATCACCACGACAGCCCGGGGAAAGGCGAGGAGGGGCCCCCCTCCCTCGGCACCCCAACCCCTGCTGCCCCCCGGCCCCGGGGGCTCTTTTTCCCTCCTCTTTCCCTTTCTCTTCCCTTCCTCCCCCGGCTGGCAGACAAAACCCGGCTGACAAGATGGAGGCCAGGCCATCAATCAAGGCGGCCGCTGGAACAACCTCTCCCCCCGCTAATGAGTCCCCTTCCCGGCCTGCTGCCGCGGCACCCCGGCACGGCCACCCCCGGCACGGCCACCCCCGGCACGGCTGTCCCCCCCCGAGTCACCCTCATCATCTCCCCCCATGGACTCGGGGTCCCGGCTGGGGTGGGGATGGAGCAAGGGGGACGGGGGGACCTGAGTACAGGGTGGCATGGGATTTGGGGTGACAAGGGTTCGGGGGCGGCGTGGTTTGGGGAGGTGCGGACCCACACTGGCAGGGTTTCGGGGTGCAGGGTGGCACAGCTACAGGCTGCCGGGATTTCGGGGTCTCATGGCTGTGGGCTCAGCGTGGGTTTGGGGGCTGGCAGAGCTGCAGGGTGCTGTGGGTCCGGCCAGCAGGGATGTGGGGCTGGTGGCCCCCAACTCCGTCTCTCCCAGGGAAGCCCCCTGGTCCGGTCAGTCCCCGTGTGCCCTGTCCCCCGTGAGTGACGGCTCGGGGCCCCCCCAGCCCCACGGTCCCCGGGGAGCGAAGCCCCTTTGTCCCGGGGCCCATCGCCTGCCACGGTGCCTTTGTCTCCGTGTCACTTGGGGGGCACCAGCTGTCATGGCCGGGGACTGCGGGGCCTTCGTGCTCCTCCTCCTCCTCCTCTTTGTTCTCCGCTCCCACGCTGGGGGCTGCCTGGGATGGGGAGGGAAGGGGGGACCCGGGGTCCCCACCCCAAGGGGCAGTTGGGGGCACACAGCCCCCCACATGATGGGGCCGCCCCCCCCCTTGCATCCCGGGCACCCGCAGGGAGCAGACGGGGACTTGGGGTGGGTTTCGGGGTGGGTTTCGTGCCCTGCCCCATCCACCCCTGGCTGGGGTCCCCAGGCTTGGGGCACCCCTGGGTTGGGGGGGGTCCCTGAGTCTCGGGGTCCGCAGGGTGGGAAACCACAAGCCCATGGCTCCCCCCGCCCCAGTTTTGGGGTGGGGGGTGTCCCACTGAGCGCTGGTCTTTGTTGCCCGTGGGGGGGTAGATCCAGGAAAGGGGGGGGGGGGGCAGCTGGGGGGCCCGGGCCCCAGGGGGCTGCGAGCTCCTGGGAGGGAGGGGAGCCGGGCTTGGCTGTAAGGCTGGGGGACGTGGGGGGACGTGGGGACACAAGGGGCTCTCCCAGCCCAGAGGAGCGGAGGGGCTTTGGGGACGTGGGGTTGGGCGGGCAGGCGGCTTGGGGGGGGGCACAGAAAGGTGCCCGGGAAGGGGGTCCCGGCTCCGGGGACATCTGCCTGGGCCCCCTCTGCCAGCTGCCCGCCCTGCCCGGCCCGCCGGGGGCCTCAGACCGGGGCGAGAGCATCCATCAGTGTCTGTCCGGGGGGGGCGCCCCCCCCGCAGCCCCCCTATAGCTGGGCTGGGTAGGGAGGGGGTCACGGGGGGGGAAGACTTTGGGGTGTCCCTCGTGTTTTGGGGGGGACACACACGCACCTTTGGGGTCCACGTGGCTGCAGGGTGCGGGGTGACCACGGGAGGGGCTGGGGCAGGTGGGAAGGGGGGTTTTGAGGGGGGGAGCAGCCGAGAGGGGTGTGGGGAAAGGGGCGCTTTGGGGGGGGGGGTGTCACCCCAGGTTGGGCTGTCCCAGGGGGACCCAGCCTGGTGGGGAAACCTGCGTGGGGGTCACAAGGCTGGGGAGGGGGCGGGAGGTGTGGGTGGGGGTCGCACAGCAGGGGCCTCCCTAGATGGGGGGGTCCCAAGGGAGAGGAGTCCCTGGGGGGGGGGGGCGTTGCTAGGATTGGGGGGGGATCCCCGAGGGGAGGATCCCTAAGACTGGGGGGGATCCCAAGGGGGGTTGGGGGGGGCTGTGATGGGGAGGGGGTTGGGGGGGGTCCGCGGGTGTCCCGGGCTGGGGGGGGGGTCCCGTTCGGGTGGGGGAGTCTCTCGCGCTCCCCCACGGCCGCCGGCAGGTGGCGCTGCAGGATCGTGAATGGGCGCCCCGGGTGGGGCGGGGCAGCCAGAGCAGGGCGGGGCTAATGCGTATAGAGGCGTGGCCACATACCGTATAAGGGGTGGGGCGGGGCTATGCAAATACACCCGGGGAGCGGCGAGCAAGAGCCGCGCTGCGGCCGCGGCGTTAGGGAGCGTCGCGCAAGAGGCGGCGGAGGTCCCTTGGTGGGGTGGGGGGGTCCCTTGGCTGGGTGTCCCAGGATGGGGAGGGTCCCTGGGGTGGGGGGGGTCCCTTGGCTGGGTGTCCCAGGATGGGGAGGGTCCCTAGGGTGGGGGGGTCCCTTGGCTGGGTGTCCCAGGATGGGGAGGGTCCCTGGGGTGGGGGGGGTCCCTTGGCTGGGTGTCCCAGGATGGGGAGGGTCCCTAGGGTGGGGGGGTCCCTTGGCTGGGTGTCCCAGGATGGGGAGGGTCCCCAGGGTGGGGCGTTCCCAGGAAAGAGGGCGATGCCAAGGTGGAGGAAGTCCCTAGGCTGGTGTAGCGTGCCTGTGACAGAGCACACTGTGCCCACGCATGGGCACCCACGGGTGGGCAGCGTTTGGGCACCCACCTGCATGCACCCATTCCCACCCTGGGTGAGGCCAGGGAGAGGGTGGGGGGGCTCCTATTCTCTTTACCCAGACCCACACTGCAATTGTGGGGCACCACAGCCTCCCGCCAGCCCCAGGACACCCTGTGCCGGACCCCATTGATCTGCGGTGCCTTGAAGTTATGAACCGGTGGAGAGTGGGATTTAACAGAAAAACCCAGAAATGTTGCCTTTGCCTCCAAGGGAAACACACAGAAGAGGGAAAGAACCCCCAGAGCCCAGCCTTGATGGGCGACGTGCCCACGGGGACTCACCACCCCGACACAGCAGACAGAAAGAGGACATCAAACGGGGCAGGAAAATTTTATTTGTGGCTGGTTCCGGCTGGGAGCGAGCAGGAACGGCAAATCAATTCTTCATTAGCGCTTAATTTTTTCCCTTGATCTTATTAATGTCAGGGGTGGATACAAGACCCGGCAAGGGGCTTCTGGAGGCGGCGCGGCTGGGGAGGAGACGTCCAGGGGATCCCAGCGGGGGTGCGGGGTTTGGGCTGGGGTCAGAGTGGGGGGATGCCAAGGAAGGTCCGTGTGTCCTGCTGCCCGGCGTCCCCCGGTGCTGGGGTCCCTCTTTTCCAGCCAGCACCTCCAAGGGGAGACCCCGGAGCTGTCACGTCAGCGGGGATGGCTTGATGTGCTCCTTGGTGGGCTGCAGGACCTGGCATGAGACCCCAGGGACGGGGATTGGGTCAGAGTGACCTTGGGGTGCCCTTCCCAGCCGGATGCCTGGGTTCCCTTGGCTGGGGAGGGGGGGGCACACCTCATGCTGAGCAATTAGGGGTGTGTGGGACCCCGTGCTGGGGTGACAACGGGAGTGGGACCCAGAGCGTGTCCCATCTCCACCCTGATGGGTAAAGCTGGGTACACCCCCCCCTCATTAGCGAGGCTAACGAAGTGTTTACCTGGGACACGTTCTGCTGGGACAGAGGGTTGGCGTCAACCTGGGGGAGGGAAGGGGACCGGCAGCTTTAGGAGCGGGGCGAAGGGCCTCGATGTGGGGGGCATCCCCTCGGCACCCGTCCTGCTCGGTGCCCATCACCCACGAGGCCGCCGCGCTTGGGAGCTTTCCGGCAGCAGACGGACCCCAACCCCTGCCCACCCTGGCTGGACCCCCGGCACCGGGAAGGGTTTGCACCTCCTCGGCGCTGCCTATTCGTGACCGCTGGCATCCCCTGCGTCCCTCCGCTCCGAGCCGCCTGCCAGGTAGTCGAAGAGGACGAAGCCATACGCTGCCGGCTCTGGGATCTGGGGGGGGAGAGAGGCTGAGGAGGGTGGGGAGAGGCAGAGGAGGGTGGAGGAAGGCCACGGTGTGGGATGGCTGCACTCACCCGCAGGCTCAGCCGCTGGATCACTTGCTGGGGGTCGCTCTCCAGGATCACCCTGCGGAGCAGCGCGGTGCTGGCACCGTCCCACTGGGATCCCCCCGGCACGGCTCCCTCCTGATCCTGGCTGCACCCCACCAGGCATCACCGCCACCGCCCCCTGCCTCAGTTTCCCTCCCTGGGCAAAGCTCTGGGATGCCCTGACGAAGGCTTGAGGAAGACCTGATGCAATGTTGGGAAACCGGGGTGCCTGGGTCCCCCTTGGCACCCTCGGATGGGGCCAGAGATGGGGCCATCCCCTTCCCAGCACCCAGGGGGACAATGCCACCCCCTGTCCCTGCAACCCCCAGTGCTGCAGGCTGCTTCTCCCCCTCCATCCCCCCCAGCGGGAGCTCACCCCCGGTCCACGATCTCATCCACCACCAGGAACGTCCCCTCCATGTTGTCCAGCAGCCAGCGCTTCTCCACCTCCTTCCTGCGGGCGAGTGGGTGGGAGATGTCGCTGCACCCACTCCTGCTCACAGCTTGGGGTCCTGTGCGAGGTGCTGGGACCCGGACCCCTGCCATCCCAAAGCAGCGCTGGGCCCGTCCCACCCGGGGTGTTAGGGGACAGGGGTTTCGCACCAGCTCACGGTGTCACCTGGGGTGACCTGCTGCCCCATGCCCTGCCTCAGTTTCCCCACTCAAGGCACGTGGGTTTGGGGCTGGGTGGCCCCAAGGACTCACCGCAGGAGGTGGCCGAGGGTGTCGAGGAGGCAGGCGAGCACGGCCGACAGCATCAGCTGCGGGAGAACGGGGGTGTCAGTGGGGCTGCGGGGGGTCCCCAGGGCTGCCCCCCCCCCCCCCACCTACCTCGTTCTCCTGGCAGCCCCCCACCACGTAGAAGAAGAGGTCAACGCTGCTTCTGTAGACGATGGTGAGTCCTTCCAGACAGGCGATCTCGCCTGCACAGCGTGGGGACACGGGACGGTGTTAGTGTCCCCCAGCACCACACCGGAGGGGACACTGCTCCGGGCCCGGTGTCCCCCGGCATTAAACCTTTCGCAACCGTGTCCCCCCCGATTGCAAAAGCTCCCGAGCGGGACCCCCCCCGTGCTCACCGCCTGCCCGGCGGGTCTTGCTGAAGATGCTCCTCTCGAAGGCCGCCTGCTCCTTGGCCGTGGGGAAGGTGCCATCATAGTACTGCGGGGACGGGCAGGGGGTCAGCGCCGGCAGGGCGGGCAGCACGAATCCTGTATGGTGGGGGGCCGTGTGCCAGGAACCCCAAAGCCCTCGCCGGGACCCCCCGAGGTCGCTGCCAAGACCCCCCAAGACCCCGCAGCCCAGCGTGGGGAGAGGAGATGCCTGAGCAGGGGGGGCTGGGGGACCTGGGCAGCATCCCCTGGGGAAACTGAGGCGGGGGGGGGGCCGGGCTTCACCTTGGCCAGGAGACGCTGCCCGAGGCTGTCCAGGATGAGCAGGGCCTTCACGGTGTACAGGGAGGGCTCCTGGGGGGAGAGGGGCCGGGGCCAGAGGGGCTCAGCCCCACGGCAGGTCTCCCCCCCCTCCCCAACCACCCCCCAAGCCCGCCCTGGGCTCCCCTGGATCCTCTCCTTTGGGGTCCCCCCAGTTCTGGATTTTGGGGACCCCCATCCCGCCCCCGCTGCCCCTCTGCTCCCTGCCCTGCCCCTATTTTCTCCCCATTCCCCCCCAATTCCGTTTCCCATTTCCCCTCTTCTTCCCATTCCTCCGCTCTCTCTCCCCCCCATTCCCCACTCCCCGTCCCCCATCTCCCCCCGTTCCACCACGGTCCTCCCCCTCCCTTCCCCTCCTCCCACCACCAGCCCCTTCCCCTCCCGTTGCCCACCCTCTCCCCCCCGGTCCCCATCATTTATCCCCATCACCCCCCAGTGTCCCCCCCGCGGTGTTCCCCCCCGTCCCGTTTTTCCCCCGTGTTTTTTTTCCCGTGTTTTTTTTCCCCTGTTTTTTTCTCCCCGTGTTTTTTTCCCCCTATGTTTTTCCTCCCGTTTTTTCCCCATTCCCCCGCCCCCGTTTTTTCCCGTTTCCCCCCCGTTTCTCCCCGCTCCCCGTCCCGTCCCCGCTCCCCGTCCCGTCCCGTCCTGTCCCCGGTCCCCTCCCCTCCCGTCCCCGGTCCCGTCCCCTCCCGTCCCCGCTCCCCGTCCCGTCCTGTCCCGTCCCGTCCCCGGTCCCGTCCCGTCCCCGGTCCCGTCCCGTACCGGCCCCGCGGGCTCCATGGCTCCGCCGCCCCGGGCCCCCCCCGCGCTGCCGTGCCCGCCCCCCGGCCCGCTCCGCCCCGGTCCCGCATCCCCCGCCCGCATCCTCAGCCCTTGGGGAGGAAACGGGGGTCCCCCGGGCGGGGGTCCCACACCCCGCTGTGCTGCTGTGCGTGGGTGCAGTGGGGGAACGGGGGGGTCACACACACGTGTGGCCATGGGACCTGTTCCCCCAGTGCCCCCCTCCCGCACCCCCTTTGGGATAGGACCGACCTTGGGGGGGGGGGGCAGTGGGGTGGGATGGAGGCTGGGACCCCCACGCACCCCGAATTGGGGGGTTCAGGGAAGCCCCTGGGGGGGGAGGAAGAGTCAGCAGCAGGGCAGGGAGGGGTCACCCCTCACCTAACCTCTGCTGCCTTTAATTTGGGGTCACACCCCCCCCCCCCGCGGGTGGGGGTCCTGGCAGCACGGGGTCCAGCCGGCGGGTGCCAAGCTCATCCCTGGTGCAGGCTGTGGGCTCTGCTGGGGGGTCGGTACCCCCCCGGGTGCCATCACGGGTGATCCTGACTTTGGGGCACAGCCCCCCCCCCGCCCCCTGCCCCTGCTCCCGTCCCCTGACCTCTCCCGGTGGCATTTGCCGGTGACTCACGGGTCGCACCCGAAGGGCCCTTGTTTGCTTTAACCTCTGGGGCTGGGGCGTTTCCCCACGGCGGGGGCTGAGCCCACGGGGGAACCTGGGCCACGGCCTCGGAGTGAGGGGCGATGGGACAGGCCGTGCCCAGAGCGACTCCCCACCGCGTCCCACCGCAGGGACGCTGCTCGCCACGGGCTGTCCCTAACCGTCCCCACCGGCCACGGCCGAAAAGGAGCCGGGAGGGGCAGTTTTCCCGTGGGAGCACCGGGGAAGGGGCTCCGTGCCCCCCTCGCCGACACGAGGCACTGAAAGGCTTTTGCCCACCCGAGCCGGAGGAGGGCTGGGAGCCGGGCAGGGTGCAGGGACAGGGACGCCTGCCAGCCCTCCAAATAGCCCCGGGGGGGGGACACACTAAAAATAACCCGGCGAGGGGCAGCCCGGCTCAGGTTGCTGGCGGGAGGCTGACCACAGCTCTGGGGAGCTGTGGCGAGGGGTTTTTAGGATGCTCCCATACACCCGTTTTTCCCCGTGGGGTGCACGGGGGGACGGGGAGACGGTGCCCGAATAATGCTCGCGGGCCAAGGCAGCCCCGTTGCAAACCCTCGGTGGCCATCGGGGTTGGCAGCACCCCCAAATTTCCCACCCGGCGTGCAATGCGCCGAGCGGCGGCTCTCGGTATCGGCAACGGGGCCGTGCCCGTCTGCCCGCCGAGGCTGCTGCCAGTCGCCTCAGCCAAACTGCCGGTTGTGGCACGACGTGGGCCGGGGCCGCACCCCGGCTTTCGTGGGTGTTTCGCAGCTTGTTTTCCAGCAGGAGATTAGCGAGACGGAGCAGCTGGGGCAGAGTAAACCCGTGACCCAAAATCACTCGGATCCGGGTGCTTCCAGGCTCCTCACCACATTCCCCCGGCCGCTCCAGTCCCTTTCCCTTTTGTGCCTGTCTGCCTGGATGCTCTGGAGCGTCCCTGCTCGCAGCGTTGGGGCTCTCCAGGTTTGGGGGGATGCACAGCCTGTCCCCCATCTCTCAGCCGTGCTGGCGAGCTTGGTCCTCGCCGTAAAAAAAGAGGGCTCTGCTCCTGCTGCTGCCCGGGGAAGGCAACCCTGGCTGGGAAACCTCACCCTGCTGCGAGGCGTCGGAGCTCGTGCTCATTTTCCACGTTTTTTTCGGATGAACTGTTGTCTCCGGCATCCTGTTTGTCCCGGCGAGTTTCTGGGGCAGGGAAGCGGGTGTCTGGTTTTGGCAGCTGCGGCCGCTCCGGGCAGCTGCAGCGTTGCAGGAATAGCAGGCAGGGGTGGTGCTGCCCGGCTGCCCTGACCTCCTACCTGCCCACCTCCGCTGCCAGGGCTGGCAGCGACTGCCCCTCGCCCCGTGGGCACCGGCATTGATTTGGGCAAGAAGCCCACGCCGATCAATGGGGGAAGGTATAAATAATCTGCTCAGAGGCGACGGTTTTAACACCGACCCCACTCCGTGCTTATTTATTTAAATAGTTGATGGAGTTCCCGCCGGTGATCTGGTGGGTGATCACCCCGGAGACGTGAGGACGGGATGGGGGTCTGATGTCAGCCCCACTCTCGTGGCCGTTCACAGCACCTTTCCTTTCCGCCTCCACTCCTGCAGTTCTAACGGGAGATCCTGGCGCTTTTTGTCAAGTGGCTTCAGAGCCACCGGCTGCGTGTGCTGATGGCGCTGGCACGGGTTCTCGGGCGGCCGGTGAGGTGGTTGGGATGAGTTGCAGCCATTCCCTCACCTCTGCTGAGTAGTTCCTGTCTCAAAAGGCATCGAACATCGAGACCTCGGTTGCTCGGTCAAATTCAAACTGGCCGGTGAGTTCCCCCGTGATGAGCAGCGGTGCTCGTGGGATGACCCACGGACAGCACGACTGGTTTAGGCTGACAAGTGACGGCCAGACACACGGACAGTTCACAGCACGTGAGCTGCAGGTGGCTGTGAGCAGCTCAAAGGTGGCAGCTCTGTCTGTGCGGTGGGGAGCCCCGTCCTGCTCCAAGCACCAGCACCCCAGGGGCACGGTGTCCCCGCTCCGGGCTCTCCCCCTCCCCGTGGCTCTCGGCCAGCCCAGGTTGGGGCTAGGAGTTACCGCTCTCTGACACAGCCATTTGCACCTCCAGCGGCTCCCACCACCACGGGCGAGGAGCCGCTGAGCAGGGGAGCTCGCTTTTCTCAACCCCAAAACAGGCCTGGGCATAATGAGCAGGGGTACGCCGACTGGGCAGCTGCCGGAGCGTGAAATTAAAGACTTTTAATTAGCAAAGGGCTGGAGCAATGAAGAAAGTAAAGCACGGGGTTAGCAGGCAATGCCCTGGCTGCGCTCCCAGCCCCGCCACTGACTCACTGCAGGGCCTGAGGCGAAGCTCCGGGTTCGGCTTTGACTCAGTCCTTCCATCTGCAAGTGGCTCCGGCGGCTGCGCGGGGCCAGGGACCTGCGAGGGCCACGGGCGAGTGCGGGGCAGGGTCATGTTTAGACAGCCTTATCAGCCCGAGGGCCTGCAGCGGCGCAGGGGAGGCCCCTGGGCCGCTCTGGGGGGGTGAGCAAGGCCGAGGACCCATCGCCCCGCCGCAGGCCCCGCTGTGGTGTGGGCCCAGAGGAGGCCCAGAGCCCCCTCTACCCCCAGGAGGTGTCAAGATTCGGGGCCCTGGGGCCATGGGGGACCCCCGGGGCGGTGCTGGGGCCTGCAGGGCAATGGAGGCTCCGCCATGGCGGCCCCAGGCCTCGCCCTGCGCTGGGGGCCTGGGGCGCCCGGTGCCATGGCAACAGTTGAGGGGCGAAGGGGCGGTGTCTCTGCGTCGTAGGGATTGGTGCGCGCCGCTGCCAGTCAAACGCCCAGACGGGCGGCTGGATCCTGTGCGTCGTCTCATTGGCAGCTGCCGCTGTCGCTCGGCGGAGGCCTCGCGTTCCATTGGGCAGAGGCCTTGTCACTCAATCGCTGCGGGGGGGCGGGTCGCGTTGTCTCGCTTCTCCTCTCCGATTGGCCCAGCGCGCGGCCGCCGGGCCAAGCACGGGGGCCAGCGGCGCCGTCCGCGCGCCGATTGGCCGCTCAGCCTGCCTATCCAGGCGGCGGCGGGGGCGGGAGCAACGCCTCACCGCCGCCTTCCATTGGGCCGCCCCTTCGTCCCGCCTCCCCTTCCCGGGCGCCGATTGGCGGCGGCGCAGCGCGAGGCGGGAGGGGGAGGTGGTTGGCCAGGGCGGGGAGCGGGAGCGGGGCCGGCGGTGGCGGCGGGGCCGGGAGCGAGCGGCGGCGGCGGCGGCGAGCGGGTAGCGGCGGGCGGCGGCGCGGAGGGGCGGGCGGAGGGGCCGGGGCCTCGGCCGCGGCGGCGTTGGCGGTGCGGGGGGTGCGGGCCGGGCCGGGCCGGGGGGCGGGCGGCGCTGAGGGAACGGCGAGGCCGCGCGGGGGGGCGGGTCACGAGGCGCGGGGGGGGTCTTAAAGGGCCCGGGGCGG
Organism: Mycteria americana; assembly: GCF_035582795.1. Lineage (NCBI taxonomy): Eukaryota > Metazoa > Chordata > Aves > Ciconiiformes > Ciconiidae > Mycteria > Mycteria americana. The sequence goes on from NC_134386.1 coordinate 2,471,863, forward strand.
GGAGAGGAGGCGGGCGGGGGGAGCGGCACATGGCTCCGCCGTCCCTGGCTCGGCAGCGCTGGGACCCCCCCGGGAGGGGAGAGCGGGCAGAGCCGGGGCCTGGCGGCTCCTCCTCCTCCTGGGCACCGGGAGCCGCCCCGCCGGGCTGGGGGCGGGCGGCCCGGGAAGACGGGCCGGGGCCGCGGCGGGAGGGGCGAGCCCGGGAGTCCTCGGTCGGGGCGCTGGCCAGGGATGTTTTGCTGCCCGTGGAAAGCCCCTGACGGGTTTTTGTAGAGCCGCTGGAAACTGGGCTAAGGAGTGAAAGGGAGTCGGAGCTGGATTCCTTCAGAGAGAGGCGAAGTTGACGCACCAGCCTAAGAATAGCTCAGGGAGGGGAAGTATGGACAATATTGTCACCAAAGGTAACCGCCGCGGTGTGTGTTTCTGTGCCCGTGTCGTGTCAGGAAAAATCAGCTTTCCGAGTGAAATTCGCTGGGCTTTTCAGGGGCCCGCGCGTGGGGAAACCGCCGTTTCCCGGTGTAGTAGGTCCATGTGCAATGTTTAGGGTGGTGCCTCGTCGGCGCGTTATCGCGTTTGCTCTCTGGTTATATTTCAGCTGCTGATGAAATTGCAGCCAGAAGCGGAGGAGTCTTTGGACCTTCCCATGATCGGGACCTTTGACTCATAAAAGGCTCTTTCAAGAAGCTTCGCAGACCAGAAGAGGAGAAGAAAGAGCGGCCGGCTGTCGGAGGGAGCAGACCGTCCTGGAGCGTGGGGAATTGGGGGGGGCGAGAGGAAGTCGCTGTATGTGGAGTTTTTGGACAGTAAGTCACGTGGATTTTTACGTAGCTGCATGGTCTGTGTTCTAAAACAGTTCTGAAGAAGACGAGAGGGCAAGAGAGGGTGGAGGCTGTCTTCTGGGGAGGGTTTGTTGCTTCTCGAGATTTAAATCTTTAATTGTGCTCCGCTGGTCAACCAGCGAGTTCCAGAATTTGAGAAGAAAAACCAAGTCGTCCTGAACCCAAAGCCTTGCGTGTTCTTTAAACTTTTATCTAGTTGTTTAGTGAAAACCTGAACGCCGAAGTCATTGCTTTATTTTGTTTATTTGAAAGTGGGGCAGAGGCAAGAAACCCAACCAACCTGTTGTGTGGAGAATTCATTTGACGCTGGGTTTGGTTTTTTTTTTTTTTAATTCCCAAACCCTCTACCTGTTTTCTTTTCTCCTCTGCCAGAAATGCTTTCTCTGAAGAAATACTTCACCGAAGGCCTCATCCAGTTCACCATTCTGCTCAGCTTGATTGGCGTTCGCGTGGACGTGGACACCTACCTGAACTCGCAGCTCCCCCCTCTCCGGGAGATCATTCTTGGCCAGAGCTCCGCTTACACCCAGACCCAGTTTCACAACCTGCGTAACACCTTGGATGGATATGGCATCCACCCAAAAAGCGTAGACCTGGACTATTACTTCACCGCTCGCAGGCTGCTCAGCCAGGTGAGGGCCCTGGACAGGTTTCAGGTGCCCACCACTGAAGTCAACGCCTGGTTAGTGCACCGAGACCCTGAAGGCTCCGTGTCCGGTAGCCAGCCCAGCGCCGGCATCGCCCTAGAGAATGGCAGCGGCCTGCAGGATGGGAGCAATCCCGACAACGGGGTGAGGGAGAGCGGAGCGGAGCAGGGCTTTGGGGAAGAACTGGAAGATTTGGGAGCGGTGGCTGCCCCGGTGAATGGAGACCTGACCAAAGAGGTAGGCAGGACCTTCTTTTGCCTGTGGTGGGGGGGAAGAGGAGCCCCTGGGGAGCTCTTGCCCTCTGGTATCCGGCCGAGCGAGCGGTACTCTGTACGTTGTGGGTGTTTAGCATTTGGGAAAAGTGGGTCTCTGCTTGGGAATGGCGTAATACTCGATTACGGTTCAGTTAGAGGGCTCCAGCTGTGTGCACGGGGTAGTTTTTCCTTTTTGTTTGTTTTATTCTTGATCTGAAAGTAATAGTAAAAGGAAAGGGAAAGGGTTGGGGTCAGCGTTTCAACCTGTGCGCATAGCTTTGTGTTGTGAAACCGATAAAACGAGGCTGGGAAATAAACAGGGGCATTGGGTAACAGCCTCATCCCAGGTGTTGAGCGGGTGGTTGGGTTACTTGGCCCTGGAGTTCATCCAGTGGCGATGTTTGTTGCTTGGTTTTCATCACAGACGGGTGGGGAGAGGTGAACTGGAAAGCGGTTTATTTTTTCTGTCTGAGCGCAACCTTTCGGAGAGCTGTGATGCAATGCTGGTCCCCGGGAGCTGCTGCTCTTTTTCCTTTTTGGCACCGCTCTCTTTGTCACGGCATGTTCAGCGTCTCCCTGGCCGTGGTGTGGGGGATGTTAGCGTCGATTTGCAGCGTCGGGTCCTTCCAGCGTCGCTCTTGCGTCTTGTAAATCGTGCCTCGGACGAGCTGCTGAGGCGTCTGGGCATGGGGAGAGCCGAATTCAACTGCTGCCACCCCTGTCCCCTGCAGCGAGGGGTGGGCAGCTTTGCAGGCAGCTGTCGCGGATGCCTGGGGCTTTTGTCATGTGGCTTCGGCGCAGCGGCAGGCAGGGAATCGAGTGAGGAAAGCGGTGTGAACGCGTGCACGCCGGAGAGACAAAGGTGACGATTGTTTCGGGTCTGGTATTGATGGATGAGCAGCGGGATGGTGCCTCGGCTGTACCTGCGGGCAGCTTTCACCCGCCCGCGGGGATCTCCTGGCTCCGGAGGCGTTCGGGCTGCGGGACTGAGGGCGAAAACCTCGCTCTGGGTTTGCAACCGGCGACCTTGGAGGTGTCAATGAGAGGAGCTTCGGTCGGAGGGTCGCAGAACGCAAAGCAAACGTTCACACGTTCAGCTGCTTCCCTGATAATTGAGAGAGGTAATTCCCCGTCTTGGGAACGGGGAAGAATTTAATGAAATGCCTTGTACGAGGTCACGTGCAGCCCGTGGAAGACTTCGCTGTCCTTCCCCGAGTCTGGTGTTCTTGGCTGAGGGCGTTGGGGCTGGGGAGCCTTTCAAGTGCAGGATAGGGAAACCGGGAGCAGATTTTAGGGAGAAATGCTGCAGATTTGAGTGGCGAGAGGCCGATAACACTGCTGTTTTCCAGAGGCCTGTTTATTTCTGTCTTAAAACACAATCCGGCATTAGATGCCTTTCCTGCGAGCCGCCCGTACGCAGGGTGCAGCTGCAGACCCGGCCAGCTCGGGCTGGACTTGCCGGGAGTGACTTTCCCGGCCACTCTGGGCGATGCCGGGTGGGAAGCACGCTCCTCCGCGCTGCAGTTCCGCTCCGGTCGCCCCTTTAGGGAAGGGTGGGGAGATCTGGGTCTGCACCTTCCCCGATCCCGGGTGTTCAGGCGTCCGTGCTCTTCCTCGTGTCTCTATTTTCCATCTCCCCCCCCCCCCCCCCCCCCGCCTCAAAAGCCTGGCTTGGATAGGAGGGGAGGGTGTTATTGCACCTGCAAGGTGTGCTGCGCTGCCGGGGGCACAGCGCCCGGGCACCCAGCGCCAGGAAATCCCGTCTGCCGAGCCCGCCTCGCACACCCACGTCACACCGTCACACCGTCACATCGTCACACCGCCCTCTCTTCCCCCCGGGCCAGCAAGACCGTACTTGCTGCTGGTGTGATGCTTCAAAGCACTGAGTCTTATTTCAAAGCATTACCCCAGTGGGGTTTGGTTTTTTTTGGGGGGTGGGTGGGGTTTTTTTTTTGGTTTTGTTTTTTTTTTTGGTGTCTTTGTCTGGAACCTCGCCTCCCCGGCAGCCGCCCAGCCTTTCCGACGGGAATATCGTGGGAGCTATGCAGCTCCCGGCAGACGCTGCCTCTGGAAGGCACCTGCAGGGCTCGATCCTTCCCCCCTCTCCCCACGTTCGTTAGGTGGATGATGATGAGATGCAGATGGCTTTAGGTTTAAATTTTTCCATGACTTTTTTTTTTTTTTCTTTCCTGGCGCTTAAAATACTGCGACTCCCCGTGGGTCGTGTGGGCCAGGCGCGACCTTGCTCGGGGAATAGCGGCTGTTATTAATAATTTTAGGAGCTGGAGCTCGCCCTTGGGTGCGGTGCGGGGCTCTGGGGCTTTGCAGCTTGGGCGGGGGCTGCAGCGGGTGCTGGCCGACAGCTTGGGGATCATCCAAAACAGGGAATTAAATTTTTTTTTTTTTTTTTTTTAAATCCCGGGGGTGCCCACTCCTTGTTAACCTAAAGACAAAGCTAGGTTTAATCCCGAGTACTTTCCTCTGCAGCATTGGGGGTGGGGAAGGCGGGAGGCACTGCTTGCCCTGTGCCGTTTCCACAACACGAGGATAAAAATACGCGGCCATCAGACATGTGATGAGCTGCTGGTGCTCAGCCTTGTCCCCGGCTGACAAAGCCCCCCCCAGCCGGGATGGGGGGGGGGGGGGGGGGATCTCCTTACACTTGGCCCTGCCTCTCCACCAGCCGTGGTTGCCGCTCGCTCCCGGGGCGGGCCGTGCCCGTTGTGAGGGTCTGGGGGGCGAGGAGCAAGCGGGGGCTTTGCCCCTGGGTTGTACTTGAGGGGGGGGGGGGGGCGGATCGACCCCTCCGGGCCAGGGTCTCCCGGGGGAGGGAGCCAAGGTCACCCCGGCGTGCCCGCCCTCCCTCCCTCCCTCCTCGGGGGAGCCCAGCCGGGCCCCGGGCCGAGCCCCCCCGCCGGCGGTGCAGGCCGGCGCGGTGCAGGGCGAGGCCGGGCCCGGGGGGGGGGGGGCGGCGGCCCCGCTGCGCCAGGGCGGGGGAGCGGCCCGGTGGGCGCCGCGCGGCCGTTCCGCCGCCGCCCATTGGCCGAGGCGGCGGCCCCCGCCGGCGGGGATTGGTCGGGGCGGCGGCCCCCGGCGACGCGGATTGGCGGCGGCCGCCGCCCGGGTGCGGGGCGGGGCTTGGCGGCCCATTGGCGGAGGGGGGCGTGGCTCGGCGGCGCCGCAGCCCGGCGGGGCGGGGGTGGGGGCGGGGCTTGGCGGCCGCCGCAGCCAAGGTAACGGCGGGGGGGAGGGGCGGGCGGGGCGCGCCGCAGCCCGGCCCGGGCAGGGCGGCGGGAGCCGAGCCCAACCGAGCCCGGCCCAGCCGAGCCCGGCCCAGCCGCGCGGGGGGCACCGCCGCCGCCGCCGCAGCCGCCGCACGGGGGGCGGGGGCGGCTCCTGCCGCCGCAGCAGCGGGGCCGCGGGCACCTGTGGCCGGTGGGGCGGAGCGGAGCGGAGCGCGGCTCCCCAGCCGCCCCGGCCGGCGATGCGTGCGCGGCGCCGCGCCCCGGCCAGCCCGCCCTGCCGCCTCCCCCCCCTCCCCCGGGGACCATGATCGGTGTGCGCCGCGGCCCGGGCGGCAGCTGGGGACATGAGAAAGGTACCGGGGCCGCTGCGGGGAGGGAGGGAGGGAGGGCGGCCGCTCCCCGGTGCCGCGGGGATGCTGCCGGCCCGGCGGCGGCGGGGCAGGGTGCGGGGGGACCCGGGGGAGGCGCGGCGCGGCGGCGCAGGCTGCCGGAGGCGGGGGCTGCGGGGCGGGGGCCGGCGGGCTCGGGCGCAGGGCAGGCTCCGTGGCCGGGGGAGGGCGGCGGGGGTGCCCGGGGGGCTGCGGGCAGCCCGGCGGCGGCGGCGGCGGCGGCGGCGGCTCAAGTTGCATCAGGTGGGTGGGTGGAAATGCGGGGATTTTCCTGCCGGCGCACCCCACCCCTTATGCAAATGGCCGGGATGGCACCACGGGCTGATGCAAGGCGGCCACGGCGCAGCCACCGCCGCGACGTGGGCCCGGCCGGCCCCAGCCGCCTCTCCCGGCGGCGGGCGGGCGGCCATGGGCGGCGAGGAGGGGAGGGCCGGCCTCACCCGCCATGCAGAGCCCGCAGAGCCGCTCTTGGGGAGCCCGGGAGGCAGAACCGCCCCGGGCCGCCGAGGGACGGCGGGCGGAGGAGAGGGGTGCCCGGCGGGTGGGCTGCGGGTCAGGCCCGGGGGTGGGGGTGGGGGGTCCCTTGGGAGGGGCCGGTGGGTGGGGACCCTGCCCAGGGCTGAAGGAAATCTGGTCTGTCTTTCAGGACATCGATTTGATTGACATCCTGTGGAGACAGGATATTGATCTCGGCGCTGGGCGAGAGATTTTTGACTACAGCCACCGGCAGAAAGAGAGCGAAGTGGACAAAGAGCTGAGCGATGGGAGGGAGCGTGGGGACAGCTGGAGGAGCGGAGGGAATGAGATCTTGGATAGAAACCTACTAGTTGATGGAGAGACCGGGGAGAGTTTCCCTGCGCAGGTAACACCCCAGGGCCGGCTGGGCTGGGGTCTGCGCCTGCGGTGATGCAGCGTGCCGGGGGTCCGTGCTTCCGCCGAGGTGGAGGGGAGGCGAGGGGCCCGCCGGCCGGCTGTCGGGGCGAGCGGCATCGCGTGTGACTTTCACTGGGGATGTGCTGAGCCGCGGGATAAGGGTTTGCCCGGGCGGACGAGAGGATTTCATGCCGGGGAAGCGCAGGCTGCCTGCCGGGCCAGGGAGCCGCAGCGAGGCGGGCAGGGTAATGGCCGTGTCGCCGTCGGCAGGACGCTAGGACGAGGGCGGCTGGTTCTTGCTGTGCCTTTCGGTTGTCTGGCGGAGGCGGTGGCGCAGGTAGGCGCAGAGTCCCCTCCAGCCTGTAGCCGAGTCCTTGCGCTGGCAGGAGGTGAGGCTCGCCGGGAGCAGAGGCAGCACGTTTCCTTTCCCCGCTGCGCTCGGGGGCCGCTCTGACGCTCTCCGGAGCAGGAGGATGGAGTCTGCGAAGCACTGGGTGGGGCCTCTGGCTCTTTTTGGATGCACTGTAATAAAGCCCTTGCTGTAAGGAGCTCGTTTCTCATCACCACCTCCCTAATCCCAGGGCTACGATTCCTTGTGTTTTACATCAGGTGCCCGGTGCGGAGGATCAGACAGCCCTGTCCCTGGAGGAGTGCCTTAGGCTGCTGGAGGCCACCTTCCCTTTTGGGGAGAATTCGGAGGTGCGTGGATGGGGGTGATGGCTTCCGCCTCTCGGCGGATCCGGAGGCAGCGGCGGCTCTCCTTTGCTCGCTTGCCGGGGTTTCGGTACCTCTCGTACCCCTAACCCAGACCGCAGAACCGGGAGTAAATTGGGTTAGCCTGCTTAAGGAGGCTCCAGGCATCGTGCCTGCGAAACAAGCAGTGGGGGTGGGGGTGGGTGGTGGTCACAATTAATTAAAGACTTCTGGCTTTGCTTCTAATTAGTTCATAGTGAACTGTGGAGGAATAACTGCAACCAGTTTGCTTTGAACAAAGGAGAAGCGATTGCCCACGCGGAAGTGGAAGGGCATTCGGGATTGCTGGCTCCTTGGCCGCAGCTGATCAGCCGGGGACTGACTCTGCCTCACGTGGTTAGTTTCCAGCTGCGGATGTCTCCACCCTGAGCGAAGCCGTGCCCGGCGAGAGCAGGTCCGCGGGCATCCAGACCAGCCTGCTGTCTCCTCTCCTCACAGAGACCGAGTCGCCCTTCGATCTGGAGCAGCAGTGGCAGGACCTCATGTCTATCATGGAAATGCAGGTGAGCTCGAAGTGGGGGGGGGGGGGCTGTGGGAAAGCGTTTGCCCCTCCAGGAGCGCGTTGCTCTTCCGTTGAATTGAAGTTCGATGGCTGTCCCAAGCACCCGATTCCTGGACGATCGCGGTCTGGGGTTGGTCGCAGCTGCTTTGGTTTTCCCCCAGCCTGTGCGGTGACGCTGTGCCGCCCGTGTGGCAGTTGGTGCTGCTGCCTTAACCCTCCTGCAGCCGGCGGATGATGCTGGGCCGCTGGAGAGAGCTCCTTCCGTGGGATCTAGAAGCATTGTCCTGTCTCTTTTTGGCCGGGAGCGAAGGGCACTGAGGAGAGGCAGGGCTCAAGCGCGACTCGTTTACTGAGCTGTTTCGCATCTCTTCCAGGCTATGGAAGTGAACAACACAACCGCAGAAACCCTGTACAACGGCACGAGCGGAGACCTGCTGACTTCTAACTACAGCCTCGCTCCGAACACTCCCATCAATCAGAATGTCAGCCTGCATCAGGCCTCTCTGGGTAGCTGCTCACAGGACTTCTCCCTCTTCAGCTCAGAAATCGAAAGCCCCTCCATGGCTGGCAGCTCGGCCCTGCTCCAGCTGGCGCCGGACAACTCCACCGGCCTCAACACCACCTTCGGCTCCACCAACTTGAGCGGCATCTTCTTCCCTCCGCAGCTGAACAGCACAGTCAACGAGACGGCTGGCCCCGAGCTGCCAGACCCGCTGGGTGGTCTTCTAGACGAAGCCATGCTTGATGAGATCAGCTTGATGGACTTGGCGATTGAAGAAGGTTTCAACCCGGTGCAGGCCTCGCAGCTGGAAGAGGAGTTTGATTCTGACTCAGGTCTTTCTCTGGATTCCGGCCACAGTCCTGCTTCTCTGAGCAGCTCAGAAGCCTCCTCTTCTTCCTCTTCCTCCTCCTCCTCCTCCTCCTCCTCCTCTTCCTCCTCATCCTCTTCCTCCTCCTCGTTTTCTGAGGAAGGAGCTGTCGGCTACAGCTCAGACTCTGAAAACGTGGACTTTGAAGAAGCGGAAGGGGCGGTTGGATACCAGCCAGAGTACAGCAAGTTCTGCCGCATGAGCTACCAGGACCCGTCGCAGCTCCATTACTTGCCTTACCTGGAGCACGTTGGCCACAACCACACCTATAACATGGCACCGGGGGCCCTGGATCCCGAGGAGCCCAAGCTGCCCAGCACGGGGAAGAAGAGCAGCAAGGAGAAGCCGTCCGAGTTCCTGGATAAGCAGATGAGCAGGGACGAGCATCGAGCCAGAGCCATGAAGATCCCCTTCACCAACGACAAGATCATCAACCTGCCCGTGGAGGAGTTCAACGAGCTCCTCTCCAAGTACCAGCTCAGCGAGGCGCAGCTGAGCCTGATCCGCGACATCAGGAGGCGAGGCAAGAACAAGATGGCTGCCCAGAACTGCCGCAAGAGGAAACTGGACACCATCCTGAACTTGGAACGGGACGTCGAGGACTTGCAACGGGACAAGTCCAAACTGCTCAGGGAGAAGGTGGAATTCCTCAAATCCATCCGCCAGATGAAGCAAAAGGTGCAGAACCTCTACCAGGAAGTGTTCGGCCGCCTGCGGGACGAGAACGGCCAGCCCTACTCCCCCAGCCAGTACGCCCTGCAGTACGCCAGCGACGGCAGCGTCATTTTGATACCTCGCGCCGTGGCTGACCAGCAGGCCCGGCGGCAGGAGCGGAAACAGAAGGACCGGAGGAAGTGAAGGGACGGCGACGCGGGAGGAGTGGGACACTCGCTCAAGTGAGAACTGGAGAAGGGCTGAGCCTGGAAGTACTTAGAGGAACTTTCATGCCTTCTTATCCGATATATCTTCTCAAAAAAAAACGTGACTGCTGCCGGTCAGTGTACGGGAGAGACTGCGGGACCTGCAGGCTGAGTTTTGAGGGCTCCCTGCGGGGAGGGACGGGGAGGAGCGGACCCTGCACTGGCGAGCCCGGCGCCTTCCACAACCTGGAATCCTTTGAGCGCAGGAAACGAGCTGGCATCACTGGTGGTGACATTGGCAGAGGTGGAAAAACTACTGTTAGGAACTGGCTTTAAATAAGAAAAGAGATTTAAGCAAATGAACTTAAAACAAGTTATAGGAGAGACATTTTTCTGAACTTCCAAAGTTCTGTGATTTCAGGTAGTTGGTTTTTTTTTTTTCTTTTTTTTTCTTTTTTTTTTTTCTTCCCTTTTCCTGAACCAGTTTTGACATCGGTGTGTGTGATTCAATCTGACTTAATTCCAGATTAACCAACATCCCTTCCTAGATCAGACCAGTGCACACATGGAAACACAAGTGGTGTGACTTCCATTAACCCTTTCCAGTCTGAGGAAGCTCAGAGGGGGCTCGGGGGAGAACCGTTACTGTACGTGTGGAGGAGCTGTGATGCCTCGGGGGGGACAGGTAGAGCTTTAGGATTTGGAGGGGGGGGGGTTGTGCGGGTGTGGAACTGGAGAGGGTTAAGAGAACCAGTGTGATACGCGTCCCCCGCCACACTCAGAGCACGTCACTGCCGCCGAGCCAGCGCCGTGCTGGGACGCTGGGACGGCACACGCAGCAGCCTGCATGCAAACGCTGTCTTCTCCCGCTGACTGGCTGGGGAACCGCTTGGGGAGGAAGGCGGGGAGGGTCGTTGGGTCCCCCCGGTCAGCGTACAGCACAAGGGGAGCGGAGGGTTCCCACCCCAGGCCGTGGGCTTGTCACTTATAGAAATTAGACGGCTGTTAGGATTCCTGTTTTTTAACCGCGCTTTGATTTCTTAGGGCTTCAGCCCTGGTTTTCCCTATAGGGTCTAGAGTGCTTGTGTTGAGTAAAAGGGAGAAGCCCAAACGTTCAAAGCTGCTAAATGTTCTCTTTGCCATAAAGATTCAGTGTAACCGTGTGATCACATTATAGGATTCTCTTCTGTCCCTAGGTGTTGGTCTGACTTCCTTTGTTTTCAGGAGGGGGGTGGGGGTAGTGCCTTGATCACTGTCCGTCTCCACCACGGAGACGATCCTAGAAGCTGTATTTACAATATAGCACAGCTGGGAGTGTACTGACTTTACCAGCAACTGAAAAAGCTTAAAAATGGCTTTTCCTAGCCAGTCCTGTGCATGTGATACGGGGTGAGGGTGGCGCGTCAGAGGGAAGACTCGGGGTGGTAACTCAAGGGAAGGAAACCTGGTAATGCAGGAGGGAGGCCTGGAGCAGCCCGTGGCGTTGCCGAGAGGGAAGATGTCTGGCCGTGGGCACGTTTTCCAGGCTACAGGGAAAGTAGTTGGATCTCGGAGCGCATTGCGGGGTGTTCGGTGCGTTTGCCGCGGCCCCGAGCAGCGCGAGACGGACTCGCCGAGACCCCGGTGGGCTCTCCCATCCCCGACTCCTGAGATTCAATTGCTTTACTTACGCACGAGACGAAGCACAAGTGGTGGAGATGTGGGTGTGGGGAGGTTGGAAGGGAGCCCTGCGCGTATGTTTTAAATTATTTTCCTCTTAGAAACTTTATTTTAATGATCTGTGACCTGTCAGGGAAAGAAGAGAGATTGTGTGAGCACAGGACAAAAATAAAACGGCTTATTCACTGTACGAGCATTTGTTTCGTGGATTTTTTTTTTTTATTTTTGTAAAAGATGAAGCATGTCAGGCAAACGAAACAGCCTCTTCTTGTGGGTCCTTCTCACCCACGGTGGCTTCTGGCTCTCCTCTGCTGTGCCGAGCTTGGAGCAGGTCTGGTTTGCCTCCAGCGCTGGCCTAAGGAGGGAGTCGCTGTCGGGCCTGCAGGTAACAACCTCGGAGGGGAGGAAAATGAAAGGCTCCTCATCTGTGGGAAACAGTCAGCTCTGGCTCGGCTGCTTTTTTCCTTACTTCACAACAGTATCTTCTTAAAGAAAAGCCGAGGAAAAGTGTGTTTCTGGTTAAATTCGCAGCTGCGTGGAGCAAGTTGTGGGTCCCTCGGCCAAAGCCACCAAAGCTGCTGTAGTTCAAAGGCCGGGGCCCGGCTGGGCGCGGCGTGTGGCCACGGGTCGGAGCTGCCTTGGCACAGCCCGATCCCCCTCCTCGGCGCTTCGACTCCTGGAGCCGGAGCGCGGCGTCCTGCTTTCCCGGTGGGTGAGCGAACGGCATCGGCGCAGCTCGAAACCTCCCTTCCCTCTTGCAGCTCCAGCCAGCGCTGCTGCTGTTACACAAGCCCCACCTTCCCCACAGGTTTTGGCTGTAGCGTTGGTTACGGAGCCAAAGTTTATTCAATCACGAGTTGTATTTATATCAGGCTCTGCAGGCCGGCTCCTGCCTCGTCTCCCTCCCTGCGGGACAAAGCCCAGGCAGGCCCGGCAGGAGCGAGGAGACTGAGCCCTTCGTCTCGGTGTCCGGAGGAATAAACGTTTCCAGCACCTCGGTCCTGCCGCGGAGCTGATGGCGGGGCATCGCCGACTCCTCGGCTCAGCTTTTCCCTGCGCCGCGGCCGTCCCCACCTCGCTGCCTTTTGGGCTGGTGGCGGGGGGAAGGTCTGGCTGCGAGCCGGTGGGCAGCTGCCAGGCCGGCGCTGACTCCAGCCCCTGGTTTTGCAGCCCGTTCCCCAGGCAGGGCTCAGCAGAGCTCGGTCCGCATCCAGCTGGGCTCAAGGGCAGGCCCTGACTTTGCTGCTCTTTTGTGTGAGGGATTGCGCGCTGCCGGGGTGCAGGCAGAGCTGTGGGCGCGGGCAGCGTGGCTGGACAGACACCAGGGAGCGGCACGGGGAGGGGGACAGGCTGCTCCCCAAAGCCTCCCGCTTAGGCCAGGCAGGAACCCAGGCCCTGCAGAAGAGACCACCGCGCAGCTCGGATGAAACAAACTGGGGATGGAAAACCTGCTCCTGGGAAGCGTTGATGCACCAGCAAGAGACTGGGCTGGTGCCGAACCGCTGCACTTAAAAGAAGTATTTTGAGATGCCTGCCTTGTGGCTCAGCACCCTCTCATCTCTGTATTTTTCAGTTTTAGATGCCTTTAAGGCTTTGATGCCCACCACTTTATTGGCATTGCTGCTTGTAGGTGCTGTCTTTTCTCATCTGCTGTCATTATTACGTAGCAGCTCCTGCACCCCTACGTCGAGTATGAACTAAACAGAGCCTATCAATAAAAGCCAGGAGAGATGCCTGGGTGAGATGCCGCTTTGCGGGCACCAAAGCCTTGTGTCCAGCAGCCTCCGACACCTCCCTTGGCCAGACCCAACCAGAAGAGCAAGCAGAAAGTGTGCGGCCAGCCCCGCTCTGCTCCCCGACAGTTTTCCAACCTCTCCTTATGGGACTGGAAGAGTTCATCTACTCCTGCTGCCGGAATTGAGCCCAGGCCAGCTCTACGCATGGCAACAGCTCAGCCAAGGGGAACGCAAAGCATTAAAAGACACACTCTGAGGTGCTTCCCGTCTCTCTTCTTGGGCTCTAGGGTATTTATTTCAGATATTCCTTCAGGGGCTGTTTTAGAATGTAATACCGGCTTGCAAAAAAAACCCGCACGCATTTCCTCCCCGCCCCGGTGATGCTGTGAGAAGGTCACAGCCTCCCGGTGCGGTCACTGACCGGAGAAGGGAAGGGGGCTCAGCAAGCGCACGGACACAGGACGAGAAGACGCATCGCTCTACCCAGTTTCTCGTCTCCCTTTGCTGCCTCTCCCCTGCAGAACGGGACCTTTTACTTTACGTCTCCATTCCTATGCTCACGCGTGTCCTTGCTCATGCACAAACATACCGGCAAAGCCCCATCTCCCTGTCGGGAGGCTACAGGTGAGCAAAGCGCTGTTCCCCAGCCTCCAGTACGGCTTCAGAGCAGCAAGCTCAAGCTGAGAACAAGCCTGATAAAATCCATTCCCCTCTGGCTCCCTGCCCGTGCCCGTCACATCCCATGCGGGGCAGCTGGGCACCGGCCTTTTGCGGGTAGCGAGGAGGGGCAGGCGAGACGGGAGCTTAACCAGCTCCTTACCTCGATTGCTGTCACTCGCATGTCACGCCACGCGCTATCAGAGGCGCAGGCTGCCTGCCAGCCCATAATCAGGTGAAGCGCAGACCTTTCATTTTCCGAAGCAGGAAGCAACTAGCCACCAGCGGGGCCTCGTGCCTCTGATCTCGGCGAGAGCCACGGCTCAGCGGCCCTTTTAACCAGAGCCCGGCTGCTGCCCGAGCCCTCAGCGCGGCAGTCGGGCAGCCCTGCGCCGGCACGCACGCGGCCCAGGTTTCTGCCAGCCTCCGCCACGGTGCCGGGGGGACGGAGGAGCTGCCTCTGCCCTTCCCTGCCCCGCTTTTGGCAGCCCAGGGCAGCAGTGAGCCCGGGGAAGACCACCTCACCATCGCCCACAGATCTCTGAGCACATTACAAAGGTCGTGAGACTATTTTCCTGTGCCTCAGTTTCTCAAGAGGTGACCCATCCCGCTTACGCAGTGCCACAGCCAGAGACAACCGGTACCCAGAGATCCGGTGCCCGCCCGCCCTGCCTGCAGCTCACGTGGGAGCCCCACGTACTCGGTGCGGCTGCAGACCCACCCCCGGGATGGAGCAACGTGCATCTTCCAGCTACCTGCTGCGATCGATCGCCCCAGAGCCTCCCCAGGGAACTGCAGCCTTCTTCACGTTCAATTAAGTGGACGTTACCCCTTCCATCTCTAGTGATTAATACAGGTTTAATTGCTGCTTCTGCTGGCTGCTGGGGCAGGGCAGACATTTCACCGTCCCGCTGGGTACAGGCTGCGCTGTTGCGAATAACCTGGATTTCAACTGGCTGCGTAGTTTTGCAGCCCTGAGTGCCGGTGAGGGGCTGGCGGAGCCCCTGTTCAGCCCCGACCACCACCCAAAACCTCCCTGCTCCATCCTGCACCCCGCAAACACTGGAAACCTCTGAGCCAGGACCACAATCCTCCTCCCAGGAACGCTTCAGCCCGCTCTGCTGTCCGTACTACTGCATGGAGTGTCAGGGGGTCTCAGAGGAGGACGGGTCTGCTCTTCTCCATGCACAAGAGCTTGTGGCCTTCAGCACGTCCATACCAAGAATAAAATGAGGCCATCTCCATCTTCAGCCAAACAGTCACCAAAACCATAGCCAGAGCTCTAAAAACCCATCCGTAAATGCAAAGTGACAAAGTCTGCTCAACGTTCAGAAGAAAATTGAAGTAAAAGTCACTTACCCCACCTCTGGTGCCGGATGCTGGCTAGAAACACACGCGGCGCACGGTCCCGGCTCAAGCAGCATCTTGCTACATCAAACGAGGTCCCGAATCATAGCTAGTCCTCTTGTCTCCAGGGGCGAGACTTGACTCAGGCCTCTAGACACTAACCTCTACGACACTTCTCTTCTCCAGATGGAAGTCAACATAAATCAGAACCTGCTGTCAGCTGCTCCAAAGCTCCTGCTGCTGTTGACACCCAGATCGGAGCCACGGGCTAACCTGGGCTGCATCAGAGCTAACCTTGCTCAGAGAGAACCGCAACCGCAGGCTAACTTCCCTCCGTGACCTGCTCTATACCTTGTCACTCATCTCATGCACAAAGAGCTGGAGGAAGGAGCAAGGTAGAGAAGAAAAAAATCAGGATTATAAATCTAAAATTTTATTGAGACAAAAAACTGAGAGAGCTTGGTATGAAGTTAAAATCCAAACACGTACTTTACATTTAAACAACGTTTTCACAGAAAGCTAAACACATGCTTTTAAAAAAAGGTTTGTACAATGCAAATCTAGATACATACCACCCTACAAGGAGGTGCCAGGAGTCTGGTGGGGCTCATGACTCCAGACATTAAATAGTTCAGTATTTGTAATAAATCTGATTAAAAAAAAAAAAAACCTCAGAAGATTCAGGGTAACACATCCAGCTCCAGCACCAATGCCTGGCCTCCTACAAACAATCACTTGTTATGGGAGAATATGGAATTGATTTTTTTTCTTGTGCTGCTGTTGATTTCCTCTCTCTCCCACAACCAGAGCTCCCAACACCGCTGGCTGGACAGTCAAATTAAGGTGAGAAAAGGAACAAGTAGTCAGAAGTCTCTCTCCCCCCCAATTTTGAGAAATAGCACCTTGTAACGGAAAGAAGGGTAGAAAGGCTTTTAAAGGGTTAAAATCCATTCCCGCCCCGCACCCCACCCTCCCACATACAATGCATGTGTCAGTAACTGGCAGTTCTGCTTCAGGACAATACGAATCACAAGTTTGCATTTTCACAAGTCTCCCCTCACACCCCCCACCCCCCCCCACCCCCCCCCTAAAAATTGCTCGCAGGGTTTTGAGGATCTTGGCTCCAGAGATTTGGACATTCACAGTTTCAGTCTCATGTCAGTGTCCCTGTCTCCCTAGTTCTGTCATCAATACTGGGCTCTTCCCCCCCCCGCCCTTTTTTTTTTTCTTTTCTGAATGCAGGTTCTAAAAAAGATCTGGAAATGATCTGGAACATTGTCACCAGACCTCATCTCCCTCCCTCCCCAATTAAACAAGAGACCAATTTCCCCACATCCCTCCCCCCCAGCCCCCCAAACCAATACACCAGTAAATAGCAAAAGAAAAAAAAAAAAAAAAAAAAAAAGAACTACACACATGCTACGCCGTAAAAATGCAGAGTTAACACTATTGGGAAGAAGGCTGTGGGTTGCTGAGATGGTCTTTGAAGAATAAGCAGTATCCATCTGCACTCCCTTTCCCCAGCCCACCCATCACCAGTGATAGTCCTTCATGGAAGGGGCTTTGCTTCCTCTCCCCCAAGCTGCAAAATAGACAGCCTTGAAACAAACACCCCAATTCCCCCCGCAACACCCCCGGTATCCCCCTGCCCTTCCCTCCCCCCCAAATCGAGCCGGGCTGGTTTGAATCTGTACACAGCATGAAGCTGCATAAAGCAGTTGAGCAGCTGCAGGGCACAGAAACCATACTGGTCTCTTCAAAGGGCATCTTCTCCAGCCACCTCTACGCTCCCAACCGAGCAGAGCTGCGTTCTCTCCCTCTTGCTCAAACCCACAGTTCAGATCTTTATACAAAGGCTGGCCAGAGCGGGTGCCAGGGGTTAGTTCTTGTCCTCTTTCTTGTCATCGTCCTCTGAGGGGTAGGAATGCCATGTCAACCTCTCCTCATAGAACGAGATGACCACCTGGGGGCACTTGATGTTGGCTTCCTTGGCAGGGACCAGGTCGGCCTCGTCAGAGTTCTTCCTACAGGCCAGAGCAGAAGTGCAAGTTAGGGGGCTGCAGAGGGGAGGTGGAAGAAGCGGAGACCGGAGAAAAATCAAGAAGCGGCAGGTAAACAGAGACCCCGAGCTGCTCGGGAGATCCAAGCGACCCCTTTCCAAGTGGCTCTGGAGCAGGGAGAAGCAGCACGTGAGCCCAGGAAAAATACAGGCATGAGTTCAGCTCTGGGTTTTGGGGGATGGGGAGAGAAGCCGAATCAAAGCTGCGGCCCTGTCCCCAGCCACTCGGTACTTCTGAGATGGTGCAGAAGCGAACGGCTCCCACGCCTATGCCTGACTGGTTTGGCTCCCACCTGCGCCAGCGACAAGCCCTGTGTCACTACAGCCGAAGGGGACGCGGTCATCGTCACGGCTCTCCTCTGGGTGCAGCCTTCCGAAACTGCAGCCCGTGCCATGATACCATGCCCCTCTCTCTCCCCAAGCTCGCGCCTGCTGCGGGGGGACATCTTAAGAGCCACACAATCCCAAGGGCCCTACCTGCTCGTTTCACATCCACGTTAGCCTCAGCGCAGAGGGTCACCTCAGGCAGCAGCGCCATCGCGAGAGATTTCATGCCAGGTAGCAGGGACTCCCCAGGCGCAGGTCCTTCCCTCTCTGGCACAGAATAAGTGAAGAAGTGACAGACACAAAGACACACTCACCACTTCATCAGGAACATGAGCTCCCCGCTGGAATCCGTGGCACCAATGATTCGCTCTGGCTCAAATCCCCGGGCAAAGCCTCGCGGTTTCTCCGACTGAAAAGAGACAAGTTTCCACTTGTAGCATCACAGGGTGACAGCCACAGCCCTGTTTCTGGTCACCGGGACGCACCGGTGGCTGTTCAGAAAGGCTCTGCGTATGAGATGCTCAGACTGTAACGACTGAGGCCAGCGGGGAACTGAGAAGACCACTCTGATGAAAGCCCACTGCACTGAGGTGACCCGGGACAGCACGGCGCAGTGCCCCACTCATGCTGCAAGCAGAGGACCCGATTTCCAAGGCCCTGATGGTCAAACTCTTGTGCTGGCCAACATTCAGCAGCTCCTGGGATGAAAACCAGACTGCGGAGCCTTTTTATTGGCAGCTGTGAGCACCCTGAGCGGGAGGCTCTCTGCTCCACCTCATTCCCCCTCCTGAAAGGGCAACAGGCAAGCCCTGCCTCCTGTTTCACCCCTTGTGTGGTTCTTCAGGAGAAGCTGGGGCTCCACACCCTTTTGGTTCAAGAACTGGCCTTTCAATTTAGTGCTAGAACTGGTTCTGGATTGACAAAGAGGCCTGGCTTAGACAACAGCTCATGCCTCCTTCTGAAAGCTACAGCGCTTCAAAAGCACTTCAGCTGTGTCTCGTTGAAGTGCAACATTTTCCCCTCCGTGCAGGAGAACAGTTTGACTGAGGTTTCGGAGCGTGGCTGCTCTAGCTGCTAGACACCGTGCCAAACACAGGGGTAGGGAGGTGAGCACAGAAACCCCACCCTGCCTCACCTCCTCCTTCTTCTTCTTTGGTTTGCTCTCTTCCCCTTTATCCTCTGTGTCAGACTCTGCTTTGCGTTTGCTTCCCTCAGACTTCTCGCTCTCATGTGCAGTTTTCTGGGACTGAAGGAACTCTGCAATGAGGTCTGGGCAGTCGAGGTTCTCCTCTGGCTCCCATGTGTTATCTTCACTGCAAACAAAGACAATAGCTGAGTTTTACATATGGGCAGCTTGCTGCAGCTTTCCTTGCCAAGAAAAGTCCTGGACACCAGGTCATGCAGAGATGCTGAGAGAAGCAGCGGTCTGGATGCGGGTGTCCTCACCCCATGAAACAGGACCCTGCCCTGATCCAGGCAGGGATGCCAGAGGGCAGGGCAGTTATTTCTCTTCTCAGGAGAGAAATGCAATTCATTTTATCCGGCTGCTTGTTTCAAGCTAGGTTAAAGGGTGGGAAGCCCCACCAGGGCACTGCACAGCCTGTTTGCAAGACAGAAACGGGACTTTCTCACCTAGGCTGTGCTCTCATCGCCCTGATTAGAGCTCGAGGCATTTAGCACCGCTGTTTTTATCATTACGGCTGCCCTTGGCCTGTTAGCTCCATTTTACAGACAAGGAGAGGCGCAGGGAGACTGAGCCACCTGCCTGGAGAGGCTTCGGAAGCCAAAGGCCAAAGATGCTCGCATCGGAGTAGCCCAGCACCCACCCCACAGCAGCAGGCAGGGAGGCACTTACTCCGAGAAGCCTTTCCACTTCAGCAGGTATTCCACTTTGCCCTTTACCACTCGCCGATCCAGGACCTTCTCCACCACATACTCCTCCTCCTCTTCCTCTAAGACCTCTTCCACTTTCTTCTTGTTCTGTTTTTTTCCCATTGTGCTGGCCAGTTTTTCAGCTTACGGGCGACGCTGCTAAAAGAGGAGAGAGAACCACACGTTTGTGTCAAGGTCGAGTTTGCCTTTGCCAGGCAGCAAACATAGTGGATACACAGAGGCAAAGCTCAGGGCAGGAACGCTGCTTTGGAGAAAACAGGCACATACAAAGTAGGTAACACACAAAGTGATGGGCAAGGATGGTTCTGCCAGCTGAAAAAGCAAACAGGAATCTCCAGCAGGAGCTGCTGCATTTACACGATGCCTTTCTGACACACAGCTTTGGCCTTTTTGTCTCCCCAGCACCTTATTTCACCAATTCCATCAGGATTCTGCCTGATTCCACCCATACTTTGTCCCTGTTTTCAGCACACCATGTCTCGACCTCGCTGCTCCCATATGTTGCCCACCGACCTCCAGGAACGAAGCAGCATCCTACATCAGCTGCTCCCCACCTTGTCCTTCCTCTGCCGAGTCCCTTTTCCCCCCTCAACCTGTTCTCTCCCCTTTCCTCACCTCGCTGACCTGCCCTTCAGCTTAGTTTGACCCTGCCTTGAGCTGCAGAAAGCATTTCCAGAGCTGTACAGCAGCAGGAGGGAGAGCACGCACTGCTGATATTAACTAAAAGTTAATAAATAGTTAATCCAAGTTAAATACAAGTCACAGTCCCTGATACTGAGCTCCCCATGTTCATTTCTTTGCTGGTTCATGGATGTGCACTCCAGGATATTTATCTAATTCACCAACCCAGATTTTTTTTTTTTTCCTTATCTTCCAGAGCTGTTTAGACAGTCAAAAATCCCTGCATATATATCCAGTGCTTGCTGGGAAGTGGCAGAAGTGATGCAAAGCTAGGAGAACTCTCTGGCCCGACACAGCCCAAGGCTACCTGCCGTAATCGCCGCAGCACGCAGCCCGAGGCTACCGCCGCAGTAACAAGCGATGGGGCAGCCCTCGGCACAGCTCTCCGCTTTCCACTCGCGCGGGGGGACTGCAGAGGAGGAGCAGCCCTGCCAACACGCCGGGCGCTTCCCCCAGGCTGAAACGAAACACCTCAGAGAGCCAAAAACCACAGAGAGGCCCCGCTTCCCTGCTGAAACCCAGCTCAGACCAGTAAGAGCACCGCAGCCGGGCAGATCCAGGGTCAGAGTCTCTCTCCGCTGCTGCCGGGGATGGCCGTCCACCTCGTCCGTGGCCCTGCGGCAAGTGGTTCTGCTAAAAACACCCCCGGTCCTTGCAAATGCTCTCCAGCCACTTCTTGGCTAGTACCAGTTACACTGACAGGTCCCAGCCCGACAGACAAGATCCTGAGCCACTGCACAGCCCCGCGAGGGGAGATGCCAACGGAGCATCTGCTTGTGCGGGAAGGGGACGCGGGAAGGGTTTTTTCCTTAGGTTCAAGAAAAATATAGAGGCCTCTGGTACCGTGACCTCATCATCAGCCTCTGCTCCAAAGAAGTCTGCGCAGCCAGCCGAGCGCGCTGAACAAGTTGCACTGATTTAGACTGACCAAAGGGTCAGGAGGTTCCAAGTCTCCCCATCTGTTATCTCTGATAAGCAGCTACGCCGTCACGGAGAGCCACTGGCAAAGCTGGCAACAGGACCCAGACCCCCTGAAACCAACTCTGTACCTCAGCCTCCCAAAACCCCACCCTGCTGAACAGCTGCCCGGGGAGCTTTCACAGCCTAAGCACTAAGGAACACGACTTCTTTTTTTTTTTTTTTTCCAGTAAAATATGTATTTTCTGCCAAGCAAAATGACTGGCAAGCAGGTCAAACATTACCTGCCCAGAAACTTGGCATTCAGGTTATCTTGAATCACGTAGAATAAATTTCAGCTGGCAAAATCTATGCAAACTGGGGCTGGTTTATACGGCAAAACAAAAATCCTGCAGATTTACGCCGGCTGAAGGAGATGTCAGAGTTCAGCAACAGTCTCAGCTCTCAGAGTACACATCTGGATGAGCTCCCTTGTGCACAAGATGCTGCTGAGCTGAGCAGCTGCCATTAGAGTATCGTTCAAAGGAGAAGGCTTAAAAACAAGCCCCACAAAGCTCAAAAGACGTACCACCAGTTCAGACCAGCAGAACCCACAGCAGAGAGGACGGGAGGGAGCAGAGCCGAGCTGGCATGCTCCAGACCACCCCGTCTCTGCTGCTATCTCACAGACAGGGCTTGAGGGCAGCCGAGGAGCGCGGAAGAGTGCAGAGGGAGAAAGCAGCACTTCCCTGCTTGGCAGGCGCTGGACCAACGTGTTTATACTTTGGACCCCGCTATTGCACTGCTGCTTTCAACCTGACCTTGGCATACGAGCTGTGCCAGTGCCCAGGCTCTCGCTCCGCAGGGCTCTCGGCCTCCGGCCATGCTTGCTGGCAGACAGACATCTTCCCGTTACACCCCATCCCGGCACGCACCAGCCACAAGGCGACCACAGCCTCCTCATTGATGGCAATGTCGGGGTAGAAGGAGGAACGAACGCCTTCCCCCCCCGCCGCGGCACCCAGAGTTAGGGCTGCTCATGAACCAGGCAAAGGACTGGCAATAAAAGCCAGGCCAAAGTGGCTGCTACCATTTTGGGGTGTTTGGTGGTCACTGAGCAAGCTGGGGGGGGTCCCAGAGCCCAGGCTCCACATCACAAGCCTCTTCCTCCTTCCACTTGTGTTTAGCACTAGACATCTCCCCTGCCCTTCTTTTAACTGGTGGTCTCAGAAGAGGGGTCAGCACCCGAAGAGGCTGCAGAGCAGACAGGGACAAGGGAAGAGCTTGTTCTGCTACTGCGCACGCTGTGCTGTGCTTGCGGAGCTCCAGTGTCCACCAAAGGTGAAAACTAAACCCCCTCTAAGTGTTAAATGAAGTGAGAAGTTCCCTGCCCTGTACAGACCAGCAGCTGAGGTGGTGGTAGGGATATTCCCACAGACAGGCAGTGCTTCCCCCATGGATCCTTTATTCAATGCCAGAGGACAGCCAGCCCCCCAAGGATGAAGTTTTATTGCCCTATTCAGTGGGGGGGGGGGGGGGGGGGGGGGGGGAGGGAAACCACCCACCTGGAAACAGCCCACTAAAACAGAGCCGTACAAGAACATGCATCAGAGAGGCTTTTCCCTCCTCAACTCCTGGGTTTGAAATACACTGACAGCATCTTTAATCAGACGCCAGACAGAGGCAAACCCGAAGCAGCAAGGCTCCCGGTCGCCTGCGGACTCGCAGAGGAGGAGGCCAGGCTGCCTGGCACCGCCTCAGCTGGTGTGCAATACAACAATGTAAAGCCTCCGACCCACCGCCAGCATCTAATCCCCGAGCAGGAGCCAGCGCTGCAGCAGGAAGCCGAGAGATCGTGTTTCACTCTGGAATTCTTCAAGCAGTTCCTTCCTCCCGCGCAGGACAGCCTTCCTCCCCTCCATCCTCCTCCTCTGGCACCGCATGGCTGCCGGAGAAGGGGGCCAGAGCCAAGCACGCCACGGCGGAGGAGATTCCCAAGAAGGTGCTGTCGCAGCTCTGACTACAACCAGCAAATAAACTCCGAGATGCCTGGAGGGGCGAGATCTCGGGCTTCCCCTCTCTCAGCAGGGACTTCTGTTCAGCTGCAGCTGAAAGGATTTTATTCGAAAGCACTGTGGTTATTGCTCGGAGATGGACTTGTTTTTAAGGCACCTAAGGATGCTCAGGTGGATCACCGGGCCACTTGAGCAGCTTCTTAGGAAGGCAACTGGATCAAAGAGTCTAACGGTAGAGTCTGGCCAAGACGAGCTCAGAGGGGAGTTGCTAAAACTAGAGGTGGT
The DNA here is from genome assembly GCF_035582795.1 of Mycteria americana. Taxonomy (NCBI): domain Eukaryota; kingdom Metazoa; phylum Chordata; class Aves; order Ciconiiformes; family Ciconiidae; genus Mycteria; species Mycteria americana. The sequence goes on from NC_134386.1 coordinate 2,494,650, forward strand.
GTGTAGGACAGGTAGGTGTGGAAAGGGAAAAAAAGAGAGAGGCAACAGAGCAATGCAAGATTGCAGATCCATCATGTTATTGTGGTAAGCGCTGGGCAGAGAAGATGCAAATCCAAGGCCAGGAGCACTTTGAGAAAGAGCTTGCCAAGGGGAGGGACAAATATACCAGTGCAAAGGGCTACAGCAACCATATCTAAAGCGTACGGCAGGCAGCAACCTCTCCCAAGTCCCCAGTCACTCAGGGCCTTTCAGCAGACATTTCCCTGTTTCTGCTACAGGCATTTACACCAGAGCACCAGTGTCACCCCCTTGCACAGACCTGCTCTGCCTCTGTGGGTTCTCAAGATGTCTGCTCCCATGCAGGCACGGGGCTGGCACCCAGCTGCCGGCTGACAAGCCATCCCCTCGGCATTCATCCCTGCGGCAGGGACAACGTCTGGTTTTGCCTCAAGAGCCTGCAAGCCAGAAAGGTGCTCGGGGCGGATGAGGCCAAGCCGCAGTTCACAGCATCTGCTGCTAGACACGGTACAGCTTTTAGTGTTGGAGCCAGCAGCACAGAGACAAGCTGCTGCACAGGCCTCTCGCTGCACTGCAGTCAAAAACGCAGCTCGAGTGTGAGAAAGGGACTTCAGCCCCCCTGGGGGGTACAAACTCAGCGAGTGGCTTTATCTGCGAAGCATCCGAGCTGCTCCCCGCACCCTCTTCCTCCTCGTCAGGAATGCCTCTGTGGAACAGAGTGCTCGACAAAGATTTCAGCCTTCTGCGACTGGGAACATCCAAAGCCTCCAATTTTAGTTATTAAAAACAACCCACAGCCACTCAAAGCACTGGCTGGTTTCTGGTCTCTGGAGGAAGGGGGAGAGGTTGAACCATCCTCATCTCCTTGGAAAGGCATCGCAGAGAAGACTTACCCCGTGCTCTGCTCCCCATCTCCAGAGCTTTCAAATAAACACATTTCACGCGCACAGAGGGACAGAACGAAGCCATTTCATTTTGCCTAGGCATTTTGGGGGAAGGCAAACAATTCCTATTACATTTCTGAGGAGACTGCTCATGTCTATAGAATTTGGGGCTAAGTGACTCCTGCCCAAGTGAGATCACATTAGTAGTTCACGTTTCCTAAAATACAGCTTCAGTTTTCTACACTTAAGGTGTGAAAAAAGTTGGCTTATACTGAAAAATATGATTGAGACAAAATTCAGGATGGGCCTATGCCAAATCTTTCCGTTTTCATTTGCTGCTTCTTACCTAATACTCCAGGCAAAGCTGAAATCCTTTCTGAAGAGGAAAGCAGAACAGAGAGAGACCTAAAGAATAACTTCTTGGTCTGCAGCTAAGAGGAAAAGGATCCAGGACACACCTAAGCCACTCGAAAAGAATTCAAACTCTGGTAAAAGGCCATGAAGAAAGAGGCCCAGCACAAAGGTGTGTACAAAAGCCTGCGTTATTGGGGCAGCAGGAGCAGACAGAAGACAGCTAGAGCTGACAGCACATCATTGCAGTAAATCCGAGCGAAGCAGATGCTGGTGGCAGGAGATCTCCTGGAGATCTGCATCCAGGTAGTGAAACCACTATCAGACAAACGCAAGTACACTCAGTCCTGCTGGCTGGGACGCTCTCTTTGGAAGATTGTGAAGCTCTACCTAATACCTTTCCGTGATGCCTGGTGCTAAGCTTTGCAGTAGAAGAGTTTAACAAAGGAAAGGAAGACCAGCCTAAGAAGAAAAATGTGGAGACCCAGAGGTTTAATTTGAGTACAGACTAGTTCCATTAGCTGCATCTTAAAGGATTAACAGTTCAGCTCAGCTTTAATGAGTTTTAAACTTAAAACATTTCCTCCTCCTGCCTTTCTCAAACTTGGCTGGGATCACTCATCTCTTTAAAGACTTATGAGCACGCCAAGTTTATTCCACGCGCGCCAGGGAAAGGCAGCAGGCATCTTTCTTTTGAAGTGGGAACAAGCATGTTAAGTCTTCCACTCTCCAGAACCTGAAAACAGCAGAAAACATTTCTGGAAAGTTTGAGTGAAAGCTCAAGCCTTTGAGCGGAGACCAAACTAAAGAAAAGCCACAACCTTCAAGCTCAGCCACATCATTTCCAGTTAAATTCACAATCCATGAGAGAATGCACCTCTGGATTTAAGAGAAACACACACGCAACAGTAGGAACATTATCTCCCTGCTGAAAAAAAGAGAACCTGAGGTAAGAAATCCCGTCATGCAGACAGGAATCTTATAATGTGACGGCAGACACAACTTTTGAACTCCTCTAGATCAGATAAGCACTCATGGAATCAGAGCAGGGATTTGCATTCTTCTTTCCCCTTTTGTATAAAGGCGAGAAAACATTGCCCCAAGTGCTGCAGGATTCCCAGCTTTCCAGTGCCCCCGACACTGCACCACCTCCCTCTTCATCAGCAACCCCAGCCCCTACAGCACCTTCCCCTGCCAGCCTTCATCCCTAGGGACAGAGCGACCGCATCCGGGGGCATTTCCCCCAGCAGCCCCACGCCCAAGAGCTGCCTGCCGGTGCTCACAGGCCCTTCACCTGGTTATTTTTGCATTTCACTGGCGTTGGGCAGCGGGGTTAGAGCAGCCACATCTGTTTCTCATCATTTTCACTACTGGGGTCTCAAGCATTAATAGGAAACCGTGCCCGGGTCGCAAACCCAACGGGGACTGTTGACTCCAAACACACCCATCGCAAACACCTTCCTCTCTCAAATGCACAAGGGATTATTATTTTTTTTTTAAGTTAATAAAATCTTTCACAGATAGAGCCTGTAATTATTCAGCCAGAAAGCCCTTTTATACTTTGATCTCTCAGTTTTATAGGGGCAACATACGTGCTTGCTGCTTCCAAACTGATCAACCCCCACGCCAAGAGCACTGCCCCATCTCTGGGATCCTCATGCTCAGCCCCCCCGCCCCGACGCTCCTCACCCAAACTCAGGCCATTTCCAGCCCCTGCCACCTCCTCCTCCGTGCTGCATGGGAGTGGGTCAGCTTCACAGCACAACCCTGAGCCAAACCCCGCTGCCACCCTCTCGGCCAGCCCCTGCACTCCCAGGGCAGCTCCACATCTGCCGCTTCCTCGGCAAAGCTTTGCTGCTTCCTTGTCTGGAGATATAAATCCCATTTCAGCTCCGACACCTTCCCTTGCCAGAAGTCCTGCTCTTCCACCAAATGCTTTACAACTCCCATCCCAAGCGTAGCTCAGCTCCCCCAGCTCCCAAACCTCCTCCAAAGCAAAGGAGCCGGAGAAAGGCAGCCCTGCTGGGGACCTGCCCCGACACCCACCACGCTGCGGGTGAGCAGGGACTCGACCCAAACACAGCTCCTGCTGCATCTCCCCCCTTCTCCTTCCCCAGCACATCCCTGCTTCCAGCCGGCCAGCCACAACCCCTTTTTCCACCTCCTGCCAGCCCCACGCCAAGCTCTCCGCAGGGGAGCTCTCCCCCAGCCCCAAGGCCCCACGTCCCCCCAGTTCGATCCCCAGCAGCTCTCCTCCCCCTGGCCCCCCGGGATCGGCTGCCATCCCGCTCCCTGCCCTCCCGCAGCCTGTTGAGCAGCTTCCCGCTCATTCTCCCCGCCAAAAGTTGACACTCGTCCCCTCCCCGCTCCCAGAGCGGCCTGAATCCCCCTCCTCCCCCAGCCACCCCCTTTCCCTGAAGCTCTCCCCCCAGGGAACACCTCCCTCCCCTTCTCCTCACCCCAGGGGCTCCACCAGCGGTTCTTAAAGCACCATCCCACCCAAATGCCGCCTCCCCCCCCCAGAGCAGGGACCCCGCTCCAGCCTCTCCTCTCCCAAAAGACGCTTTCACCCCGTAACCCCCCCCCCCAGCCCAGACCCCCCCCGTTTCCCCAGACCCCCCGCAGCAGCCCCTTGTTCTCCCCTCACGCACCGGCCCCCTCCCAGCGCCCAGCCTCCCCCAGCACCCCAAGACACATCCTTCTCCTCTCTCCAAAGGCCTCCCCCACCCTCCGCCCCAGCCCTCAGGGCCTCCCCCAGCTCTTCCTCTCCCCGAAGGACCCTCCGGGCCCAGCTTTGTCCCCAGCCCAGCCCCTCCTCACTCCGAGACCCGGCTTCCCCCCCCCCGCGGCCCCTTTGAGGGGGGCACGGCCCTGCCAGCACCACCAAGCCCCCCGCTAACGCTTCTCCCAGCGCCCCAAACACCCCCCTCCACTAACACCCCCTCTCCTAGCACCCCCAAACACCTCTCCCCGCTAACCCCCTCCCCCAGCACCCCCCCACTAACCCCTTACCTCCCTACATCCCCCCCGACCCCCCCAGCATCCCACCCCCCCCACAACCGCCGTCTCACCGCCCTAAACACCATCTCCCGCAGCAGCCCCCCCCGACCCCCCCACCCCACCCTGTAACACCCAGTTCCTCCCCAGCATCGCTCCCCCACACACACCCCCGACGCCCCCCGCCCCTCCCCCTCAGCCCCCCTCACCCCTCCGCACCCCCCCCGCCCCACACCCCCCCCCCGGCCCGCCCGCGGCCCCCGCTCACCTTGCACAGCCCCGCCAACGGTTGCCGAGGGGAAGGGGCCTGCGGGGCGCGGGGCCGGGCGGGCGGGGCGGGTCGGGTGGCGCCGCGGGCCTGGCCGCTCTCCGTCCGCCTCCCTCGAACAAAAGAGCCCGGCCAGCCCCAGTACCCGCCGCGCGTACTGCGCCTGCGCCGCGACCCGCGCCCGCCCGCCCGCCGCGGGGCACCTTGGGAGTCGTAGTCCGTCACCGCGGGGCACACTGGGACCCGTAGTCCAGTCGCCGCCACGGTACACCGGGTAGCCGTAGGCCCCCGCTCCGCTGCTGCCGCTCGCCCACCCCGGCGCGGCCTTTCCGGTTAGGTCTAGGCGCACCGCCCCGGTGGGGAGCTCACTGCGGCGTGGCGCGGGCCGGGCCGCTCGGGGAGGCCGCCCGCAGCCGAAGGGCCCGGGCCGCGCCCCGCTACCTGAGGGGCGGACTACAACTCCCAGCCCGCCCCGCGCCGGAAGGGGAAGCGCCGCCCTCGCTATAAGGCCGCCGCGCCGCTGCGCCGCTTAAAGGGGCCACGGCCTACGGGAGGAGGTGAGGGGGCCCTGAGGGAGGGGCCCGGTGGGGGCAGGTCTGGGCCCGGGCCCGGGCCCGCTCGGTGCGAGGCCCGGCCGGCGGCGGGGCTGGGGATCCGCGGCAGGCAGCGCCGAGCCCCGGCCGGGAGATCCTGGGGCGGTGGCGGCGGCGGTGGTGGGGCAGGGCCCGGGGCGGCGGGGCTGGGTCTCGGTCTCGCCCCCCTGCCGCGGCCTCTCCCGGCGGGGCTGGGCCGAGGCCGCGGTGACCGGACCAGCCGCCTTACAGCGGCATCGAGCCCCGAGAGCGGGGCCGGCTGCGCTGCGGGGCCGGGCCGGAGCCGTGGAGCGGGCAGAGCGGCGCCGGGGCCCAGCCCCAGCCCGGTGCTGCTGAGCTCGGGGGCGGCTTGGCGGGGCCGCTGCCGCCGGAGGGAGTTGACGTTAGTGCGGTCAAGCGCCCGGTTCTTGTGTTGAATGTGCCGTGGCGTTGGGCTGGCTGGGGACATCCCCTTCCAGTGGGCAGGGGTGGACCGAGGGGGTCCCGATTTGGGGGCATCTGTCTGGATGGGGAGCCCTTCCCTCCCCAGAAAACAACCTCAGAAAATCCTCTCCGGTATCGCCGGTGGGCAGCTCTGTCCGAGCGTGACAAGCAAAAGCAGAAACCAACGGGACTTGTTCCCTCTTTCCCTGCCGTGGAACTCTTCTGTGAGGCTTTCCTCAAAACTCAGAGGCTCTTGTCTGGCTGGAAGTCGCTGGAGCAGTGCTCTGCCTGCGCGGACGGACGAGAAGCCTCGGCCAGCCCGGAGCTGGGTCGGGAACGGAGCTGGGGGAGGCAGCTCCGAGCTGGATTAAACTATCACTGGTGTGTGCTGGTTAGGAAAGAGTCTTCGATGCAGGTCTTGCTGTTACGGAGGGGTAGAGGCTGCTGCTAAGGATGTGTCTGAGCCAGCAAGGAAGATAAAAGATAGCAAGCAAGAGATAAAAGCTAACACTTTCTCTGCCAGCAGTGTGAGTACAGGGCTGGGGGAGGCGATCCACCCGGGCTTGGACTGTGTCTGGGGCTCGTTAAACACCCAGACTGCCCTATCCTGGGCAGGTGAAAGTCGTGGATGTGGGGCATTCCCTGGAGCACGGATGTGGGGCATTTCTGTGTGGCTTCCACCTCTCGCGTCCTTCTAGCTAGAAGACATTGAAAGCGTGAGCCCTGCAAACACTGAAATGCAAATTGGAGGAAGATTAAACCAAACCCAAACCGCGTATCCCAGGGCCCCTTAAACTGAGGCTTTAAGCAAAAGCCCTGAAAGAGGATTTGGTGTAACTGTTTAAAGCTAACTCAGAGCTGCCTTCTCCGTTGGGTTTAAGTTGATTTATCAAGTTAAGATCAATTAACTCCAAATAAAGCGTAAATAAGATTATGCGTTTCTTGGTACAACTCTGGATGAAAGTATAGGTAAAAGATGTGAGCGCTCGGACTCTCTGATCTCAGTTTTGTCCCCAGCCTGTCCACCTCCTCGCTGACTGCAGAGAGCCATCTTCCACCCCCCGGGTCTCTCTGTTCCTTGGAGCACCCTTTCAGTAGCTGGGAAATTAAATTCCTCTTCCTGGCAACCCTCCGCTGTTCCATTAGGCAATTTCTGAGTCTCTCTCTTCTCCCTCCTGCATTTTTAATCTAGGCAGGGCTGTTATGCAGAGCAAGGAGCTTTAAAAGCAACGGGACGGCGGCAGCGTCCCCTGGGGAGGCTGGGGAACATAATGGTCAAGTTCTGCTGCTGAACTGGTTCTGGCTGGGAGCCCCCAGCACGGGGGAGGATCGGAGCTCCCCCATTACCACGCTGAGCAAAGTGACTCATGTCACATTTGGCTCCTTCGCTCCCCTCCTTCCTCAGGGAAAGAATCACGTGCGCTGAAGCGTAGGGGTTTGGGGTTTTTTTTTGGTAGGTTCCCCTTGCCCTCCCCCTTACAGCTCAAATTGGAAACAGCAGCAGCCTGACCCAACTCCAGCAAGAGTTCAATTACTCAGAGACATCTCGGAGCGGGCCTGGGTCTCTTGCTGTCTATCCCGAAACTCTGCTCCGCTGTTATTAACGCTTTCTGTGCTCTCCGGGTGGAATCGGATGGCTGAAGTCTTGCAGAAAGTACCTGCAAACCGGTGGAGCCAGATTTTCAAAGCGTGTTTTGTGGCTCAACCCCTCCCCTTGTCCCAGCTAAAATTAGCTCAGTCTTCAGAAGAGCTTTGCTTCACATCTGAGCGTATAAATAAAGGCTGGGTTTCCAGCGCTGCCTGGCGCTTGGCAGCTCTCATGGCCTAAAAGGCAAGACTCCAGGAATGGGGAACAGGTGAAGGGTTGCTTCACCTCCGCAATCAGGCAGCCGTGTCCCTCTGGAGCCTGGGCTGTGACAGGCGAAGTCCTGAGCTGCCGGCTCATCCCAGGGACTCCAAAACCTCTTGCAAACAGTCCCACAGAGGAGGTGAAACCAGGACATGGGACACGCTTGGTCTTCCAGCTCCCCCTGACGAGTACTCCTGGTCTGTGTCTGCGCAGTGCCTCTGCGAGGGGGGGAACTCTGTCTCGGAGGGGTTTCACCGGCTGGACTCTGTATTTACGGGGTGTGGGGGAGTTATTTCTCTGTTGTCCTCCCCCCCCGCCTCCTCCAAGCCCTGGCACTGTGCTCATGGTGTTGTTGCAGAACAGGAATTACTGCCGGAGCACGTAATGGTGCAGCAAATTAGCTGACACGGTCCAGCAGGAGCTGGGAGCGCCGGAGGGATGTAGCAGAGGAAGCGGCTGCTGTGATGGGAGCGTGCGAGCAGCTCACGGCGCAGCTGAGCCAGGAAAGCTGGGCAGCACGGGGGACACCAGGCACCTCTGCGGCTCCCCAAAGGCTTCACCAGCCTTTGTCGGCCCCCCGGCTCCCGCTGGGAGAAGGGGAAAGGGGGGGTGCAAGTGAGAGCGGTTGCAATGCAGACGCGACACCTAAGACGGGTGGAGAAATCTGGTACCGAGTTTGCTGCTTATTCAGGTGACTTGTGAAAGAGCCGGAGAGAAACGGCGTATCTGCGTCTGGTGCTAACGGGAGACTTACTGAGGTGGCAGCTGGGGAACGAGTCTGATCTACGCAGGAGAAAAGCAGGTTTCCTCTGGCGAGGGGCACGAGGGTCCTGGTGTGGGCTGGCTGCTTCCCCTGCTCGGATGGCCCACCTGAGCTCGTGCTGGGCAGGCAGCAAGGGGAGAGGGAGGCCTGTAGGAGAAGGAAACTGTGATAAAAGCAGGGTTTTCTCCTCCCAAACCGAACCGGCTCCCCTGGCATATCAGCGCAAACCTGCCTGTGCAGGGAGTGGGCCGGACTCTTCCACCCTGTTTCCCTCCTGCATTGCCAGTTCTGGCTCTGCAGGAGCAAACTGAGGACCTGGGGTCTTGGTGCTGTGCAACGAGGAGGCTGTTCCTGGCTAATGGGAGTCACACTGGGGGGAAAAGCTCTCCCGGAGCTGTGTCCGGCTCTCCCACAGACCCTGTTATCTGCCCGGGAGCAGGGACATGCTGTGGGAGAGGAGGGCCGGCAGCTCAGCAGGAGCAGCTGGCTGCCCCATCCCATCCTCGGGTGGTTACAGCCCATCTGAGCTGGGAGCCCTGCTCACTTCTGTCTGTGATCTGGGGATTTTTTTGAAGGTTGCAGGATCCCAGTGCCTTTCTGTGGGCAGGGCTGACCTGAAGACGAGCCGTGGAGGAAAGAGGTGCTGCAGGCTCCGGCTCTGGTCATGGTGCACTCTCCAGCACACCCCACTGAGAGCCCAACAGGCCACGTTGCCTCAGGAGCACATTAATGCTGGATGCTCTGTTCCCTGTGGGCTGCTGGATTTGAATGCATCCTCTTTATTTTGTGGTGACTGAGGGGGAGAGGATCAGGGAGGGCAGCTGAGTGCGGACACGGGGGCTGGAGAGGTGCCTGCTGGGTGGGACAGAGGTGTGAGGTGCCTGGGGGGATGCGGAGTACATGGGAGACCCTGATGTGTTGATCTTGTCTTACTAAATCCTTTTTTCTCTGTACAGATGTTTCCCGCTGGGCTCTGGCTCTAGGATGTTGGAGAACCGAGAGGAAGTAAGACCCTTTCTGATGTGGGTTTTGTCTGTTCCTGGCTGGGGTTTGGCAGCGCTGGAGCGGGTGGTCTTGGCTGAGCGCTGTGTTGAGGGGTGAGAGGTGCTGAACGCTGGGCAAGGTCCACGGGGCAGAGCTGAGGGGCAGCTGGTGACAGGGATGGGAAAGGCTGGAGGTGTCTGAGCTGCCCCTGGGGCAGGATGGCCGGACAAGTCGGTGTGGCCGCGGGTACTTGTCCCCGGGAGCCCCTCTGAGCCCTGCGAAGGGGGTGACGCTGGCGTGGGATGGTAAGCACTGCCTCCCCGCGCTCAGCAGCGTTTGTGTCGTAGGAGCTGACCACCGTGCGTGTTCAGGACCCCCGGGTGCAGAACGAAGGTTCCTGGAACTCCTATGTGGATTATAAAATCTTCCTCCATGTGAGTTGCGGCTGAGGGAGAGGGGTGAGCTGCAGAGCTCGGTCGTGCCGTACGTGAGGCTCACGAGCGGAGTTGTCCGGCCGTGCCTGGCTGTGCTGAGCGGGGATGGAAGGAGCCATGAAGGGGGAACGCTCAGCAGCCCATCCCTCCTTCTGCGCTATCTCTGTGTGGGTCTGAGACCCAACTTCTCCCCTGGAGCCTGCTCAGGTTTTCTAGGCACTTTCAGCTCCCTCAACGCTCCCCAAAGCCCAGTGCTTCGAGGAGATCCCTTAGTCACTGAGCTCAGGGGTCTGTGCAGGCGAGATCCTGCCCTCCTCTGCCTTGCTGCCCCTCAATCGGTGGATTATTTCCATGGTGGTTTTTTTTTTGCAGACCAACAGCAAGGCCTTTACTGCCAAGACCTCATGTGTGCGGCGCCGGTACCGTGAATTCGTGTGGCTGAGGAGGCAGCTCCAGAAGAATGCTGGCTTGGTGTAAGCATGCCTTGTTCTCCCTCCTTTCCCCCTCCTGCAGCCAGACACTGTTTCCCATTGCCCTGGGAGACCCACGTGAACTCAGAACAGATGTGGATAGAAACCCCAGACACAAACACAGGATACCTGAGCTCCTGGGATCCAGCTCTGCACAAAGCAGGGTCCTGGCTGCTGCTGTCAACGGTGCCCCTGTGTCCCCTTGCTCTGGCACTGGGGTGATCTGACCCTTGAGCTGTTGCCTCTGCTCTGTGCCTGCAGGCCTGTCCCAGAGCTGCCCGGGAAATCCACCTTCTTCGTGGGCAGCACGGATGAATTCATCGAGAAGCGTCGACAAGGGCTGCAGCAGTTCCTGGAGAAGTGAGTAGAGCATTTGTGAGGGCTGGATGGAGGGAGAGGACGCGCTGCTCCGGTCTTGTTTAGAAGATGCTGGCTGCGCGGAGGCAGCAGAGCTGTCGATGGTCACCCTGGTGGTGTGGGGCACGTGGGCTGTTGGTGGGGCAGGGCTCAGCGTGCTCTGTGCTCCTGGCTGCCTGCCTCACTCACCCTCCTCTCTCTGTGCACAGGGTTGTGCAAAACGTCGTCCTCCTCTCCGACAGCCGGCTGCACCTTTTCCTGCAGAGCCAGCTCTCGATACCCGAGATAGAAGCGTGCGTGCAAGGCCAGGGCTCGCAGACGGTGACAGAAGCTATCCTGCACTACGCCATGTCCAACTGCGGCTGGGTGCAGGAGGAAGAGAGCCGCCCTGTGCTGCTGCCGGGAGGGGACCTGCACGGCAGGTAACGCAGGCAGGGAAGGACGGGCCTGGGGGTGCCGCCAGCGGGGCAGCCCCCAGCTCCCTTGCTGTGCCCGGAGCTGCTCTGTGCTGGCTGGAGCAGGCCTGGCTACTGGCAGTGCTCTGAGGCAGCTGGTGACTTGCTGTCTGCACCTCCCCTTGTCAGTGCTTGCAGCTGTGGGTCTGGCTACAGCCTGATTTGAAATGGTTGGTGCCTGTGGAAGGGACTTTCACCAGTAGCAAACAGCCTCTGCTGTGAAATAAGAGGAGCTGCCAGGCTTTCTAGAGACCCCTGAATGTTTTTGAATTTCCCCGTCCCATCTTTGCTACTGTTGTTTGAGGGAATGAAGTTGAGCACGTGTTCCTCGCACCCGCACACTGAATGGGCAGGATTCCTGGGGGTCAGGCGGAGCTGGACGCTTTGGGCTGTCACCAGCAGTCTCCTGTACTGCCCTCCAGGCTGCCTGGGAGGGTGACCTGCCCTGGCCGTGGCCAAGGCTTAGCCGAAAACAGCTCGAGTCACCCAGAAGAACTTAAGCTGAGATTTACAGAGGTCTTTGGCTGCTTTCCTCCCTTAATCTCTGGGGAGTGAGGAGCCTTTGGAGGCTTTCAGAGCTCAGGCTTTCTGTGTGCCTTGCCTTCGTTCTCACAGCGTGAGTGGGTTCTGCAATTCCTCGTGCCCATCAGAGCTTCAGAGTGCTTGCTGCATGCTGGGGAATTAATCGGGCATCTCCCCGTGGGGTGGCTGCCCCTCCTGCAGCCAGCCGAGGGTTTTCTGCACCTGGGGAGGCAGCTTGACCTGGTGGGAGAGGAAGGCATCCTCACTCCGCCACTGCTGCAGCTCCCTGCAAGAAGCTGAACAAGCACGGACATCATCTGCGTGCTTGAGGCCTGTGGCAGGCGCGGGGTCCCTGGCTGTGCTCGCTGGCAGCCCGCTGTGCCTGGCAGAGATGCTCTGCGTCCCCCTGCCCCTCAAATGAGGTATTTACCTGATAAGCAGGAGGCCGTGTCTGGCCTTCTGCACCAGCCAGTGCCCGTGTTTCTTCATCTTGGTTTTCAAATAGCAGGAGGAAAGAGGTGTCTGGACTCCAGCGAGAGACCCGTTTTTAAATAGAGCCCTTCTGGTTTAGGGAAGGGGTTTGAGGGAGCGCAGCAGCCCAGGCTAATGAGTAGGTACCCAGGCAGTGTGGCTTCACGCGTCCCTCTCGGCTGCCGGCACCGTCTGCCTCTCGCCGGTGGCATTCTCCCCCCCTTTCCTGCTCCGGGCTTGAGTGCAAGTGTGAGCGGCTGCTTCTTCTGTGGCCGAGCTGGCTGGAAGCTGAGGGCTGCGGTGGGGCTGCGCAGAGGGGAAGCAGCCTTGGCTGTGCAGAAGGGGTTGCGCCAAGGAGGCAGCAGTTGACTTGGGGACACGCAGGCACCTCGGGTCCTGCGTCTTCCCCGGATCCCTTCTCTGCTCTGACCTGTTCTCTCTTGCCAGCAGTGCCGGTCTGGGAAGCCCGCAGGGTCCGAGCTGCCTAGAGACCTTCCCGCACTGGAGTGACTTCGGCATGGACGACGCCCACTCGGACAGTCCGGATGAGCCAGCTGAGCCCTTGGGCGGACGTCGTGAGACGCAGTAAATGGCTCTAGCCACCTCGCCTGCCCTGGGACCTGCAGCCCTCGCTGGAAGAGGGACTGCTGCTGAGCCAGAGGGATGTCCAGGATGGCGGGACTGGGGCTGTACTGGGAACACGGCCTTGTCCTGGGCTCTGCGGTGTCCAGGGCTCACATGCTCTCTCCCTGCTGACTCTTGACTGTCCTTGGTGTCCCAGGCAGTGTGTTTGTATCGCTCTTCTCTTTGGAGAAGAGACCTAGTGGTTAGTGAAACCTGTGTTTGTTGTTCCCACGGCCTTTGCTCTCTGACTGGAGCAGTAGCAGGGCTTAGTTAGGTGGCAGTGGCAGCGAGGCTCTCTGTTCTTGGCGTGTCCCTGGCCCGGGCCAGGGTGGGATACGCTGGCTCGCGTCCAGCATGACGGAGGAAGGCTTTCCTTGGTGGAGCTGCAGGCTGGGAGCAGCGGCTGGCCCCTGCCCAGCGGGCCTCTTCAGTTTAGTCCCCCGTGTTCCCCTCCGTGCGGCAGGCAGGGGAGGCTGCGTTTCCCCGGTAATAGCCGCACTGCGCAGCTCCTGGGGAGGGTGGTCTCAGCTGCGTGGAGCCGGGAGCCTACAAGTGGGGTGCAGATACCATATCCACACCTGGGGCCTCCTGGCACAGCTCGCCCCGCAGGTTGCCTGCAGCTGGGATGAACAGAGATGAGCTTCCCCCCCCTCCACCCCGCCCTGGGAGCGTGGGGCAGGGGAACGAGTCGGTGGGGTGGTAGAGGGGGGGCAGTTTGTCTCCCCAACCCTTTTGAGGGGATGCCCCTTTCAGATGGGCTCCTTCCTCGCACACCAATTGCCATGCGTAGGGGGGAATGGGGGGGGGCCCTCACAGCCAGGATCTAGTTTGCTTGGAAAGAAGGAGCATGTAGCTGCCTCGGAGTCGGTGTCCGGCAGCGCTTGGGCTCTGGCTACTCTTGATGCCTCTCCCTGTGCTCTCCTGCACCTTTTCCTCCCACCCTCAGCACTGGTGAAGGCAGAGCTGACGTGCTCTGCCTTGAAATAAAAATGAAGTAGAAGAGACTTACTGGTTGCTGGCAATGTCTGTCCTCGCCGCGTGGGCGGAGGGAGCTGAGCTGAGGCCGAGCTAATTGCAGATAGATGGCTTTGGGGAAAAGAGGGGGTTACTGCACCTCTCACCGTGGGGCTGGAGCTGCTGCAACCGTTGGGGCTGACCCTGCCCTGGGCAGCAGAGAGGTCCCCGAGGCCAGCACGGGTGGTGGCAGGGGACAGGCAGGGCTGAGGGGTTCCACCTTGGCCCCGAAGCGAGTTTTGCAGTGCCGGGGCCTGGCTGGGGTGGTGGTGGGGGTGGTGGTCTCGGCCCCACACGGGGGCCAGGACACATCGAGGAGGGGGAGGGAGGGTTAGAAAACCCATCGAGGCACAGCCGAAATGTCAGGAGAAGTTCATTGCGAAGGCTGGCAGCTGCTGGTGCGCCGGAGCGCCGCTGCCATTGGTTGCCCCCCCTCATGCATATTCATCCATATTCATGAGCGTGCGGTTCCAAATGGCGCAGCTGTGAGGCCAGCTGTGCCCATGGACCCGCTCCTGCACCCACGCGTGCCCTCGCCCACACGTGGCCTTCGCCTGGGCGCAGCCTCACGCAGGCAACGTGCCCTCGGCCGGGGCCGTATCCTGCTCCCTGCCGTCTCCCAGCACGGTTTACACCGTGAGCTTGGCCTGGCACTGCTGCATCCGTCGCTTGACGCCTTGCCAGGAGCCAGCTGGCCCCGGGGCTTCCCTCTGAAAGCAGATTGGGAAGGAGCAGCCCGTGGGGCTCACCCGTGGGGCCGCTGGAGCGAGGGCTGCGTCCCCTCTCCTGCCTCCTCGCGGGGCCCTGCGGTGCCCATCCTTCCTCCTCAGGGCTGCAGCCCCGCTGCTGGCTGCGTTTCAGAGCCAGGCAGAAATTATTTTTAGTGGTGTTGATCAGCTTTGCAAAGCTGTCGGGAAAACAGTGACTCAGAGGCAGACCCGGCCGTGGGTGGGGAAGCAGCCCTGCTCCTGCTCCTGGGGAGCGGAGCATCTGTGCGCCCGGGGCTGCAGAGAGTCCCTGGGGCTGGGGGTCCCGCCTGGGGGGCTGTGCCCGGAGGTGCAGGGCTGCTGTGCTACAGAAGAGGCTGGGGGCGATGGCCCTGGGGGGGGGGGGGGGGTGTGTGACAGTTACCTGTGCCACCCATGGGGCTGGCTCAGCCCCTCGGTGGCCGGATGGCTGCAGGCCGGTGCCATACCCGGGGGGGGTTACGGCAGCCGGTGAGCCAGCTCTGGGCACGGAGCCGTCACCTGTGTGGGGTCAGGGACACGGTGGGCAGGCAGAGCCGCTCAAGGTAACCTTCCCCACCCGGAGCAGGCGAGGACAGCTCGGCCCCCTCCCCGTGCCCTCGCAGCCTGGCACGTCTCTCTCCTCTTCGCTGCCTGCCAGAAAAACAGCCTCGCTGCTTGGAAGCGGGCCAGGCTCTCCAGACAGCGCATCCTCACCCCCCCCCCCCCCCCGGAAGGCTGTCTCTCAAGTCTGGGCAAACAAACTGTGGTGCTTCCCCCCCCCCACCCCTCCCCACAGCGTGCCGCGACGGGGGGGTCCTGCTCTGACCCGGGGCTGGAGCAGCCCGTGCTTGGCCAAAGTATCCTGCTCCCATCTCCCTCTCCTATCCCGTTTCCTCGAGCACAGCATGAAGGTCTCAGCTCTGGTGTCCTGGGCAAGTCCCCTGATCTGGGGCAGGATCAGGCCTCCTGGTGCTTGAGCACGGGGAGTGGTAACGGGGTGCAAACGGCCAGGCCATTTCCCCTAGGCAGGGCTGGGGCAGATGCGTCCGGTCAGCCCCAAGCCCTGGTCCTTTTTGCACCGGAGCAAAAGCATCGGTTCCCTCCCTGCCAGGATGCCAGGAATGATGATGGAGAGATGGATATGACCCGGTCCTGGGCGAGATGCTCACGGATGGGGAAATGGAGACAGGGCAGGAGGGCTGAGCGTCGCGCCGAGGGGCAGAGCAGAGGGAGCGTTTCTCTCTCTGGGCGCAGCCGCCCCGGCACGGGCTCCCACGGCTGCTCGGGGTCACGCACGCTGCGGAGAGCCGGGGCTGGAAGAGCAGCTCGGGAACGCCGGAGGGATTTGAGACGAGCTCGTGCCCTGCCAAGCCGAGCTCTGGGCATCCCAAACCCACCCTCCACACCAAAGACGCGCCTGGTAGGGAGGTGCCTTCGCCAGTGGAAGCCAGGCCGTGTATGGGAGCCTGGCGAGGCGGCAGGCGCCGGGATGGGTTCGGCTGCATCCCCGCAGCCCCCCGCACGCCTCCGGGGTCCCACGGGGTCCCCCTGCTTGTGCCCGGCTTCCAAACGTCTGCACAGCTTCTGCTTCAGAGCAGCCGTTCGGCCGATGCCCGGGCTCACCCTGCGGGCGATGCTGCTGCTTCGGCACCGAGCACCCCAGCCGCTGCCGGCCGAGGGTTGGTGGGTGCCGGGGGGGCTGCTCCGGTGCAGCCCAGGGGATTTGGGCACCCTCCCCGGGAAGGCTGCAGTCAGCAGGTACCTACCACCATCTAGTGGCCCTTCAGCCAAGTGCGGGAGGAGGAGGAGGAGGAGGAGGAGGATGCGCTGGGTTAATCCTCAGTCGTGGGCTGGGATGGGCCTGGACCAGAGGGCTCTGGGGATGCTCAGAGATGGGGCTGGAGGCGGGGGGCCACTGCCCACACCCAGCTCCGGCTCCAGACCCCACAACAAAGTCTGGAGCAGCCAAACATGGAGAGGAAAATGGCTTTATGGTGGGCTGCCAGCCCTCCGTGCCCCCGCCATGTCCCGGTGGCATCACAGGGGGTACCACGGGGCAGAGCAGAGCTCCGGGGCACCGTGCATGGGCTGGGCGATGGGACGTGGGTCTCTTCATGCGACGGGTTCCCGTAGGAGGCTGAGGCTGGTGGTGGGGACGGTGTAGCCGGTTTCTCAGCATGGCCAGGGAGAGAAGCACCTGGATTCGGGGAGGAGGAGAGACACGGGTGACGGTGGGGAAGGGGACAATGAGATGCAGGCTGGGACTGACACGGCCTCGCACATCGGCGACTCGTGGGCGCAGAGGGGATAGGGAGGGCAGGAGATCTCCGGGCAAACGTGGAGGTCTCGCCGCCCCAGGCAGGTGTCAGGACTCTGCCTCTAGCTTGGCTGCGGACCCCCTCCACTTTCCCAGCCCTGACCCGTGCCTCAGTTTCCCCATCTGCCAAATGCCTCCCTAATGGGTTTTGTTTGGGAGAAAAACACGGCGTGCGCAGCGCTTGGTGTCAGCGTTGGTGTTACAGGCGGTGACACGCAGCTCTCGGGGTCCGATGGAGGTGGCTGCCGTGGTTTTAGCACATTTCTCCCATGGAGCTTGAAGGACTTGAAATCCAGGGAGGGACACTGGGCAGGGTGGCATTGTCCCTGAACTGCAACTGTGGTTCCCGGTCTCTCCTGCTCCCACATAAAACGGAGACCAGGAGATGGAGCCAAAGACAGTCCTCAAGGCTCGGCACCCTGGTGATGCTGGGGCACCCCAGGAATGGAGCCGCCTCCCCAGCACCCACCCCCACGCCCCATCCCCAGTGGGTGCACCCCGGGGTGCCAGCCCTCACCTGGGGTGCCGCGGTCCTCATCGCTCCTCCAGGTCGTAGGCAGCCGCCAGGTAATCCTTTGGGACGATCCCGACCACGTTGTTGAGCTCTCCGACCCACCAGCCGTACACGTTGTACTCCTGGGGAGACACAGCCGGACGGACACGGGTTTAGTGCCGGGGCAGGGGACATGGCTCGGGTCCCTTCCTCCGATACCTGGAGCTACAGAGAGCAACCCCCAGACTCCCACCAGAAAATACCCCAGTCCCACCTCTCCCCCTCGTAAATCCTTCGCTGTCCTTCCGACCCCCCCTCCTTCCTTCCGCCTCGCTCTCCCCCTTCGCCCTGGGTCCTGCAGGGCACGGCTTGGGGCTTGCTCAGAAACTCAGTATTTAATTCACACCCGGATATTTTGGGGTATTTTACTTACAGATGGCAACCCTCGGGATGTCCCAGGCCCCAGCCTGGAGTTCTGCGAAGCCTCTCCAGGTGGATCATACCTGGGTAACACGTCCCTTCCCCAGATTCAGGTGTGATTTTCCCCTGACAGCAGATATTGGCAGCAAATAATGCCAGAGAAAACTCCCCCCATGTGTGTGCGAGAGGAGGAGTTAGCACACACAGGCTTAAGAAGTTTGCCATCAAAACAGGAGATTTTTTGGTTTGGTTTGTTTTTTTTTTTAAAGGAGATGTTAAAAGCGATGCGCACAGCAGCACATCCCGTCCCGTGTCCCATGGGAGCTCTGACCCCCCCTGCCTGGTGGGGGCATTTAATGGGTCCCCGAGCTCATCCCTGCTTCCCGAGAGGGAAAGGGCTTTGCTCGGGAGAAGGGCAGAGTGACCAGCGACAGACACTGCTCCCGACGCTTCCAGCTCTGCAGACGATGCTGCCCTCGCCGGGGCCAGGGAAGGGTCCCAGGAGTCCCGACGCTCGCCGGGTTGGGACCCCCATGCTCCCCAGGGACCCACGCCCCAGCACGCAGCACTGAGTCAAGCCCCCGCGATGCTGCTGGAAAGGAAGGAGCGGGGAGGGATGGGGGCTCCGTCCCCCTGCCCCGCTCTCCTCACCAGCCAGGGAGGGGAAAAAAAATCCTGCTGCAAAACCAAAAGGAAAAATTTGGGTCTATTTGCTGTAGCCTGGAGACCCGTGGGCAGAGGGGCCGAGATGCAACCCAGGCGTGACGGGCGGCCCCCAGTCTCCACTCGCCCCCCCACCCCCAGCTCTGCCATAGCCTGAACACTATGAGGTATTTTAAAATAATTTCTGCTTTGATGAATTGCCGGCTAGTCCGCGATTGCTCATAATCAAAGGGAGGAAAATGCAAATGAGAGCCAGCCGAGAACTCGCGGCACCGAGCGTTTATTTCACCGCGCAGTGCCAAAAAGAATTAAAACAACATTAAACTCCCAGCAATAATGTTTAAGTCCTCGTTTCCAAGTGCCAAATTGCACCACTCTGGATCATACAGATGTTCGTTAATTATGCTAATTTTTATTAAACTATTAAAACGAGGAGTGCACTGGCACAGCAAGGCAGAGCCCAGTGCAGGGTGAACTCTGCTCTCGTCTGGAGGTGCTCATTTACATCTCGCTAACGTGCTGATGCCTGATACCGGGTTTTGGAGGGGGGCGAGGAGAAGGAGGGAGCTTGAGGATGGTTTTGCTGGACTCTGCCTAATTACACGCTAATGGGGCCTCTGTGCTCAGTACCTGCCTGGACTGGGGGGGGGGGGGGGAGTAATTTAGCTGAGACTTTCTAGAAGGGACTGAAAACCCACTCATCGGGAAGATAATTGCTCCAGCGAGGTCGGTGGGCCCTGAGCGTGCTGGTACGGCGGCATCAGGAGAGGGGAGTGGGATGCTCTGCCCTCTCTACATCCATCAGAAGCTGCGTGGCAGGAGCTCGGCAGGGTGCTGGAGGCAGCACCCATGGGTGCTGATGCCATGCCAGCAGCCCCTGGGGACCCCAGAACGCAGCACCGGGCATGAGCAGGGAGGCAGAGCAAAGCCATCGCTCTGCCCCGTCCCCAGAAATGCAGCAGGGCTGAGCAAACTGGGAAACCAGCGCCCTTTCCAGGCTGGCACGTAACAGGGAACTGGATTTGGGGGTCAGCCCAACACCCCGGAGGCCATCCTCCCAGCCCAGCCATCCTCTACACGGCCACGATAGCCTCGCTCCGTTCCCAAAATGCTGCGATTTTCTCCCAGAAGGAAGAAAACCCCTCACAGCACTTCTCCACATTTCATTCCCGAGATCCCCGGTGCCAAGTGAACCCGAAGCAGACGCTCATTCGGATAATTGCCCGCAATCAGGGCTTTTATGGCGGGTTGGTGCACGGGGCTGTAAAAAGCTTTATGCTGCTAATCTCCATCGACAAGGGAGAAGGAAAAGGGGGAAAAAGAAACAAGATGACAACCACAACCTGGTTTCTCTCCCTGCCTTGCACCACGGCTCCTCCAGCATCACCCAGCAGAGACGATGCTCTTCCGAGGAGGGGGAAAGCGGAGTCCCTGAATGACCCAGCTACAGATTCCCCCCTGTCCCCATCACGGGGGGGAAATCCCACGGCCCAAGCCCACAGTCACAAAGGCGGTGACAGGAACGTGGCCAACTGTCCCCTGCACGGCTTCAGATGGACGACCGCCTGGTGGGACCCTAAATGTGCAGCCGCATCTCTCCGGCAGCACTTCCCCTGCTCCACCAAGCTCAAATTGTCCGACCCAACATCCCTCCTGCCCCTCACCGAGAAGCACGGGCTCTCTCCCTCCGCTGCCTGGATGATATTTACTCCCCACCGGTGCTCCCAAGCCCTCCTTGCCACCGCGCTCCTTCGCCAGCCCTCGTAAACAACCCCGTCGGGCTTCGGGAAGGCCATTAATCACCCCCCTTCACACAGAAGATCAATGACGCTTTGATGGATGCCGAAGGAAAAGCCAATCAGTCAGGGACTTATCGGTTTATGATTGCTCGGCCCCATTATTAGTGCTTGCGTGTCATACATTATTGTTAGGAAAATGGAAGAATCTAATTCATAGATGAGGTATGGCGAGCGTGCGAGGGGTCGGCTGACACCGGAGAGTTTTATACCGGGTCAGCTATACATCTATTTACCTTGAAAACCGGCTCGGAGCTGCGGCAAGCTCTGAAATCGAGGGGCTACCTGTCCTTGGGGGATTCGGAGCCAGCAGCAGCTGAGGGATGCGGCTGGGAACGCCGGTTCCTTGGCACGTCACCCAGCCTGGCACACGGAGGAGTAATTTGGGCGATGCTTGCCCTTTGCTTCAGACCGCGGCCCACCGTTACCTGCTCCCCACCACGCTGCTCTTTTGTAGGGTAAATCCCTATAAAAAGAAATGATCCCCACTTGCTTCCAATGATTCAATTCTCAGCTGCTGCGAGGAGCTGAGGACACGCAGCTGGGGCGTTGCTCCTTCCCCTTGTCCCGTCTGCTCCGGCATCGCCCAGGGTGGCCGCAGCGTCCTGTGCCACCGGGGTCCCTCTGTCCCATCCCACCAGGTTCTCCGCGTCCCAGCCCAGGGGGAAGAAGCTGACGGACGTAAGGGGCTCAGAGCAAGCAGTACTAGGGGAGACGAAGGGAGAGGAAGGTGATGGTCCCCAGCCGGGGAAGGCCAGGCAGAAATGCCCACCTGGGCCTGGGGAGGCACGTGGGCAGTTTCGGCAAGGACAAGGGCGCAGCTCCTCCTTGAGATGAGTCCTCGGGCCTGATGGGAGGCATTCAGGATTTAGCCTATTAGTCATTTCCCACCAAAACCAACCAAGCGACCAACCAGCCGAGCAAGACGGCACCACGGACCAAGGCCCCCGACGACAAGCCAACCCCGAGCACACCGCGGCGGTGGCACGACCTGGCTTGGGGGGTGCCGGCACGGCTGGGGCAGGAGGGACGCACGTCCCTTCGGGCACCCCGGGGCCGGCCGGCTTCCCCGCCAGGACGCCGCAGCCAGCGGGGACGGCACCGGGGACACACGGCCGGGGCAGACGGACGGCGGCGGCCGGGTGCCCGTGCAGAGCTGGAGCGGGCAGAAGGTGCAGCTGGAGCCCCGCCAGCCGCCGGGGCCAGGCCGGGAGACAATAGCGGCGGCAGCATCCGATCCGCCTCGCTGACGGGATCGGGAGCCCGTGTGAAACTGCCGTATTAATATTTATTCCATAAAGCGCGCGGCTCCCAGCTTTGCGCGCCTCCGCCGCGCTCTGACCGCAGTACCAACCCTCAGGCACCGCAAACACAATTTGAAAACAATGTGACGGAAATGTTTAATCTGCTCAGCCCATCTGTGCTGCGTATTTCTCTAGATCTCCCTGAGAGAGGCGCCTTCGAATCTCCACATTGCCTTTAATATTCTCCTAAATCACCTCCCCACTGCACTTCAAGGGCCATTGCTACAATATCACAGGTTCATCGAGAGTGCACGGGAGAAGGGGGGGGTGCAGGGAGGGGAGGGTGAGGGACGGGGGTGTCGGCTGGGGTATTTTTTATTTTAAAATATTTCCCAGGGATGGTGTTCCTGTGCCCCTCGGACAGGCGAGAGAGAGGAGAAAAAAAGAAAAAAAAAAAAAAAAAGGGGGGGGGGGAATCAGAGGGAAGTTATTGTGCTGTTGCTGGGAGGCGATTAGCGAGGCTGTTTAGAAGCAAACAGGCTGGAATGGAGCAAAAATCATTTCCAAAGAATCGCTTTTATTAATCTCCTTCCTCGGCCGCTCGCTTTCACGTGCGGCTGCCGCTATTCCGCAGGGCCCCGTCCTCCTCCGAGCTTCACACGCAGAACGGGCGTGGATGCTTGGGTGAGGGGGGGACACCCCAAAGCAGCAGCAGCAGCAGCACGGGGGGGGGGTGGCTGTGCCCAGCACCCCTGGGTCCCCCCACCCCGGCACAACCGAGACCTAGAGCCAAGATGCTCCAGCTCAGGCGCATCCCCGCTCCCTGCCTCAGTTTCCCCATTGCACCAGGCGGCTTTTCAATACTTAAAGGGGGCTGAGAGGAAAGATGGGGACAGAGTTTTTAGCAGGGTACGGGGGGGTTCAGGGGGTACAGGGTTTCTGCACGGGGTTCAGGGGGTACAGGGGGGGTGCAGGGTGTCTGCGTTTTTAGCAGGGCCTGTAGCGATAGGGCAAGGGGGGACGGTTTTAAATTAAAAGAGGAGATTCAGACTAGATGTAAGGAAGAAATGTGTTACGCTGAGGGTGGTGAGACGCTGGCCCAGGTTGCCCCGAGAGGCGGGAGATGGCCCGTTCCCCGCACACATGGCAGGCCAGGCTGGACGGGGCTCCGAGCAGCCTGCCCTAGCTGGAGATGTCCCCGCTCGTGGCGGGGGGGTCGGGCGAGGGGACCTTCAGGGGTCCCTTCCAACCCAAACCATGATTCTGTGGTCGTGTCTGCACTGGGAGGCCCCTGCTCCCTCCCCGGGCTGCTGGGCGCCGCCACCCCCAAATCAACCCACAGCCGTGTGCGGGGTCCGGGGGTGCGTGGGGTCCGGGGGGGGGATGAGCAGTTTCCGGGGGGGGGTGCAGGGGTGCGTGGGGTCTGGGGGAGGTGCGTGGGGTCTGGGGGTGTGCAGGGTGTGTGGGGGGTGCAGGGGTGTGGGGGGTGCAGAGGGGGTGCGTGGGGTCTGGGGGGGATAGGCGGGGTCCCAGAGGTGCGTGGGGTGTGGGGGTGTGCGGGGTGCAGGGGGGGGTTCGTGGGGTCTGGGGTCTGAGGGGTGCAGAGGGGGTGCAGGAGTGGTGCAGGGTGTCTGCCCGGAGTCCGGGGTGCAGGGAGGGGTACGGGGGGGGTGCAGGGTGTTTGCACGGGGTTCAGGGGGTACGGGGGGGTGCAGGGTGTCTGCGTGGGGTGCAGGGGGTACGGGGGGGTGCAGGGGGTACGGGGGGGTTCAGGGGGTACAGGGTTTCTGCACGGCGTTCAGGGGGTACAGGGGGGGTGCAGGGTGTTTGCACGGGGTCCGGGGTGCAGGGGGTACAGGGGGGGTGCAGGGTGTCTGCTCAGGGTGCAGGGGGTACGGGGGGTGCAGGGGGTCTGCGCGGGGTGCAGGGAGTACGGGGGGGTGCAAGGGGTACGGGGGGGTGCAGGGGGGACGGGGGGTGCAGGGTGCCTGCTCGGGGTGCAGGGGGTACGGGGGGTGCAGGAGGTACGGGGGGGTGCAAGGGGTACGGGGCGTGCAGGGTGTCTGCGCGGGGTGCAGGGGGTACGGGGGTGCAGGGTGCCTGCGCGGGGTTCAGGGGTACGGGGGGTGCAGGGGGTACGGGGGGTGCAGGGGGTACAGGGGGGTGCAGGGGGTCTGCCCGGGGTGTAGGGGGTACGGGGGGTGCAGGGTGTCTGCGTGGGGTGCAGGGGGTACAGGGGGGTGCAGGGGGTACGGGGGGGTGCAGGTTGTCTGCCCGGGGTGCAGAGGGTACAGGGGGGTGCAGGGTGCCTGCGCGGGGTGCAGGGGGTCTGCCCGGGGTGCAGGGTGTCTGCGTGGGGTGCAGGCGGTACAGGGGGGTGCAGGGGGTACGGGGGGTGCAGGGGGTACAGGGGGGTGCAGGGGGTCTGCCCGGGGTGCAGGGGGTACGGGGGGTACAGGGGGTCTGCCCGGGGTGCAGGGGGTAAGGGGGGTGCAGGGGGTCTGCGCGGGGTCCGGGGTGCAGGGGGGGTACAGGGGGGGTGCAGGGGGTACGGGGGTTGCAGGGGGTCTGCGCGGGATCCGGGGTGCAGGGGGGGTACAGGGGGGTGCAGGGGGTACAGGGGGGTGCAGGGGGTCTGCGCGGGATCCGGGGTGCAGGGGGGGTACAGGGGGGGTGCAGGGTGTCTGCTCGGGGTACAGGGGGGGTGCAGGGGGGGTACGGGGGGGTGCAGGGGGTCCGCCCGGGCTCCGCGTGCGCGGGGCGGGCCCCGGCGCATCCCCCGGCGTCGCAGCCCCGCGTTGCCGTGGCAGCCGCTCCCGCTCCGCTCCCGCATCCCCGGGGGCCGCGCAGCCGGATCCACCTGCTCCCGGCCCAGCGCCGCGGGGTCACGGGCAGGTCGGGAGAATAAATGAACGTGAGCACTAATGATGTGTTTGCTGGCTGTTTATGCTCTCTGTGTGTCAGGGGCACTCACATTTAGAGAGCTCATTATGGCTGCAATTAGACTGCACCATTGCTAGATATTTAACTCCTTTTTCTTTTAAATTAGCATTTTAATAACGTGCTTTGAGCAGGGGAAACAAAATGACCATTTTTCACGGACAAACTTCCTAGCTGTAGGTGCAACTTTAATGGCAAAGTTGCAAGGGAGGTAAAATAAGATCGGGCCTGTTCCCTTCCCACCTATCCCTGCCCTCTCCCCCTCCTCCCTGCCACCGGGAAGGGGGGGGGAAAAACCGGGAGAGATTTTTATTTGCTTTATCGCACACTCCATTTCCTAAATTTGTTCTGCAGCCAATTATTTTCGCCTTTAAAGTCCTGAATGCTCACGCCTGATGAAAATTAGCAGCCATCTGAGTTAAACTCTGCCTGTGACCTGTGAAGAGGGCTCGAAATAATTGCGTACGTGTGCGTGCACGCGCGTGTGCGAGGAGCCATCCATCCCCGACTCCCCGAGCTGCAAGAGGGGAGATTACGTGATGGGTATTATCAAAATATCTTTATATAGTAACCCCCAGGGCCGCTTCCCTGCAAAGGTCACCGCAATTATTTCCCCTTCATTCATAATTCTTCGGCTGGGCTTACGGGACTGGGGGGGGCAGAGGGGGACGAGGGGGACAGCCGAGGGGCTGGCTGTGGCCACTGTGCTGGGAGAAGGGCTGGGGACCGGCGGAGGGGAAGCGGCGAAGCCAACGGCTCCGTGACTTCACCGGGAACTTGCAAAAACACCCATTTTCTTCATACCCGCTCCGCAAAGCGCAAAGCCCGACCTCAGCCAGCCTGAAAGTCGCGGCTTCGTTCCTCCGTCAGGATTTACGCTCCTAATTAATTTATGACCCTAAACCACCCATCTTTCCCCCAAGGATTGCTGCGAGGGCCGTGGGGAGGGGGCGAGGGACCCCCCCGGGGGTGGGTGCACCCACTGCTGGAGGGCTGGGAGAGGCACCTGAGCCGGGACAGGGGGGCACTGGGAGCGGGTGCCCCCCTCTGCCCCGGACCCCAGCCCTGGCCGGCTCCAGCCCCTTTCTGTAACGACCGGCAGCCCCCAGACACCCCAAGTCAGGACCAGGAGCCAAAGCAGGGCCCCCCAGGGCCCCCCGCGCAGCCGAAATCACACCGAGGGTCCCGAATCAGTGGGGAAGCACAGCAGGGAAGGGCAGGAGAGGAAGGAGAGAGATGCAGCTTTTGCGAGAACGATGCTTTAAACGTTTCCTCTTTCGCATCCGCTCGGCTGTACCTTAGACACCACCGTTTCATAAATACAATCCGGGTAGCGCAGGCTATAATTTGGTGATAGCTACCCCAGGACATATCTAGATACACTTCTGTTATTTTAATTAAATACTGCATTATGGTTTGTGACAACTTCATCGCTATAGCGTAAATGAATTTGGAATTAAAGTCTTACTTAGGCATTCCACTACTTCTCCCCCCCCTCCCCTCCACCCCTCCGTGTTACAAAGCAAAAGGCTATAAAATCAAGATGTTTGTTCATTTACAGATGGAGCAGCTTGGAAAAGAGAGGGGGAAAAAAAAAAAAAAGGAGAAAAGGCGAGACAGTGCAGAAGCGAGCGCAAAACACCGGTGGCTTGTGAGCATCCTCGGGTGGAGGAGAGCGCAAATGGGGGGTGCTGAATACTAATTGTGTGCGTGACCGTTCTCCTCCGAACCGGGCTCCTCCGACCACCCCTTCCCCTGGCCGTGGGATGTCGGTTGCCCGTGATTCTCATTTTTAACTCTTGATTTGTGACTGCTGCAGAGAGACGAAGCGCTGGAAGTTTTAGACCTTTGGGGATTCGGTCTGTGGGAAGGGCACGGCGGCGGCCGGAGAGGCTGAGTTATGGCAAAGGGAAACTTTTTATTTTATGCCCAGGCCTGGGAGTTTCAATTCCATCCATCTATTAACTCGTCTCTAATGAAACTAGACCGTACGTGACATTTTGCAATATAACTGCTTTAAATGTTACCACATCAATTGGTTTAAATGTTACCCGCGCCTCATGAACCGGGAGATGGTTTTATAATTATCTCCGTCTCTCTCTAACGAACAAAGATTTCTACTGTCTGCTGGTATTTTACATTAGCAAAGGAAACAAGGATGCCTGCTCGAAACACGGGTGCTCAACAGGCTCAGACAAATAAAAATCACAAGTTGCGATGGTGGCAGAGGTGTTGCCTGTCACCTCTTGGCAAATCGATGCCGGATTTAAACCCTTCCTGATCTATTTTGCCTACGTGCAATTGGAGTTTCACCCTCAGTTCTCCTCTCGTTCCCTCTATTGCCGATTAACCACCCCCCAAATAAAAACGACTCGCATCCATCTACCCGCACACATATATATGTATATAATATGTAGATCCATAAAACGATGGCAGTCCATGAAAGTTATGGCCGGGGAGGGATGGGTTTAACGACGAGGCTCCGCTTTAATATTTCCCATTGTCACAACCCCAAGTGAAATTTCCACTTCCATTTACGAAATAAGATGGGAAATCGTCGGGCATTTGTTACGCTGGAAACAAAAAGCTTCCCCCCCCACCCCCCCCACCCCATTTGAAACAGGGCATCGCAGCAAATGTCACCCCCACCTCCCTGGCAGATTAGCGAGGGGCTCGTTACTAAATCTCTGTCTAATAAAGGCAGAGTTGACTCTGGAGGAGCTGCTGGTTATAACGCTGGCTTTGGAAAATGGAAGGATTGTCACACTTAAAGACACAAATTTCCCCCGTAATATATTCGAATGGAAACCTCTGAATCCAATACTACATGGGCATATCTAATAAATTCACAATATTTCAGCCTCAACAGCCTACAACGGTTAGTTTTAAAGATTTATGTGGTAAAAAATTACTCGGTGATGAATATAGTTTATTCTGTGCAGTATTGGAGGGTATAAGGAATTAAACTACTGTCTTTAACAGTGAATTTATTATTACCTCTGTCAAAGCCGAAGTCTTTAACAGCATTTATTATAAATTTCAGCACAAAATAAATGGTCAGAGTATGCCTTAAACCCTAAACCCCCCCAGCAGAACCATGTGCCAGCCCAGGAGAAGTTCACGGGCCGGGGGCTCTCAGCAGCCCCCCCGAGACCACCAGGGCTGGCATTGGGGTACCACGACCACAGGGAAGGGGCCACCACGTGTCCCTGCCACGGCCACCCGTGCCCCGTGGGGACCAGGGTCACCCACTGCGGAGGGCGGGATGGCACGCTCGGAGCTGGCACGGTGGTCGGCGTGGGGTGAAAGCAGCGGCGTTGGGGCAAAATTCGGGATGCAGCAACGGGGACGCGCGGGTGAATCCCCACAGACGGGGCAAGATTTGGGACGCAGCAACGGGGATGTGCGGGTGAATCCCCATGGACGGGGCAAAATTCGGGACGCAGCATTAGGGATGTGCGGGTGAATCCCCACGGACGGGGCAAGATTTGGGATGCAGCATTAGGGATGTGTGGGTGAATCCCCACGGACGGGGCAAGATTTGGGACGCAGCAACGGGGACACGCGGGTGAATCCCCACGGACGGGGCAAAATTTGGGATGCAGCAACGGGGACACGCAGGTGAATCCCCACGGACAGGGCAAAATTTGGGACACAGCAACAGGGACGTGCGGGTGAATCCCCACGGACGGGGCAAAATTCGGGACGCAGCATTGGGGATGTGCGGGTGAATCCCCACGGACGGGGCAAAATTCAGGATGCAGCAACGGGGACGCACGGGTGAATGCCCACGGACGGGGCAAGATTCGGGACGCAGCATCGGGGACGCGCGGGCGCTGGGCATCATCGGCGCTGCCTCCCTGGCGCTCGGCCACCCTTTTGTCCTCGCCTGCGATGGGTGTCCCCTCATTTATAAAAATTACCTGGGAGGAATGAGGCTGCCAGGGGCTTGTTCTGGACGATTGGTTCCCGCCGGGGGGGCGAGGGGGCCGGTGGGGGAAGGATGGCCCTCGCTTGAATTTGACCGGTGGGTGACCGTTGCCTTCCAGCTGACCCCGCCGTCCCATCCCCATCCCTCCCAACTCAGGAGCCTCCCAGAGGGGTTATTAATGGGAGTCGAACGCCGCCGAGCCCCGGGAGCCCACCTCCGCAGCCCCCCCCCCCAGAGACCCCGGGGGCCGAGCCCACCGCCCCGGGATGCAGCTGCGCGCTGAGCCCCGACCGGGCTCGTTACACCTTGGCTCCGTCACCCACCAGGTTCAGCGCATCGGGGGGGGCGGGAGGGGGGCCGTGGCCACCCCCGTGGCCTCTCCCCACGAGCGAGATGGCCCCAAATCCAGGCAAAATGCCACTAGATGTCACCACACGCCTTTCGCTCGGGGTCCGGGGTATGGGAATATGTCCCCCCCTTTCCCCCCCCTGCTTTCATTGAAAGCAATTGAGAGAATTAACTTATCCGGTTTTATGGCCTGCTTGTCACATCCAACTAAGCCCACTTAAAATAGGAAGTCTCGCTGCATTCAAATAATTATCATAACGTACAAATCACTCAGCCAGGGGACAAGGGACCGGTGCCGGGGAAAGGGCCGTAATGCCGGGGGTTTTGCTGGGATTACTGCTTCCCCCTCCCCAAATTAATTCCCCCATGTATTAGCCCAGCCGGGCTGCACCGGCTGGGGTAGCGGTGTTTCGGGGTCCCTGCAAAGCAGGGTGATGGGGTGGGGTACGAGCTCTGCAGCTCGACCGGCTCCGGCCGTGACCCCCCCGGCCCCGTTATCCCTGCGGCACCCGGGCCCAACGAAGCGCTGGTGGCGCTGGGGGTGCAGCAAGGAGCCTCCTGCCCGGGTCTGGGGGGACGACGAGAAAAGCCCTCGACAGTGGCGTCCCCTGGACTCCCGACATGGCAGCGAAGGGACCGCTCCGAGGAGGGATGCAGCGGGCGACGATGCTGCCCTTGCCCCGGGCAGGACCGTGCGTCCCCTCCGCCGCAGCATCCCGCACCCTCCCCGTGCCCGCAGCCCCCCGGGCTGCCGAGTCCCCCCCCCCGGCTACTGATGTCCACTAACCCCCAAATCACTTTTCCCCGCTGTTGATGCTCGAAATGTCAGACAGGACCCGAGCAGCAGCCGGCGTGTGTTTCAAAGACACCAGATGGATTTTTATATTAGCTACTATTTCATGTTCAGACAGAGCGACCGCACCGCTAAAACGGCAGCCTCGATGCTGCCGAGTTTGCTTCTGAGATTAATTCTGCGAAATTAATTGGGACAAGATTGAAAAGGAAATTAAAATGCAGCTGAGTGAACAGGCTTTTCAAACACCTTTCCCCCCCTCCGCCATCTCCCTCCTTCCCCCCCCCCTCCCCGCGCTGCCTCTGTTCCGCGGCGGCCGCGAGCATCCGTCGCGCAAAGTAATTTACGGTGGAAAAGCTCTCAGGACCGATCGGTTACGTGTGAGGAAGCCAGCACAAGAGTCGCAATCTGGAGCCACTGAAGAGAGCGAAAACCCTGCCGTGACTCCAAGCTGTGTCCCCGAGCTGGCGCGGGGGGGGACCCCAACCCGCCGGCCGTCGGCGGGACGGACCGAGGCACCGGCAGCGGGCTGGGCACCGAGGGTATCGCCCCCAGGGATGGCCGTGGGTTGCTCCTGGTGTCACCTCCCCGGAGAAATGAGGTGACGAGCTGGGGCCGTGGGTTCGGTGCCCGGAGCATGTCAGCCCCGTCCCGGGGGGCAGCGGGTCACTAAATGCCGCTGTAAAGTGCTTTGAGATCCACAGACGGGGAATTCTCAGCCTTCCAGAAAGGGATGGCGAAGCCCAGATGCAAAGCTGCTCTCTGCCGCTGCCGGGGATGCAGCTGCCTCCGCGGGGACGCGCGGGAGCTGCCCTCAAAGATGCCGGCGAAAAACGTCCACGCCACGCCGGCTGCAAAGCTTCGGGCAGGCGGACGGCCAGCCCACGCCGGGCCCGGGGCTGCCACAGCACCAGCGGTGCCCAGCTCGGAGCCTGCAGGCGTGAAAGGGTCTGGCCTCGAGGGCTCCGATGGCTGGGTGGATCGATGGAGAGGCCTGACGCTGCCGCCGTGGCTCTCCTGCCCATCGTTGCGGCATCCGATCACCCGTGTCCACCCCGGGGACGTCCTGTGGTTACCGCCAGGATGCGAAACTAAACCTGATTCTTTTTCTCAACTATAAAACGTTGCCTTGGTCTTAAAAAGCCTGAGACTTGGAGGTGGTGTTCATCTCCAAAGGTCCGTACCTGCCACGCACCACCCTTCCCTGAATCGGGTCCACTGGACCTTCCCCGAGTGGGTGCCCCAGGGCAGACGGGGCACAACCACCGAGTCCATCGCCGTTTTCCTGTGCCAAATTGGGGTGCAAAGCGCATTGCAAAACACCATCCACGCCACGCAACCCCCCCCAGGTTCCCCCCTGTCCTTGGGGTGCAAAGTGCGTTGCAAACCAAAGCGCAGCCCCCCCCCCGCCCCCGTTCATCGCTGTTCCTGCACCCCATCGGGGTGCGAAGCGCCTTGCAAAACACCACCAACAAAATGCAACCCCCCCGCCAAAGTTCACCGCTGGTCCCGTCCCATACCGAGGTGCAAAGCGCGTTGCAAAACGTCACCCGTGAAATGCGACCGCCCCAGCTCATCGCTGCCAGCCGGGGCCACCGTGGTCCGGCGGGGACCGGCCGGGAGCCAGGGCAGAGACCTACGGGGACAAGCGGGACTGGGAGAGGGTCACAGGCACGGGTGGCTCTGCCCTTGCCCCCGCAGACCCGCTAATGCAAACACTTCATTTATTCACCTGCGTGCGCTTGCCGAAGGGAGCCCTGGTCGCACCCGGCTGAGCAACTCAATTACCCCTGTAATACCTGAGCAACAGCACGTACAGCCTCCGTTACCATGAAAAAAAATAAAAATAAAATAATCTTGCTTTGGGGCATTTGAAATGTCACGTGTGAAGTCAAGGGGTAGGGGCAGGAGTGGCACTGATGGGGCAGTCATGGAGCGGGGAGCAGGATGCCGGGGTCCTCCCCCCTCCACTCCATCCCGCTCCCCCCTCCGCTAAATTGCTAATTTAACTCTGCTTTGGACCTTGATTTTTACCAATTTCATCAGCTCTTGACCTTGCAATTGAGCCCCAGCCCCAGGATGATGAACACGGGGCTGGCGGTGACGCTCTTACCTTGCTTAGGATGTAGATGAGGTCTCCGCGGTGGAAGGAGAGCTCGTCGGGATGCTCGCTGCTGCAGTCCCACACGCCTTGGTAGTAATTGGCATAATCTCGCTGGGGACCTCCTGGGGAAAAAAAAAAAAAAAAAAAAAGAGAGGCCAGGGTGACAGGGAATTATATGGGGAAATATTGGGGTTGTGGGGTGGGGTGTTGGGGGACAGGGGCTGGTGTTTGTTGGGGAAAGGAAGGAAACGGTGGTGGTGGTAATTTTGCATTTCAATGAAAAGGCAGAGGCCAAAGAGGTGCTGCAAGAAAAAGGGGCTGGTCAATAAATAACTGCAATATCTATCAGTAAATACGCATAAACACATTGATAAATGTTGCCGTTTCAGAAGACCCCAAATTAAAGCCGTTTACTACAAATCACAAAGGGAACCGAAGATGCCTCCCTCCTCTCCCAAGTCCCTCGTCTCCTCCTCAGGCTCAAACCAAGCTGTCCCCGAGGTGGACAACCGTAAAGCTGGTCAAGAGGGGACACGAGGCACCAGCGCCAGCTCTGCCGGGCAGCGTCCCCACCACGGTGACAGCCGTGCCAGAGGCCACGGAAGAGGAATATTCTTAATTAACATGGGTATTTGCACAGGGCCTCTGGGAGCATACCGCTGGGGAAGGCGATAGCCAAGTTTATTTATTAATTAAAGAAGCCAAGCAGGGGATTGCAGTCGATGGAGCAGGGCCCACTCAGCAAGAAAACAGCACCGACTGCTTGACCGGGAGCGCCCGGAGCAGGACCAGGGATGGGAGGAGAGCAGGGAGCAAATATCTGCCTTCACCCCCCATTCCTGGGAGGTCAGAGAAGGTCCTGAACCTTCTATGGCATGATACAACCCGATAGCTCAGGTCTCCATCACAGAATCACAGAATCGTACAGGTTGGAAAAGACCTTTAAGATCATCGAGTCCAACCGTAAACCCAACACTGCCAAGCCCACCACTACACCATGTCCCTCAGCACCTCATCCAAACGTCCTTTAAATACCTCCAGGGATGGGGACTCCACCACTTCCCTGGGCAGCCTGTTCCAGTGCTGGACAACCCTTTCAGTGAAGTAAAATTTCCCAATATCCAGTCTAAACCTCCCCTGGTGCAACTTGAGGCCATTTCCTCTCGTCCTAAAATCTCGATCTTCCCATCGAGCTGTGAGTTTGGGAAGGCAGAGCCTTTGCTTGATGCCTGTGATCACAGTCTGCTGCAGAAAGGGAAGGGAACCTGAGCCAGCAAACTCTATTTCCCCCCCCCCCCTTTTTTTTTTTTTAATTGGGAGGCAAATGATCTGTTTGCTGAAAGCCGTGGGTTTGGGCTGGTTGGCGAACCGTGCCAAGGCTGGGGACTGCCCTGGGCTTAAATGTGCTCTTGGGTTTTCCGGAAAAGGCCACAGCAGCATTTCCAGAATGAAACATTTCCATCTTTGCCATCTCCGAATGGCATTTCCCACCCCAGAAACGGGCCCGGAGACCAGAGTCACCACGAAAGGTGGGTCCCCACGGCGGGGGCAGAAAGCATCCCGCCTCGCGGTGGGACCAGCCGAGCCTGATGCCAAGGTCCTGCAGAGCCCCACGACCGGAGGAGACCCTGCTCTGCCCAGTTTGCAAACTGGGGAAGTGACTTGTGCCAGCGCATCCAACAGATCCCTCACAGCATCAAAAAACCACTCAAACCCCCCCAGATTCCCACTTTTCAAGCCCACGAGACGACTGTTAAAACACCCTCCCGGACCACGGGCTTCAGGCAGGAGACTGCTCTGACGGCCCAGCACCAAAGTGGGGGTGAATCCAGATGTCACGACACGGACATCTCCACGACGTGACCCCCATGGACAATTAAACCCAGTAAAACCACATTCTGCAGGGGGGGGGGGGGGATCCAAGCACCGGAGCTGTACCACCGATCCGTGCTGCTCTGCCACGTGGCTGAACCAAGCCCAGAAAGCATAAATAGCAAATAGCGAGCACATGTTGGAGGAAATGTTTCTAATATGGTATAAGGGACCGAGCGATAAGGGTGCATCTGGAGTACTGTGCCCAGATTTGATCACCTAAATATGAAAAAGGACATTACAGAGATGGATAATGGCACAGCAGGGAGGAACCGGAATGACTCAGGGACTTGGGGAACTTAAATAGAAAGGCTGGGAAAAAAAAAAAAGTAGGTCTGCATCCTTTGGAAAGTATTAAAGGGGGAGCACACAGTGGCGAGGAAAAGATTGTGAAGGGAATAGAAGGAGTAGGAGCTGCTGAGTTATTTAAGCTTGTGCTAAGCGCAGGAACCAGAGGTTATGAACTGGAGGCAGAGGAAATATCAGGGCGTGCGGGTGCTGAGCAGGAGGACGAAGCAAGCAGCAGCTTTGGTAGGAGCCAGCAAATTGTGTAATTAAGACAAAAGGTCGTTACGGGAGGGCGTGA
The DNA here is from genome assembly GCF_035582795.1 of Mycteria americana. Taxonomy (NCBI): domain Eukaryota; kingdom Metazoa; phylum Chordata; class Aves; order Ciconiiformes; family Ciconiidae; genus Mycteria; species Mycteria americana. The sequence continues at coordinate 2,528,362 of NC_134386.1, forward strand.
GGACAACATGGCGATGCAGGGAATAATCCGGTACGGGGAGACGGCGCTTTGCCGCGAGCTGCTGGTGTCCCCCGTGAGACGAGGCTGGGGAAAGGCCGCTTTCGAAAAAAACAAAAATACCAATAATTCTACGGAGCATCATCATTAACGTGCTGGCAAAGAGATTTAAATATTAAACATAAAAGAGATGCCCCGCATCAGCCTCTGCTCCTCGCCGGAGTTCTGCTCTGTGACACTAATGTGTTGGGAGGGGAAGGGGGTTTGGGTTGAGATGGAAAATACATCTTCTTACAAGATGTTTCCAGAGCCAAAAGTGCCCGTTCTCGCCCCAGAGCTCCCCCGGGACAGGGACGGCTGGAGTCGGCCTCGTCTCGCTTGTCCCCCGTTTACCGGGAACGCTGGGGAGGTGCCTCCCTATCCCGCATCTGCTCCTTCCTGCTTATCAAAGGAACAAGAGGAGCTTGGAGGCATCTGGCCACCCCATCAAGGAGCGGAGAAAGGAGAAGCCGTTGGTAAAACAGAGACTTTGCAGAAGCCGCGCGCACGAGCCTGGACACGATACTCTGCGAGTACAAAGGGAGAAAATTTTCCAGCCCACGGGAAGGTTTGTGCTCCTAAAAGTTTGCGTATTTTTTCCAACTACGTCAGCTGGTGGGATGGAAGGTCTCACCCCTCCCTCCAACCCTGCCTTCAAAGGTCAGAATTAAATGCATCAGATGAGGAAGACGCCTGGCGACGAAAGCGCGGTCGGGCTCTGCGCTTCATTCCCAGCCGCAGCTTCAAAAGTGGCAACGACGTTCGTGCCGGCTATCAAGAATATCTTGTTAAAATTAAGACCCTTTGCAGAAAAGGGATCCCGGCTTCCATTTTAGCACTTCAAGATAAGGTCAGGCAAGGGAGAATGTCACCCTGCGGCCACCCTGCAAGGGATGGTGGGTGTCCACCGTCCTCCTGTCCCGCCAGCTCCAGGCTGGCTGGGACGTGGGTCGGATCCAGCCAAACCGTCCCGGGACTCCTGCGCTACCCTGCATTAATTCTGCTCGCTTGGACAGAAAAGAGGTTCTGTTTAAAAAGCCCCAATGCCCCGTCTAGACATTTAAATCTGCGTCGAGGGCAGAGCCGTGATTGCCGCGCGACTGATTTACACTGATGTAAGTGGGACGAGAGCCTGCTCCCGTGTTTATGGGCCTTGGGGGTCATTAAGAAAACCAGCCAAATGTGACAACTGCATCATTTTCTTCTGCAGCCTGAGCAGCCCCGAGCAGGGGCTGTAGGAGAGGCACGATCCGCCCCAACCCCTTTGCTTCGGGCGTGTCGCTTCAGAAGCCTGTTGATGCTGAAACCTAATGACAACCGTCCGCAGCTCAGGGCTTTTCACCGCTGCGCTCACGCTAGGTGAAACCTCCTGCCAGGCTAAGCGCAGGGGACCGTGACAGGAGGCCGGCTGCGAGGCTTTTTTTGTTTTCGAAGTAGAGGAATTTTGCTCTGTTTGTATGCGACTGGTAAGCTCGCACTGCAGCGACGGCCCCGAAGCCCGTCCGGCGCAGAAGGCAGGGATTAAGCAGCCTTGAGCGGAGCAAATGGGTGTCTTGGCAGGAGCAGCCCGAAGCTCTCAGCTGGATTTGCCGTGCTGCTCCAGCATCGCGGCATCCTTGCGGTTCTTCGAAATGAGAAACAATAGTTTTCCATTAGCCAAATGCTCATTTAGCACTTTGGCCGCGTGATGTAATTAAGAGCGAGCCCCTTCCCTCCCTCCCTGCGGCCCGGCCCTCTGCTCAAGGACTCCTGTCATCTCTTTCTCGCCCTTGGTCCAGTTGGACAGAAGCACGAATTACCAAGGCCAAAGGCACGAGGGCTGGGGTTCCCGGCGCCGCGATAACCTTTCCCTCTTGAAACGCAGCCCAGCGCTTCAGAAGCGAGAGTCTAATACAATAATTTCGTGTAAAAACAGACACAGGACTTAAAGCAATCATGACAACGCTAATAACTAAACCGGTTCTAACGATTAACAACAATTACAACCGCCAGGCAGATGCTAATGAGTACGAGCAGGGTGTTTAAATGGCTGGCAGGGTTGTGACAAGCGAGAGCCAAAATGCCGGGGGTGGTCTTGGGGTGCGGGTTCATCATCACCTCCGGCACCAGCCTGCCGTGGAGCTGCGCTCTGCACCCCGCTGACCCCCACCTCCAGCTGGAAAACCCACGGGGGAGCTGCTTTTCTGCCACCTGGTCCTTCGGATGTTTAAATGCCGGGGGCAGTTGTGAAAGGCAAAGAAAAACACGTGTGTGTGTGTGCGTGTGCGTGTGCGTGTGCGCGCGCGCACATCCCATCACCTTCTGCTCTCCTTACCCTGCGTCGAGGAGCCTCCAGGAAAAGCGCGCGGTCCCGCTTTACGACCGCGGTACGGTTTATAAAGCTCGGGACGTCGTTTTTTCCGAGCTCTGGGTGCTGGTACCGGCTGCGGCTGCCACACGCTCCAGCGGCCAAATAAGTCATCGCGCCGGGTGGTGGGAAACAAGCTCCGCAAAACCACGAGAAGCGGAGAAACGCCGACTTGCTCCCGTCCCTGCGAGCAGCTGGGACTCAACCCTGTCTGTGCTACCAAGATTTTGGTAGCAACGGGCCTGAGTGCCCTCCTGGGCTGGGGACAACCGCTCAGGAAACATCCAAGGGGGGTTGGTGTTGGCCAAAGGGCTTGTTGGGTGTCGGATCGGGCTTTCCAGAAACACCAGGCAGCTGGGCACGGGGGGCTGTCGGACCGCTGGGAAAGGTAAACCAGCGGAGCAATGCTTGGGGCGCTCGTGCGTTCAGGGGAGCACAAGCATGCGTGACCCGGTTTAGCCCACCATCCACAGCGGCCAACACCGAACCTCTCCAGCCTCCATCACCCCACAAGCGGGATGCCTGCTGCGGGTCCCCAGCCGGACGGGCGCCCTGCGAGCCTGGCGTCACCGGGGCGAGACCGTCCTCTCCGAGCTCCAGAGCAGGAGGACGGCGCGGGAAGCCCTCCCGAGCCGGGCTTTGCCAGGAGGACGTGTTTTCCCACGCGGCGAGGAGCGAGCGGGGTGGCAGGAAGCCCCCAGCCAGTCCAGCCCCGGCCGCTCAGACACAAGCGCTGTTTTCCTGCGCTGGGGCGGAAGCGGCAATGGAAAGCGAAGCAGGTGGGACCGGGGAGGAAACAGATCTTCCGCTCCCGTCCCACGGTGCGGGTCCTTAAGGAAAAAGCAGGGGTGGGGACCCTGGTGATCATGGCAGGCGCTCGGGCTGCCAGTTCCGGGCGGGCGGCACTGGTTCCTGGGGCGGTGGTGTGCGTCCTTCCGGCTTCCCGGGCTGAGATCCCTCCCTGCGGTGGCTTCCTCTGGGCCACGACTCGCTTCCTGCCCTCTCTCCAGGCTGTTTCTACCCCAGCTCCTTTCCCCGGCCCCTCGGGATGCACCAGGAGGGCTGGCTCCCCCTCCGCGGTCCCGAACGGGATGAGGGACAGGGACGGGTGTGCCTCCACGGGAGACCCATCAGCACACGGATCTCATCAGGCAGGAGAGGGGATGGATGTCGGGTCTCCTCCGTGGAGAGCCGACTAAGGCCACCTCCCACGGGGTGCCTGTCCAAGAAGGAGAGGCATCGCCCATGCCCGTAGCACGGAAAAGATGGGGAGAGCTCCCCAAGCTCGAGTTGTCTGAACTCCACCAGTTGCAGTCTGCTCTGTCACCCATCAGTCTGCTCTTGGGGACCCTCCCATCCTCCACACACCCCTCCATCCCCACCCACACCCCAGGACGCTTAAAGGCAGCCGGACTCAGACCCCCCCCAACCATGACCTGAAGGTCCTTTGGGTTGGCCAACGTAGGGTGGGCTCTTACCGCTTCTCTCTCTGCTCCCGGCATCCTCGCTGTCCTCCGGGAAGGGGGGCTCCAGCTCCTCATCTGGGGGGGGGGGAAACAGAGCCGAGACGTCAGGGGAAGGGCTGTGAGCGTTACCGCTGCACCAAACCCCCAGGCAGGCAGAGGGCTGCGAGATCCGACTGTCAGAATAATAAATTCCCGGCTTAATTGTGAAGAGTGGAAGGGAGGAAGTCGCAGATAATATTTTAAAACGTGTTGCATAAAAATATGAATTGTTGTTAACGCTGGTAAAAACAAATCACTTATTATAGGCTCATAAATTTAGGCAGCACTTTGCCGAATGCCCTATAGGAAGAGCTGCTTCCTGTGCGGGACTCGCGGCCCAGAGAAAACGAGACGCCGAGGAGAAATGCCAGGACAGAAACGCGAGGAAGGATGGGGGACAGAAGCAGAAATTAAGGAGGAGAAAGAAGACCCCAGGCAGCGGAGGGCAGGCAGACTGGCATGGCTACGGAGGATGGAGAAAGAGGACGCAAGAAAATAATGAGAAATGATACCATGGAAAAGGTTAAGGGCAGAGGGGCTGGAGGTCACGGGGAAGCCCTGCGAAGATGGCTAGTGACTGACAGGAGCGAGGATCTATACACAAATAAGTTTAAATAAGATTATTTAACAGCAAACCTGGTACAATCCCATCCAGCCTGAGCTGCTCTGGCTGCTGGGGTGCGTTGGGTGCGCAGCACCCACATTAGCCGCCGTCCCAGCCCAGGCTTCCTTCCGCAACCGTAAAGACTAGAAGCCACCTCATAAAATAATATAAATAAAACTCAGTTCTGCAACGTTTCAGAAAGCCAACGCTCAGGCAAATTGCTCATCTGCACCTCTTGCGCTGCTGCTGGCAAAGGGCTCCCGGGGAGCGGGGGCCAGCCCTGGCACGGCCAGCCCGGCGCACAAGAGGTGTCCCTGTTGCATCTCAGGGGACACGACTTTGCTGTCACCTTCAGGCAGAGGCAACAGAAACCAAGCTGGGGTCTTCTGCTGATGCCACGGCACCCGATGGCAAGGCAGCGACGTGCTGCTGCTGCTGGGCGCTTTCCGAGGCCGCGGCCGCAGCCCCAGCCGTCTCTCCCACTCGGCACTGATCAATGCAAACCAGGTCAGACCTCCGCTGCCAATTACAAATCGCATCCCAAGTTGGAGGGTCACTGCAACCGCTCCCCCATTAGACGGGAAGCTGCACCAAAGATCTTTTCTAAATAAATCAGACTTTATTGTAAAACTCGGCCGCTGACGAGACAGAACCTCATTAGCATTGATTTTAAAATAAATTATTGAAACTGGCTTTTGCCTGCTCTTTGCATTTGTAAAAGAGAACATAAATGTATTTGTAACAGCACTCTCCCCCCATCGTTCCCACGCACGCGCCCCAAACCCTCGCGTCTGGATTCCTTTATACTTTAACCAACGGCACCAAATCTTGGCACGGGATGGAGGGCACTCAAACCATCTCCCGTGCCCGCGTGTCACGAAAACCCCAGAGCCATCCTCCAAAGCAGGGCAGCATCCTTCCCCCCCCTCCGCTGTGGATGATACCTGCACCCGGGGGCTCCCCGCGGCCACCCCCACATCCTACCCGTGCCGTGCACACCCCTCCGGCTCGCACCTTAGCCTGCCCGCCGCGGGCACTGCTTCCATCCCCGAGCCAGGCTGTCCTCGGGAAACCTTTTTCCAGAGCCTTTCTCGCACCTCCCAACACGCACACGCGCTCCTTGGGAAGCCTCAGCCGGTGCCGGCACAGGAAAACACGTGCCACGGAGGAAACGCTGCCGCTGGCTTTCCAAGATGAGCAGAGCTGCGTGAATCGTGTGCACGGAGGGCACCGGCACTGCCGGCTCCCGCCTGGATGCGGTGCTGGGCAGTCGTGGGTGCCCCGATGATCCTGGGGAGATATACCTGTCCTGCTTCCTCCTCACTTTCCTGGGAGCCCCCCCCCCCCTCCCCCGATTGCAGAGCTGGTCCCCCTTGCTGGCACAGCTAATGGGGAGTCACATTTACAGCCCCTAACGAGCTCAGGCGGCTCTGGGGGTCCTGACCCCTCGCCCCATAGAGACCTGCTGCTCCCCCACACCCTCGCTCTCCGGGAGCCACGCAAGGCTGCCAGGCAGGGGCTGGGGAGGCTTTCCAGAGCAGCCCCCTCCCCTTGACCCACCTCGGGCCATTTAACTCCGTATTTGATGAAATGAGGCATGTTCTAACCAGGAATCAAAGCCCCAGACCCCCTCTCTGCTTGCATCGCCCGCCTGAGACATCAGCTAGGCAGCTGACAGCTCCACGGCTTGGACAAGGTGCTCTCCCGTGTCTCAGTCCTCTGTGCCTCAGTTTCCCTTTCTTTAGAAAGCCCCTGCCCTGCTGACCACTCACTCCCGTGCCTTTTGCAAAAGGTGCTTGGAGGAAAACCCCGGTCCCTGCTCTGCCCGGCGCGCTCAGGGCTGGCTGCCCTGCAGCGAGCGCTTCGAGGCGGACGTGCTGCGAGGGCCGCGATGGACAGAGCCTTTGCGGAAGGAAGGGAGGAAACCCGCATGGGATTTTTCTCAGGAAAACACGGCGGGGAGGCAGCCGGCTGGCACGGCTTCCCCTCGGCCGACAGCAGCCAGCTCCGCTCGCCCTCCTGCACCCCATCTTCTCCTGCGACGCCGCAGCGGGGCCACCCGCAGCCTCTCCCTGCCCGCAGCGTGGGTGCAGACACCCTGGGACGGCCTCAGCGAAGGCGCTGATCCCGGGGTGCCGCCCAGCCCTGCCTGCACCGTGGCTCGCGCCGCGGCACACGCTGGCCCCGGGCACGGTCCCGGCAGATTTGGAGCTGCGCGATTCATGAAGGGGACCCACGGGGACGCGACGAGCTCCCCTCCACCCCGCAGCCTGTTGCGGCCAGGTGCTTTTCCCAGTCAAGTCTGGAAGCGATGCTCTGCCTTCCCGGGGCCTGGGTGTTTGATCTCAGCCGATATCCGGATTTTATAGTGATGAATCAGAGGGAAATGCTGAAAAATGCATCTCCTGGGGGCTGTGCTGCTTCCCCCTATGTCACCTCCCTGTGCAGAGCATCACAGCATCAGCCACACCACCCTCGGGAAAATGCCTTTACGTGCCCGTGGGCAGCCCTGGGCACCCCCACCCGGGGTCCGGAGCCCCACAGCAGCCCCCAGCCCCAGGCACGGCCCAGGAGCGGGTGGGCTGTGCACCCCACCGCTGCACCGGAGCAGCCTGGGCGTTGGGCAGATTCTCAGAGGAGCTGTGTTTTAATGTAGCAATTTGATTCAATTTTCCACTCTATAAAATTACCCATCACTGCTCGTTGCTTCCTAACAGACACCTTCACTCTTAATTTAACAATCCTATCGAATTCTGCCAGGGAAATTGGAAAAATTTATCACCTGTGAAATTTTATTTTTCCTTGGTTGTATCTGTTTTTGTAAAACTTCATTAACAACGATGACTTGCTGAGGAAATTATCTCTTCATCTCTCCCCCCTTTCTTTTTTCCCCTCTCCCTCTTTCTCTCTCTATTTTCACTCGGGACACGAGGGAGGAACCTGGGCCCAGAGGAGACCCCAGCTTGGACGGGGACTTTCCCTGCGCTCGCTGGGGGGTCCCAGGGGTGCGAAGGGCCGGGAGGGACACAAGTTCGGGGCAGAGCAGACCTCTCCTACCTGCCCCTGCGCCCTCCAACTGATTCCTCACCGCTCGCACGCTGGCCATCCGCCTCTACAGCAACGTGCCACCACCACCACCTCCCTTCAACCAGGCACGGAATTGGGGCGTGCAGGGGGTGAGAAACTTGCCCAGACGGGAGAGCTGTGGCTTTGCTTCCCGCTGGAGCGTCCTGCGCGGTGTCCGAGCTGCGTCCCTGCGCGTCGGCGCGATTCCAGCCGCGGGCGGCAGGCAGGATGCTTGATGGCTGGAGGGCAGAGGTAGCTGTCCCGCAGCTCCTGCCCGCGCCTCGGCTCCGCGCAGCCGTGGTGCCGGAGGCTTGGCCGAACCCCAGGGACAGCAGCCCCCGCGTAGCGGCAAAGCCCCCGGGATGCCCACGCGTTGGGGCTAAAGGCTACCGCGAAAGCCCCGCTAAAGCAAGGGGCTTCAGCCTTGGCGTTTGCGAGGTTTGGGCTGGCTAGCAGCCCGAGACGCAACCCTTTGGGCTACCTCAGGAACCTCTTAGCAAGCTTTTAAGAAGCTGGAATGGGCAGGGTAGAGAGCCCAGTAAAAGCCTGTAATTAAAGGAAGGCTTTGGCTGGGATGTTCCCTCCTCCACCACGATGCCCTGCAGCTCCAGCACCAGGGCACCGACCTGTGCGTGGGAGCAGGAGCGCAACATCCGTGGGGACCGAGGGCGAACCTGGCTGGCAGGGTCGGCTGCAGCTCTTTCAAGACACTACATCCCGGAGCGGGGGCAACGGAAGAGTCCGTCCCTAAATCAACCCTGCGCAAGCTCCTAGCAGGATCGCCGTTAGCCGCATGTGGAACAAACCTCGCATCTAATATCTGCTCTGTAGTCGGCGTTGGCAGCCGCAAGGCAGCGAGGAGTCGGGCACAGCTGCCAAAGCAGCCAGGGATGCTGAAAGCCCTCGGCCTGACAGAGCATCAGCACTTCACACGCGCCAGCCCGGGGACCACGGCGTGGAGGCTCCTGCTGAGCTCAGGGATCGCTGTAGGTATGCCCGGAGGCAGAGAAAGCTGCCGCCCAAAGAGCTGAGGATGTAAACAGAGGACAGGAAGGAAAGAGGAGAGATGGACAGAGGCTGAGGCTTTGCTCAGGGTTGGGCAGGCAGCCCGCAGCCCCAGCTCCGCTCCCAGCAGCTGTCTGGATGCCACTTGCAAAGCGCCGAGCAGAGATTTCCTTTGGCAGCAATAACGAGACAAAGATCTCGAGCGCCATAAAACTTTCTGGTGCATTTTATATATATATATATTTTTTTTTTTTTTTTTTAATCACTACAAATATAAAGTTCTGAAATAAATAAGAAGAAACAAGGACCTGTTTTGCATCTCTGAACGCAGACACCGAGGTACCCCGCTCTCGGGGATGGGGTGCGGAGAGCTGGGTGATGCCAAGCGCAGCGTAGAGGCAGAGCGGCACATGCGTTTGAATAAAGCTCAGGTGACCCATTGACCAAGCCCTGGGGCATGTCACACCGTGATTTCTGCTATAACGGTAAGAAATGTTGCAGACCGTGTCACCCTCGCAGGCTGTTTGGTTCTGTGCCAGGAAGATTGCTTCTGGCTCCTTTAACCGGCAGCCGCTGCCCTGCTACCTCCAGACCTCGTGCACCGTTAGTGAACAAGCGCTAGTTTTTAATGCGGTTATTTTATCATCTCTTGGAAGGCCAGTAATTGTGTTACAGCCATGACTGTATGCCCAGAAGGGAGCATTTTCATCATCTGAAGTCTGATTTTCCAGGTAACACAGCCCAGAGATTCCACTCTCACCAAACTTAATATTACCCGAGCTGAATGGAGCATAACCTCTAAAAGCCGCCTCACCTGAATTTACAAAGCCTCTGCCTCACCAGAACAGAAAGGGTCTGCTCTTGTGGTCCATCAACCAGTCCGAACAAAGAAACAGGGTCAAATCTTTGAGTTATGGGTCCGTTCAACTCAGCAGAGTCCTAGATGTTCATTCCCATCAACACGTTGTGTGGCCAAGGTCTCCTGCCATGTTTGCAGGGCTATGACTAGGGGATGGCTCGGGTTTTAACTTGCTTATTAGGTTGCTCACCTGGCAAAACCTCGTAGATGTCATCCTCTTCCATCTCAACATTTGACTCCTCCTGATTCAGGGTAGTATTGTGGGATGCCGCGTTCACAGAGTCAGAACTGTCCACGTCATTGTAGAGCTCTTCATCCTCCTCATCGCATGGGATAGTGAAGGAGCTCAGGTCTGGCAGAAGAAAGCGAAAGCATGGTGAGAAAGAGCAAGCCAAAGTACCAGCTGGATGCCGGTACTTTCAGTGAGTTGGAATCAAGTAGCAAAGCCTGCGCCGCTGTGCTTCGGGCTCACTACGGACCTTGCAAGGAGTGAACTGTCCCCTTGCTTGGCCCATGAGCCCCTGGTGTAAAGAAAACGGGATGGAAGCTGAGAATAGGCTAAAACAAAAGGAAAAGCCCACGGAAGGATGGCAGATGCCAGAGAACAAAGCCAAATTCAACAAGTGCCTCAAGGAACTGAGCCTGACCCCGCTGCTGGGCAGCTGCCTGTGGTTTCCAGAAGGTTTCCACACACAGGGCTGGGGTCCTGTCTCAGTATTGCTGGTCTCAAACTGGAGCAACTCCAGTGGAGCCAAACCCCATCCTTCATCAGCCGAGGAGAGAACAGCAGATCTGCAACCCCAGCAGTGAGGAGCGATTCCCACCCTTTTCTTGGGCGACTCTTGCAGCCTTTGAGAGATCACACAACTCCATCCTCTAAAAGCAGCCAAAAGCTCTCAAGTTGAAACCGCATGCCTGTGGGCTCCAAACAACCACTTCTTTTTAACCACCCGCTCGAAAGAGCAAAGCCCCAGAACCTCTCTTTTTGCTAAAAGGGGATGCTGGACCCCAGCAAGGTCTTGGCAATGAGCACAAGCCCACCCGTTGCTGGAGGGAGCAGCCCACGCTGGGTGGGAAGATGCTGCCAGGATCTGCCCAAACAGGGCACGTTGGCTTGGACCAAGCGGCCAGACTCACCCTTCAGGAGGAACTGGATCTGATCCACCCAGTCTTCAGCATCTGCTGGGCTTGGGGCTGTGAACTGGAGAGAGGTTCACCTGTTATCGTGCTGGTTCTTGGAAGAGGAAGAAGATTTGCAGCTAGAATAGGGGATGGAGATCCTGGATCTGCCATTCTCTACCCTGTGGCTTTGGGAGAGCCATTTCACTGCTTTATCTCCCTATTCCAAACAGGGAAACAGAAGCGGAACAAAGCTAGACTATCCCAGAGGAAGGCTGTCAAGCCTAATTCATTAAAATAATTCAGATGAAAACCACAATCCCCACTGAATATACTATACTGACTCTGAACCAAGACTCTACATCCCCAGTCTCCCTGGAGCTCAGGAAGGCTCTCATGCACACTTTGTGGATTGGGCCAGGTTTTTCATTACACCGCTTTTTAGGCTCCCCCCTGGATGCTCAACAAATTGAAGTTTTAAATTTAACCTGGCTCTGAACTGCTTATTTAAAAATGGGCTTTCCAAACCCAATCCTCTACTGCTTCTAACCCACGGTCTCACTTAATCCTTGTGCCCCGCAAGTGTTAAGAGAGCCCAGGATCACTCTTGTGCCAAGGGAAGGTCCGTGCTGAGATGACCCGCCAAGAAGGAGAAGCATCGGCACCTTCTGCAGCGCTGCTTGGTTTCTTTTAGCAGGGGGTTTGGGGATCCACAGCCTCCCTGACCCTGCGGGTCCAGCCTGCACCCCAGACCGGGGAACACGTCCTTGTGTGCCTAGTGCTCAAACCAGCACAGAAGGTCCATTTCTTCCCCCAGTTCCTACCTCGTAGGTGCGTTTGCCAGGGCAGATTAACTCGAAACAGCATCTTTTTCGAGAGTCTTTGCGGAGATGGAAAGCCAGCCGGGCACTATAGTGCTCAATGGAGAAGGTGCCTTTAGGTTGCTTGCCTGGAAGAAGAGAAAAAATGCTAAATCTGGAGTTTGCATCTTTTTATCAAGCTCGCAGTAGTGCTGGGCGGTGCGGATGTCCGTTGGCTACGTAGGGAAACCACGGTACCCCGCCTGTAAATGGGAAATGGTCAGAAAAAACCCTTCGGTATAAGCACGCCCACCCCCAGGAAATCCAAAGGGAATATTATAAAATCTTCATAAAGACACAGTAAAGAGGATGCCCTTTTAAGCCTCAAGAGATTGCGAACAGCCAGGGAAAGGTTGCCAGGGTCAGAGGGCTGCATAAGATGAGCCGGTCGTAATGAAGCAGAGACCACTGTGTGCTTGGGGAAATAGGATACCAATGATTATTCTGCTGGTAAGGAATTAACTTGCTGGTCTACAGGAAGAAATACTTAGCGGGGCCTTTGAGAATTGGCCTGCAGATCTTGCCTATGCACAGGCACGGCCGGTGTCAGCCAGGGTGGAGAGAGGGAACTTCACGGCAGTCATCCGAGGCGTCTTCATTTACCCCAGCTCATTATTTCCTTATGAATCTTCTTGAGGAGGTGCGGGAGTACGATTCAGGCAACTGCTCTTAACCTTTTTTTTGATTTGCAGACGCTTAAAAAACTTCCAGGGGTGAGGTCAAGCCCTAGATAAGGATTTCAGCCCATCGATAACAGGTTTGCTTTACTCTGTTGTCTTCTGGAGACCATTTGGAAGACGACAACTGCTCGTCCCCCCCAGCAACAACCAAATATCAGCCCTTGGCTTCAACACCTACCTCTGCTAGCAGCTCGCGGGGAAAGCCCCAGCGGCTCGTACCCCGACAGGGCGAGCGGAGTCGGGAAGCTTGTTTGGAAACAAAAAGTACTCAAGATCCTCAGGAAAAAAAATGTGGAAGAAGGACAAAGACCCAGCTTCATCCCCCCGACCCACTGGTGTTTAATCCCGTCCTAGCCACAGACTGGTCACTGTAAGCCAAGGATGTACGTGTGTATTTTGTAAGCCGTTTTCCTGCCGTGTTTCTGGCTGGGTGGAACAGAGGAAGGCCGTATATCTAATCACGCCAAACTCTGTTGGAGACATTAGCTGTCTGTTTACATGTACCTGATGGAGCATGACCGCAAAATATTTATATACACTGACACATGGATTATATACAGTCACTTAGGGGGTTGAAGCCCAGCTGATGGCTAATGGAAAACCTGGTACATCATTTTATTTACACACAGCTCTGTTCCTGGGTCTCTCTTCTCTTGTTGCATACCTAGAAAGGTGTTTGGGGGAGGCAAAAAAAAAAAAAAAAAGGCAAAAGCAAGCCGAGATCTACCTTTCTAGGAGAACCTGCATGTTATGCCTTGATAGGGAATTACAACATTCCCACGGTACATGCTTTTCTCTTGTCAGATATTAGCCTGGCCTTCAGCGAGGGCTCTCCCGTTCTCTTTTCCAGCCCTCTCCATGCCCTCCGCCACCACCCACAGTTTGGGGACCGGAGGCAGATATCTCACCACTTACTTTTCTCATTGGCGTAGTAGTAAAAGGTCCTTCTGTTGAGGACACACCACCGCTTCTGCCACTCTGACGCAAAAAAGCTGTGCTCTGGAAAGCAAAGGACAGCAAAAGAGTAAGAAATATTAATTTCTCTTCTTCCATTGTATGCTTCAGATGAATATTTAGGGGAAAGAAGAATTTTTTCCCCAACAAAATCCTGCAGATTTCTGGCACAAAATTCAGGCAAGCAAATTTAGATACAAAGCCTCAACCAAGTAAGGGAGAGCCAGCCTGTCCTACCAGGCTGGAGCCCCGGCAAGCCTTCCCCAGCTCCCCAGGCGGGCTGGGCTGGGCTGGGCTAAGCTGAGCTGAGCTGCTGTGACCCTTAGTCCTGCTAACTGAGAAGGAACACAGCTTTGGGTTAAACCTCCCTAATTGAGGTTTAAGCATATGTCTTTTACTCTGTAATTGGAGCAAGCTACACCATGCACAGGGCCAGTTATACAGCTCAGCTGATGGCCATGAGGAAAAAGGGGCTGTTCTTGCCTCATACCACCTGTCATACAGTAAATAAATCAAGATAAAATCTGAGTGATGAGGAAATAATTTGTAGCTTTCACAAGAGTCAGTAAAATCAAGATAAACCTGGGGCTGACTCACAGTCCTTATCTCAACTTGCTAATGTGTGTGATGCTACGGACTACCTTGTCTTCACCGGGATTTTATCCTCATTAGGTATTGCTCGTTAGAAGGGCACATCTTGCCTTAGAGGACTGGGCTGCTGCTTAATTCAATTCCTGGGTTTTAATCTTTGTGCAGTTTGATGATCTGCAAAAGAGAATAAATAAAGGCTGTGCCCTCCCTGTGTGTATGATGCCTAAGAAAAGCCTGAAAGATTCTGCATGCGCCCACAGGTAAATCTGCAGAAAAGATGTTTTTTTCCTGTTTGTTCTTCATCTGAAAATTTGCATTCTTGGTAATTCCGAGGTGACGTCCCCAAACCTTATCTTATGATGTACTTGTCAGGCCTTACCTCGAGACCTCTTCTCCAGATACCCTTGCTTCAAAATGTTCCCTGTGTCTTGAACAGGCTTCAGTGGGATCTCCTCCAATCCTAGAGAGAGAAAAGCAAAGCCAGACCTTGGGATTTCCCATTCGTACAACACCTCAGCACAACTTTTTCAGCCCCTTTCTCTGCAGAAGGCTTGGGAAGGCGGACCAGTGGCTGAAGGTGCAAATCCTGGTCTATCGCAGTCTCACCAGCTATTCCCAATCCTGGTTGCAGGCTCCCAGAAGTCCTCAAGGAAACCAGGACCACAATTCACGCGCCCACACAGACCCGTCCTCAGCGGGCTGAGGCTGGTGCCGCTCCGGGGGCTGATGCTCAGCCCTTTCCCCCCAGCCAAGGCTCTCTGGGTCCCTGGGAGCCTTTGGCAGCAGGCAGGATCTGGTCGGGTTTACCGACTTGGAAAACGCGATCCCCTCGTCCGATGTCTGGTCTAACTCAGACCACGGCACCTCGCCCCGGGCCGGCAGCCGGACCCTGCGACCACGGAGGGGCTCTGGCACCCGCTGCGTGAGGTGACGGCCACATCTCATCCCCAAAACCAGCGGGGCCAGGACGTCCCCAGGCCATGGCTTGCTGCTGAGAAGGTCTCCACCTCCTCTTCTGCTCCTCTCCTGCCATCATAACTTGTACTAAGCACAATAAAAAATGACTAAATGCCACTAATCACCTCCCCAGTGCCCAGCCTTGGCAGCCTTTCAGTATGAATAACTTCCCAGAATCCCAGGTCACAAGAGCGTCTCTTGTTTTCTTAGCGTGTCTCGCTAACACCCGGCTCTCGGCCCAATCCATCCCCCCTGTCACCTCCCTCGTTCACGGGCTATTTTCATTTTTGTGTTTTATAGTTTGCAAACTCTGGGCTCGCTATAAATTCTCCGCAAATGGGTCTCGGGGCGAATGGCAGACACAAAGACACGCAAAGTTTGGGTTGGTGGAAAGGCTCCCCTGCATCTCTCTCCTCTGTTGGCTGGAAACCAGATCCTTCAAAGACCAAATCCTCGGCTTGTTCAAAGCTGTCCGAGGTGACTCAGATTAGGGGAAGCCCGGGACGCTGTGGGATTGCCCCTCTGCAATGCCTGGAGGACACAGGCAGCCCCTTCCCACACAGAGAAATCTCATTTCTCTCCAGCACCTGCCCGGCACAAACATGCTCAGGCTTTTCTCTAGCAACACCGAGCATCCGCCTTGTAAAAAGGCACATTGTCTTCTCAAATCCAAGCCCTGACCCCTTTTGCTAATGCAAATCTAAATGTCATTTTATGGGACATTTATAATTATGAAAATGGGACGGTGCTGCCGGATGCACAGGGAGACCCGGCGAGTATGAATATTACATTAATGTGCCCAACGCCAGCTCGCTGATCCTGCTGGCAGGAGCATAAAAAATGCTTGAGTGAAACTTTTATTTAGACGTTAAGATCCAGGCCCCAGCGGGGTGACAGAGGCAGCCCCGGCGAGATCCCATCAGCGCGAGCGCTTGAATTGAATTACCCAGGGGGGAAGGCAGGAGCTGCGAGTGCTGCTTCGCTTATTTAATTTCATTTACTTTCAGTACATTATCAGCATGGGGCTTCCCTCTGCCCCCGTTCCCCCAAGAAAACCGGCTGCGGAAATCGCCGGCGTGCAGGATGCTGCTGGCGCTTGAGCCAAGGCAGGGACGTGTCCGGCCATCCCGGTCCTCCTCGGGATGCGCTTTCTGCTCTTTCCTCGGTTGCCAAGAGAGATTTAGGGGAGTGCAAGGACCTTTCAAAAGCCACAAAGAGCAGCCGAAGTGGGGAAGCCGCACGGATGCGACGGGAGCCAGCAACAGCCTCTTCCAGCCCCGCATCCTCTCTCTTCGCCCATCATTTCTCGGCACCTGCCTGTAAGCAGGCGGAACCCCTGGGATAGCTACTGCCTTCTCAGTTGTGCTTTGCCCTATTGGAGATCAATTTTCCACGTAAGCAGATCTCATGTTTGAGGTTATTTGGGGCCCTGGGTCCCAGGATCTGCTGGGCTGGCAGCTCCGCGGGGCCGGGCACCTCTGCAGCACCATCAGGAGCCCAAATCTCTCCCGCTCTGCAAGAGACACCCTGCCTCAGTTTCCCAGCAGGAAAATCAGAACGAAAGGAGACTCCCCTTCTTCTTAAATACTCGGTGGCTGCTCAGACAAACTAATACAATTAAGGAGGGGTTGCGAGGGCTGATTTGATTGCGCGGGGCTCTGGAAATTTTAAGTTTTACAGAATATGACACGAAGATGGCAGCTGTAACCTGTGTGTTGCACGCAGCCTCTCTAATGCAGCTCTCCCAGCGCAGAGCCGGGCAGATTAAATCTGTGCGAGGTGGGTGAGGGCGGGGGACGTGGCGCTCGGGCTCTGCCTGGCTGCAGACGGGGGGCTGGGGCTACGTGGGGTGTCCCCGTCCCTCCCCACATCCCCAGCCTGCCCCTAACAACAATCCAGATGGCTTTGGCCAGCAGCAAATAGCTAAATTAACCCACAAAGACAGTCCCTGGGGTTTCTTATTTCTTTAAACCATCCTAACGGACACCCAGAAGATCCAGAGAGGCTAGGCGGGAGCCCAGCCCCAGAAAGCTCTCTGGTTTCTACGGGCAGAGGGTTTATTTGCCCAGACGGCCTCTGCCAGTTGCCTCTGCCCCAGGACCACACAGCTGGCAGGTAAACCACAGCTCGCCACATCTTCTAGGACTCCAAGTGATGGAAAAGCCAGCCCGTTGCCTGGTCATCTGTTCCAACCGCTAATGGCCATTCACCATTGATAAAAAGAGAGAAAGAAAAGGCCTTAAATTCATCTGAGAGAGACACATCCGTGCTCTCCCAGACACACGGCCCCTCTCCGGTCGCTCCCGGCACGGCGCGGCAGGGCTGCGGCTGTGTTTGGATGGTCTCAGTGGTCCCCTCCACCCTGGCATCTCCCCCAGCCCACCCTTTGCACCTTTTGCTGGTACCAGCAGCACTGCCCCACCACCACGTGCCCATGAGCCCCGATGAGCCCCCCACCTTCCCCACACACCTCCCAGTGCCACCAGCACCTCAAACCCCTCGTGGCCTCTCCTCCACCCTCTGCAGCCCCTCAAGCCTGGCTCCCGAGGACGCTGCTCATCCCCGAGGATTTTCCCGCAGATGAGTTTCCCAATCCACGATCCACATCGCTCTACCTGGAGCCTCCTGCAGAAAGGCTGCACGTTGGTGGCAGCGGGAACGGCTCCGCGCCGTAATCCTGGAGACCACTTTTCTTGCAGAGGATACGAAGCCGTAGCATTTCAGGAGTGGGAGACCCACACCCACGGATGCAGGAGCAGACACCAGCTCTTTCCTTTCCCCTCTTTACTGCACCTCAACCTTTACCGTGATTTGCATCCCTCATGTGCTGCCGAAGGATGCTCTCAGCCTCAAAATCTTCACTCCTACGTCGGGCTGGCACAGGGGTGGACCCAGGTCACCCACCGAGCCTCTGGCTTTGCTGACCAAACAGCATCTTTTGGGCAAAGTTTCTAGGGGTTTGGCTGCCGAGCGCCGTGACCGTTCCACCCCGTCCTCACCACGTCCTCACGGACCTCTGGATTTCAGCTCTCGCCCCTTTGGTCTCTGAGTCACGCACACCAGCTGCACAAAATATCCCCGGAGCTGCAGCCAAACATGCCCGAGGGCCGCGTCGGTGCCTACGCTGTCACATCAACCGACTGTTCAAAGGGATGGAGCACGCAGCCACGACGCTTACAGCTAATTCCCCATCCTCCAGCTTATTCACCAGGCTCAAACGTGCCAAGAACAGATTCTGCTCCCGGGGACTTCTCAGGGAACACCCAAATACATTTCAAACCAGAGCACAATCAACTGTGATTTCCCAAAGCCCTCCGTGGTGGCTGTGCTCTTTTTCCATTGAAGCTAACGAGAAAAAAAAACAATCCGAAAGAGACAAACAACCCCTCCCACCGGCTTCAAAGCGAGCTGGACTTGGGAAATGCTGAAAGCCTTTGGAAAGCTCACCCGCCACCAAGGTCTGCCACGGCAAACGGGTCCAGGACGTGGCTGCTGGGGCTAATGGCACCGACGGCCACTGCCGAGCGGCGTTTGTGGGTTTATTCAAACGCAACTTTCATACAAGCAGAAACAAGGAGCTGTTTGTGAGCCGTGCTCCTTTCGGCCTCTGATGGGAGAATAATGCTTCCCATATTTAAACCATTGCCTTTTTCCGAGATCAAGAGGATCCTGAAAGCATCTCCACTTTCTCACGTCACGATCCACGCGGGGGCAGATCCCCCCCAAACCCTCTTCCCAGGTACCCTTAATCGAAGTTACCGGCAAGATCTACCCCACAGGCCAGTCCCCCGTGGGAGGACGGGAGCGAGCTCGGCCCCGTGGCTCCGGGCTCCGGCTGATGGAGGCTGGATAGGTCGAGCGCAGCCGGGCAGGACCTTTTCAGTGCCGCGCAGATGCTGCAGCCTGGCGAAGCAGCCAGCAACGGGCACGGACCGATGTCCCACCCAAACGGAGCAGCAGGAGAAAGGCCGTCGTGGGAAGCAAGCCACCATCCATCAGCGTGGTCCCCCTGCTCCCCGCCTCCTCGTCCCCCTGCTCCAGGTCACAGCGCATCTCCTCGGCGGCTCCCAGGCGTTCGGTGCCCCTCGGACGCGCTTCCCTCCGTGCCTCGGGAACGTCGCTGAACCTTTCGGCGCCTTTGAAACGGCTGGGGGTCATTTATAACGACGGGAACAGAATGAGCAACTATTTCAAAGAAAATGGGGAACTAAACAATTGTCAACATGGATCACATGAAATAGATCTTGTGCCAGACTAATTTTATTGCGTGTTTTTGAGCAGGAAAATAAGAAAATAGATGAAGAAAAGGCAAGGCACAGCAGAAAAGATTTATTCGGGCTTCAGCTTGACTTTTCAGAAGAGGCTAGTAAGCAAAATTCAGAGCGTAGGCATCCACCCCAGGATAACTACCTAGATTGAAAGCTAGTCAGCAAGCAGGAGGCAGTTAAAAATCAATGGCAACAAATCATTGAGAGGAAATTATCAACTGAAATATCCCTGTGTTCAGCTTCGGGACGAGTGGTCCTCGGGCTCAGGAGCCCTCGGACGCTACAAGGCATCCCAACCCAAAGAGCCCGTCCAAAAACTGCAGCTAAACCCAGAGCGACCGTCGGGACAGGCGGGGAATTGCTAAATGCTCTCTTGTAGCAGCCAGTACAGACCAGTATTGAAGGCAGAAAGCAAGATTAACTGGTCCCAGGCAATAGAGGAGGCTTTTGACAAGTGCCGACAGTCAGGAGCGCGCACAAAATCCATGGAAGTCGCTCAAGAAAACCGCAATTCTCACCTGGGGTTGAACGGTGCCTAATTAACTGCATTGCCCGTAACGTCCTCGCCGGACCGCAATTAATGACCGAACACAAACAAATAGGGGACGTATAGACGGGCCTTTGTTAGACGCCGAGTTAGTGTTGGATTCATTGTTGTTTTTTCAGAGGAGTCCACGACTGCGGTTTTTATGATTGATAAGCAAACAAGAGAAGAGACGGTCGATGGCAAACGGTTGACTGTAGACTGGGCTGGGATTTAGCCCAAGAGGGTGGAAAAAAGCCTCCAACTTTTATTGGTGGTTTTTTTTTTTTTTAATTCTGTCTGGAAAATTGAACGGCAAGTTTGAAGTTAAACCAACTCTGCCAAAGGAAAAAAAAAAAAAAAAAACAGAAAAGAAAATTCAAAGAGGAGGCAGAGCCTTTGGCCCAAAAGTTTCCTTCCAAATCACTAAGTCTATAATTGCAAAATAAAAACCACTAAATCTCAATATCTATTTGCACAGCTCATTAGCCAAGGGCTCACACTCAGCAAAGAGGGAGGGAAAAAAAAAATCCACCAAGTGGATTTGGGGAGTTGCTATGGAAACCGGCCCTTCGCAGCCGCATCTCGCAAATCCCTGCTCGGATGGGTCTGTCTGTCCACCCGTCCACAGGCTGCCCGAGGACGCGATTTTTTAAAGTCCTCCAAAAAAAAAAAAAAAAAAAAGAAAAAAAGGCGTAATGTATGCAATATATAAATATATAATCTGTGTAACTCATTCCCCTGTTATTTCTCTCCCCCAAACATAACATTATGTCAGACATTCGACCTGCTGTGCTACCGGGACAACATGATTTACAATGTGAAAAGGGAAAACCTAAATCATCACGTAATGAAAACATTAAAGTTAATGCATCACAAGTGAGGAATTTATTACCATTAACTCCAATAAACAGTTATAAACCACCCGTCCTTTCCTGTCCACGCGCAGGGACACAGGCACGGGGACTTCATTAAGCTCAACTTTCTTTTCTTCTTCACTAGACCGCTCATGTGTGCTCCAACCGGCCACCATTTATTGTTAACTGGACTGGCTCATTTTCCGGGGACTGGCGAAGGTTTGAAGGCCTCATCCATTTCCTTCCACGGGTGGCTCGGCGCAGACAGATGGAATAGGAAAGTTCACGAGACGTGCAGCTCGATGAGTTTATTTAAACGCCGCTGAAATATATGCTTTGACAAAAGCCAACCCTCGCCCTGGCCCTGTACGTCGTTACTCAAAGAGGCTGATGGATAAGTAATAACATATGGGCACGCTGTGCGGTTACACCGGACACCAGCTTACCTCAGGGTGCACTTGGCCAAATATTTGCTTCTCGCTGATGTTACACCACCACCTTGGAAACCTAAGCCTGACATCTGAAGCCTTCTCGAAATTCCCCCCGGCCCGGGGGAGCACGGCGGGGCTGGCTGGTCCCCGCGTGGGACCGTCTCTCCTTGTCCCTCGTCGTCCCGTAGCGGGTTTCAGGAGGGGTCCCGGGGGGTTTCGGGGATGGGAGCCGTGGGATGCGATAACAGGCACCACCATCCCGTTATTAACTACTGCCTCGACGCTGAGATCTTTGCATAAAAATACCACTGGCTTCAACAGGAGCTGCAGATCTGATCCGTTAACTGCGCCGATGGGTTCGTTATTGCAGGGCTGCCAACGAGGACTTTACCGAAAACCTGCTTTTCCCACGCTGCACAAACGAGACCCCCTCGCCCGCGTCCCAGTACTTGCAGCGGGGCAGCGCCCGGGAGCTCGAGCCTCGAGCCAGGACCCCGCCGCAGCTGTACGAGCAAAGAGACGGTCCCTACGGTGACCGGTGCCACACGTGTCCCCTCACTGCATGTTCAGGGGGGCTTTGGAGATGCTTCTCCTCTCCCTCTGGGCCGAGCTAAAGGCAAAGCAGCGGAAGAGCGGGGACCTCGGAGCCGGCTGCAGACGCAGCCCTGGGGACCTCGGAGCCGGCTGCAGACGCAGCCCCGCCGCCGCGTGCTCAAGCTGGAACCCTTCTCCTCCCCGCCGCTCCCCGAGCGACGGCACCGGTGGTTATCGCCGCAGGGTGCACCTAAGCAACGTTTGCTCCTTCTGCCAGCAGGAGGGCTGCTCAGCCGTTCTCCGGCTTCATGAAACACCCACTTGTGGAGCTAACAGGACCGAATACAGAGATCCAAGGGATTTGCAACATCCATTTCGCCTAACTCCCAACAGAAGCGAATTTCCTACCAAGGAGTTTCCCACTGGAAATATTTCACCATCTTGATTTTTCTCTGGAGTTTTGGACCGTCGTCACGTCCACCCTGTACTGCGGTAGGACGTCAGTCCAGACGTGAGCACGGTGGTTTGGGTCCAACCCCAGAAACCCCTCGTGGCCCTTCTCCCCAGACGGGCACCTGGAAGGGCTCAGCTGCTCTGCAGAGGTGTCACAAAGTTGTGGCACCCCCAGAAGACACCAAGTACCTGGTGTCTTGGCCCTCCCGTGTCCTCCAAGACCAGGCTCTCTCCACATCTTTCATCCGTGAACTTTCCTGCCAGGAACAAACGGTGAGGATGAAGGGAACCAGAGAAACAGCCGGAGATGGGAACGCCAGGAAGAGGGGACCCAAGCAGCCAACGCAAACTCTCGGTGCCCACAGCAGCATCTCAGGCCGCTGGGACGTCTGCTTGGGCTCCGAGGGGGACATTGGCTTTGAGGGGCCAAACCCATCGTGTTGCGGCATCCCGCGGTACCTCCCCGCCACGCTCTGCCATCCAGCGTCGTGACACCGCGCCCGAGAGCTGCTCGACCCCAGCCCCTCGCTGCAGCCACAAATCACTGCAGGAAAATTCCCAAAGGGCAGACGTGATTTTAATTTACAGGGTCTCGGCAAGGCCGCAAAAAGACCGGACACCTGTTGGCTAAAGCCCATCTTACGGCTTAGGCCTTTTATTCCTATAAAAATTCTGTACCACATAATCGCCAGCCTTGACACAAACGATTCCTATAGATCACTGCGGAAAATCGAGAGGATTTAAGGAGAGAGGAGGGTTAGGAAAAAGTAAAACAAACGACATGCAATTTTTCAAGCGGAAACAATGGCAATATGAAGATATATAGGTGTCAGCCATTCTGTAGGAGGCAGGAGGCTGTGCTCTTTTACCTCTTACAGTGTCACTCTCATGACCTCTACCATTTGAAATGCTTTGATTCCACCTTGCCCAAGGGATCTCTGAGCGCCGGGGAAGAGATGAGGAATGCCCGTGCCTGACCTCACCTCCACATTGTCTAATGACTGACGGCATAAATCAGTTTTTCCCCTCCGCAGACCCGAGTGTCAAGAACCCATGTGAGAAGGCTGGAAATATTAAATGATTTCCCTGAGGGTTTTCATTGTTACTTGGTTTCTCTCCTGTAACTGTAGAGCTGTGTTTCACATGAAGAACAACTTTCCCTCGAGACCTCAATTTGTGTATAAAATGAACAGGAGGGGGTGGGGAAGAGGGATGCTGGCAGCCAGCATCCACCTGGGAGGGGAGCAGGAGGGGCACCACGAAATCCGCAGCCCAAACCTGCTGCGCTCGTCCTTCCCGGCCTCGTGCGAACCAAAACCGGTGCAAGACCAGCAAAGAGATATAAAGAAGAAGTCAGTGAGGCTGCTGGTGTACGGGGTAAGAAAGACAGGAGCCATCCTGTCGCTGGGGACAAGGTGAGCGAGCAAATCCCAGAGAAAGAATAAAACCAGCCGGGCATTCTCGGCGTGCCTCGGCCTGTTACCGCCTCGGGAAGATGCCCAGCTCACGGGATAAAGAGGGATCACAGAGCTCACGGAGGGTACGGGAAGCTGCAGCCGCCCTAGATGCTGAGGATGCTTCCGCAGACCATAGAGAAGCCCAGCCGACGCGCGGGCACGGTGAGTGCGCAAGCAAGCTGCTTCACCCTGGACCTTCCCCTATGGGTATTTTTTCGTTTCTCTAACCCGGACACCGACACGCTGCCACATTCTCCCTCGTCATTCAATACCAGCTCAGGCAGAGCCATTCTGCTGCCTCCTCCCGAATTCAGAGTATTCAGCGCCCGATGCGGTCATCCCAAGAAAACTGGTGGGAGTTATTCCCTAACTACAAATGGATTTATTTCTCCCAGTCTGGTACCATCCCT
This sequence comes from Mycteria americana, assembly GCF_035582795.1. Lineage (NCBI taxonomy): Eukaryota > Metazoa > Chordata > Aves > Ciconiiformes > Ciconiidae > Mycteria > Mycteria americana. The sequence goes on from NC_134386.1 coordinate 2,551,878, forward strand.
GCAAAAAAGCCCCTTCCGCGGCCAAATACTCAGTCCCAAGCGCTGGAGGTGACAAAGAGGGATTTTAAGAAAGACCTGGTGGAAGAGCGGGGCAGGCAGCAGGCTCTGGAGGCAGGAGCAGGCATCCGACGGGGACTGGCAGATGACTGACGGAAATCAAGTTCTGAGTCACCGTGCTGGAAACAGGTTTGGATCCGCACACCCAGACCGGGCAGCAGAACAGCTTAAACCCCCTCCTGAGCCTGCCCGCGACGGCTGTTCCTGCCCGATCCTGCCCAGCTGGGACAGGCTGGGGGCCGGGGGCAGCCGGCTGCGCCAGCGAGGGGTACCTTGGTGAGCTGAGCCACCTTGGCTGGTTTTAGTCTTGCTTTCATGTCCACGGCAAGCTAAGAAGCTAACGAGAAGTCTTGGGGAATCGAATCAGCTTATTTTAGGCCTATTTAACCAAGCTCTTGGCAGCATATCTCTAGAAAGCAGGCAGCCCACCTTTACCTGGCTGTTGAGATGCGGAGAGCATCATTAGCTGCTGTTTGCACAGCCTTCCCAAGCCTAAAACCCCACCGAAGCGCTAAGTGGGATCATTATTCCATCATTCAAACCCAGCATCACTCTTTAAAAACAAATTTTGCAGGTAATTAGTCCTAACTGCTATTTGCAATTTAGCCACTGGTTTGTCTCATCTCAAAAACGAATCGAGGCACCTTGGCAGTCGGTTCCTCGGCAAAAGCTCCCCGGCACCGCTCGCCCTCGCGCCCCCACGCCGCGCTGCCAGACCGTGCCGGTGACATCCCTCGGTGACGGGAAGCGCCGTGGTGGCCCCATGGGCACAGACCCCCCCCCCCCCCGCAAACACCATTTGCTATGGGTGCGATGGCCGTGGGTTAGGACTGCGTCCAACGAAACCAAAGGCAAACCAAATTCCCGAGCTCCCTGGCACGGCTTAAAGGTCCAAGTTCGATGCTGGAAATCGCCGTCTCATGTGTGTGACTCCTGCAATGATAAGAAAGGTCCTTGCCAGGGCTCGAGGCAGCGAGTGGGAGGAAGCCGCCCTTCCCGTATTTATTAAACTCCTCCATTTCAAACGAGTAGCCTGGTTCTCCCACTTCCCTTTCATCTAGGCTCAGGTCTATTTTTTCCTTGCTTCCTACTTCTGAGTAATTGTTAGAAAAGTAAAATCAACAGGTCGTAAAATGATAAAAGCACGTTCTCTGGTAAATCCTCCCCTTGGGCTCACTTCTCCTCTCATTTTACACTGATAAAATGCCCCTGCCTTCCCTGGAGCCCTCTTGATTTACATCACATACCTTGGATTACGAAAGAAACGTTGATTTTCTGATATCAACACAACATGAATCTAGACACACCCAGCCTAGCTCTGCTAGTCAAATAAATCAGGAGCAGAGCCAGGAATAGCTTATATACGAGTAATAGAGCTTCAACTACACCATACTGATACGGTGAGAGCAATCCAACCTCCTTAATGTAGATAGTTATATCCAAATAAAGGTGCTTTATGTCAGTATAAATTATTCTCTTCCCATTTAGGGATGCCTTTCTACAAAATGAATGTGCTAGAGCAACTGCCAATCTGGATACAGATATATTGTTTAGAAAAAACAAAACCACCGGCAAACCCTCGCTGAAACGCGAGCCAGCACCCACAGCTCCTTCTCCTGGACCCGACACCTTGGGGTCTCCCCTGTCCCTTGGGACGCGGTGCTGTCCCGCTCCGGCTCCCTTCCACGCAGAGCCGGTGGGGATCTGCAGAAGGCGGCAGGTTTGGGGTTTTTTTCCCCCAAACCTGCTCCCTTCTCCGATGCATCCCCCCTCCCCAGTCTGAACGGGTCAGGACCCCCCTGGCAAGGAGGCACTGAGTGCGTGGCCCGATGGGAGCGCGACGCAGAGGAGAAGAGGACAGGGACGCCTTCGGGAGCCACCACCGGGCAGGAGAGACGAGCTCCGTTGCCGCCAAAGGAATTTCAGACCGTACTTAACCTCAGGATTATTTCTGCACAAATTTGCCTCAGCCAAGGCAATCCGTACTGACAGAAGGCTTTGTACGACGTGCCTGTGCCTGGTCCTAAGTGCCTTACGCTGGTTTTTAGTATCTTGTCTGTCCACAGCCACAATTAAACACATGTGTAGATGAGGAGCGGGACTAGGAGCAGGGGCCCGGTGCAGGACACAGACAGGTAGAGCGGGAGCCCCATGCGACCACGTTCCCTCCGCAGCACCCCAGGACCTGGGGCTGGGACCGCCAGGACTGAGGAACCCCTCGCTGAGAAAGAGCTTTTGACCAGATGCTCTGGCTTTTTGTCTGAGGTTTTTTCTATAAGAAGCAAACTCTGCAAAATTGAAAGAGCTTGAGAAATTTCCGAGCGCCTCCTTGTCTCCGTCAGAGAGCAGGGCTTGGGGAGCCGGGCTGTATTCCCACCCCTAAGCCAGCCACCTATGTTAGCAGCCCGGCCTGGGATCCATCTGCAGACCCCTCGGCTAATTCCCTCGCCTCTCTTCCGCAATCAGGGGGAGAAACCGGCGCTTTCTCCCCGTTGAGTACAGACGGTGCCTGGGGTGCGTAGCCGGAGGCAGGTGACGGGAATAATTCCTGCCCCCACTCCCTGCTGCCGTCCCCAAGTTTTAACTCAACTTCATCGCTCCCAGTGCGACTCCGGGAGGAGAAGAAGCGAGGGCACGGGGAACGTCTGGAGCTCATTAGAGGATCCTGCTTTGCGCTGGTCTGGGACAAAGATGTTTCCTTTTAAAGCCTGGGGCTCCCACGGGCAGGAGCCCAAGTGATGAAAGAAGCTTCCTGGGTGGCGGCGGTCCCAGCAGAGATGCAGGAACCGGAGCCCTGGGTGGGTTGATTTAAACTCAAAAGTGATTCAAATCGCCAATTTTCATGATGATTTAAATCATCGAGCAAGACATCTTGATTGAAATCATCCATCTGAATGTTGGTTCGCATTTGTACTTTTCATTCACTTTCTTAAGGAAAGCTGGTAACCGTTAAAACACGTTGATAAAGTTCGCTTTTATGGTGAATTTAACATTTCTCTTGGCTAACCAGCAGAACACACTATTTCTACGCGAAAATATTTCGGTCATTATGTAGCTTAACAAACATTTATTTGGGTACTTAAATTTTGTGTTATGTTACATAATGAAAGATGCGGTTTTTAGGAAGTGAAAGATGTAGTTTTTAGGAAGTGATTATTAACTTTTATTCACAGCTGATGTTGAACACTATATGGTCTGAGACTGAAATCCAAATAAAAATAAAAAATAAAAAGCATAAAAATAAAATAAAAAGTAAAAATAAAAAGCAGCGTTTTGAATTTTACTGCTAAAATAAATTTACTTTTAACTTGATGGATATATGAAGGGGAAAAAAATTTAAATCCTATTAAATTTAAAGCTGATTTATTTAACAAAGGAAATATACTCAGCAGCGATGGGATGGACTTCAAGGCTCCTGGTTATCACATCCTTCCAGTTGGCAGATCTCATTCTCCCAAACCTTGTCTCCCTCTTCTACATTTTGAACAAAACCAGAGGTTGCCTTTCTCAGCATTCCAGTTTTTGGCTCTGCATGAGGATGTGAATTAAGCTGCTGCAGTATATCAAATTAAAGAAAATATTCTCCCTGAGCTTCTGTGTTGTTAAGTCTGGTTTTAGGACCTTTCAGAAATCCTGGGACTAATGGGACTCTCCAGTGCCCTGCTTAAGACTTTGGCAAGCAACAAGTTTTGGGGTTTTGTATCTTTGTATTTTTGAGTCTTAACAATTCTTTTAAAGCTTCGGTTTTAAAGAAAATATCTCTGGATTTTTTTTAAAATACAGCCATCAACTCACTCCTCGATGGCCTTGCGACAAACCCCGCAGTGCCCGGCGAGGCTCGGGGTGGCTCAGCACCCGGGGCTGGGCTGGGCTGGGCTGGGCTGGGCTGGGCTGGGCTGGCTTCCCAGGGGGAGCACCCCGCAGCCGGGGCCCCTCGGCACCGCTCACGCCGGATCCAGCCCCTGGCACAGCCGCCGGCTGAGCCGGAGACCCCCAAACCCCACGACGGGATGCAAAGACGGAGCATCGCCTGCCTTGGCCCTCCCCGAGCCGCAAGCATGGGACCAGAGAAGAGCCGGGGCTCACTGCAGCCAGCGTAACCCGGGATTTCACACCTCATTTTTCCCAACCTGGCACCGTTATTCCAGCAACTTCCACCTCCCGCCCGCGCTGTTTTAACCCCCCCCTTTTCATTTCCCGCTCCTCAACCCTTTCCGGCGTCTGGCACCCCGAGGTGAGGCTGACACGAGTAAATCTGGTGTCTGTGAGTCCTCCCAGGCTCCCACCTCCGGCGGTCCCGGCTTGGCCGGGCACGGAGCCATGCGGGAATTGGGAAATGGGGAAGCGTCCCCGCGAGCCGCGGCTCGCGCCGGCAGAGGAAGAGCAGCCTGCCTGTGCTGTGGGAGGAGGATGCTCGAGGCTCCGGTGTTGGGTGATACGGGGCAATTAGATTAAAGTATCTTCCATTAGTGAAGAGTGAGAGTTTGCTAAGTGTGGTATCTGTTAGCCCAGAGTCATAACAAACCCACAGATAAATGAAGTGCCAGTTACCTCCTTCAAAAAAAAAAAAAACCAAAAACCAGGAAAAAAGAGCAAGCTGCTTCCTCTTGGAAAGGCTCCGCGCTCCCGAGTCCCCTGCCTAAAATTCAAGTATCAGCGTGGTCCATGCCTGCGAACCCATTTCTAGAAAACTGGCGTATTTAATAAAAAATTAAGGATGTGTATTAAAGGGAGACAGCTGGGAAACGATAAAGGCGGGACAAATTTTTAGGGAGCACTGAATCGCAAAGGTAATGCATCGGGCAGGGGAAGGGCAGGGGTGTTTGCTGCTACAGGGCATCGCCGTGCCGGGGACTGGGGGATGCAGCAGCCTCCATCACCCGAGCCCTGCGCAGCCTCCACCCCACCAGTTTAGACAACTTTCTGCAGGACACGAGGGAAATCGCTGGAAAGAGATAGTTGTCCCATGCAAAATTCATTAGTCCACTCCATCTCTCATCTGTCAACTAATTTGACTGAAATTTATACGCCACTTTGCTTGTACCGGTCCAGCTCAGCAACGGCATGAGTCGCTCTGTCCCCGCGGTGAGCCCTGCTCCATCCTCCATCCGTCCAGCCCTGTCCCCCTCCAGCCAGCACCGAAGGCAGCCCCGGTCCTGCCGGCCCTGCACGGCCGGGGACCCACGGGAGAGGCGAGGAACCCCCCGAAACAGCACCCAGGCAGAGCCACCAGGACCGGGAGCACGCAGGGAGCAGCGGCAACGTCAGCGCTGCACAGCCTTCCCCTTACAGGACCGTGCCAAGAGCGGGGGCTGGGGCTGGCCTTGGGCTTCACTTATTTTCCCATTTTTGGGCACTTGCAATTGCAAAGCAGTCCCCCGAGGCACGACCCCGCAGAAGGGACGCGGCAAGCCCTGCTCAGCAAAGCGGGGCTGCCGGCCATGCCGCCGGGTGATGGGGATGCTGGAGGCAACAAACCTGGGGCAATTCTCTGCAACGGGGCAAACCAGGGAGGAAACGTAGTGTTTCTTGCGCTTTGCATCAGTGATGGCGCAAAGAGCCGGGGAACGGACCGAGGACTCGGTGCCGAGCCGGTTACGCGCTCTCCTTAAATCTCCAGCCATCCCGGCACGTCGGGCAGAGCCGAGCGTGGTGGCATCACCCCGCTGCCCCGAGCATCCGGGCGGGAAGCGGAGATGAAACTTGGCCACTGCTTTTCCTTGTTCCAGATAAGAAAATCATTTGTCACCATGGGGCGGGGTGGGTGTCGGGGCGGGGGGTGGGCTTTTATCGGGAAAGTGTCAGTCTGTCCACACGACCTGGAGAACAAATGTGTGTTTTATCACCCGCCCAACAAAACCCGCCGAACACCTGCAGCAGGCGTGTGCCCCGGCCGCTCTCGCCCCGCCGCCGCGGAGGGAGAAAGTCACAGTGATGGATTTGCCCATCTTAATTAATGTAAACAAACAAAAGAGGAACATCAAATAATGCCCTTGACAGCCTGAAAACGGAGCTGGGAGAGCAGAGCGCGCTTTATAAAGAAGGCCTTTTGATGTGCAGGCCACAGGATCAAGGTCTGTAAATAGCAGCAGCTCCGTATCACGGCTTATCCAAATATTTTCATTTCCCATCACAAGCTGAGAGCCAGGGGTTGATGGTTTTGTACTCTTCAACTTTCAGCTTTCACCCTGCAGCCCCGGAGCGAGCAAGCGGAGGAGGGCGGCGGGGGGTCACCCGCTCCCATCCCTCCCGGCTGCGCCATGCTCCCTAATCTCCCTGCGGAAAGGAGCCCAGCGCTGACATGGGGCACCTGGGAGACCCAGCCCCGAGCCACCAGCGCCGCTTTCCCTCGCCGGTGCCATCCTCTTCTCCCTCCAGACACGAGCGGAGGAACGGATCTGAGGGTTAGGGCAGTTCATGAGCCGAACACGAATCAACGGCGTCACACCGAGGGGACGAAGCATCGCCCGGTGATGTATAAACAGGATTGGCATTGCTAAGACACGTGAAGAAATCCTTCCTCTCCGCTCGGCTCCGGGCAGGACCCCGGACTCCGGACCCCAGCGGGCCTCCTCCTGCCCGGCCACCCTTTCTCCTTGTCCCCGCTGGCCGCTGGACTGGGGTCTCTGCAGGGAAAGGTGACCCACGCCAGCCCCCCGGCTGCTGCAGCTCTGCTGCTGTGTGGGGCAGTCCAGGGCAATACCCCGATTTTGGGGAGCGGAGAGGGGGGTTATCACTGCGGGTGTCATCACTGCGGGTGTCAGACAGAGGGGGAAGCCCGAGTTTAATCCTAAGTAGCAACGGCACTAAAATTAGGGAGAAAAGGAAGGGAGAAAAAAAGCTTTGCGCCATAAATATCCCGTGAATTCCCGTCTTGACATCAGGGTTACATTTCGGGTCTTTAAAAACACATACGACTAAAATCAAGTGCTTCCATCAGCTTCTCTGGCATATTTACGGTCTCCGGGAAGGGCTCCCAGACAGAAATCCTGCTTTGACTTATAAAGGACCCGGCAAAGGTCAGCGCAGGGATGCCCAGGGGTGAAGTACTTCTCTCCTGCGACTGCAGGGCGGGGGGAGTCCAGCCCGGAGGCAGGGGCTGCAGCCCACCGCCGCCCCGCGCCCGCTCCCGGGGGTGCTGGGGGGGGCTCCCGGGGGCCGGGGTCGCCGCGGCCGGGCAGGGCTGGCAGAGGGAGGGGCTGCGGGCGGAGGGAGGCGGGGGAGGACCCGTGTCGTTCCGGGGCTTCGCCACAAGGAAGCAGCAGAAGCCCAGGATTGAAGCCGGGAGCCGAGGACATCGCGGTGCAGCCCCGGCCCGCCGCGGGGACAGCAGCAGCGGCGGCACGGCAGAGCCCCGCTGGGGTTTGGGGGTTTTTTGGGGGATTCCCCCCCCCCCCCAAGAGGGGCTGTGCTGATCCCCCCCTAAGCGGGCACCCCAGCACCCTGCCCCGGGGGAGCCCCACTCCTGGGGGTGCCCCCTCAGCTGCGGGCAATGCCCAGGAGCACAAAGCAGGCTGGAAGATGGGGGGCTGTTATATCACCCGGAAAAGGAATTTTCGGAGACCTTGGTTCCGACCCTGGAGGTTTTTTAATCCTAAAAAGCCTGGAGAGGAGGGGACTGTGGAGGAAATCTATTTGGGCAGAGTCAAAGAGGTACTAAAACAAGACCTGGGGGTAAAACTGGGCTCTCCCAGCTCCAGTTTGGTGTCTACAGGTTAGACTGACCAAGTCCCACCTCTCCCAGTCTCCCAGTTCGGTGTCCTACAGGTTAGACTGACCAAGTCCCACCTCTCCCAGTCTCCCAGTTCGGTGTCCTACAGGTTAGACTGACCAAGTCCCACCTCTCCCAGTCTCCCAGTTCGGTGTCCTACAGGTTAGACTGACCAAGTCCCACCTCTCCCAGTCTCCCCTGGTCCCACGTCCCTTCAACCCGCCCTCAGCCCAGCCCGGGGGACGCGGGACGGCTGGCAGGGGTGGCAGCCAGCCGCCAGCCCCGTCCCGCCGGGGCCCAGGGGGCTCCGATAACCCCCGGCAGGCCGGTAACGGCACACTTCGCCGCAGCTTTCGGAGTAGCTGGACCTTCGTGCCCCTGTTCCTGCTCGTGACGGGGATGCCACGGCGAGCAGACGGCCCAGCACGCTCCTGCCCTTCCCCTCTCCTGACTTCATCGCTTTTCCTCTGCAGACTTTGCTAAAAAGTGCTGAATGCGGCACTGCTTCACTGTAATTATTTACCCAAAGGTGGGGGATGAGAGAAACACGCTATGATTAAAAAAATTATTGGTAAAAGGAGATAAAATAAAGTATTGATCGTGCTGGCTGTATCCCACCTCTGGAAATATAAGAAAGTGACAGGGCTGTATAAAGAATGCCAGGTCCAAAAAAGAAGCTGCTTCTTATTACATCTCGGATACCCACCAAGTGATAAATCCAGGATGCTATAGATCAGGAGTTTATTATAAAAAGCACCAAATGTGGTTAATCACACGTGTCCTTGGCTACAAATCCAGGCTGGCTCGGGGGCTCAGGACCCAGGGGTGACATTCGGACCTTAACCCAACCTCCAGCACCCCACTGGGTGAAGGCTCCGATTAGGGATTTGGCGTTAACCACACGTAACCTGCTCTATGAAAATGGGGAGAAAAAGGCGAATTTTCAGTGCCAGTTCCGCACCCCTTTCATACTAAACCTTGAAATTCCTGCCTGGCAGAGGGGGAGCTGAGGAATGGCAGGGCTGGGCTCTGCAATCCCAATTCCCAGCATAGAGAAAGGGCTGAAATGTTTAGGCAAAGGTGAGAGAGACACTGAGACCCTTGAAACGTCTCTCATCAAATCAAAACACTGAGCTTAATGGCTCTGGCTACCTCGGAGACCAATAAAAGCCCCAAAACCGGTTATGAGACTGTGATCTGAGGTTAGAGGAAACCTGGCAGAGTGCTGACTGATTGGAGAGTTATTGGAAATAAATAAAAAGGTTGCATTAAACCTAACGGAAGGTCACAGCGCGAGCGTATCTCATGGAAGGTGACTGCCCTCATTACCCATACCGGGGTACCCCCCTGCACCTTGGGGATGGTGCCGGTGGTTTCAAATCTCTTTGTGGAGAAGAGATTTATATAAAACTGATTATTGTTATTTTTGCAGTGGAGGAACAGCGCATTCATCAGGCCGCTCCGCCTTCCCCCGCTTTCGGTTACTTCACTTGAGGCACCTGCAACCGATCCCCTTTTCCAGCCCTGAATTTGTTGAGAGATTTAAAAATAAAATTTGAAAAGGCAAATAACAGCCTTCGGGGGGAACACAGCCTCTGGTCAGTCCTTCCCCAGCAGGACCTGCCTCCAACCGCCCCTTACCCTGCCTGACCTGCCTGGGCACCATCGCTCCATCGCCGGGACACGCGGAGCCTTGAGCACCAGCATTTCTGCTGACCCCAAAATGCAAGAGGACTTAGGCTGTATCCTCCTGAAACCTATCCGAGGTAAGATGCAAAGGGCTTATCTCCACAGGAGATACCTTATCTCTTACGATGTGAGCACTAACACTTTTTTAGCCTCCTTTGAAAATCCCGGCTTTCTAAACCAAGGAGGAAACGCAGGTAGGGCAGACGATTGAGGCGTTAAACAAACTGAACCCCCCAAAATATGAACACAGAGCAAAAAGGGCTCGCATAACTTCATACGCCACCATGTTATTCACGTAACATCATATGCCACCACCCGGCATTTCTCCCTTGACATCGCCGTAAATTTTCAGCTTTTCTTCAGACCTTTGCCCAAAAGGTACCAAGTTCTTGTAGGAAAAACATTAAAAATAAAATTCTGCCCGGTGTAGTCAAACTGGAAGCTCCTGACAGCTCAGCTCCGAACAACCAGGGGCTGTGGCAAGCTTGATAACTTGCCCCAGAACCTATAAATCTGAAAACTACAAGATATATTAACTCTGTAACCTCGGTCCTTCTAACCCCAAGAGAGCTCTCCCATGGGAACGAAGCATCTTTTCATCTTTATGGCACGTAACTGGGCTGGGACGCCTTCACCACAAACTTTCTCCTCCGGGAAGGGAGACGGTGTGTGTTCCTCCATCCCCGAGGACCCTCTCGGTGTTGAGGGGAGGGAGAGGAACATCATGAAGAATTTGTAACCGTGCATGTAGAGATGACATTTATAGGGCTCTCAAATTGGAAACTGTACATTTTATTGCACTCTCTGTCAAAAAATGCAGTTCCATCAGAGGCGAGAACGACAAGGGAAACAACCAATCAATATCTGGGCCTCTAATATCTGGACTGAAAAAAATCATTATCCTGTTACTTTTATGATGGCGTTATGCTTGAAATATGATAGTTTAAGGTTGTTTCCATTACCTAGACAATTTTTAAGGGGTGTTTCCCCTCCCCTCCGCCTCTGGCTCGACTCCCTTTGGGCTGAAAATCAGAACAAGTCACTCGAGAGGGGGATAGGTAGGTCCTGGCTCCCCCCAGCCCCGGGGCGGGTATGTTGGGAGCCCCATAGATCTCAACCACCACCAGAGAGGGCAGAGGGAGCCCACGCCCAAGCACACATGCTCAAGCCAGGCGACGTAGATCTGCGTCCCGCTCCTGAAATGCTGAACCAAATAATTTGTCTCTTGCTTCACCAACGCCCTCGCGCAAGCCCTTCAGCCTGCCCCAGCTGCCATCCCAGCCGGCTCTCCGCTGGCTTTCGGTAGCCTGCCGTTGCCACCGGCACACCCAAAGCAGCAGCAGCAGTCAGGAAGGAGGAAAGACCATCTCAGCCACCACCCCCCGCCCACGGTCCTTGCCCCAAAGAGTTCATCTGCCCATGCATACATGGTGCTGTTAAGGATGCCGCTGGGCAAACTCGTCCTCCCCAAGCACAACAGCTCACAAGGAGACGCTCTGTCTTAACCTTGCAGGTTTTTCTTTCTTTGGGGGTAGTTTGGGGAGCGCTAGGGTTGTATTTAAGTTCTGGGTTTGCATTTGGAAGATTATTGATGAAGTTTTGCATTACCCAGGCTAAAAGCCCTGTGCCGCTTCTCTCTTCCAGACTGTCTCGCTTCAGTACCACAGAGCACTAAGTGGGCCCTTAATGAACAAGAGAAAGGTTATCAGGACCCGCATGGGGCTCAGCCGTCTGCTCCGGCGAAAATCAGGAGACGCCACAGATAAGAGTTCAAAGCGATGCAAAGAGACAGCCCGTGCTGGCTGCCGCTCAGGCCACGGCGCGCCCAGGGAACCGGTTCCCAGCACCGAGCAAGCAGAGCAGGTAAACAGCCGTCCTCCGTGCAGCCCCGGAGCAATGGGCGGGAGAGATGCACCCGTGAGGAGGCCCCGGGCTCTGCTCCACGACCGCTCCAAGCCCCATCACGCATCCTGCAGATGATGCTGGTACCCAGCACCTCCTGGACAGAGCCTGCAGCCAAAGGTGCTCCCAGCTAAGGGATACCGCAGCTTATAAAACGTGCAAGGTGGCCACAGGACTGCCAGAACAGCAGTGATGTGACCCCGGGAGCAACACTGTCTACTGCAGGTCCGTGATGGAGGGACACAGGTTCCTCCAGCCTTGGTTGCTGGAGACTGCATGATGCATTTGGGCACCACCCGCAGCGTTTTGGTCAGGCTTTAGCAACCGAGGCAGGGTAAGAGAGCTCGCCAGAGCACTCGCACCAGGGAAAAACTCAGTCAATGAGCAAAACAGGCATTGGAAGCTGTCTGCTACAGGCTGGTCCTGGAGAACACAGCTGGAACAAGTCCCATGGATGTATAACAGCGTTCAACAAAAAACAAGGCCAAAAGCTCGTAGAACGGAGTTGAAAACGCCCATCAGCATCTCTGACTCCTCCAGTACAGGCGGTTCCTCTTTCAGAGGACGGTCCAAAACGTGCTGTGGGACTCATGCGTCAGAGGGACATTGAAGAGACTCTGCCTGGCTCTATTTACGCTGCTGACAGGGTCACAGGGGTAGCGTCTTCATGGCAACACGGCAAACTGCATTAGGAGGCAAATCCCGGCGAGTCCCTGGAAGGGAGAGTTCGCACGGGGCCGGGGGATGCTGGCGGCACAGCTCCTCACGGGGACCCGGACCTCAGCCCGCGAGAGGGTGTCCCGGGGAGGTGCAGGGCAGTAACCGCACGCACGCCAGCATCAGGCCCGCCGTCACAGCCTCCTGACAAGCCACGAACGGACATCCAGCAATTACCGAAAGCTGCGAGGGATAGTTACTGCTAAGCAGGGAGGAGGGGAAAGGTTCCCAGAAAGCATTTGGTGCTTTAGCCTCCCTGGGCTGCGATAAGCACCGGGGCAGTCGAGACACGCTCGCTTCTTGCCCCTTTTTGAAGCAGTCACGCAATGGGGATGACTAAAGCGGCAGCGCGGTGATGGAGCCATCCCCCCGGCTGTCACCTCTCCCCAGGGCCAGCTCGGAGCTACCTGCCCTCCCCTGCCATCCCATCTCAGTCTCTCTCCAACAAATTATATCAGGGCATATAGATTCCTCAGCGCCGTGATTTAGACGCCGGAGTGGTTTAAGTGGGGCACCCTGGAAGGCGCTAACCTTTAAAGGATTTGCGGTTGAAGAGCAGAGAGAGTTGGGAGAGACAGGGCAAGGAGCGAACGTGAAGAAAAGACAGATCAATCCCAACGATTCATCATGCCAAGAGCTGTCCAAATAATCAAAGGCATCAGCCAGGTTGATGTATAGCTGATGTCACCGAGAGAGACCCTTAACAAGGCAGCCAGTACAACAGCTGCTGGTCAGGGAGTGTCTCAGCACACGCCGGGCTGGGGCACGGGAACACAGCCCATCCATCACTGACCCACCTTAATGGCCAACCTTATTAGTAAGCATTCGCCGAGGCTGACAGCCCACGGCAGCCGCCCTCGCCCTCCCCAAAACGGGCTGTCCCACCTGGCAGGAGAGGATGCTAGGGACGGGACGTGCGCCGGCCGGGCTTGGTGGGCTCAGCCCCGCGCGAGGGCGGGCACCGGTGGGGAACCGCGGGCGGTCGCCGACCGTCGGGGCCGGCTCCGGCGTGACTGAGAGCCTCGGGCGCATCCGTAAAGCCCCGTCAGCGGCGGCAGGACAGTGCTGCGGCAGCTCGAGGGGCAAGGGCCGCGGATCTCCGAGGCAGCCCCCCATCTCTCTGCGCACCGAATATCTATCAGCAACGTGGGGCAAGACCCAGCTGCTGTCCCAGCCCTGCTCTCCTACCCTGACGTCGCAGGACAGGGCACGGGCCCACGGGGAGCCGGTTTTTAACATCACGGTGATTCTGTAGGGCCGAGCTGGTGCGGAGGCTCCCAGACGATCCCAAAACCAAGGGCTCTCCCTCTGCCTTTGCCTCCCTGCTTCTGACTCCACCACGTCGTTTACCTGAGCGGGGCTCACGCGTCTCAGCTCGTTTTTTCATGCCGTAGGTGAGAGGCAACAGCTACAGCCCGGCCACCGCGTCAAGAAATGGGGTTTCCCCCAATCTCTGCCCTCCCACGGGTCCACTCGAGGACCGAGCCCATGCACAAGGCTAAGCAGCAACATTCTCCTGCTCAAGTCCCCAAATTCCTGCTACAAATCCTTTGCTGCGCTCTTGGCAGGGCTGTGGAGGTGACCTGAACGTGGGGACCCAACAGCCCTGGGACTGGTGGGCATCGCCCAGCCGGGACGCGTTTCCCTCCCTGGCAGCCAGCAAGAGTGGAAGGGACGGTAAAAGCTTTCGCTTCGTTTCTTCCTCTATTTCTATTTTCCTGAGGAGCTTCTGCCCCTCGAGTGCTACCCACAGGGTCGGCAAACCCTCCGGGCCTCCAGCCGGGATGCTGGGGGATGCGTCGGGGATGGGAGCAGACCCCCACGCCACCCACCAGCCCACGGAAAAACACCGGCTCCACTCGCCGAGTCGGAAATCCCCGTGTGAAAACGCAGCGGATTTACCAGCAGATGGCACTGCCCCCCCCCCCCACGGCCACCCGTGTCCCCCGTCCTGCCGCCCCGCAGCCCCCCAGCACGCAGGAGCGGGACAAGCGTCTTCCTGCGTATAAATCTCACGCCCGAAACAGCCCCCGGCACGTGCACGCACGTGCTTTCACGTGCGTGCACGTGGCGGGAGCCTTTGCATGTAAAAATCAGGCAAAAATCCCTTATTTTTCCTCATCTGGGGCAACAAGATGCGCTAATGCCGGTAATTAATTAATAACATTAATGCGGGTGAAATACATGGTGCTACAACATCTTAAAACCTCCTGCCGCCAGGCGGGACGCGGTTCCTGCTCCTATATACATCAGCGTCTATAGGAAGGCTCAGTACCACGACCAAGCAGGCGCAGCCCCAGACCAAGCTCCAGCTTTCCTGAAATACCCTCTTTCTGCCAGGCCCCAAGTCAGGATCCCATTGGATTAACTGGAGTCCAGTTGATTGCTGCAGTTTCAATAGCTTGTTCAGACATCGATTGCCGTCATGTCACTGGGAGAAAAGGATTAATAATCGGGTGCTCAGGTTGGCTCAATACTGCTGATAGTGCCTGACAAAATACCGTTAGGAGCACTCCCACCGGAACACTATCTATGTAGGAAAGCTGCAAGAAACATCATTCAGGGTTTCGTGGAATAATGATTAACTCCAGATCTTCAGCCTAGAAAATCCAACAAATAGTTTCTATTATTTCCAGATAAATTCTCTCTCTTCTTCAGTTCATTGCTGTTGCACACACAAACCTTTTCACTGAAACCCACCGGGGGAGATGCATCTTTTCCTGTCTCTTCCCCCTCCTTCTCCCCCCACAGCCCCTTTATAATCCATCCCAGAGGAAACACACTTCTTTGTAACCCTCACATTTCTTCTGACCCTCAGCCGAGAAAAACACATCCCCTCCCAAGTCCCCGACGCCGCAGACGAGGAGCAGAGTCACACCGGGTTCCCGTGTCGGGAGCGCTACCGATGTCCTGCCTGGCCTTTGGCATGTCACTTCTGCCTGCCACCGTCTCCCTGCCGCTGCTCGTGCCTGTCTGGATGGCAAGGGACGGCCTCGCACGCGCGTCGCCCGGGGCTCCCTGGGACCCACGGAGCAGCAATGCCCTCCGAACCCCGCCTCGTTTCCAACCTCGCTGGCATTATTAGCGACCGGGATGGAGACTGAGCATGCAACAGCAGAGACGGTTCCTCGGCCGTGGAGGTGCAGGATCCAACCTGCCGTCCCATCTTCCAGCCTCCGTGAGCCGGTGCTGGGTGCAGATCCGGTGACCTCCCTCCGAATAAAAGGAGGGTGGGATTGGGGCAGTAAATCCCATCCCGGTGCACATCAGCCCGGCAGTAAATCGGAATCCTCTCCGTGCCCTCTTTATTATCACATTCACAGCATGAAGTTATGAGCTTCTTCACAGCTCCTGCTATAAAAATGTGATGGATGGCAGGGGAACCTCAGGGAGTTAATCTATTCTCCCATTAAATTTTACTTTAATTGGTCTTCGAGTCAATCAGAAACTCACTAGACAGTGAATTAAGAAAAGAAAAAAGGAAAAAAAAAAAGAATGAAACAGGGTGGGGGGAGTAAAAGGAGGTGCCTTTTTGCTGTTACTGTATTATAATGCTGGATTGGCCTCCTAGAGAAAGGCAAGAGGCTGGCAGACCATGCAGAGAGATTTCTGCATGGCTTGAGGTATGAAGAGAGGGAGAGAGAGTCAAGTAATGCAAAAAAAAAAAAAAAAATCCTCAGAAAACACAGGGGCATCAATGAAATCTGGTCATCGGCAACAATAAAGCAGCAGCGAGCCGGCCCCGCGCTGGTGACAGGGATGCGAGAGGGAGGATGGAAACGGCATCGCTAAATACCCGACATCAATACCATTAACATGGAGGCTGGGGAACGGGGCGGCGTTCCCGATTTCTGGCAATCAGCGGTGTTATACGGCAGCAAAGCCCGGCCTGATGGCAGGCGGCACCCGGAGCGGCTCCGCCGAGGTCCCGGCATCGTCCCCGTCACCGATTCGCGTTGGCACAGCCAGGAGCAAAGTGTACGGATTGGGAAGGCAGGTTCGGCGATTGTGTTGCCCGTGCGGTATTAAAACCTTTAACGGGCTCCGGATAAAGGTATTCAGGGTCCGCTAACGATCTCCCAGCATTTCCCATCTTATTAGAAGAATAAGAAGGGTATCAGCGTGCAGATCAAATAGCCTGACAAAAATAAAAACTGCAGCAGCAAGGAGAAAACCAGAGGAAAATGGAAGACAAAACAAGGCTGCCTTCGCTCCGGAGCAGCGTGCCGGGGCTGACGTCTGAAGTTTATGCCCTGGAATATATGATAATAAGGTTTTATGGGAGTGAGCCCTAGGGACAGGCATTGTCTCTGTAAACAACGGACTTCAGGGAAAAGCTGAGGTTTGAGTAATGTACTCAACCTTCACTTATAATAATATATATATGCATATATGCATACGTGTATATATATGCGCATACACACAGATATACACATATAGGGCAGCAAGCACAGGAAATTATCACCCTGCTCTGCCTGCAGGACCCCGCTCTGCCTGCACCTGCCGAGAGCAAAACAACTGGCAGCCGGAGCGGGAAAGGCCTTGTCCTGGGCTGGCACGAGGTACCCACACCAGTACCTCGGGCGGGGAGGGACCGGCCCCAGGCACGGCGTGGCCCTAAGCGGGTGTGACAGGCGTCTGGGGGCTCTTTGAGGCAGAGCTGGACCCGTGGAGAGGGTCAGTATTTGTGCTGGAGTCAAATGCTTCAGCCTCTGTGAGCCCGGTGGGCTGCAAGGGGTGCAGCGCAGCCAGACCCAACCCCAGAGGGTAAAATCTCTTCCTGCAGAGAGGGCCCGACTCCGAAAGCTCCCCCTTTGACCAGCCTGAGCAGCAACTAGCAGGCAGTGGGCTGGAGGGGGAGTTCACAGATCCCCGCTGCCTGAACGATTGCTTGCCAGTTGTGCGATTTCATCCTGAGTACTTGCAAATGTTTCCTTTAAAGCCCTGTGCTCCTGGAGTCCTGTGAATACACAACACACAGCTTCGTTTTCCTCGTAGAGGAAAGAAAAGCCTTAAAACACAAGGCAAAAAAAACAGAGAACAAAGCCAGACCCCGCATTTACAACATTTCAGAATTAGGGGCAGCGCTGTCTCGACCTGGAGTGGAGGGAGCAGCAGGGTGCACACATGACTCCATCTGCCCGAATCCACCTCCCAGGCAGCACGTGCTCCGAAAGCCAAAAAGCCATGATTTTTCATTTTGGGGGAGGAAGAGGAGGAGGCAGAGGAAGGGGAAGAGCGGGGAAGGCTGGCTTGGGCTCTTGCAATGCTTAGAGCTGACAGGTTTGCATTAGGCTCCCAGCGCAGGGAAGGACCAGCCCCGTCCAGGCTGTATTTGTGCGTTCCCACGCCTCTCCAAAAGGAGGACCGAGCGATGCTGCTGGCCCTGGCCCCCCCAAAACACACCTGCACCGGCCCAAGAGGCCGAAGAGCACCCCAGAGTCCCTGCGCAGGATCCGTGCCTGCCCCCGGGATGAACTCCCCAGCCCCTCGGAGAAGAGGCAGCGATGAGTCCCCGGGGAGCGTGCCCTTCGGCACGGCTTTCGTGCGCGGATGGGTGGCAAGAGGGGGAGAGGGACGGAGGCAGGCAGGAGTGGTCCTGGGTTAATTATGAAAATTAGATCTTTTAAGCACCAGACTTTAGGCTCAATTTGGACTGACAGCTCATGAAGAGATCATCTGATGCCCTTAATGGGTGAACACGGGTTCAGCGGCTGTGTGCAATTAAATCATGCACGCTGGTGTGGCGGCTGACACGGGGAAGGGGGGCAAGCCCAGATGTGCTGGAGGGGGTTTGAGGGACCACTCTGCATCCAGCCTCCGGCTCTGCTCCGCAGGAAAACGGGGCAAAGGCGTCGCACACCCTCACTCCATCGCCTCCTGCACCCCTCCACGCCCGCAAGAACTCGCAGCTGCCTCAGATTTTGTTTCTGCTGGGGTAAACCCCGGGCTAACGTGCCAGCGGCCATGAGAATTTGGCCCCACGCAGGCACTTCGTTCTCCTAACAACCTACCACCTATTCATCACCTTCGCTTTGTACTTTATGCAGTTTACAATAAATCAGTGGGCAAAGCCAAGACCAGAACTCAGAAGCGCGTGGGTCCCTCTTCCAGGTTTTCTGGGAAGTCTCAGCAAAGGCACAATTTGCCATCGAGACGATTCCTGGTGCAAAATGTCCATCGCCGGAGACCCGGGGAGAAAAAAGACACGAGGGCCGTGGGGACGTGATTCTCCGTGGTGGCAGGTTTACCAGCCCCGCTGCTGTCAGTGACCCTCGGTGGCACAGCAGGGACATCCCAGGGGACCGTGCTTGCGCCCGGGCCGTCCTTACGTGCGGTGAACACCTCTGCCCCTTTGCCCAGCCCAAAGCGCTCGTGTAGCCCCTGCGCAGAGCCGGAGGGGTTAATGCGCACCGGACCCCATCCTAAGCAAGAGCAGGATCTGCCCTGCCCGGAGCAATTATTCTCTTCTCCGCTTTCCCCATCTTTTATGAAAGTTAGAGGCTGAGGCGGAGCAGAATAAAACCGCTCCCCTGCCCAGCGTCCGCCTTCCCCATCCCCTGCCGCCCTCCAGGCTCAACCGAATCGGCTGCAGTGAGGCAATGAGCGCCGTCCATCAGTGCCGGAGCAGGAGCGTTCGGAGGGGTGTAATTCTGCCGGAGGAGAATGGACTTCCCGAGCACATGGACCTAAACTGCAGAGAAACAGAGCCCTAAATCTCTGGCTGTAGATTTACGGCCTCCATTCTCTTTCTTTACTGCAAATACAATCCGGCAGTAATGGTCTAACACAGGAACACCATCACCAACTGGCTGATGGCTCACATAAAAGCAATGTCAACCAAAAACTATGAGTTTATAAAAGGGAACAAACCCTCAACAGTGACAAGAACATGAAACCCATTAACAATTTAAACACTCTCCATTTTTTATTCCCCACCTTGAAGCTATTACGGCTGATAGAAGGCTTCACAGCTGAGTTAACCACTTCAAGGGAGGGCTGCGCTCGCACGCACGCTCACACGCGTAAAGAGTTTGCCGAGGCCGTGAGGTGGGAGGTTGCACGGTTTAAAACCGTGGAGGGCTCTGCTCCTGCAAGATGCTCAACCACCCTCCCCTCCCCGGACCTGTTCAGCACCCGGCAGGATTCGGCCGCTTGCAATTTCCAAGGCTTTCGAAAGCCGCCTAGTAACCCCAAGATACCCAAAGATTATTGCTATGGTTACTGGAGGGGAAAAAAAAAAATCGCAGGTGTGTTATAATTGTTTTTCCTGGAGATTTTCTTGCTGCTCTGGGTCTCTTTTGGCACCTTGTCATATTATGGAGCAAATATTTGTGGAAGCTGTTGTGGAGTCACAGAGCCAGCGCGGAGGAGAGGGGAGAGACCACCTGCTCGGGCAAACTCGTACGGCTTCTTCTTGGCGAGATTTTGCAGAAAATACAGGCAAACCCCACACATTTGGGGGGCCATTTAAAATCAGCCCCAGCTCAGCACCCAAGTGGTAAATGCCCCTGCACGAGGCCTCGGCGCCTGGTGCCGGCTCCCAGCGAAGTGCAGCAAACCTGCCAGGATGCCGCTCCCGGCTCTCCACTGACCCTGAAAACACCCTTTTACCTCTCCAACTATCAATTTTCTCCAGCTGCAAAACAGGGATAACACCAGTTAACCTCTACTGTAAAGTGCTTGATAATCTTCAATGTAAGGCACTCTGTCCTAACAGGAAAACGACTGTAATTTTTCCCTATTATTAGAGAAACTAAAATGGGGCTGATCCTCGTCCAGCCTGATTTAGACTCTCTTGCCGGAGCTGCCCCAGCAGTAGGAACAGCTTCGACTGCTCCAGGTCTACAAAAGCAGCAGCTCCGTGCAAGGTGCCATGCCGTTTGCGTAGGGGATATCATTGATCACGGAGGATACCGTGGATGAAACCAGGTGGTTGGGAAAGACAGAGCGGTGGAGAGGCTCGCTGGGCGGGCGGCTGCGCTGCTCCCCGGCTCCCACACGAATACCCCCGAGCCCATTTCTCCAGGCTGGCTCTGTAATCTCGACCACCTGAATTCGAGGCCGTGGGTGCGACCTGTGCCCACGGACCCACCAGGTCCCTGCAGCATCGCCGTCCCCTTCCTTCCTTCCTTCCTTCCTTCCTTCCTTCCTTCTTTCCTTCCTTCCTTCTTTCCTTCCTTCCTTCTTTCTTTCCTTCCTTCCTTCTCTCCTTCCTTCCTTTCTTCTTTCCTTCCTTCCTTCCTTCCTTCTTTCCTTCCTTCCTTTTTTCCTTCCTTCCTTCTTTCCTTCCTTCCTTCTTTCCTTCCTTCTTTCCTTCCTCCTTCTTTCCTTCCTTCCTTCCTTCCTTCCTTCCTTCTTTCCTTCCTTCCTTCCTTCTTTCCTTCCTTCCTTCTTTCCTTCCTTCCTTCCTTCTTTCCTTCCTTCCTTCTTTCCTTCCTTCCTTCTTTCCTTCCTTCCTTCCTTCTTTCCTTCCTTCCTTCCTTCCTTCCTTCCTTCCTTCCTTCTTGCCCTGGCCCTGGGGCAAACAGCGGGACCGCCGGGAACAGCTTGAAATCAGATCCTCGTCCCCAAATGGGAGGAAGTGGCACTGGAGGCTCCTGCCATAAAGCCGGTCCCATCCTAGTGAAACGCCGGCAGATGGGGCCATAAACGTTTCCTCCTCCCCTCGCTAACAGCCACCGAGGCTTCAGATTCATCTTTATCTTTATCTTGCTGTCGGGTTGTAAATGCCTCTCGCTCCGTCTCTCGCAGCTGGGACGCGCCAGGCCGGTTCGCTTCCTCTCGAGGTTCATTTTAACCAACAACAGAGGGGAAAGGAGAGGGTAAGGGTGAAATGGAAATGGGATCTGCAAGCAAAAGGGAAAGGAACCCACGCCTGTCTCATACGTGGGTTTATGAAGTCCCCCATGAGACGTCCATGGGATGGAAGCAGGACCAGGAGGACCCGTCCCCAGCTCTGATGGGGCCAAAATCAAACCCACCCACAGATCCGGGCACCCCCCCGTTAGCGTATCTAAATCACAGGCAATGCGGCAAGGATTAATGTACCCTCTTGTTTACCTGCACTGGTACGGGTTAGATATTTACACGAATAGCACGAACATCTGCAGCTTCATTAGGCAAGATAAAAGTTAAGGACTATAAACCTTTATGCTTCAAGCCGTAAAGCAGTAAGGGTCAGAAGGGAATTTCTAAATATAGGCAAGTTATTCCATCACTGTCCATTATGGGGTTTTCTTGTGACTCTCCAAAGCAGCTGGTGCTGGTCGCTTGTAGGCATCGGCTACTGGACGAGGTGGGCCACGAGTCTGGTCTGAGCTGGCACATCCCACATCTCCATGGCCTTCCACGGTTTTATATTGCAATGCATGCGAGGACCTCATGCAAGATGTGGGTTTGCTGCATTATTGGGCATAGAAACAGAGAGAGATGCCTTTATTTTGACGACATGAGGCAGCTTTATACTGGAAAAGCCACGTTTAGGCTCTGTAATTCACGTTCTCTTGAGCAGAATGGGGAAAACTGACACCTTTTTGACCAAGTTTTTCTACTCGTTTGAAGATTCGGGCAGGCAACTCGTATCACACGAGGTACTTTCTGGCTTGCAACGTTCAGCTCTGGCCCAGAAAGGACACGGGTATTTCTGCAGGAGGAACAGCTTATTCAGAAACGGCTGGAGCTCGCCCATCCTTGGCTGCACACAGAGTCATTCCTGGGGCCGATGCTTTCCCTCTCTTATTAAGAGCTCAGGCCGCAAAACCTCGCGTCTGAATTCCACCACCCGCTTCCCTATTTTTTAAATGCCAAGGCATTAATTTTCCATCCCAGCCTGCTGCCGTATCCACCTTCTTATGACCGACATGCCATAAAACCAAAAACCCCTACAGCCACCCCTCCACGCACTCCTGGAGTAACCAGGTCAGGCTTGCCCGGGGTCATACATCAAACTGCAGCTGCGTCGGGACCCGGGGCCAGCAACCCCTGTTCTCAACGCCGCATTTCCGCAGCCAGCGACAAACTAAACAGGAAAGGAAGCCTGAGCAGCATACGGATACGTTCAGCCTCCACCATCCCACGAGCCGGAGAAGCCTGACAAGACGACGGCGCTTTTGACCCCTGCGATATTTGTAGCGAGGAGGCGATCCTCTACGACAAAGCTGTGATCGGATGGGAGACGCTGTGCTTCAAAGAACAAATTCTGGGCGAAGCAGTTAAAACCCCCTAACTAATAATAATAGCGACAGGCTGACGTTAATTAGGACAAGTGGACTCTTGTTCAAACGGTTTCCTAAATGTTGCTTCATCCTGCCCAAGGAAAGGATGCCCTGGACTGTTTTATTACACTAGACCCCGACCTTTGATTTTATGAACAGTGTGTTTTGCAGGTATTCTGGCTAAAAGGGTGAAAGTTTTGTAGGAAATGAGCTGCCGGCACTCCTGCGCTGAAGCCCCAACACGGGATGCTCCAGCTCAGCCCTGCATCTTGGCTCCTGCCCGACGGGCGGCGTGGCCACGGGGACGCCAAGCCTCTACGAGTCCTGGCGAGAGCAGAGTTGCCACCTCAGGCTCATCAGCCACTTTTGCAAGGATAAAATGAGTATTAAGGACCTAAGGACCGGCTGCGTCTCAGGAGGATATGGCATTTTAAGGTCCCTTACATCTGGCAGCAGATGTGCCTCAGCTCCCCTTGGGCGCGGGGAGCTGCAGGAGCTGCTCCAGGAGCTCCTCCGTACAGGTCCTGCCAGACAGCCCACGCTTCTCCCTCGGGCCGTTGACACATCCAAGGGTTTTATGCTGAACTTTCCCATACTGACTCCCTTCGGCATCGAGTCCGCTGCAAAAATGACGGGTTTTTTTACATCCAGCCGTTTTTTCCCCGATATTTTACGCAAAGCAATACAGCCCGGGTACGCTTCTGCCGCGGTGATGCCTGCGAAGGTTACCCATCGTGTGTGGGGTCAGCCTGTGCCAGGACAGCTCAGACAAGCTGGGGACCATTAAATAAATACCTTGTTCAGAGCACCAAGGAGCTCTGACCAGTCTTTCCCACCGTGAGCTAGAAACGTGACAAACGCAAAGCTCCCTCTGCCTTGGAAGCTTTGAGGGCTTGTCCCTTTGAATGTTTAATAAAGATGTTTTTTAAAGAAAAGAGTGTAAACACGGAGGAATTTATTTTTATCTTTTTAATTGTGGGAGCCTGCTCTGCGTTTGTGTTTTCCAGGATTAACAGCTAGAGCCGGAGCTCTCCGTTTTCCGAGTCTTCTAATTCTACTAAACATCCGCTACCCTGAAAGGACTCCACAGAATCCCATAAAACATTATTTATCTGTGTGCGTTAGCTGCACGATACTGTAATTTCCAGAATAAATGCTGGGTGTAAATTGTTGTTTATGTTGGAGTCTGACTGTCTTTACGAGAAACAAAGTGAAAACTGAATCTTCACAGCTTTATTTCTTCCGCTGAAACCTCTTCTGCAGAAGGAGAAATGCCTGGTGGAGCGCCTTAATGGATGGCTGTAAAGATTGTTGGGTTAAAACAAAGTACAGGGAATCACCTTCACCCCCCCCTTTTACTGCCAAATCCTCAGCTGGTGTAAATTGGTGTAGCTCCAGTGACTTTGGTTCATCTAGCCCACGAGTGTCATTTAAATCAAGCTAAATTAAAGCGAAAGCAGCGCCGTTCACATGGTTCTAATTAAAGGCCCATCAACGTTTCTATCGCAAACCCCGGCCGGTTAAAACCACTTATTTCCACACCAGTGTCCGGCCCCGCGCCGTCGGCACAGCGACCCAAGCATCTCCCGGGTGTCTGCACCCCATCCTGGCAAGGGCTGTGAAGATGCTCTAAGGTACCTCGCTCCGAAACGGGTACCACAAGCGATTCTCTTCGTGGATAAGCATCTTTGGAAGAGTCCGATCAGGCTCCAGGAAGGACTTTGGTGCAGGACCTGTCCTCGCTGCTCATCACGGAGCTGCGGTGGAGGGCTGGTCCTGTGCTGCCTAAAGCCTGGACTCACCCCATTTAACTTCTGATACCCACATCGGATGTCTCCGTTAGCAAAAATGCCTCCTCCTCTTGCCGGATGCAAACCTCTCCCTGGGGACACCTCGCTCTGCCCCAGGCTCTCGGGGTCTTCACGCAGGCTCCCATCTAAGGGCCCGAAGTGAGGTGGGACAAATCTGAGCCATCTATCAACTACAGGAAGGGAGAAGCTTGGGCTTCATCTTCATCTTGACTTTCCTCTCTGGTGGATGCTTTATTATAGTCCCACCGGGTGAAAAGCACTTGCTAGATACAACGGTGCAAACTCAGGTGGGATGGAGCTTAGTTGGGAGGGACCCAGTTTGGGGCAGGAGCTTGGGAGACGCGGCTTTGTGCACGTCACCCAACTGATGGTGACGCTGCGGGGACTTCCCTGCTCTCTCCCATCTGCACCGGCCGGGGTAATGGGCCCAGACGGGGAGCGTTTCTGGGCCAGGGCTGCCTTGAGCTTGGTGCCTGCGCTGAGGCGCGGGCCGTGACGCAGCTAACGCGGCCCGGCAGAGGGGACGCGCCGCGAGCCGTGCTCCCCTGGGCAGCGTAAAACACCTTCACCCACGCAAAACACAAAATGGCGCAGAGCCCGTCCTGCTCCCAGCTCCCAAAAACTTTGTCCTTCAGCATCACCAGCGAACACGCGCTGTTAGCGGCGTGCAGGGGCAGGAGAAGGGGGCAGAGGCTCTGCCCCCAGCTCCTCGCGCCGTCCTTGGGCTGGGTGACCCCCAAGAGCTCCTGGGCTGCCCCACGGGAGAAGGTGAAGCCCAACATCTTCCACCCCGCGGGACTAACCTGGTCCCTGGCAGGTCCTTCCCGTGAGGACATCAAGCTTCTGTTCACCCCTTCTCTGCTTTTTGAAGGAGCCCCAGGAGGGACGTGAGCCCCCCGCCGTCCCGGTCCCCCGGGTGCTGCCGACTCGGCCGTCGCCGCTCCGCCACGAGCGGCAGAAGATCAAAGTTCAGGGAAACTTTTGATGAAGGGCTCTGGCAGGCCCATCATCGGGAAGCAAGAAAGGTCAGAGAGTGGAAAAAATAATAAGAAAATATAACTGCTTTCTTATGAGGAAAATATTATGAGTTCTTCCCCTTTTTCAGCTTTTATGGAAGGAGATTCTGCCAGTTCCCTCAGAAAAAAAGAAGAAAAAGTAGTTTTAAAATGAGATTATGCACCTTCAGGGTGCCATTAGGAAGTTTTACTGTACTGAGATGACATGAAAGCTCTGGAATTAATATCCCTGAGATGCTTCAAACCTGCAATAGCAATTATTGTACTACGTGTCCCTGGATAAATAATAGGGCCATTCAGCTAATTAGCTTCAATGATTTCAGCTCCCTGTAAATTCTCTCTCACTCGGCTATAAAAATAACACTAGGCAAACTTTTGGTAACAGAAACTTCTTTCAGGGAAAAAAAAAAAAAATAAGGGGGTTCCCCCAGCTCTTAATTCATAACTGCTGTCGTGGTAGCGGTGCGATTCCAAGGACTGGAAATATTAATAGGCTATAATAGAAAATATAAAAGGAGAGCCATTATTAATTGCCATTTACTGGTAATAAACCTATCGCACCAATTTCTGCCCGCACACATGTGCAACCCCATTAATTTCAATGGGGCTGCACGTGTTAATTGAGAGCAGAATTTAGTCCACTGGTTGTAATTAATTAATCAAGTTTTCAGTACGGTTTGCATACTTTAAATCTTTTTTTTTTTTTTTTTTTTTTTTAATTATTTTATGCCTTCGCATTTCTCTAGGTTTGACTTATGCAACAGGGGCTCTGTTCTCCACCACACCGTGATTTACTCCGGGGAAGAATGGGTTTTATCCTGCCATCGCTCGTTTTGCACGGGGTAAATTCACCGCCGCGGATCAGCCCCCGTGAGACCATCGCACGTACGCCCGCCCCAAACGCTGGCCTGAATTATTTGGACCATACTCCGATCTACACCAGCACCCCTTGATCCTGAGCACCCGCTGTCCCCCGGGACTGCCCCACCGCGCCGACGTCCACCCGTTTCTGGGTGTTCGGGGTGTTTGGAGCAGTAAAATAACGCTTCGTACGAGAGGCAGCACTGCCCGCGCCTACCTGTAAGCCCTGATGCCCCGAGAAATGTAAAGCACTGACAAATTCCCCTCTAATTTCATGCACGGAGTTAAGCACGTAATTAAGTATTTCCTTTAAAGCCCGTACCGTTCTGCCTGTAAAAAGGAACGCCGCGATAGTGATATGCTGAGGGGTTTTTTAAGGTTGAAATATGAAACAAGCTTTAAAGGCCAAATCTTAACAGGGATTATCGTACCCCCGCCGATCACAGGCGTTCATGAGGGGACGTGGCCATCGCCTTTTCCCAAAGACCTCGGTATCTACAACGGGATGGAAATTCTTTGTGTTTCTGATTTGAAGTAAACCTGACTTCCAATATAGCAACTAACTAAGAAAAACAAAGCAAAGGCGCAGCGAATTTTAGGAAGACAGGAAAAAAATAAGAATCAGAAAGCGTCCCGAGCACTTTCCAAGACCGGATTTTTTTGTGCGATTCGAAGCAAGCAAGGCTCAAATTTAAAAAAAAAAATTAAAAAAAATGAGCGTATGCTCACCCCCCTCATTGTGGGACCCTCTGAAGGTCCTGACTACTGAAGGAGCTGAGTACTTCCCAGGATGAGAAAAGACGAAGCAAAGCCAGGTGACGAGTTTTCAGCAGAACGCAGCCCAAAAGGCTTGGCTGCCCTGTGCCGGCGCCTGGAAAGCCCCAAAGGCTCCTGCAAAAGCCCAGGGGAAGGCGAGGAAGACGGAAGAAGCCGGTGGCTGCGTGTCGGGGCAGCTCCCCGGGACAGCAGGAGCCACCGCGTCCCCTCGTCCCGGGGTGACACCAGCCGCTGGTGCCCACGCTCTGCGCTGGCCCCGCGCGCAGACCTGGGCTGCGAGGAGTATATAAAACCAAAGCGATTCCTCTAAATAGAAATTTATCTCAAGCATCCCCCCGTGTCAGCGCGGCGGCACTTTCCATCTCAGCACTCGACATTATGGCCCTTGGTGGTAATATTAATAATAATCCTATGATCAGACACCACAGGATCCTTAAAGAACTGACCCAATATTATTTTAACGCTCTCAAATCCTTGCTCCCCGGTAGCCGTACGGCTGCTGCGCTGCCTGCAAATACATTTCACTTTCGGCGGGATCTACACACTCAGCTGATGAGAAATCCAGGCACCTCGCTCGCCGAGGATGGAAAGTCATAACATTTGTTTTGGAAATTTATTTTAGCCAATATTTCTCAATAAAATAAATTGTATAAATGAAATCAGACTGACACCGCAATATTTCCTAACTAGCTGGCGTCTCCCTGCAGCACTCAGGGACTGTCAGAAATTTTTCCCTGAGGTTTTCCCCGTTTATTTTATTTATTTTTGTAAAGCAGGGCAACGTGTGAAGGTTTTGGCACGGTATATTTTTCAAATCAATGCAAACCTCATTACATAATAAGCAGGTTTTGCATGTTTCACTGTGACACATGCCTCCTGTTTGAGGCATGATTGCTACATATTCTGATACCATTTTGATTAATATGACAGGTTAAAAAAAATTAAAACGCAATCCTGAAAATAAGTAATTTGTTGCCCTCAACACTTTTAGAGGTCTGTGGAATTTGAAATTGTAAGATTCAAGCCCAGGTTTGGACGGGTAAAATTGCCTTTTATTTTTAAGCCTGCTATTGAGTTCTAGTCACCGCAAGGAAGACCAGGAAAGATTTTCGCACGGGTGACACTCTCTGTTATAAGCATTGCAAAAAAATGAGTTTAAGAAAGAAAAAAAAAACAGAGCATGGCAAAGACGCCCCAAAAAAATCTGCACGGATCAACATCGCCAACAGGGATTAAAACCAGCCAAGCCCTGGGACCAGACGCCAGCAGAGCGCTTGAGTTGGGGAAACGCTAAAACCCAGATTTAATCTACCGTGGCGGGAACCGAGACCTTCATTTAGCACACGTTCATCGGCACGTTGAAGTCAAGAAGACCTCAGCGTACGCTTGCTGAGCTGGGACCTGCAGCCCAGGGCTGCTACAGGAACAAGCCGTGGGTTAAAGCACGCGACAGAAGGAGGAATGTGTTATTCTCCTTTATTTTGCAGAGAAGCAAACAAAAGCCCGGCGAGGTTGAGGTCGCATAAACCGGGTCTACGGTGGGCTTTGGTGGCATAAGACCCTGGGCTGGGCTACCACCGCTTGGTCTCCTCAAGGGAGGAGCTCGGGGCAGGAGCATCCCCCAGGCTGGAGGGCAGCGGAGCTGAGCTGCTTTTCTCCTCCACGTCTAGGAAACCTCCAGAAAAGGGAACATCCAGACTGTGTTATCACTCGCTACGAGGTCTCTCCTCTGCGCGCGAGGACCGGCCCCTGCCCGTCGGCCCCATTACCCCGGCTGCAGCCACGTGAAGCTCAAGGCATAAACCTGGAGGAAAATTGCAGCGTGGCAGCTGCGTGCCCGGCAGCAGGCTGAGCGCTCGGCAGCGTGAGAAACGAGCGGGCTGCGCATTGAAAAGCAAGCGCTGGAAAAACGTGACAAATTTAGCCCTAATTCCTCAAGGCTTTAAATTTGTCACTATTGGGGTTGAATGGCTTTCAAGGGGGTTGCATTATGTGGATACAGCTTTTAAAAAGCAGGACAGGCTGAAATGCCTCATGTTGACCCATTCATGTACCCATGGCCTTAATCTAAACTTTCCTGGATCTCATTCTATGAATAATTATACACACAGGAGGGCAGCTCATCAGCTGGCGTAAACTGGCTTAACTCCACCGAAGTAATTGGAGAACAGGCCAGAATACCGTTTCCAGACATGGTACGATGCCACTGGGGTTGAGCAGGCAGCGCACGAGGGCTGCAGGCAGGAGTCCGGGCTTTTATCGCCGCTTTGGGATCAGCTCTGCTCCGACGGATTACGAGCCAGGACGCCTGCACTCTTTTGCCAGCTCCGCGTGTGTCTTTTGAGCTTGCTTAATTCAGTTCTCTTCTCTTTACCTTTAGCCTCCCCTTTTTTTTTTTTACAAAATGACACCGCCGCCATCTTGAAAAAGCAGCTGGAATTGTGCGCTTAAAAAAACCCCAAACAACTCCCTGAGCATCGCTGCGTGCCACTATTTATTCCTTACTCTAAGACATCGATGCGTGGCCAGTTCTGCTCACGGGCACCCTGCCTTTTGCCTCCCAAAATCCACTTTCAGCCTCGGTTCCTTGCACACATGCTCAGACTGTCCTGACCCACCAAAAACAGGGGGATGCACCAGATTACCCCGCTCCCGACTCGAATTCCCAAACAGCATCTCCGCGGGACCCAGATCAAGTTCCCGGTGCCCTTCGCAAGAGCTTCGCCCATGTGAAACCTCGGCGTCAGGTCCTGCACGAGGCAGCCAACGTGGCGGCTGCCACGTACGGTATGGATGTGAACGACGTATACGTATGTGGAGGGGATCCTCACGCGGGGACGGGCTCTCTCCATCCCTCCTCTGCTCCACCTGGATGGAGAGATTTAGTCCCGCAGCCAGAATCAGAGAGTATCGCAGGCTGCGCATCTCACCAATCAATTTTTACGGCTGGAGAGGATAATAATGGTAATATCAGTATAAAAAAACCCCGCAATGACCCATAACAGTAACATATTACAGCTCCTTTTAAATAACTGTGCTAGCTGCAGTTTCTTTGTTTCTCTGGCAGCAGACAAGCCGAGGCGCTGGGACCGTCTCCGCGTCTCCGGGATGCGCGAGCGCTCCCGAAGCGAGGAGGACGCGCCGGGACGGGGACGCGCTGGGACGGGGACGGGCGCGCGGGGACGAGCGAGCCGGCAGCCGTGGGAGAAGGGCTGGGATGGGAGGGTGGGATAACGGAGGGGAGCGCTCCCTGCCCCCAAGGCAACACCATCCCAACCTGGAAAAATTTAGGCTGAGATTTAATTCCGTCCCTGTTCCCATGGCCCAGCGGAGCGGTCCTCTGCGGCGGGTCCTTTTGATACCGAAGACACGGCGTGCCCAACCACAGCTGTAAGGCAATGAAGCAGAATGCACAGCTTAATTTCCAACAGCCCCCCCCACCATATGCTGCTTCGGGAAAACCTGAAGATAGAGCATTTTACTGTAACACTGGGCACCAAAAGAGAATGCTTTCCCTAGAGTTAACAGACATTTACTGGGGTTTATTGGTACTGTAGGAAGCAAAGTTCTCACTCACCATACGCAAGGCAAAAAGTTAAAACACAAAACTCCCTTCGCCTTCGCTCCCGAAAGCCCGGGGGGGAGGACAGGGCTTATTTTACCACGGGATGTTATATACCCCACTGAAGGGAGCAACGAGGGAAGACTGAAGAGCTTGTCATTTCAGGTATTTGATAACAGGAGGAAGAACTACACGGGATTTCGGTTCGTTGGGATGGGGGGGGGGGAGAAAATTACAGTTCTGCTACTTTCTTCGCATGACATTACTTCAAAGTAATTAGCTGTTCAGATCTCCACAAAAAAGCTCCTTAAAATCCTGGACTTGATTTCCAAGGACAATAAAGCACCTTTATGCTTTCATGTAAAAGGACCTTACGGCTGCCCTCAATCTTAAGCACATCATTAGCCCCAGCGTTCCTGGTACCTAACGCTCCTGTACCTCCCGTGCAGCATCGTAGCCCCGTCCAAAGGGCTGTTTTCTTCCAGTCGGTATTCCAAAAAAATACTCAGAAATTTTAAAAATTTTTAAAACTGTTCTTTAGAGGGTTGAAGCCCCTTTTTTTTTTTTTTTTCATTTAAAAATGGGACCGGATCCGGAGTATTGCTATTTACTTCAGCGACGTCGCTTCAGATTTACACTCGTGGAACAGCAACAGCAGAGCTGAGTCCAAACTGTGCAAAAGAGATTTAAAAACACACGGGCGAGATGAGAATGTGACAAGACACACACAAACACACACACACACACACACACACACACACGGCGTGCCCGGAGCTCCTGCGCTCCCTGGTCCGAGCTCCAAACTCTCGCTTGCCCTCACGAACCCTACTAATACACTAATTTGCCATGGATATTATTTTAAACGGTGCTTCCGAGTGACCCTCAAATTTGCACACACAATAAAACCTCATCTGCATCTGCGGACTGTGAAATGGTGTGGGGACGCTGGGGCGTTCGCTTCGTCCGATCCCCCGTACATATGCGCACCGTTTTTCAGAGAGCAAATCTGGAGCCCGTTTTCGCCAGATAATACCCGTCCCCTTCTTCCCACAAGCATCCTCAAACCCGGAGGCCAAATCAGGCTGAAAGAGCTGCTTCGACAGCGGCAATCAGGCTGAACAGGAGAGAAGAAAACGTAAGAGAAGAGATCTTAAAACAACCCTAAAGTGTGCTGCTTTAGATGGACTTCTCTTCTGCAAGTGCTATTTTTAATCCTGCATCTTCTTCCTGTGCTTTCTGTACCCCAGCCCCTAGATAGCGAATTCTCTCTCCTCCATAATATTTGCTTCATTTCCAAATATTTCCCCAACCCTGTTTTGGCAGACTGCAGCTCCCACACAACCACAAAGAAATCCTGCAGACAGGGGATTTAGATTTTTCTCAAATTCCCACAAACATCCTCAGCCCCAAGCCCGAGCCCGTCCCCAGCCGTGGCTCGGGCTCCGACCCCCTTTCGCCACGGCGGGGTCACCCCTCCGTCCCACCGGGACAAAGAAACGGGGTCCAGCCCCCCGGATTCCCCTTGCTCCCGGTGGATTCCTGGTATCATTTTTAGCACTTAATTCCTAACAAATAGCGAAGCCGGGGCAGGAGGGTTTCGTTAGCGCGGAGGAGTGGGTGCTGCTTCCTTCTGTCACCTCCACCCATTCCCCATAAACCAGTAAATGCTGCTGGGGACACGTTATGGAGGCATTGAAATGCAAAAGCAAACGGGATGTCCGTGCTGCAAAGCCAGGTATTAAATATATAAGCAGACCATTTAAATCCGTCTATCGCTACTATCTCCAAGTACACCGAGAACCTGAAGCGCAGGTACATTTCAGCTTTGTGAAGAACAACTCAAAATTTTGCACAGGAAGATCTTACTCAAAAATTCCCTTATGCAAAAATTTTAAAGTGGGGAAAAAAGTTCCTTTTATTTATGTATTTATTCTCAAACGATCGTATGTGAGAGAGAGAGGGAAAAAAAAAAAAGTGTTTATTTTAATCAAACCCAGAATATTTAAGCAGCTGAAATGGGTTTATTTTTCATGTTAAAAAGGGACATTTTGAAAACACTCCATGAAACAAAAAAAATCAACCCAAAATGCCTTGATCACAAAATAAATTATTTAGCTCTTATATAAACCCCGGCATGAAACGACAAACATTTTTGTCACTTTTGCACAGCCCTGATTACCGTGCATTATGCTTTCTAACAGCTTTTCCTAGCATCATCACTAATGGATTTTATAACATGCTTTATAACAGGTTATTAAGGAATATGGCTATAGCTGGTAATCGCTGTATAATATGAATAAAGCATTTAAGAAACGGCCCCTTCATTTAAACTGTTAACTGGGAAAACTGTCGCATTATAAATAACAGAAGTGAGAGGCATTTCTGGGGAGGGCTTCCACCTCCAGCCCTGCAAAAATGTGTATTTGCACGTTCCTTCCTTCCTTCCTTTTTTTTTTTTTTAAGATTAAAACCCTTTCATTCATCATTATTCTTAAAACCTACTTTTGCTGCGATGCCCACAAGAAGCGAATCCCTCGAGACTATTTTCTTTTATATGATGAGTCATTTATTTTATACAATGGTATCATAAATTTTAAAAAAGTTCAAGCGCGCTGTGCATGGGCCATTGCCAAGTAACCGTGTCATCTCATGGCTGTGTTTACGGTCTCTCCTTCCCCACACCTCACTGTTTTGTCATCCCGTCACTGAATCATTTCGGGCTTGATCCTGCTCCCATTTAAGTCAATGGCAAAATTCCCATTGACGTCAATACGAACAAGAAATGAGCTATCTGGGAGCGAGATGATATATGAACGTGGACGTATATATCAAACCAGGGCCCGATGTTGAGCTTCTAACTAATAATAAAAAATTATAGTCTGCTGTGATAGTAGGGGAATAGTAGGTGGGCTTGGGGAAGCGAGGAATAAAATTAACATTATAATTGGGCAGGTGTTTATAAATCTGCATCCTGGAGGAGTTTTTAAATGTCTGTTAAAAAATAAAAAATATCGACCCCCGCAGCTGCGGGTTGCTGTGGAGCGCCTGCCCCAGCCCCACGGGTGCTCCAGCATCCCGCATCCTGCATCCCGCATCCTGCATCAGCATCCCACATCCAGCATCCCACATCCAGCATCCCGCTATCCCACATCCTGCATCCCACATCCAGCATCCCACATCCTGCATCCTGCATCCCACATCCTGCATCCCACACCCAGCATCCTGCATCCCGCATGAGCATCCCGCATCCAGCATCCAGCATCCTGCATCCCGCATCCTGCATCAGCATCCCACGTCCAGCATCCTGCATCCTGCATCCCGCATCCCACATCCTGCATCCCACATCCTGCATCCTGCATCAGCATCCCACATCCAGCATCCTGCATCCCACATCCCGCATCCTGCATCCCACATCCCGCATCCCACATCCTGCATCCTGCATCAGCATCCCACATCCAGCATCCCGCATCCCGCATCCCACATCCTGCATCCCGCATGAGCATCCCACATCCAGCATCCAGCATCCTGCATCAGCATCCCACGTCCAGCATCCTGCATCCCGCATCCCACATCCTGCATCCCACATCCTGCATCAGCATCCCACATCCAGCATCCTGCATCCCGCATCCCACATCCCGCATCCCACATCAGCATCCCACATCCTGCATCCTGCATCCCACATCCCGCATCCCACATCAGCATCCCACATCCAGCATCCTGCATCCCACATCCCGCATCCCACATCAGCATCCCACATCCAGCATCCTGCATCCCGCATCCCGCATCCTGCATCCTGCATCCCACATCCTGCATCAGCATCCCACATCCAGCATCCTGCATCCCGCATCCCACATCCTGCATCCCGCATCCTGCATCAGCATCCCACATCCAGCATCCTGCATCCCGCATCCCACATCCCGCATCCCGCATCCCGCATCCCGCATCAGCACCCCGCACCCCGCACCCCAGCCCCGGCGGTGCGTGTCAGTCCCGGCTCCGCAAGCAGGTGGCAGTGGCGACATTTCCCGAGGAGGCTTCTCAGCTGGAAATGTCCAAAGCGGGGAGAGAAGGGGGGAGAATAACCCTCGCCCAGGAACAAACACACAAAAATAAATAACATCGCGAAACGTTAACTTCTTTCCCTCTATCAGATCATTGTTAACAGCTAATAAAATATCAGTCTGCAGGGACACGAGATATAACCAATACCCTAATAAAGAGAGTCAAAGAAAGGAAATTAGATCTGCTGGGTTTTTATACCATTCGAATAAAGTGATGGATCTGAAGATTTGGACAATCGTTTCCTAAAAAATTAAAAGCGGAGCCTGCGCGCGGCAGCAGGTTGCTGAGGCGCAGAGAGCCGGGACGCGGCTCTGCCGCAGATCCGATTGCCTCCTGTTATAACTATTGGTTAATGTTTTTAAAAAGGGCCCATTAGCAAATGCCACATGTAAAATGATTCATTGGTGGAAACCCATATGAAAAAGTATTACGGTCTCTGCTCCTATATTGCGACGTAATTAATATCAATTGAATTAATCATAGTGAGTTAAGTGAAATGTTATTAAACAATGCACACGCGCAAACGTCGTGGCATCCCCCCTCAGACAAAATGTAACGTTTTCAATATTTGCCTGCAGCTGACAACAATAAATCCTCTTAAATTTGCCTTCCAAGGTCAGCGAGTGCGGGAGATGCATGTATATGATTTTCTAGTTTACCTGCTAAGGAGAGAGAGGGGTCAGTAAATTATACTCCCAATTCAGCCTAATTGAATAGACTAGTGGACGTCAGACTCGAAACTGGAGGGAGCATGAGGACATACTTGACAACATATATCTGTCACCGAAGACAAGAAGAGACAGGTAAATGGACTGACAGAGGGGAAAGATATACCAAACGGATAATAACCACCACGTGATGAGAAGAACAAGCGGTAAAGGAAGAATAACAGAGCCACCTCCATTATCTGGAAAGCAACTTCACTCATTTTTTTAATTAGTGGAACCTGCGGCTGACAAGGGAGGGCAAGATTGAAGACTCGCTGGAAGCTCATTACATATTCTCATCCCGAAATGGGTGGCAAGAGGCAATGTTTTTAAGCAAACCCAGTTGTGTTTCTCTGGAGCAGGACAACTTCCAGGCTTTGCCAAATGGGCAAAGAATGACAGGTTGATGTTTTCGAGAGAAATGGATTCCCACTGCAAATCTGTTAGAGCAGCCAAAGCAGCAACCCAGGGATTACACAGTGTTTGCTCTTGTATGGGGCTTTTAGGCATAGGTTTCGAGGTTCTTTATATGAGGAGGCTTAATGGCATTAATCCCGTTTCACAGATAGAGAAAGCGAGGCAAAGTCATTTGCTCAAAATTACCCAGTGGAGACCAAGAACCAATTGCTCTGACGACTGCTCCCCAGCCTGAACCAAAGGGATGAGCAGAGAGGAGCGGCAAGCAGACGAAGTACGGCGAGAAGCGGACTGACGAGCGAGGAGGGGAGACGAGGTATTCGTGGGAAAACTCCAACTTGGGTCTCTTCACAAGTCTGATCCAACAATTCCAAAACCGCTGCACTAGACCTTGGATAAACTAATAGCACAGCGGTGGTACAGGGATCGAGGAGAAGGAGGAAAACTAGGAACCACAGAACTAAGTATCCTATTACATTAACGCAGCAGTGCAGAAATATAACAAATACAACAAATACACTTGTCTTTTTAGAAGAGGAGCTAGGAAAACCTAGGTGAGTCTTCAGAGACAAGCCGGTTTTCCACAGCAGAGGCTCTTTAGTCGGGAATTTTTCCTTACATTAAGCAGCTCCTGCCAGAGCACATCAAAACACAGTAGAAATGTTAACAAGTTACTCCCGGGAAAAGGGAGAGCGGGAAGAAGAACGTTGAACGTTGTCATCCAGTTTAATCAATGAGCAAACCAAGGCAAAACGTGTTCCACTCTTGTCTCGAACTCACCAGCAGAGTTCAAGCAGAAACCAGCAATCTGAACTATTAATCTCATTTTAAGCCACAAGAAAATATATCTGCTTGCAGCACTACACAGCTCGCTGTGACGGAGCCCATGAGCTTCATATCTTTCACTGTGTCATTAACGGTAGGGTCCAAACTAAGGTGTTCAGCGATGTTTTGGTGAACAGCTGCTTAAGCACCTTTTAGTTGCCCAACATGCCTGTGCCCTTCCCAAAATAACATGGTCCCAATAAAACATTGGAGGCTTTTGAAGACAAAGGGCAACCTTGAATGGACAGCAATGGTTAGCCTATTTGACAGTCAAGAGCATTTTAAACATCAAGACTAGAAGATCAGGAAACTGCTGATGGGGTAACAGGACGTTCTGGCTCTTGCAGGTGACAGAAATGGCAGAACGCAGTCTGAAATCAAGCTGCAAAGTATCCTTAAATCCAAATACCACAGCAAAGGTCTCCCTCACTAGCTCTGGATCAAGTTAACATGGTGGCAGCCCATCTTCCTGCAACCGCATCACTCTTTGTGACCTTCATCAGGGGATGCCCAAAAGGCTGCGCTGTTGAAGAAAGCTCCGTCCTCACCACCAGATCTCAACCTCTGGTGCTGGTGGAGTCTTGTCCACAAAATGTGGCAATTCTTCCACCTGGCTGAGAGCAAGACCTGGGACTGGCCTCCCAGGTTCCTCCCTGACCTTCACAACAGGGACAGCTTCAGAGAAGCTCTTCTGATCGGTGTCTCACGCCATCCCCGAGAAGTTCCCCAGGCACCTGGAGAGGATGAGCAGCATCGCCAGCTCAGCGTGTTTGGCTCTCGCTACCTTCGGAGTCCCAACTCCTGAAGTTACAAGACTGCCTGAGGATCCTGGCCATCATTTAAGCAATGGTCTGGCAGCCATGGTTGAAAAGCAAGTTGGAAACCAACACTTCTCAGTTCCACAGAGGACAAAAAGCCTGAGCATTAAGACAACCTGCCCTTCTTAGCCCATGTCCACTTCCAGTGGCCTGTCTTGTGGTAGCATGAGATGAGAGAGGGGTGATATTAAAAGTGCGGGGGGGGCACAACCCTTACAGCTCACTTGCGAAGTGGAATAGGAGGCAGGGAACGTCTTATGGCTAAAATGTCCCAACCAGGAGAAGAGCAGGTAACCGTGGCCACCCCGATGGATGCCAGTCTGAGGCTCAAGCTCTTCATAACCTGGGGCAGATGTGGGGACCTCCCTCTTTGGGGGCTTTGGACTCTGCATGTGACATGGAAAATGGGGACCCAGGAATTACCAAATTCGCAGAATTTTATGGACAGTTTGTATTTACCTAGTGCTTTGGAAGGGCATTTTAAGAGCCCATGAGGTACCACGGGAATACACAAAAGGCACTAGAGGAGACCAAGCATTACTATTACCACTCTGGGACTTTCTTCTACGTAATTCCAGTGTAGTCAGTCATTCAATTTTAATCATAACTAATGCAATGCCTTTTACAAGAAGAGGTCATGCTATATTCTAATCCATTTTGTAATTAAGCATAAATTTTAAAGAATCAATTGAACACAGCGATGAACTCACAGTTTACCCAATGCCTTTGCTGCCAAAGGGTGTCCCTGTGCAATTAACAGACTTAAAAAGACTGGCGAAAGGATGGAAAACGCTCCCAACCTCTGGCACGCGGTCTTATCTGGGAAACAATGTAAGGAATAAAGCGGCAATGCCATAAAGATAAGGTGGAGAGGCAGGAGGGGTTTTCTAAGGAAATATTTAAGAATAGAGAAAAAAAATTATCTGATTTAGAACCCAGCAGGAAAGGGAGGTTTTGACCCCTAAGAGGAAAATCTTGCGAGGTGCTTGGAAGAGACGCTGTCGGAACTTGAGCATTATCTTTAGCTTTCATTTTGGGCATCTTCCAGTTCCTCCAGTTAACGCCTTTTCCACCGGCCAGAGCCAGGATGGACCTGATCCTGCACATACTGGGGGGAATAGTCCTTTCCATCATCCAGTTTAAAGTACTGGGACTGTCCAGGCGGGCCCGTGGTGGGAGGTAGCAGCAGGGCCCGGACAGCGACGGGCTTTGTCTGATTTTGATGAAGTAGCGAAAGAAGCATAACGAGCCCCTCAGGTCCGACTTTCTTCCCCGTCCAGGGGAAAATAATTTAGCCTGAGAACTTGAAATTGGAGTTGGGAGAAGATGAGATGTCTCTCTCCAACAGTTTTGTTAATTTAAACTGGACTTTATTAGGGATGATTTTAAAATATAAACATTTTTAACCAGAGCCAGGATTGTAAATGTACTAAACAGCCTGGCCGCGGGAGTTTGGACCGCTGCAGAAATTGCTGCCATTTGCAGAATTTGGACGCAGACACTGGGATGATTTCAAGCATCTCCACCCCCCAGGATGAGCCCTGCATCCTGGCTGCGGACTCGGCTCCAGCTCCACCACCTGCATCCGTCGGAGGCTCGGCGACCCCGCCGGCCCCTGCGCCGCTGTCAGCAGAGGGCAACGAAGGCCCCGCAGAAAACCCCCCGCCAGCACCACCCAGAAGACAGAAAGCAGAATTTTTTCCGTCCCAGTTACAAACCGAGCAGCCCCCAAATCCATCTCCCTTCCCAAATCGAGGATCGGATTTCTTCCCCATCGGACAACAGAGCATTTTTGCTTGTGTTTACACAGGGCAGAGCCGAGCAAAGTCTCTCTTCCCATATAAATACTTTCTTTGCAGCGAACGCTCCCCTCCCGTACACGAGCGCAAGCCTTCCCAAACTCCCCCTGCGCTCGCGCTGGCCCTGAGGTCAGAATCCGTCCCACTGTCTATTCATCAGTGCGGAGTCCGGGGAGATTTAATTTTCTTTCTTTCTTTCTAAAGCAAAGATGAACACCGCATGTGCTTCAGACCCTTGCAGCCCAGTCCTCAAAGGCAAGACTCTATGCAAATACAGTTGCTAAGGAGAAAACATTGCTCTCCCCCACGTCCTCCTAAAAATACTAATTAAAACCAACCCCGCTCGCTCTCGCAGGGTACCAAAGCAATGCGAGGCAGTGAACTCCACGCGGCCAGCCATCAGCATCGGGAACAGGCTGGAATGATTTGGTTTTGACCGCCAGATGACCTCGAGGGCTGCCCGGCCTGATGGACAGTCGGACCATTAGTCCTTTTAACACACATTCTTTTCCCGAAACGCAGACATCACTCCGCTGCTTCGCAGAGAGAGAGAGCGAGCACCATCTAAACCAGCCATGACCCTGCCCGCTGGGTTATGGGCCCTAAGGCGAGGGGGAATTCATTCGGGGAAGGAAGGCGACAGCTCGCCTTTCACAAAGAGCCCCCGAAACCCCCGGCATTCTCCCCAAGCCTGAGAAAACCATGACGCGCCACGGCAGCCCCGGGAAAGGAGGGTACGGAGCTCCGCATTCCCGTCCCCGCGCCCCGCAACAAAAGGGAAGAGGCAAATCTCTCCTCTCTTTGTGTTTCCCGATGCTGGGTCGGTTTCTTTTTTTTTTTTCCCCTAACCCAAATAAACGCTAAACATCCCTCATGGCACCGCTTGGGAACGGCCGTGCTGCTCCGTGCTCTTGTATCAGAGGATATGAAATCCCGATTCCTTTTATTTGCCCCCCTCTCTCCTGCCGAAGCATAATTTTTTGGTCTTATTATTCCAAGCAAAATGAGGCAAGAGCGAACGAGCCCTGCTGCTAATAGACCAGAACAACCTATTAATCCAGAGCAAAATTAAGCAGCGCAAAGGTTAGGGAAACGAGAGTCTTGCTGGTTTTTAACCTCATAACCGAGGCCTGAGCCTAAAGCCTACAGATGACGAGAGGTTTTTTCTACTGACTTTAATGAGATTGGGGCCAGGAGATTTAGGTGCAGTCAAGGCTCTGTAGATATCTGGAGGTGTTTTGCCTGAACAGAACCAGAATTTCGGCAATATCTCCATTTTTCTGTCACCTTGCTGCAAGACTGAGAGCAAACCGTTAGTGCCCGCAGCTGCCTCAGTTTCCCCAGCTGAAAAACGAGGATAATAATTACTCCTTCTCCACCAGGTTTATCACAAACAACATCTATTAAGTGCTCCAAGACTACCAGATGGAAGAGAATGAAACCCACAAATTGCTACAAACACACCGTTATTATACGCAGGTACTTTGCCTGAACCAGTAGCTTAAAAAGACGCTGGATTCTGCTGGCAAAATGAATAGAAAACAACAAAGTGTGCTTTGAGGTGGAAGGGGCACTGCAGAGAGGGAGAGGGATTTTCTGCCCCCTGCCCCAAAGAGACGATTTATTCCATCTAAAAATAAAATTAGTAAATAAATACAGATGCCAAGTCCACAACATGGCGGGGGGGGGGGAGAAGCTTTTCATCTCCCTTTTCAGTGGCTGCAGCAGACAGAGCCTTGCCTGTCCCGAGCCCATTTTAATCTCCCTCTTGGGATGACTGAGAAGCTACGCTGAGCTAAATGAGGAAACATCTGTTTGACTTTCCGAAAGCTGGCACTGGGTGCCGAAGCCTGAATCCTGAATGCCACTTTCACAAAACCCAGCCTCTCCTGGCTGGAAACAGCCCGGCCGGGGCAGAGGCAGCAGCTCGGGATCCGAGCCTCCGGACTTTCTCGTTACTCGAGATCTAAGCTCAGAAAGGAGGCCGCGTCCGAAACGCGAGCGCTCAGCCCGTTTTCCCCACGCTAGGAGCGAAATCGAATGGCGAAGGGCAAGCTGAGCCCTATTTCCCCGCTGCAGCTCGTTTCGTGAAGACCAAGAACACGGGGCGCGTTATAACTCCTCTGAACAGGAGGCAGAGAGAAACTTCAGATGTCTCCAGCCTGCTCTATGTCCAGGAAAACCTTACAGGGGCCTTTAATTATTTTTTTAAAGTTGCTTCCCACAGTCCCTGACATTTTGCAGGCTGCTGGCTGTTTGTTTTCTCTAGCACGGTGGCTGTACAGTAGAGTGTGCCTGACCCCTGCGCTCCTGCGAGAAGTGTGTCTAATGCTCCTACAAGGTAACCTTTTCACTGGAGTTTTCTTGGGTGACCCCAGAGTCCCATCTGTCCGAAGACTAACTCCTACGGCATGTGGAAAATGCAGCTGGCCTGTCTCCAGAATGCCTCCTGCAAGACCGACCCATCTGCATCTTTTCTGCTTTATCCAAGTTTGCAGTATGGCATATTTCCCCCTTCTCCCTCTGTACAAGCTCAAAAATTAACTCCTTCTGCCCGGGCAGAGGGTTTAGTTCGAGCAAAATGAACTGGGCGTTAGGAGCAAGTTTAGACTGACTCGAACCCCCACAAATCCGCAGCGATTTAAACTAAATTGTACTCTGAATTTACTTTGTAGTGGTTAAGAAAATAATCCCGCCCTTTATTCCCTCCCTTCCCCCAGGAGGGTTTATCGATCTCATCTTGTCCCCAGCCCCTGTTCAGCAGTTGGCAGAGCCAACACCGCTACGGGGACAATAAGATACTGCTGGTATCGCTTAAGGGACAAGCTAAGATCGGAGAGCTGCCGGATTGCAGCGATTCCTGGTACACTGCAGCCGTGAGGGATTTTAGGCAAATGATCGGCTGGGTGGGGGCTGTACCGGGGAAGAGTGCATTTCCACTTTGATGGAAACAACAGCGTGCCTTGATTCTTTGGGGAATCTTCTTAATAGCGAATTAGTGGCTGAAGATCCCCGGAGCAGGACCAGAGGGACGCTCAAGCCCGGGAGCGTGCGGATTTTCAGCATCGGCCTCTGTTTGGGTTTGTACACGTTCTAGCAATTAGCCAAATATTTGCAGCGGCAGTGAACTGCGGAGAAATCCTCAACCTCAAGTTGAGAGTTGATGGGCGCAAAACGGTGGCATTCGATGACCAGCCTGCATTTAAAACTGGCTTAAAATAAAGGAGGAAAACGGCAAAATGAAGCCACGTTCGCTTCAATGGCTCTTTGCCACCCCATCCTAGAGTTTGGGGATTTGCCTCCACCTCCCCAGGAAACCCTGGATAGCCCAAGGAACAAGGATTGACATTCAGATACGTTTGGTCACACTCGTGAAATTCCTGGTTTTCTGCTTCATTTAGATGAGTAACATTTAAAAACAAACGCCAGCACCGATTGCCGCTACCCACAACACTGTCCTGGCAACACGGGGCGATGGCGTTCGCTCCTCCGCAGGCTGAGCACACCTGAGAGGGTCAGAAAACCTCCCATTTATTTATTTTAACGGGACTAGAATTGCACTTTATGATGAAGGTGCAGAATCCAACTCCAAACTACCTGGGAGTGAGGATCCAACACCCACAGGCACCTTCGAGAAATCCCAACTTTCATTAACAAATTACAACTGAGCTTTGGTTCCCGCAGGCTAAAACACATCATAACCCCAGAATTAACTTCAATGCATTCACAGGATTAACGTTCTACCAAGGGCTGATAATTAAAAGAATCCTGATAAAGACTCTGCCAAAAATTAATTAATAAAAAGAGAAATAACATTGTAACGTTAGATCTGTGGTTTTGATACTCCAGCTCGCACAGTTAAACAAATCTCTTCCGCTCGCCAAAAACCCGGCACTTAAGTGATGTAGAAACTTTAGGAAGGGCAGTCAGCGTGGCTGGGTTGCAGAAGTAGAGCTTTTCTATCCTGGTTAGGCTCTGACATTTGAAATCCAAGGCAGCTGCTCTGCTTAGCTGGACCTCGCTCCTTCCCCCCTCTCCCAACAGCCCATCGCTCCCTCCCCGTTCTTTATTTTTAAACTTCAAGTTTTTGCAATCAGGAAAAAAAATGGCAGCCATTAGAAACACTAGTTAGGGACTTAGTCCAAAATCAATTTTAATTAAAAACACACCGCTTTAATGTTGAACACGGTCGTTTTTAGCGTCGCTGTTGGCGAGACGATCTGCGCAGCCTGGCCACCGCCGGTACGCGAGGAAGGACCCTGCTCCAGGAACAAGCCTGGTTATTAATGGGGGGGCTGGATGTCAAGCCTTGGGGTGCCGGGGAACCCTCCTATGGCTATCAGCCGTCTCTAAACGACGTTAGGGTCACAGCGCCTAACGACTGGATGTATTTCATTTTGGGGAGGGGGGATACGTGGGTGAGAAGGGGCCGGCGAGGCGGGCGTGGGGGTAAATAAACTGTAAAGAAGAGAGCCGTGGTTTTATGAGAGCTGCTGTGACCCAGAGTCAGTTGGTCACATGCAGCCGGTGCCCATTACCAAATCAATAAGCATTAAATCAACCTCATTTTCTACTATTTAAATTAACTATAACTGTTTTAATTGCAGATTCATAGCCTGCAAACTGCTTATTACGCTTTACATTATAGCTGAGATTTGCTTGCACGTTACAGACCATTGAGAGCACTCGACAAACCCGGCCCTGCTGAAACCTTCCTCCCCCCCCAGCCTTCAGCGTACAGGAGGAGACCCATTAAAACCAGGGGAAGCAGGGACGGAGAAGCAGGGAAGGGGAGGGAGGGCTGGGAAGACACAGCGTGGGAGCTCGGCACGGGGTAACGGTCACTGCAGACCGTAGCAGGAGGCTAGAAATGAAGGGCTTGTTCTTGCTCCCACGGAAGATGATGCTGCTGCGCCCGGCAGCGGCCGGGGTCCCGGCCCCAGGGGCTGCGGGTGGAGGTTGGCCGTTATGGGGGAGCCAGGTTGCGTGTGGTGCGCCTCGGGGGGCCGGAAAGCCGTGTCCCTTAGCACTCAGATGTGGTTATAGGGTCATAAATCCTCAAGAAGAGCCTGCGTGCAAAACGGCGGTGGCTTTCAGCAGCGCCGGGCAGGTGGAGAGAGGGGATGAGACGGCCCAAGGTGCCAAACCAGGCCAGGAACACGGGTGAGCTTCCTGCCAAGGCTGAACTCTTGGAGGCAGGAACGAAGTCCCAGGGAAAGCAGCATCGGGGCCAGATCCTGCAAATCGGTGCGGCACCCGGCAGGACGGAGCCCACCGGCCCGTGCAGACAGCAGCACGGCAAGGCGTGGGGCTTCCCCGCACCAAGGTGCCCTTGCTCAGGTCTTTATTGCATTTCTCCCTAATTTCCAGATTGCTC
Source organism: Mycteria americana (assembly GCF_035582795.1). Taxonomy (NCBI): domain Eukaryota; kingdom Metazoa; phylum Chordata; class Aves; order Ciconiiformes; family Ciconiidae; genus Mycteria; species Mycteria americana. The sequence continues at coordinate 2,596,203 of NC_134386.1, forward strand.
TCCAGCAAAGCACAGACACGTTCAATAAAAAAAACCAAACCCATCCCATCGTTAAGGCAGGAGCTCTTTAAACAATCTTCGAAAGTTTTCATCTTTCCCAGGGAGCGCACGCCCCGGTTTTGGCCCTGGACTTCATTCTGGCATTTTGCCTCTGTTGCTCTTGTCTTCTTCCCGTCCTGTCTCTGAGACAAGGAATAATCTCTAGGTAAACGGGAGTTTGTTAATTTTTTATGGATGTCAGTCTCTTGACATTAGTGCTAGATAGACTAGTCCCTGGGTCAGTGGCAATGACCCCAGCAGCACTAAAACATGCACAGAGTAAACACTCAAGGGTGGGCAGCGCGGGGTTATTCTACAGCGCGTTTGCTCAGCGCTGGCTGCAGCCTCCCCCTCGCTCGGCAAGGGGCTGTGGGCGTTCGGGGCCAGCCCCGCTCCCCGGTCAGCCCCTGAGACCGAGCCCCTCTGGCACGGCAGTCGGGCCGCGGTCAGCGAGGGGAGGGCCCGAGTCGCTTTTTGGAGTTTTAAGAGCAATGAGCTCTAGTTGACGGAGTTGGCATCGGCGATGAGAAGCCACCTCCCCAGCAGCGGAGGGTGACACGTGCCTTTCTTCCCCAGCTCTCCAAGGGACAGCTTTGTCCCCGTGATTTCTCACCTGCTTGTTTTTACGTCTCAGCTATGCACCAAGGCAAATGGACCACACGTTGCAGGTTAAGAGAGATCTCTGCCAAAGCCCCTGGTTCCTGTGCAACCAGCCGGTGACACCAGTGACAAAGCTGGGATCACTGACAACGGTGGTGCAACACTGGCCCAGGTTGCCCAGAGAGGTTGTAGATGCCCCATCCCTGGAAACATTCAAGGTCAGGCTGGATGGGGCTCTGAGCAACCTGATCCAGTTGAAGATGGCCCTGTTCGTTGCAGGAGGGTTAGACTAGATGACCGTTACAGGTCCCTTCCAACCCAAACTATTCTATGATTCTATAAATGCTTCCACGTAATGTCATGGGTACTCTTGAATCAAGCAGCCTTGAGTATTTCCTCAAGCATCATCCAACCTCCCATCGTCAAAGGAAGAGCTATCGTGGGAGGATATGGGCAGCACAAGAAAAAAGGTATTTATCGATGCTATTGAAAGAGGAGATTGAGGAGCAGAGGGGCACATCCAGCCTTCTCCACTCCCACAAGGACCGGGGCTGCGTGCACGCAGGAGTCCACACAGCTCCAGGATCTTCAGTTCACCATCTCACAGAATCAGAATCACAGAATCGTATAGGTTGGAAAAGACCTTTACGATCATCGAGTCCAACCGTAAACCTAACACTGCCAAGCCCACCACTACACCATGTCCCTCAGCACCTCATCCAAACGTCCTTTAAATCCCTCCAGGGATGGGGACTCCACCACTGCCCTGGGCAGCCTGTGCCAATGCTGGACAACCCTTTCCGTGAAGTAAAATTTCCCAATATCCAGTCTAAACCTCCCCTGGCGCAACTTGAGGCCATTTCCTCTGGTCCTATCACTTGTTACCTGGGAGAAGAGACCGACCCCACCTCTCTACCCCCTCCTTTCAGGCAGTTGTAGAGAGCGATGAGGTCTCCCCTCAGCCTCCTTTTCTCCAGGCTGAACAACCCCAGGTCCCTCAGCCGCTCCCCATCAGCCTTGTGCTCCAGACCCTTCCCCAGCTCCGTTGCCCTTCTCTGGACACGCTCCAGCCCCTCAACGTCTCTCTTGTAGTGGGGGGCCCAAAGCTGAACGCAGCATTTGAGGTGCGGCCCCACCAGTGCCAAGTGCAGGGGACGATCACTGCCCTAGCCATCGTCATCTCCTGAAGCACCTTCCTGCTGTCTCCATCCTCCTCCTCCTCCCCCTTGCACTACCGCAGTCCCCGACCATGAAGCTCCTGGCTCAGCAACTGGACTGGACTGAACCCCCAGCTCCCTAACAAGGTTTTCTCAGCATCACCAGATCTGACTTTTTTTTTTTTTTTTTTTTTTTTAATTTTTATTTTTGCCAGCCAGAGCACCCAGGGAAAGATCAAATGCTTAATGCTGGCATGCAGGCTGCCCTTCATGGAGAAAGCTGTTTACAGGATCTTGCTCCAATCTCTTGGGTCTGAATGAGAAATTTAATTCTGGGCTCCCAGATTTTCTATCTGCACAGCTGGCTCCGTAACAGGAATTCTGCATGCATGCTGGGTATAAGCCGGGACTACTTTAACATCTAATTTCAGCACAGCAAGAATTAGCTCATCCATAAATGACAGCAGGCCTGCAGCTCCTCTGTCCTCTCAAATGCCCAAAGCACAGATTAGCGATAAAAATATCTGATTTTCTAGATGCTATACTTGATAATAAGCTAGCGAATTCCCCTGGATGGATTTCTTAAACAGTCCCTTTTACTCAACAACCTGCCCTCCCCGAGAACCGTAGTTTCCAAGGCTACGCCAGTGGACCCCCCCCGTCTGTCCCCCCCAGAGCCCAAGGTACGGCTCCGCTGGGACGGTTAATAGCAAGGATTAGTGAGCTAACCAATATCATGACTCTCTCCCGTGTATTTCCCGGGTCTCCATTACTGCCCAGAGCGCTGCCGGAGCCGTCTGAGCACTTTGCAGTCATTAACGTCCCCCAGAGCGCGAGGGGCCGTGATCCCCATCCTACGCACAGCCACGCCGTGGCTCCCTTTCCAAAGAACTTGCAAAAAAATTCGAGGGAAAGACCTGCCCGCTGGGCAGAGCAGCCCAGCGCCCTCGGACTCCCCCAACCTCCTCTTCCTCGGGAGTGGAAGAAAAGAAGACGTTAAAAGGAACGTGTAAATAAGTAAATAATTATAACCGGACCGCAAAGCCAAAGAGACACCAAAATGTGCCAATGCCGTTCCGTGGAAGATGTTCCTATCCTATTCTCCGGTCTCTCAAGGCGAAGAGCACGGAGAAGACCCTGTAAGAGCCTCCTACAGAAGTCCCTCTTCTCCCATCACCCCGCTTTGCTCGAACGCTGTCTGCAGGCGTCGGTCCGAGGGAAAGGCATCCGCCAGGCTGGGCTGCATCCCAGGCTCGCTGGGAAACCTGCTGCCAGCAAGGGCCGGGGAGCTCGGCCGGGCACGGCGGGGAGCTCAGCTCCTGGGCAAGCAGGTAAGCGCTCGGCTCATCGTGCTCCCAGCCTGAGCGACGGTGAACAACGCACAGGACCCCAGAGGAAGCAGAGAAAAATGAGGGGATGCCCAGGGCTCTAATAGGGAGGCAAAGGTCCCCGCCCAGGTAGGAGAAAATGTGCAATAAAATTGGCCGATTTGGCTTAACAGGTAATTACAGAGTTAATAAAACCAGGCTCCTTGACACGATAGGTCCTAATAATACGGCCTGTGTCATGGGCACTAAGTGACTTTTTACTTTGCTGATCATTGATCCAGCAGACAGTAACAGCTCCGAATTGGATCGATGCAGCTGTCGCGGGCTGGCAGCGAGGCCACGCGCTCGCAAACCGCAGGACATTTCACATGAAGAAGTTTACTGCTCTTGCACTGTGACCTGTTTGGAAATGAAACATCTGGCCATTTACCTCTCCTGCTTTTAATACAAAGATTAATCCACGCTATGAACTATTTGCCAGAAAGATCCATTTTCTTTTTTAAAAAAGTCGCAGCGAGTTTTATTGTAAAGGGAAGTGGCAGCTATTCGTGTTTGTAAAGTTTTATTTTAACTAAAAAGTTCTGGAGTTTAAAAAAAAAAAAAACAACCACCAAAACTCGTACAACAAGCAAGTCTGGGTCAAGGACTACAACCTGACATAATCTCTCTCCATCCTACCAATTCCCCAACGAAAACTTTTTTGTTTTCCATTCGAAAACAAAACCTGAACATTTTTGCTAGAGAGACCGTTTGCATGGCAAGAGGCGTTTACCGCAGAGACGTTCCCAGCAGCTTGAGCACGGGCAACGCACCAGCCCCGAGCGCTTGCGAGGAGAAGCAGGTTGGCTGAGCAGCCCCGGGCTGGACAGCGGGCGGATGCTCGCAGCTGGGACCGCAGCCCAAAGCTGTCCCCAGGGCCGGGGCACGCGGGGTCTGGCCGTCCCGGGGGTCCCCCGGGGTCCTACAAGACCCAAGCCCCATGGCCACGGTCCCTGTGCCGAGGCGGGGCGCTCGCTCATTCCCTCTTCTCTGTCAGACACCGAATTTCATAGAAATTGTAGGAGATTAAAACCTTTAAAACAACTTCTGTTAAATTTGGCTGAAACGGGCCAACAGGTTAAAAAAGTGAGCGTGCAAGCAGGAACAGCCAGGCAGGTGGGGTGAGGGTATAAACTTCACCTCCCTCGGGAGACCCAGACAAAAGCAAAAATTAAAGCAGCAAGTTTCTAGCAGGAAGCAAGGGGTGCAGCACACATTTCTCCTGGTTTGATCTCCCCAGGTATGAATACCTGCAGGGCAACGAGCACAAGCAAACCTAGGACCCAGGCCACGGAGTCACCCCCGGATGGGGACAGGAATGTCACCGCAGCTCGGGGCCTCATTTTTCACCTGCCTCAGCGCAGCACACCTGCGGCTTGCAGCCCTCGCGGTTGGTATAAACTGCCGAAACAAAGAAATACAGCTGGATTAATATTTAACAGTGCCACCCGGCATCTTTAAACATTACACAGAATATATTTACAGCTTGCTTTAGTTACTCCGGCTCTAGAAAGTTTCCACAAAACCAGTCACCCGTGCTCTGCCTAAGTGTGCGTTTTGTGTTGCTGGGAAGAAAGCGATTCATCAGGAGCTGGAATTCAGCGTGGCCTCGCATGAGCAGCTCGAACCTGATGGATAGGAAGCACGGTCTGCTGGGGCCAGCACCAGACTGGAACTGGGGTGACTGGGCTCAAACATCTGCTCGGCTACCAAGTCCCCAACAGCCCTGGGCACATCGCTGAGCCTCCAACGTGCCTCTGCTCCCTGACCGTCCCACGGGGCACGGCTCGTATGAAGAGAAAGAGGCTAAAACAAAAAGAGAGGGGCTCCTAAGGTCCCTGTAACTGCGTAGCGGATTGGGAAAAAGAGGAGAGCCGGAAGAACTGCCGGCCCGGCTGCTGCATGGGGGTTGATGGGGAAGAGGTCCCCAACTCTGGCTGAGTCACCTATCGCTCCGATCCCCTATCAATGAAATCTCTTTAATTGTGTGGAGCTGGCACGGTTTCACAAAACAGCTTGGGCAAAACCAGGGAAGGAGCGGGCCCCGGTTTAGGGAAAGAGCTGCCCTTGTTCTTGACCGGGCGCCGGTACCAGCCCTCCTGCAAGGCGAGGTCCCGTCACCGCTTCAATGCTGCAGCTTTTAAAACAGCCAGGCGCACGTTTCCGCTGCGGGGACTGCACTGGCTTGGGGAATTGGGATTTTTTGGTTGATTTTGAGAATTTGGATCTCACAAGCATACCACAGTTCCCATCCTCAAAGGCAGGACAAGCACCAAGTTCTCTTCTGGGACCCAGAAGCAGCAATGTTGCACCGAGGCCAAAACACAAAATACTTCAGTGCAAAGCTGCAGTCTGTAACTTTTTCTGACTGGAAGAGGGAAAAAAAAGTATTTCAGCATCCTCTGCAGAATAAGCGCATGAAGCTAAACATATGCTCGATAAACACATCTCCCTGGACCAGACACATCTGTCTGGCTCCTGAATTAACAGTTTCTGAGCCTGGTTGGGATAGGTGACTGACTCTTAGCCATTACCTCAACTATTTCCCTACAAGAAGACGAGCCTGTCAAATTTTTACAGCCTCATATGTAGAGAACAGATACATGCGCGCACACTGCGGGACAAGAGAAACGAAAAACATCCAGTTGCTTCTTTACAAGCATTCCCACTTTAACTAAATATTTGCAATATGTTTATACAGAGTGAGCTGCATGACCTTTTATAGAGCGAGCTGAACAAGCGTTAGCTCCACAGCCCTCGCTATACGCCAGTCACCTACAGAGTCCTAGGAACCATGTTAAAAAAGCAGTGATTATCCCCCCTGCATCATTTAATCGATGAAGGAAAGGCAATGACTGCTCTTTCGAAAACATTGCCGAAGATTCGTCTAAGTCGTCTTTTTTTGGTTTTTTTTCCTGGCTAAAAGACTTCTGAGAGGCACAATAAAGTGCAACACAAATACCAAAAGGCTTTCAAATACAGATTATTAACTGTGAGCAGACTCCAACCAGGCATGTGCCCAATATCAGATGTAGTTAACAGGGACAGTTAACCTCGCGTGGAAACTCTGCGATCTGATACCAAACTGGTTTAAAACCAACCAAGTCGCCCCCCACATAGTTTTGGCTTTCTGTACCTTTTTTGCATACAAAAGCACATCATTTAAGAGCGCCCGTACAAGGGAGACTGCACCCACCGAGGTGAAGGGATTGAGAAATTGGATTCAAACGCTCTGGCTCCATGGCTGGGTGCTCGGTCAATCAGCAAGCGCTAGTTCAGGGTTGTGCAACGCAGCCTTTGACTCGCACCCTCTCGGCTAAAATTGTCGTGGAGAATTTATTCCGTTTCCCCTTAAAGGACTCTTCCCTTCGGAGCCGAAGAGTAGACCTTGGTAGGTTTGCCTTGCCGCTGACATGGCCCTTGCTTGCTGAGAACTGAGGGACTGTCAACGTGCTGCATGACAGAAAACGCAATATCGGGTATCGCACAAAAGGACGGTTAATCTCTAGAGTCCTTCAAACGTCTTATAAAAACTCCCATATATAAATAATACCGGTATGGAAGTAGAGGTCCCTGCAGAGATCAGGGCCCTATCACGCAGGATGTTTTATGTACACGTTGAAAAAGGCTGTCTATATTCAGAGGAGATTATATTTTAAACAGAAGATAATGAACCTCATTTTGCAGGTGGGGACAGAGACATAAAGATAATTTGCACACACAGAATCCGTTGCTAAGCCAGACGCTGCGCTCAGATCCTCTTATAGGTGCGGTCCACTGCCACAGCCACCAAAGCATCCTTTTCCTCCCTCGCTCAATACTGTCGTGTAACGTTGCCAAGTTCCTCCGGAAAATAACCCATGCTGTTATGTAGCTAAACTGCTATTCTGGGGCAAATTCTCTGCTCGGTGGTACCGGTGCAACCCTGCTCACTTCAGCCTGGCTGCAGTGGAAAACCAGGCTAAATTTGGCCCTCGGGCACCTCCAAAAATAATTGGAGGTGAGAAAAACACAATAGCAACATGCAGCTTTTAAAAATATACATAAAATATTTAAAAAAAAATAGATAAATTATATATGTGTATACAATGCCCAGAGATGCCTCGATTTATATGATACGGTTTCCTGAGAGCAGAACAGCTCCAGGCAACAGAAATGAGAAGTCAAGCTGAACAGCAATACTGTATCCCAGAGATTGTGACATCTTATAACAGGGAACCGAGGTGCCCCTGGGGCACCCCGTAAAAATTATTACTGAGCAGCAAAACAACAATGTAAGTTAATATCATTGAAATTAACAGTAGTTTCCTCCCCTTGAGCACACGGAGAGGTATAATCAGAGCGAAAAGGGGGGAGGCGTGTGTAAAGAGTCAAGCGGTTGGAGCGGCTGAATCGCACAAATGCTTTGGAGAGACTTAAAACCAAAGAAAACTATTGCAGGATTTTGGACTGATGGGTTTAAAATAAAAAAAAATAAAATTTAAAAAAAAAAAAGAGAGCTGTTTAAATGATTGCTCTATCTCGCCTTTGGAAGCTTTAAAAAAGAAACCCTGCTTCTTCTTTAACTACATTTTCCTCCGTCGAGCCCAAATGTGACAGTAGGGCTGCTTGCTGCTGATGGAGCTGCTCGGTTTTCCCTTCAGTAAGGAGATAGCAGCGTCTTTGCAATATTTCTAACAGACACAGGATTTCACACGCATCTCATCTATCAGTGAGCCCCATCCCAGAAAAAACTTTGGTCCAGAAATGCATTTTTGCATGCTGTAACCCCTGCTGTGATTTATCTGAACTGGATTACAATAATTATATTAGTACATACTTCTAAAGTGAGCGTAGTTAGACCAGAACGGATCTGGTTTATGTTGGTACAACTTGTTTACTTCCTCTGGAAGTATTCTGGTACCAGTGCCTCCACGTGAACGGGTCGTATGTCTTAATGCATCGTTAAAACAGTACGGGAGCGTGCAGACGTGCCTTTAATAGATGGAGGCTCTGACTCTTTAAAAAGACAATCCCCATTCAAAAAGTACTTACACACATGGTTAAGCCCCGCTGACTTAATTTGTTAAGTAAAGGCTGTTTTAAGCATATGCTTAAATATTTTGCGGCAATTGAGGCCACAGAACTTGGAGTTGCTCTGCCGAGGAGGACCAGCCGCGTTAGCAAGGACCGCACGTCGAAGAGCTGCGTGGACCGGGCTCTGTGCCGGAGGAGCAATGCCTTATTAAACACTTACGACGTGCAATTAAAAAAAAACAACCCAGCCAATCCTTTTAAGAAGGGGAAAGTCACTGAGGATTAAATACGATGACTTGAAGAGCAACTAAATCAGGGAGCAGTTTGCTTTGGCTCTACGTCCCTGGCCTGGCTGGGGGCTGGCTGCTCCGTGCCTCGGTTTACTCCCGCCCCGAGGCGGTGGGAATCACAACCCTGTTGCCTCCCTCTAACCATCACCCTAAAAATCCCTTTACTACAAACTCCTCTTCTTTAAACACACGGATAAGAGACAAAACATCCTCTAGCGATAATGAAACAAAAGGGAAAATACTTGGAAATTCAAAATGAAGACCGAAAGCCTTTCGTCATGTCCTCCTGCTGAAGTTCAGTAATATATGAGGCAAATAGGGTAACATATCGCAGGCATCCAGGACATTTGTAATGCCAGGGTCAAAGTGCCATGCACAGAATTGTGCCTTCTCCCTCCGGGCAAAAGTCTCCCAGGCAGATTTTCAGCTGGTGTAAATTGCCCAAACCCCCTAATGAAGTTATGACAATTTACCACAGCTGAGGATCTGTTCCTCTAATGAAGAGAAATACTGGGAGGAGGGAATGAATTAGTTTTAAGTAAAGAGCTCATTGCAGAGCACGCACAAACGTCTTTAAGAGATCCCTAAGAACCGTTCCCTTATCTAAAGAAAGGAGAAAGAAGAACGACGTCCCTTCCGGAGCAGCGGGATTTTTCTTCTCCCCTTCAGCTGAAGGATGGGATTCAATAAAAGCTTCTCAGACATGCAGGGAAAAAATGATCTACAAGTAAGCAAAGATGTAAATAGTATTAAAAAAGGGGCTTCACTTTTCTTCTGGGCTGTGGGTTGTTTTTTTTCCTGTTTCCCTCAAACAGGAAAGCCAGCCACGCTGCCCATATTTCACTCCTGACAGTCCCTTCCATCACTGGAACAATAGCCCTGTGCTTCTGACCAGGGTCACAACCACGCCGGCACTTTCCCAACGCCGCCGTATCGACAGAAAACATCAGTCTCTATCTCCGATTCTCTTCCTGCGATTCTCTCGACACGGCCCTCTCTCCAAGCCCTGGCTATTTCACGGAATATCTACAAAATCCAGGCAAAAAGGGATCCGAACAAAGAGCGCAGATGTAAACCCTTTCATCCGGAGACGGTCTGGGCAGCGCGAGTTCGCTGTATTACAGCCGAGATCCTGTATTGATCTATAGATAAACTGTCAGGGAAGTAGCTCCCTTCCTTACAACCCACTCCCTATAAAAATAAAATACACCGTCGCCATGTATGGAGCACATATGTCCTTTCCACATGGGAGACCCCGTTCCCTGCCACAGGTGTCCTGAGGCCAGTTGTAATAAATACAAGTATTTCAGCTGTACGAGGAATAGCGGAGGCTTACGTATTCCCGTCAACTCAGACAGACCGGAGGAAGTCAGCAATTGAATTTAAATGAATTACGCCTGTAGTAGACTATGCGCAAGGTATGAAATACTTGGAGAGTAATGGATGGGCAATATTTCAGCCACCCCTGATGAGAAAGAGCAGGAGATTTGAGCTGGTGTTTTCAGACACCAGAGCAAAATCTTTTGGGGCACAGAAAAAAGCCGGAAAGAGGGTGGTAGGAGGCAAAGGATAAAGAGAAATAAAATAACTCCTTCACGATCCCTGTCTGAAAGCATTGCATGTTTTAAAAGCCCAGGAAAAAAACCCCAGCAATGTTAAAATATATTAAAATAAAAGCCACGTGACGCAAAAGCTAACCTGGCTACCTTAAATTCAGCGTTACTAATATTAACAAGAGCCTGACGATTTTAAGTCTTGATTTCTTAGCGCTCATTTTTCTAAGCTAATCTAAGTTTTTTGAATGTCCACCTCTTGTATTTTCGTAAAGGAAGGAAGGAAGGAAAAACGTCCAAAGCTCTTCAGCTGAAAGGACTTTTAAAACATCTGTCATCGTAAATGTGTAAAACAAAACCAGGCAGCAGTGAATTCTCTGTCTTTATTCACTGTGCTACCCGGCAGAGGCAAAATTCATGCTCCGTAAGTTTTTCTAGGAAGCATTTATAGCAGAGATTTTTTTTTTTTTTTTTTTTAAATTAAAAAAATTGTTTCAATTAACGCCAAAAAAGAGAGAGCGGGACTAAGTTGAGGATAAGTCTGAAAAATGCCTCTACTTAGCAGACTTGAAGCATTTTTTTTCCCCAACCGAAATGCAGATTGCAGCGATGAGATGAGTGAAGGGGATGCAGAGAGAACACCTGAAAGATCCGCTGACAGCACTCGTGTCGGAGGTGCTCGATGGCTGTTTACACCAAGTGCCATCTGGCTGTATAGATATAATAACAATTATTCCATCGAGGTATGCAGCTCTCTAAATCATATTAATATACAATGATTCCACTAGTCTTATAGGACTTGCTGTTTCTGTGTGCTCCCATTTAACCTGGGTAATGCGCTAAAACAAGCCTGCCTCATCATTAAGAATTGATTTTTTATTTATGTGAATGTCGCTTGCAATCCCATGATATCCCTTTGTAATTCAGGAGAACGGGGGCTGCATCCCTGCGTTAATCTCATTTTATGGCGTATCTTTAAAAATTTGCAGCATCTTGCTGCATTTGGATATTTATGTTGAGATTTGTGTCCTCACACACGGCTGCTGTTTTGCTTCGGAGATCTATTTCACACGGCACTGGCGCAAAGTATCTAATATACTTCATTAGCTATATTACATCAGATAAGGGGTTTATTTCTTTAAATTATTTAACCTTGGTAGAGCCCACTGGGACCACATAAATTACAGCCCCACTAATGAAAATCATTAGTTAGGCTATGCAAAAAGACAACAGGAAAAGAATTAAATATCTTTTAAAATCAACTCTTTTTTATATTTGAAATCCAATATATTTGATAATTCAGCACAATCATCTGTTTTCCCACATTGGTGCTGATTAGAGCTCGATACCGAAACATCTGAGGCAGCTATATAGCATTTTTGCAGAATATACTTTTTTTTTTTTCCCTCCCATTTCTGGACTCCTTTGAAAAGCTCCTCTGACGCCTTCCGAAGTAGAGCAGACTATTAAAGACCTTTTTATCATCATCAGTAGAGGCAGAATTTAGTTCCTAATTACAGAAATAAATGTCAAACACTTTGTGTGTCTTTCCTTGCAGCTGGAACACGTGATCCAGCCACGGCAATCTGAGATCGTGGAGCTCAGCCCTTAAGGATGGGCCATACCTGCTCCTCCTGGAGAAGACCCCGGTGCTGGAAACCCAACCGGGGTCTGCAGACGGCAGAGAGAAGAAGGGGGAGGAAGCCAAATTAAGTACGCTTGCTTCAAGTTGTTATCTGAGCATTAAGTAATAAACCCAGCACATTTAATTTAGGCTCTCCCCCACTAAGTATCTCATGGGGGACATCTTTAATAACACCTTCCACCATCCATATCACTGTTACGGTAAATGTTGCTGCATTAATTCAAGTTATTCATTTTTCGTCCGTCTTTTGTAAAGCAGGGTTGTGAAACTCGCTGTTTGGGGCGGCGGGTTCGGTCGAGCTCTGCGCGCACTGAGCGTCACGACGTTTTGGGAGGGTATGAGGAAAGACACCAGAATTTCAGATGGATTCTCCAGAATAAAGGCCATGGAAGCACCACCTCCCCATTTTTATCTTTGGGGTTTTTTTTTAAAGGAGTTGAGAAGAGTCAAACAAACCCCACAACTCATCCAATTGACCCTAACAGGGGTCGGGAGCAGAAGGACTCAAGCCCAGAGCAGGTCCTGACTGACGTGGTGGTACCTTCCCAGGGCTCTTGTGCACATCCAGCCCACCCTTAGAAGAAACCATCAGAGACGTGAACCACAACCATCCTCCTCCTCACTCCCAGCAATCAAACCAAGCCACCTTCAGAAAGCCACAGCAAAAATAAAAATAATAAGCATGGATGATTTGGATATGAAAAATACCCTAGGCTTGTAGTGCCCTGGAAGTGGAACCACCTCCCCAAGGGATAAGCTGGATTTATGAAGCTACAGAAGTTTCTTACGGTCTACAGGGAGGCAGGCGCGCGGCTCTGTAGGTCGGTCCTCTTGGGCCACTGGTGACCATTTCCAGCACACGTGAGCATCAGACTGGGCAGCCCTGGGACAAACCAAGAGCCCCGCAGCTTTTCAAAAGCCTTAGGAGTCAGATAAACGTATTTTAGAAGGGGTCAGAGTTTGGTCTGCTCTCCTGGGCTTTGCTCAAATCCGGAGCAACTTTACCGGAGTAAAACTGGACCCAAAGGAGACTTCGCCCATCACCTCCAGGGATGAAATTGGAGGTGGCTGGACCCTCATCTCCAACCGGGCTTTGGATCACGCTCACACCGTATGTAGGATCACGCGCCCCTGCGACCCCTATAAAACCCCAGGTTTAAAAGGGTGATTTAAGAACGGCAGTTCAATTTCCCAGCTCCTACAGATTTAAACTCAGAACCTAGAAGCAGCCAAATGCGTTTTCCCCGCTTTAATTACTGCACCTTAGTTTGCTTCAAAGGGCTTTCATTTTGTTGTTGTTGTTGTTGTTGTTGTTAAACCTGTAAAATACGCCCGGCGTGGAGTTAATTTTACCGTTCGGCTGATAAACCATGAAAAACATGGGGTTTGCGATGAAAGTGCTGACAGCAACAGTAAAGACAGAGCACTGCCATTGGGTGTTGCTGCAATTTGCCTTCCAGGGCTGTCTTTGAAACAAAAAAGCTCCACACGCAGCATGCAAAGAAGTTACAAGTGTGTTGGGGGCTCGGGGCGGGGGGAAAGCACATGTAAGAGGAGAAGGGCGGGTGGCAACGGGAGCGGGGCAAACTGCAGATCAATCATTTATAATTAACAAAAATCCGATCGGTGCTTTAAATAGAGATCAATGTGTTGCAGGCTGAGTGGATTGCGAGGATGTATTCACCTTCTCGTAACTCTCCTCGCAAGCTGTCACACCTACAGAATCCCCATTTGTTTTGTTAACAAAGCTTCAGGGGGCGCCAGGCTCTCATTGAAATTTCATTAATCTAATGGAGTAAAGTCCTATAGAAAAAAATCAAATTCTCGTTGGGCGAGATGGTACCTGGGAAAGATAACCTCTGGTTGAACTCCCCGACTCTGATCGCGCTGCTATTAGTCTGAGGAAATAGACAGCAACTGGGATGATTACAGCCACCGGCCTCAACATTTCCCCCCCCCCCTTTCTCCCGCCACCCCCTTTCCTCACCAGCGATTTCCAGCACCGCGGGCTCAGCTCCGAAGCCGCGCGACGGCGGAGGGAGGTCGGTCCCCGCGAGCTGGCCCGGGAGGGGGACGGCAAGCGGGGTGTGCGGGGGGGCTCTGGACACCTCCCTCCCAGGCGGACGGGGCAGCAGACACCACGCGGGGATTTCTTTTTAAAAGTTATTTGGGGTGAGGGCGGCAGAGTAGGGCAAGAGCCGGCGTGCGGCGGGCGATGCCGTGTCGGGTCCTGAGTGTATCCTGGAGGTGCCCTGCCTGTCCCCTTGGCTGGCGCCCACCATGCTCAAACCACGTGCTGTCATCGTTCCTACCTCTAATTTAAAAAAACCCCCAAATTTACTTCTCTTCCCCGTGCCAGTCCGCTCCTCAACGTCTCATTCTTCAGACCCTTAAAGATTTTGCTAGAGGTTTCCAAGGGAAAACCGCTGCGTTTCTTCCGCTGCTGCATGCGTGACCTTTACAGACAGGACGAGCAGCTCTTGCTAATTTTTTGAAGATGTTGTATTTGGAACATTCCAGGAATCCCAACAACTGGAGTAATACAATCGCAGGAGATTCTCAACTTTCAGTTCACACTCCTCCCAAATTCCTCGTCCCCTTGTTTGTGGGAAAGAGCAGGAAACTTGAATCCAAGGGAGGAAAGACCATTTAAAAAAAAAAAAAAATCTCACGGTTTTCTGAATGCTTGGGATTGCACTCAGTGCATGATTTTCAGAGGAACTCGGCACCAGTTTGAATGAGATTTCAAGTGAACGGTTATAAAGATGCTACTGAGCACAGACATATGTACAGCTAAATTCTGCTACCCAAGCGGCAATTATTTTACAAATTCTTTTAAATTTATTGGAAAAGTGAAATAGTCCGTTCCTCCACTCTCAAATCACTCATCCAGGTGGCTTATAAAATCCAGCTGCAGCCTTTATTTTGGAGGACTTGTATAAACCAAGACAACACTACACTTGCCATCTGTGGCGCGTGGTTCCGAGTCCTTGGCCAACTGTCAACATGAAAATAATAAAATAAAAATCATGCCATTATTTCAAATTAAAGGACTCCTGCAATAAATAGAGCTTTAAACAGATCGGATACGGAAATGAAAACCTGAAAAATCTCATCTGACTGAGCATAAATTTAACTTCATCGGATACTGTTTGTGCCACTTCACCCACATCACTGGATATAGCTATTTAAAAAAAATGTAAAAAGTATATTTGCTTTCTGTTTACGGTCTAAATATACGGTGCACTTTAGTGCCTTCATCTGAAACTGCCACAGGTCTTTGGGGTAAGCTGGTCAAGCCTGCGCTCTTCTGGGAAGGGCACCTACTCCCTTGGTGTAGATGGAGGAGCTGAGGCCGCCATTGCCACGCTGGGAAGAGGTCCAGGACCACCCGATCTCCTCCTCTGCTCTCGGGACCTGAAGGGTGCCATGCACAGGGCTCTGACACTGAAAGGTGACAGGTCCCACCTCGCCCTTGCACCAGTCCCACCGTCGTGACACAGAGGTGCTGAGGGCCCATCTCCTCCTTCCGACGTCGGCTGTTGACCCCCTGCATAACCTTGTGGCTTTTTCCCTTCCAGCCTTCGAGTGCTCCAAGGTCTTTGCAGCCATCGCCTCCCTCCAGCCCCGACGCTCACCTCCCCAGCTCGACCCATCTCAAGCCTGGTAACCTAACCGAGCTCTGCGTGTGGTCAGAGGAGAGGGACAGGTACTCCTTGTCCTGAGACAAAGGAGATCGGTGGTACCATGGAAGCACCCACCTCCTACTACCGACGGCACAGAGCCACGTGGCCGCAGACTCGGGCGTTTGGATGGGTGTGCTCAGGTGAGCAGCATCTCATGCTGGGACTTCGCGCTTCACCTTCAACAGCCCAACGCTCTCCTGCTCTTAGCAGGTAAGAGCAAACCAGCTCAGACCAAGTTTCCCAGCCCATGATGCTGCATCACTGCGAGGGGACAAGATGAAAAATTCAGCGGGGAAAAAAATGGCAAACTGAGGGGGGGGAGAAAGGAGAGGGGAGCGGGTCGGCCGTGTCGGCTGGCACGGAGTGCCCTTGCAGAACGGTGGCTGCAGGACGGACGACGGCAGTGGGAAGGGACGCAGCCAGCCCAGGAGGGGAAGGCAAGGTGAGCTGAGCCAGCGGAACCCCAGGCTGCAACCGGAGACGGTGCCTATGGAGGATACGGCGTGCCAGGGCTGAAAGCTGAACATAAGGAGCCTGACGGAGGACGGGGAGGCAGGCAGGGATTCAAGGAGAGGGCAACATTGAAAGAAGGCAAGAGGGGATTGCGGTTTTGGCCATACGCACGTTACTCTCCCCGCTGTCCGTACCTGGCACAGCTCTCCATACTGATGGATATTTTTCCCACGTGTGCCTTGCATGCCCAAACCCCTCTCCTTTCACAGGACGTTGCTTGTTTGCTCCTTGCTCTCACGCACACACAGACGCTTCCTACCATGGATCCACCTGTGGAATCAGCTTCCCGTCCTCCATCCCTTACCCCTGTTTATTCGCTTACGCTGTTTCGAGCTATGCGCTGGAAGTGTCTTTACCTTTCCGAGCCAAAAGGGATAAAGGACAAGCAGGGGTGGGAGAGGAGGAAGGGCGCTATCAAGTTAGGATTCTTCCAAGGGGGAAAAAAAAAGTAACCTTTGTTTAAAGTACAGCACCTTTCTGGGCATCTGTCTCTTAGCAGAGAGCGAGCAAGTCTGGGAGTGAGAGAGATGTGCGCACACACACCCAATTGCAAACACACACACACAGATGAGCCTTCAGGGAATTGTATGAACTTTTGAACCAGAGATGCAGAGACAGAGCCTAGCCTGTTCCCACTTTAATAAACAATTTTTTTTTCTTCAATTAATTAAGGTTTGGAAAGAAAAAAAATTGCAGAAGAGAAGTAATTTAGCATGCAGCGCGTACTTTACAGATGGATCCTACCTTTGGATGCTTATTAAATCTATGCATGATTGCGCTAGAGAAAATTAATCGCATTGTTTTTCACTATTCAGAGGGGTTTGCAAACAGCACAGAAAATGATGCAGAGCTCCGATTCCCTACCCCCCCCCCAGCTCCCCCCGTTCCCACACTAACAATAAGGACAGCAACCTCATTCACGCCCTACCCGCGCCCTGCCAGAAGGAGCACGCTTTGACCCAGACTCGCCGCACGACCCACTGGCAAGCAAGCGTTGCTTTTCAAGACTCAAAAGCCCCCCTACCCAAATTTCTCACTCCGTGGCCTCTGAACTATCCAGTTAAAGAGTGAGGGGTTTTACTCGGACCCTGCTGGGAAGAAAGAGCTGACCGACTGTTTGGGGGTGTACTCCGGAGTAAAACTGCTGTATTTGACCTTGCTGAGTTAAACCCCAAACCTCCGGTCCTTTGACGATGGAATATCTAGCTGAAAATACACAAGGTATTGAAAGAAACGCCCGGGGAGCCACGAGAGATCTGCCTCCCATCAGCCTTAATAAAAGCCTGGCGTACTCTAGAGGTGGAGCCCACCTCCAGCATCCTCCTCCCAACCTCACCCAGGCTGCCCCAAAATGAGACTCGTGCTCAGCTCACAGGGACCATGCTCTTCTAAAGGAGTCGAGAAGAATCACTGGGTTCTCCTCAAGTCACCTTGAGGTTCCTTCTAAACCAAACCCTCCCAACCCAGCTCCGCTTGGCTGAGTTTTTAACAGGACTAGCTCCTCATCAGAGCCAAACCCACCATATTCAATTAAAAACCCCAAAACACGTTTGAACCTGGGTCTCAATAGGTCAAGAAGATCATAGTCCCTTCTTTTTCTCCTCATTTCTCTCTTCCTTCCTACCGCCCATCCCACCTAAGAATATACAAGAGTCCCTAGCTTTGAATCCCATGGACTGGGAACTGGCAAGTTTTATAAGCAATTCAGGGTTTTAATGGTATCTGAAAGGAAAGGGGGAGGGGAAGGAGTTGGCCCAAAGAGACGTAGTAACGTCAGGAATTTGATAGAGGAAGCGATGCTGAGGTGGGTATTCCGAGCAAATACTCTTCCTTCCTAGAGATAAGTCCCACGAGAAAGCAGGACCTGGGAGGATGCTCAGCTGTAACCCACAAAACCCACTTGGTTGCATGTTGGTACTAATGTGCAAAAACTTCTGGGTGCTCTGCTAAATGCCAACCAAAGAGGAGAGGCCTGTATCAGCGTTTCACCTGGGCTACACCTGAGGAAAATTACGGAGACTCGTCAGGTCAAAATTTGACATTAGGAGCAACCATCAAAGAAGGGCTCCTTACCCAATGCAACAAAAGAGCGTAATGAAATAAGGGCACAGGGTGAGGCTTCTCTCTCACCCGGATTTTGACATTCCTAGCAACCGTCTGCAATTTCACGCTCTGTTTTACAAAAGTAGAAACCGTTAGCCAGAAGCTACTTGCCTCTCACGTGCTCAAATGGCAGCTGCAGAGCAAAGGGAGGCAAGCAAAGATTCGCGGCATATTTTCAGCAAATGCTGAAAACCCGATGTCAGGAAACCAAGCATGCAAGAAACGATGTGCAGGACTGGGCTCCAATTAGCTCTACCTGGTACGCACAGGAAAAACACACCCACGAAATCACGGGCAGGTGACATAGCCCGCTGGCCTGGGCATGCAATGTGTTAGGGACTACAAGGTGTTTAAAGATGTAATATAACAATGACTTAAGTTTCTCTGATTCAATTCCATGTCCTCCACCTCCACACGCTCCGCAGAACAGAGATAATTCCTACCTAGTCTACCGGCAACACCACAAGAGTAAAAGCAGCAACGTTTGGCATACGTAGCGTTGGCTCCTGCATGGTCATAGCCAAAAAACCTCATCCGTCTCGGGCACAGACGGCAGAATTCCAAAAATCAGCGTCCATGAGCAAAAATGTGCAATTCCCCGCTCGTACCAGCTGTCAAGCGGAGAGGTCAGCGCGATGAATGCCCGCCTGGCTCACGAGGCAACGCTCGCTCTGCTTGGGTACGGAGCCTGCCCCGGCGCCGTTACGTTGCCGTAAACCTTGACGAAAGTCTGAAAGTCGGAGATTTTGTGCCACGTGTTTGCCTGTACCCGGAGCCGCTTCAGAAAAGCCTCATGCTCCAGCGTTGCCCAAACAATTAACTCTCACGCTCAGAATAAGGTTAAGATGTAGAAAAACAGCCACTAAAGAACAAAAAGACGACCAAAAGGATGGAAAAAACGCATCAGGTTTTCATAGGGCTTTAATGAAATGAGTGATAGCTGGGGGAATAGAGGAAACTGCAGAGAATGAACTCCAGGAGCTGAAGAGAGATGGAGTCAGGACTCCAGGTGTTCCTCTAAATTTTGCTGTTAAATCTCTTTCATCTCAGGCAACTTATTTTCCCCTCGCAGTTTCTCTTTTAATAAACCAGAGGCAGAGATACTACGCTTCTGCACAGGAGAGAGTACACAAGTGGTCCGATGCTTGTCAGAAGAGCATCGCGTGAGATCTTGCCCGCTCCCAGCAGCTCCGCTGCCTTGGCAAGGGCACATTTCAGACATGGATCCAGCTGAGATGAAAGCAGAAAAGGCTTTTCTTGGTATGGAGTACCTACAAAGGGAGTTTTCGCAAAACACGGTCCTGGCACTTTACAATCCACGTCCCAGCCTGCTTTACGATAGCTTCCTGGCATAGTTATGCCCTCATTATGACATTTCAGTGCATTAAAAATACATTGGGCAAAGCAAATAACTTTAAAAAAGCAAATTTTACCAATGCGGAGCTATAACGTTAATCGCTGGGCTCGTTCTACGTCTGCTGCTTTCCTCTCAGCTATCGCTAGCACATCTCCAGCCGTAAAGGCAGAGGACAAAACAAATGTCCAGGGGTTCTGGCTTCCTCCCGGTGATAGCTCACGCAGCCGAGAGCACCACGCACACAGAAAATGATGCTACCGGTTTTCTTGCGTCCCACTTTTCTTCCAGAAACCTTGAAGTCCTTCAAATACAAACAGCCCGCGTCTTACTGAGCGCGTTTGTGCTTTCCTGCATGCCGACGGGAAAGATTTGGTTTCTAACGGATATAAGAGGAAAGAATATTGTGGAGCTGTTAGGGTTTTCGGTTCATTTTATTCCAAGTTTCTTATATATTCTACTCTGGCGGAGGTACAAGCGCTGACTCTACCAGCCCCATGTGGCGACAGACATCGGCGAAGGACCAGCAGTCCCTTACTGTGCTCCTTGCATAAAAAAGGTCTCAGTCACACAGATTGCAGTTGATTTGCAAAAGTTGTTTTATGTTACGGTTACAGCCCTATATCTATTAACTTCTAATAATGGGGTTATAACAACAATTTTTAAAAATAAGACAATGAAGTCATACTGATAAAATAGGCCATAAACAGGGATCTATAGCCTGCTTATTGCTTTGTAATGATGAAATATGACTTACTCTCAGTTAGCTAGAAGCAGGAATTTTTTTTTTTTTTTTAATACCGCATCTATTAAATAAATTATCGGTAAGTTCTGTTGTCTGGAAGACACCGCACATCACTGGAACTTCACAATATGACCCAGGTGGGGAACAGAAATAAATAAAGCCCCGCACCACTATGGCACTTTCCACCCAAGGTTCCCAGAGTATTTCAGACACTGTGAAGCTTGAAAACTCTATGGCAGCGTGTCCGCAGACGAACAGATGCGATGCAGAGGGAAGATGCAAAGAGGTTCTCTTGCAGGTCAAGCAGAACCACGTAAAAGGTAAAAACAGACACTCCAGCCGTTAATTCCCGTTCTGGTCCGGACCTCCAGAACCTCTCGGTCCTATTTCCTCCATCCCAAGAGACGTGCGGGGACGCAGCTGCCATTCCCTGGGTTCGCGGCAGGGTGGAGGATTGGTCCACGTCTTCAAAGGCATCACCGCGACCACAAAAGCACGGCTCTCGCGAGCCCAGTTCTCCCGAGGCAACTGTGGCGCTGGGATGAGGATCAACATCACCCCCAAGGCCTTTGGCCGAGTCGATAACGCCGTTAGTATTTGTATTTGCATTGTTCAGAGCGAGTGAGTATTTTCACAGCTGTTCCGAGGTCTTTGGAAGTTGCAGTCAGGCCCTTTAGACACCTAAACTCAGGAAAGCAATTAAGCATATGCTTACGTGTGGTACTGATGACAAATCATTTTCTGTTCTGGAGCTTAGAGAGGGAGAGACCGCATAATTATTTCCAAAATAACTTCAACAGCAAATGTTGGCATTTCTCAAGTTCAAAAAAGCTGAATCAAGACCTCTTCTGGGACACACGGAGACTGGGGGGTCACCAGAAAAATCAAGGGAAAGACCTGAACGTGGAGACGCTCTCCTTCCAGGTAACATTCATTTTGTCAGCAACACGAAACCAGGGACATTCCTTGGATTTGCAGACCGAAACCAGCACCAGCTCCAGCCGAGACAGCTATGGGGCAGGGATGACCGAAAGCCCATCCTTGCTGCCCGACTCCAGTGAATTGACCTTCCCAACCCATCCCTACCTGCGCAAGACCTCTTTACAGTTTGGAGACTTTCTGGTGCTACCGAGGCAGGTGTTCTTCACCCAAATTTAGCCTCGTAGTGCTGGGCATCACTCAGAATTACAGAAAGTTTTCTCCTTTACCTACAGAGCGCGAGGAAAAGACATGGCGCAGAAGTGAATCGGCCAAACGGTCATCGAGGGAGGATGAGCCCCAAACCAAAATAGCGACCGTTACGTGCACAGGTAATACAATAAATACGTCTGCAATAATAAATGCATAGGGTGCAAGTGCACGATTCCAACTTGAGTATATGGAAATTATTCCCGCACGGAGATACAAACGCTCTACTGAGCGGTTGCGGGAGCGGCCGCAGTTGCCCCTTTTGAAGGAACTTTGTGTCTGTGCTGGGCTGGGCTTCAAGCAGAAGCGGCCGCTGTCAGGACCAGCAAATACCAACCGCCTTCCCCAGCGCAGCGCGGCATTCCTTCAGCCTTTCGTACAAAAGCACGGGAAGGGCAACGCGTCCCTTCCCCAGCGCAAAAAACCGCAATTGAAGGCCCGTCTCCAAAACCCACCGCCATCCTGAGCTACCAGCCGTCAAACCCGCTGCTCATCAGCCCCTCAGCCCCTCTAATGGCAGCGGCCAGGGTCAGCCCGGAGCCCAGAAATCGGGTCGTAGCTGCGTCCCCGTCAAACTTTTCAGGAATTTGTACGTTCACGTGGGCCAGGTACAGCAGCAATAACCACCACCACTTTATACGCAGATGCGTAACAAATAAGTACCAAACATTCATCGCCTGGGAAGCTCGAAGCTTTGCAAAAATAATAAATACGCCCCAAAAGATTATTGCTATGAGGCTCATGGGGAAACTGAGGCACGACGGAGAGGAGGGCAGCGACTCTGCAGCAGTCCCCACCGAAGCCAGTGGCAGAGGCAAGACCGGGGACCCATCCTGCCCACCCGCACCCCAGCACCCATCCTCTTTCTCGTGGCCCTCGCACAAGCCGCCGACACGGAAAAGCTTTTCGGCGGCGGGTTGAGAGGAGGGGGAACGAACCCGACTTTTCGCATCTCGGCGCGAAGGTGCCCGAGCTGAACTGCCCGAAATAGAACCAATTTGTTGGCGGATTTGAAGGGCTGGGGGGAAGGGGAGGATGGAGGAGGCCTGGACTATCTTTGGGGGTTGCCATGGCTGCAAGGTCATCCTTCCAGACTTGGCTCTACCAGCAGAGTTCAGACGGGTCAGCGTGTGACCGGCTCAAACCCCGAGGTTAAAAGTTCAAGCAGCGAAGGAAAAACCAATATGTCCACGCAGAGTATGCTGTACAATTTATTTCAATTTACATCAAGCCATGCATATAAAATTTAGATAAATTCTATTCAGATCTGATGTTGCCTGACACACAATGTATGCAAACAGATGTCTTTGGGGCTTTCACTCAGCTTTGGGGAGGAGACAGGGTGCTAAGTTAATATATATTAATAATATATAGAAATGTTTAGGTGGGGGGCTTTTTATTGTTTTACAGAAAAGAGATTTTAGCTTTAAAAACGCCGGATTCCCTTCTCCCGCTTTTAATTTCCCCCCCTTTTGTAATTTCCCGAGCTCTCCCAATCCACCCGGTGTCATATTAAGAAAGATAATGAGTATTTACAACTGCAGCCCTGCTTGTCACTGCAGTTATAGCCTCTATTTATATCCTGTGCCACTTTCGCCGGATTCCCGGTGACTGATGGGTTTGATTTATATTTGAATGCGGTTCCCCCCTTTCTCGCCTCTCCTTGAGGTCCCACCTTCGGAGCAAAGCGGGGCGGCTGCGGCTCGGCGCCGTGGCCACGAGATGGCTCCTGGACCCCTTCTCCGGCTCCTGGACCCCTTCTCCGGCTCCTGGACCCCCTTCTCCGGCCACCGCCGGGGTCTGCACGGGGTCCAGAAATGCACCAGGACCCCAAGGGGCCGGCACCGCCGGGAGCCCCGGTACGGCACCGGGCAGGAGGGAGAGCCCCACACTTCATCCGAGCGTCAGCGTACCTACATCTACGCCCAAACTCCCCGATAACTGCCTTGTGCCGCTTTTAAGAAATAATAGGAGGGGGAAAAAAAAAAAAAAAGAAAAGGATGGAATATTATTGAAAAATTAAAAAATAGCAGGGCACCCGAAATGCCGGAGAGAAAAGGTTTCCCGTGGCTGCACAGCAGAAAAAAGTCAAATAATTTTTTTTTTTTTCCCTAATTATTAGCTCACCTGGGTGGGGTTTTTTTGGGGGGGGAGGCTGGCAGGCAGGAAAAAGAGGAGAGATGGGGGGGGGGGGGGGAATAAAATAGATGGGTGCCAGAGGATGCTAGCGGGCACCCCTTTTCCCAGGGGGGCTGGATTAGACCCCCCGGCCGGGCGGATATGAAAAGTTGTGGGGCTGGGCCCCACCGAGCCTCTCCAGCGAGGTGCTGGAGCTTCGCCCGAGCCGGGACCGGCAGTATGAGGCTGAAATAATAAAATTTGAGTGTTCTGGAAAGACGCTGCAGCCTTTTAGGGAAAATTAGCCAGATTGTTTCTATAACTCGTTTAATGAGAAACAGTCACACTTTAAGGGGTGCTTGAGTCGTCGACAGTAATGAGAAGCTGCTGCACTTCGGACGAACGCTGCAGTTATTTTCCAAAGGGCACTGGGCTGTAATAAGTACGTATGCATCCTTGCATCTAGCAGCAGCTTCCAGCTTCCCAAGATTTTATATATATATATTTTTTTTTTTTTTTTAACAAAATAGCCTGACTTATGAAAAGCTCCTTTAGCCTGGCAAATAACCAGCAAGCTGTTAAGCGCATTTTGGTAAGGCAGCAATTAATAAAATCAACTTGCTTGAAATAAAGTGGGGTTTTTTTTCCTTTTCTTTTGCTTTTAAACCAGTGTCTTTTAAGCTGCTTTCAGTGGTAAAAATTACGCTTTCAGGTGACCAATAATTTTCTAATAGTCACCTTTAGCTTTTCTTCCTCCAGAAAATAATGAAAAAAATCATTTACAAATTCTTTAGTTAGTCCCATAAATTTGAACAAACCTACAGTCAGTTTTCTGTTGAAGTAAGACGACCAGAATTTCATACATCAGAATATAAATCCAATTCTCTTTACCTGCCAGAATTTCCTCGGAGAGCAATTTCAAGGTCACAAAGAATGGGCCAAATCCTCAAGTCTTTATTCAGTTTTATTTAGTAATTATTCTGACTTCGCCCAGAGTTTTGCCCGTGACCCGCAGTCCATACAAGTAATGGTTTAATAAAGACCTTGGCGTATTAAGGTAGGAATATTAGGTCAAATGGCAATCATCCGTCCGAGCGCACGAGGGGATGTTTGTGTTACAAATGTACGTACAAAGCCTTCCACATGTTCAAAGCAGTTCCTTATTCCAGGACAGGAAATTAATGATCTACCCACTTTTCAATGACTAAAAACGAGGGAATAAAACCATTTCAGAAGCCCTCAATTTCTCGATATGTACAAAGTGCCTTATTTTCATCATCCCTGTCAGTTATGACAACTGCCGAGTGGACAAATACCAGCTTGAATTCTGGCCATTCATTTCTATTCATGATGATTTGAGCAGAGGCTCAACTGCCTCAAAATATATATGAGTTCCGTTTGGGGGGGGTTTTTTGGTTGTTTTTTTTGTTTGTTTTTTTGTTTTTGTTTTTGGTTTTTTTTTTTTCCACGGAAGGAACAATAAACTATAAAAACGAGACAGGAAGATTTCAAGATGCTTCGCAATGGTTACAGCTACTGCAGTTCAGGCTCCGGTTCTGCAAAACGGACATTTCCACCATTAAAAAAAAATTTAAAAAAAATAAAAAAATAAAAAGCATTTGCCCTCTCAGCCCCCCTCCTCTCCCAAGATACGCCGGTCGCTTGCTGGAAGCCAAGTTGCAAGAAATAAGATTTACTGCAGCAAGAAGCTTTTACTATATTTGTAGCGAGTGTTTCTTTTATATCAGTTCCAGACTCCGGCTCACAGCATCCCTTGCAGAACAGATGTCCTGGGGACGCGCAACCATTCATCCTAACCACAGTTTGGGGGGTCAGTCCCGTAGGAGCCGACAGCCAAGAGGGCTCTACAATTGGCATGAGAAATCTACTTTTCTGATGAGCCGGAGAATAATATAAAAACGGAGCATTGCTGTGAGCAAAAGACGCTAATTTGCTACACTACTGGATGCGGCTGGGGAGAGGCGGCGGGGGGGAAGAGGGAGGTGGGGGGGAAAGAGGGGCTGGAGGAATAAAATTCCACCCAGTTACAGAATCAGTGTTCGAACCTGCTCCCAGTTCTTCATCAGCATGAAAAATTACAACTGTAACCAGATTTTTCTCTGTCGCCGGCGTAAATGTGCGATTACAGCTGTTCATATTTTCACTCTAATGAAGGGTTGCACATTTAAATGGTAAGATTTATTATATATTGTATACCGCCTATGTACATGCAAAACTTAAGCGACGCCTAAAACGCTGCTTGTTTATTCTGGCATCAATTATCATTTTTCTCAATTTTTAAATAATAAAAAAGCCCATTTCGGCACAGACGGGTTTCTGTTTCTTCTGAAGAAATAAACAAAACCTCAAAATACAAAGGGCGGGGATGGGGGGGACGGGGGGGGGGACGGAAGGAAAATGCAACGATGGGGACTGCGGGATGAAACGAAAGAGAAAGAAACCCCATCGGAGAGCAGGACCCTTCCTCATCCCGGCAGAAACACGGAGCCGATCGCCCGCCCTCGTTTGCTTTTTTGCAGAGAAACCGATAGGAGGTTGGGTTCATAAACAGGTGAAATGATGGAGTTTATTGCAACCAACATCAACACTGAAACTAAATAACTGTGTTGCCATCTCGGTCCCACTGAAAGACGGATGGTAAACTTGACCTGCCGCTGGTACTATCCGAGTGCCATTTTTTATCGCCCTTGGCCGCCCCCCCGGCTGAGCGCGCTGGGTAAATGCCTGTGCGTGGTCAGGTCAGGCGCGGGCGCGGGTGAAACTCCGTTCACATTTGCATACAGGCGGGCTTTCACAATGAAGACCCATCTGTTCCCGTCACCGAGTACAAATCGAGTGTCACCCAACTCGCTGCAAACGACAGCCGCACGGCCATTAGATGGAGGAACGCTTAGCTCAGGTTACGGATATGGAACTGCTGATTTGGGTTTAAATACCTGATAACTGAAGACTTTTTATTACATGCGAACAAAGAGTGAACCTTGAACTGAGCACCAGAGCACCCTGCTCCCCCACAGACCCTCCACCCCGACACCCTCGCGCTCCCACCCTTCACCCTCTATTATCCACACAAAACCGCTGTGTATTTTTCCGGGCACAAAAAAAAAAAAAAAAAAAAAAAAGAAAACCAACAAAACCCAAACCTAAACCAGATTGAAATGTCACAAAACAGATCTTAACAGCGACCGATGACATCAAATTTATACAGAAGATAGGACGGGTGCAATAGGAAAAGGGAGAAAAGGATCCGTGGTGTAAACAGAAGGCGAACTCTGAACTTTGCACGCCCTTTGAGGTCATTAATATTGTTGCAACGTTGTTCCTTGAACTTCTACTACATTTTGCCAGGATGGAAATATTTGCAGCTCGGGTTCAGCAGGGGTGAGGCTCTACCCTCCTCGTCCCTCCAGCCACCCCTCCCAAATCCCGGCTCTGGTCCCCAGCCCATCGGCGCTGCTGGCGGCGAGCAGGAACGGGTCAGGACCCACGTCACCCGTGTCACCGCGTCCTCCTCCGTGGCGTGTCCCCAAAGGCGCTAGCGCTGCGCTCGCACCGAGGCCAGCAAGGTCCCAGGCCAAGTTCACAGGGAGCTTTACTGGCCACGCAAGACGCTTTGGGGGCTGCCCCCGTCTCTATCCGATTTCGAGGTTTTCTGGGGAGCTGCTTTGGTACTTTTCCCCTTCGAGTGAGGGAAGCACTAAACTTCTGTGGTTTACTTTCAAGATGAGGTCAAACGGCATCGTTTTGCGCTCAGAACGAGCCTCCTGTCCCACAATTAAGCCGTTAGGAAAAGCAAGCAGTGAGGCTCAACACTCATGCAAGAAAAACAGGACGATCACCACCGCCATGAACCCCTCCTTGTTTCCACAGAGAAAAAGGGACGACGAGCACAGCCGTATCCTCCTGCAAAGCCACCTCCAAGCATCAGACGCAAACTCCTCGGGCCCAAACGTCAGCACCGCACGTTCACAACCCGGCTGTGGCCAAGGCACCACGGGAGCCCGGCGCAGCCGGAGCAAGGAACGGGGCTCCAGCCCCCCAGAACTGGTGCACTGCTGGTTTATTTGGTGTCACAGTCAAAACTCTTTCCCAGGTCACGCAACGATGCCGCGAGGAAGAGGCCAGAGATCCTCACTTGTATCGTAACTATTAGCCCACCTTTCTACACCTACAGGTGCCATTTAAAAACAACCTTGCAAGGGCAGCCATGCCTCTTTTTTTCCTTACGCTCTTTTCTCCCAGGTCCAAGAGCACCCAAGTGCTTCCCAGCTGGGCTACAGGGAAGTCCGCTCCTGCCCTCCATCAAGCCAGAACACCCGCTGGCATCGACAGGAGTCACGTATTTACTGGGAGGAAAACAGACCATTTCAGAAGCACGACTAGGAACGCATTTTCGGTCCACCAAAGACGTTTATGGGAAGTTGAAATCTTGTTCAATCCCCCAAGACGGGCAGTTTTCCCCTCCGTTCGTGGCCCAGCTGCCTTCCCCTCTCTTGAAAAGTTCCCGAAAACAAAGTGGGCATTTGCATATCACAGGCAAGGCCCTTCTCGGGATGTCACCGATTTGCATGCAAGGTGGCTGCATGCGGCAGCGCGCTCCGAAGGGAAGAATAAACCAACTAGGAAAAAAAACCCATCACACAAGGTTTACCCTTCTCTTGGCTCCTAAAGAAAGAAAGCCCCATTAAAGAGCTGTCACTGTTTTAATTCCAGTTTTCCTACAGGGATATGATCCCATTCCCTTCCCCAAAAGATAAAGCAACTCGTCTGATAGAAATATTGGCTGCTTGGTGTGCGTGGGTGTTGTTTTCTTTTTTTTTTTTTGTTAGGAGTGAACAGGAACTGAACCTTGAACTTCATTTACCCTTTGAACTCGTTACCTTTAAACAAAATTCCCCATGCTTTCCCTCTTCAAACAAATTTCATCACAATTACAGTCCCTTCCACTTCGCTTAAAGATATATAATCATTGACTTGACCTAATTACCTGGTGCAGGCCTTTCTCTACAAGGTGAAAGCCATATTGGTGTGAACAGAAGCTGACCCCTGTATTCTTGATACCCCAATTTTATTCTAATTATTGTATAGGAGGTTTTCCATCTTCCTCTGTCCTCCTATTCCCTCCCCCCAGTTGCTATTTTGTTGCTGGCGCATTCGGTGATGCCCTTTGGGTTGCGAGCTGCCTGGAGACAGGCTGCAAAATACATCTCATGTTGAAAAGCACAGGTTTTGTTGGTTTGGTTTTTTTTTTTTTTTTCCAAGCTCCCCCATTCAATAGGGAACCAGGAGATTCAGCTCTGCAAACGGCTGCCAAGAACCGTCTCCCACGGAAGCGCGCACGGCGTGTACCCTTCACCACGACGAGCACGTGGGCTCGGGGAGCAGCGTCGGACCCCCACAAAGTGACACCCCACATCACAGTCCCCCTCCAGGGAAGCCTGGGCTGTTTGCATACGGGGATTAAAAGCTTTACGCTACCAGGGAACGGGAATTTTGACGCGGAGATTGAAGCCAACGTTTCCTCTAACGGCAGAGCAAGTTGATTGCATTGAGAACGTAAGCACAAAGAATTGGGGTCTGCATGGCCCCGCATTCCCCCGTTCCTCCAAATCCAAGTGAGGAGCACCTCGCCTGCGAGCCAAGGTCACTCAGCTGCCAAGAATCCACGTTTTCAGCTAAATGGTATTTTCAGCTTCAACAGAGACAGTATGGCAAACCCAGGACTCACGTGCACGTCACACTGTTGGGTTTTCGTCCCTTAATTCGCCCTCCCAAACTGCAACGGAAAGTTGGAGGGTGCTGGGTTGATCCTAGCCCGACATTACCTCTAACAGCCGGTGTGTTGGAGTCGAATCACTTCACACTCCTCTAACATCACCCTTCTCGTCATTCTTTACCTTGTCTGTTTGCCCATTCCAACTGCAAACTCTTCAGAGCTGTAACTTGGTGCAAAACAGCTTTGATACTGGGGTAGTACCACAAAATATCACCGCAATAAGAATTAAATCATCTTCCAAAAGACTAGGACAAGACTGTTGTACCTTCTTGTATAAGGCTGAGGTTTGCTGTGAATCCTCACCTTCTCTGAGGACGCTTTTTCCCTTAAAATAAAATTAAGGTGCAGTGAGAAGATGGAGCTCCCCACCAATGTCATTAGCCTGCTAATTTCTGATGGCATTGAGAGACAGAGAAAGGCTTAAATTACCTCTGCAATTCAAGATATTTCCCTCTTATTCTTTAAAACCAACAAGAAAAATCTAACAAAACCAGCTCCAACATTAATAAAGAGTCACAGCAATTGACAGGCAGGGTCACTGAGAAATGGCACCTCTCTAACCTTCTCATTTGTCTTGGGCAATTGAAAAATAATTAGCAATTGCAAAAGGGTTCAATACCTAAGAGTAAACAAAGGGAAAAGGGTTAGTCTAAGTCATGGTCCCATGGCCTGGGGCAGAGCTTTTTCTCATCCACAAGGTGAGCATCCCCCCCATGAAAAATTAGCCGAGGACTGGCCGGGAAGCGAAGGGGAGGGCAGGTGTGGACGGTCAACCGGAGCTGCTCTTTGCATTCAAATCCCTTCCTGCTCCTTAGTTTTATAGGCACCACAACAAAAGAAGAAGCCGAGACAGAAAGAGCCAGCACCGAATTGCGCAGATAGGTGGTGCGCAAACCTCGGTTCTGTGTCAAAGAGGTAGTGCATCCATTTGTTATGGTCTCTTGGCGAGAAAGGCCATGCTCAGATGCCCTGGAGCTCCACTGTAATAAATAGACACTGAAGATTAAAGGAGCAAATCCTACCACCTGCCCCAAGCCTGAACCCACAGATTTAGCATACTGGGGTACCCAAGAGGGATGGAGGCTTTGTAGACAGCAGAGCTATAGCCATTTTATGGCAGTTTCTGCAACCTCAGGGCTTGTGCCGGTGCCCCTGGCTCAGACAGCTCAGCTCCCCTGCTGATCCGTGAATTCAGGGGTTGAACGGGAAGACCAAGGGGGAGGGGGGGAAAGCGGTGCTCGTCCCCGTCCCCAAGCCTACCCCAGCCATCATGGGATCAAACCAAGGAACCAAAACCCAAAGTCACCATGGTCCGCACTATTGTCCTCCTCCTCCCAGAGTTCTTTGATCAGCAGGAAGTTTGCATATCAAAGAAAAGAAGGAAAAGAGAATATTCAAATACCATATTGTCTGGCCTTACTTTCCCTTGGTAGGGCTGGTTAGTTTTCCATTGTAAAAGTTTGTGTGTTTTTCAATCTTCTTGCTTTGCTTTTCTGTCGCTTGGGGTTTTTTTCTTAAACAAATTAAGAGTGGCTTTGCAAGACCTTAAAAATTGAAGCATTTCTGATCAACTTATTCCAATTGCATTTGAAAAGAAAAGCTTATTTTTGGTTTGGTTGGGGTTTTTTTCCCCCACTAGATTTCTCCTAGACTGGGGGCAGAGGAGGGATACAGAATTTTTCCTTGATTCAAAATAAGATGCATTTTTTTCCCCAGCAAAATAATTGAAGCTGATGGATCTGGTCCAGCAGAGCTAGCAGATCCAGGGAGACACTCAAAGCAGAGGTGGAATTTCTACCTACAGATGAAAATAAAGCAACTTCAAATCAACCTTGGCAGAAAGCAAACTGGAAACCCGTCGTAAGAGCAGCGTCACCACCCTGACGTCCACTAGATAACAAACATAGCTAAAAGTTGGCAGCGAAGATTTCTCGCCTACTTGGGAGATGCCATTAGAACCCGAGGGAGCCAAAGTCATGTTCTGCTCCTCGATGGCTACAGAGATTACTCAGGTAGCCATGGGCTTCCTAGACTAGAGCTAGGGCAGGGGTATGAGCATGGAAAGGGGTAGACAAATGTACCCATCTATTGTTTTGTATTTCTAAGGTTGTGCTTTCCTTCCCACCAATCTCCGCTTGCATGCAGTCGTAACAGGAATTACGATAACAAAGCTCCCAAACTTACCAAACCACTGGCCTTTCCTTCTGATCATAGCTAAAAATACAGAGAGGGCAATAATCAAAGGTAGCACCAAAGTTTAAAAATACAATACCAAGGTGAAGCTGAAAATTGCTCTGGCAAATCTAATGTCACACTCATGAAATAATGGAACAGGTTAAAAAAAAAAAAATCAAAAAGGGACTAAATGACTTTATGAGCACCTAGGCTATAATTGCCTTCTTAGCAACAAGCAACCTTTGGGTTTGTAAAGAGCGAATGACCTTAGGCACATACGGTCAGCCTTTCTGATCAAGCTACAAAATTAGCAGACGAAGGGTAATGTGGAAGATGCAATATATCTAGAGACTTTACTGAGCGTTTGATGTGGTGCCACAGCAAATCTCACTGAAAAAATTAATTTACCTCAGCTTGGATAGAAGCAATCGTCACAGACTGAAAATTGGCCCAAGGGCCACAGACAAAAGCTGGTGATAAATGGCTTTCTGTCACATGGGGAAGAAGCGTCTGTGTTGGGGTACTGCAGGGTATTAGTCCCTGTTTTATCTAAGGCAAGTAAACAGTCCATTAATTCAATGAGCAGGAAGATACTAAATTAGGTGGTAATGCAAATATCAAGTGAAAGCAGAGGAAATAATAGTAGGGGACACAGAGAGGTTAGGAATACGGATAGAATAATAAAATGAGATTCATCCTACTAAAGACTAAACTAGGGTAACAAAAAAAAGTAATCCAGAGCACATCCAGCACCAGGGAATGTTACGGAGTAAAAGGGGAGAAAATAAGAATTTGCAATGTAATTGAGGATCTCAGAAATGAATTGGTCGCATGGGGGCGAGGGACCTCTGCCACTGGGCGAGAGTAGGGGAGTCAGGATGACGGGAGGCTTCTTCAGCAACGATGCAACATCAACACAGGCTAAACCCCAACGCTGGCTCTGGCCCGAAATCCTGGCAACTCACACCGAATACACTGGCCACAGGAAGGGTGTGCACAGAAGCAGGATGGAAACCATTTCCCTCCAAGGTCAGGGGATCTCTGAACTCATCCTGTAGTCCCCAGCCCCCTGGAATAATTAGGTCTGCTTTGCAGCATAAGGGTATGCATGAAGTTTAAGGAAGCAGAAATCAAGGTAGACCTGAAAGCTCCACTGAGCCAAAGACCTCTCCTGCAGATGCCCACGGCCTTTGGGGGACAGCAGAGTTCTGTCTTCTTAGGTAACTAAAAGTGAGTAAAGCACAGATACAAGTTATGGGGTGGAGAGCACCACCCTATATATATTTTCAAAGATTGACACCAAGCGCCTGCCTGCTCTAAATCTTCCAGGAAAGTTCATCTCTGTCATGCGTGTCCGCTCCACACACCTCATGCATCAGGTGTTTATCAGGAAAGGCAGAGTGCTTCCAGGATTTGGAAGGAGTTCAGAGAGTACAGGGAGCTTCACTCTGCTAAATTTTGTCCTCCCTTGGCTTTTGTGACTTCTTCGCCCACTGCTAGCACAGCCCCTCCTAGGCATCTCTTTCGGCAGGCTCTTGTTGCCCTCAACGTAAGACTGTCTCGGCACTGAATGCCTTTGCCCCAGATACCATCAGTTTAAAGTTAAGATCAACTTTGATTTCTTCCTCCAAATTCCATCATTTTTGCTAATGCTTTGATCCTCTGCAGAGTGATGCCAGACCATTCTCATTTACAGCAGATGGCCAAGTCTCATTACTAAATTCAAAATAGCTCTTTGGCCAGAGAATCCGAACAAGGTGTTTGGGGCTCCAAGGCATTAAGATGCCACTGCTACCTACGCCACAGGCTCTGTGCTGGACCTGGGTCAAGCCATTTGCACTCCACCTTGGCCCCAGCTCAATGAGAATTATTTCCTCCACTCCAGTGGATGAATCTTGCTTTAAAACCAGGCTAATCCTCTCCTCCTGCTACTTTGATTTGCCTAGTAAGCTCTTTGGGTTTGTCCAGGCAAGGAAGTCAAGGCTTCTTTCTCCAAAGACTACCCAAGTGCCAGCAGCATCTTCGCACGGCTTCGCTGCTGGGAAGGTGCCATCGCGAGGGCAACTTGGTTAAAAACTGCAGCTGCAGAGCTACAGCCCTGGGTGATGGGATGTTTCAAGGAATTGATCTATCTGCCAGAGCGTTTGTTCAAGCACAGGGTGAGGGTGGGTAGAGGAACAGCGGCAATTCACCAATTTCAAACAGCAGCTCCCGCTTTAACCTATGAGTGCAGGAAAAAAAATAGGGGTGAAGCTTTGTAACCAAATAAAGAGAGCTGTGAGCTCAATAACAGGCATTATCCTATGGCAAAGATTTTGTTATTGTTGAGTACTGATTCCTTTATCTCTCGGAGACAATCAACCTTCAGCCAGAGGAGTCTAACCTTAAAACCTCATAACTCAATTTTACATAGTGTTAAAGTTTGGGGGGATATTTGTCAGTGCTGGAGCTGATACAATCAGTCTGGAGGACCCTAGAACAAAGAGCAGTGGGTGAAGAGCGTGTCACCTCCGCGCACATTCGTTTCCTTGATGAACAAGGAGCTATTAGTTGGCGAGAAAGCATTATCAGGGTGAAGGATGATGCCGATTGTTTCGGCTGCTCTTCCCGTGACACTGGATTAGAAGAAGTCCCAGTGTTTGCTCAATGCCCCACCGGCTCTGCCCCCGCCGCGCACAGGTACGCGTCCGCACGCTCGCAGCCACCCTTCAACACAGACCAAAAAATCAATCTGGACACCCAATCTCTTCCAACTGCCACATCTCTCCGAGGGTTAAACAATAAAAGTTTAACTTGTTTTAAGAAGTAGTTCATCACCGTAAGCCTTAAACAAAGCCACTCTTTAAAACACACGTGTGCGCGCACACACACCAAATGCCTTCCTGCAAAATGACAATGACGGAACATCCAGCGTAGCCTCTTTGCTTGAGTAAACCCACCAGCAGGTACAACAGCACGAGGAGAAGCTTCCTGAATAAAGTTACACTTGACTCCTTACCTTTAAAGGAGAAATGAAAGAAATGGCAAGAAGAAGAAGAAGAAGAAGAAGAAAAAGAGGCCTTTTCTTCCCTTCAGTTGTCCTTTAGCGCATTGCACTTCAGAATTTATTATAACCAGTCTTTAAATGAAATTCTTCAGGACAGTGGCTTTATTTTTGCACGTAGTGATTTTCAGCACTATATAAGCTGAGTAATAATTTAATGTATTCCCTGTGGCTCACATGGAACCACACGTTTAAGCACATGCTTAAGTCAGAATGAAGTCTGTAGTAGTTTAGCATGTGTTAACGTATATATAGCAGGGGCTTTTATTGCTGTCCAGACCATTTCTCTCAGCTGGGAATTTTGTATTTCAGAACTTGTTAGTGTTTCGAGATTGATCCTGCAAGATACGGGTACAATCATCATTATTCCCGCGAGCAGTTCCACCCAGGTGAGCAGCCAATACTCGGAACGTGTTTGCGGGATGAGGCTGTCTTCATTGGGAACGTCTCTTGCTTTTCCCCCAAGGGAGAAGGGCCCCGAGGCTCTGCGTGCACACGTACCGGGAACACGGGGAAAGCACGTGTTGCGTTTGCCTTTTTGTCCTTGCGTTGTCACGCAAATGTGTCCCTCAGAGGAATGAAGAGAAGTTTACCCTGGTTTCAGACAAGTCACCTTGTCATTCGAGAGAGGAAGAGCCTCCTTCACCTCCTCTGCTGGTGACCTCATTACACTCAATATTCTAATACGAAAAAACCAAACCCCAGATCTTTGCTATAACCTCAATACATTTCAAGTGCGTATCTAGAGCATCTCTTACCCTTGTTCCTGTTGAAGTACGCACGCAGAACCCACCAAATATTTTATCTTACTATTCATGTGCTTGGTGAAAGAACGTCGAGTCTAGATTTGCTGTAACCCCATCAGGACCGGTGCCAAGCACGCTCAACCCCGGCACTTCTGCAAGGGCAAGCCACCATTGCCCAAGTCACGGCGAGGTCCTGGGTGCCAGCCGGGGGCTCTGGGCATCCCCAGGCTGCTTCTGCAGGGCCACAGGCCACCGACCGGCTGATCCAAAACCGGCACCTGCCCAAGCACTGCACCTCAGCATCCTGCCCTCCGAGCATCCCTCCGACAGAGAAAACCCCGTGCAGGTCAGCAATGAGAGACCGTATTGCCCGGTAATTTAGGAAACTAGAATCACTTCCTTTCAAAAAAGGGCAGAAGAGACACTGTAATGAAGTTCCACCCCGACACTTTGTTAACTTACATTTCCTGCATATTGATCCCTCTGCTGGGGAGAATATAGAGACACAAAGCCTGTACGCCTTGGATTTACATACTCATGAATAAAAAGGCCTTTAGGAGGCGGGTGCGTAAGTTATCCCAGCCCCCAACGCAACAGTAACTTGCGCATTGATAATTCACGTGTGTTTGACATGAGGAACACGCAATTCGCCACGAGAGGAAGCTCCATCCCGGCTCTTGACAGCTGCCACACCACCCGGGACCACGCACCCGACAGCAGCGGCTCAAAGGCGCCCGCGCACCGAGCCCCCTGCTCCCGCTGAAATAATCTACGGGCTGAGGGCATCCTCCGCTGCAATTAATTTTAAGCCGCGATCAGAAGCCAAGGCTGTTTTCATGCAAGCTCACTGTTGTTAAGCCGCTTACTAAAAAAATCCAAGTAACACCTTGTCGTTAAAGACTGTCCTCTAGGTATGGAAAACAAATCTATTCATCTGATCCTGCACTTATAAAGCAATACAAAGAAAGTTTAATTATGCTTTTTCCCTGTCGGCAAACAACGAAGGCGGCAGGATTTTTGCTTTAGCAAAGCTGCATTAATAAGTTATTGGCATTTCACTGACTTCTAAGCGATTTGAATTAGGACTCCTGTCCGGGGCCCCACAGACCCACCAAACTGCTGCGATTTTACACCACATGTTCCATAACATTTTTGTTTTTCTTAAGAGCTCTTGCGATTAAGGAATTACTTGAGAATCTCAGCTGAAAAACCAAACAAACATCCCAGTGTTTGGGCAGAAACCTCCTTCCAAACCACAAACTGCGGCATGCAACACCCAAAAACCAAATCACAAACATGTTATTTTGTGTAAAAGTAACTCATGCTTGTAAAGCCAGCGCTTGAATCCTGAGGTTGACAGTCCTCAATTGCAAATAACCACCATGAAATCGAGTCCCATTTAGATGTGGGAGCTTAAGGGATAGGCTGGACCAAAACATTTCGGGGCCCGATCTGGTTCGTGGCAGGATTACGTCCCAAAAGAAGCGCTAAGGGACCACCAGACGGGACGGTCCTAAGAGATCCAGGCCGCCGGCCCCACGCAGGGCCGAGCATCAGCAGGGACTCGCCCTCCGGCCCTCCCGCCAGTCAGTGCCGATGTGTTACGTTTCAACACTTTATAAAGAAGGACTGCTTTTACGGTGTGCAGGATAAGATAAGGGGGGAGATTAGACAAGACGCAAGGCGCTTGCAATCGTCCAGTCTTCCACGGACACCCTTAGCACAAGACCAGCCTCTCAGACCAGCTTCCAGACGTCTCCGCTTGAGGAAAAATGACTTTGAGCTTAAAACGGGCACCCACAACAGTGCGGGCGCAGTCGGCTGCCCTCCGGACTAGCATCTGCAGCTCGACATGCCCGGCTGATGGGAGCTGCAGCCACAAGTCAGATGGGATTGCTGCAGCAATTACTTGCGCTACAATTTGCTGCAGCTGTAAAATCCCAAATGAGAACATGAAGCCACTTTGGGTTGGGGTTTTTTCTGTTTGTTTGTTTTAAATGAAAGCTGAAAATCTTGGTAGCATTACTCTCGCCGCTGCTTGTTCTCTAAAAAGGTCTGAGCTCTCCTATATAATTTATGCATCTATTTCTGGCAGCCTGCAAGCAACCCACCCTCCTCCTCTCCACCCTGAACAAATAATCCTTAATATAGAGGTGAAGCGAGTTGTTCTGTATAAAATATAGCCAAACCTTTTGACCAGCCAGAGTACCATTCCAGGAACTTATTTGCACAATGCCAGAGACATTATCACACTGGGCTTGAAAGCGCTAATGTTATGGTGCATTTCCATTCAGAAAACGATAAATCAAAGAACATGAGCTCTGTAGCTTTAAGGGAGTCTGATTTCTTTACAAACTGCCACACAGTATTAGTAGATATTTTTTAGAAAACATGTTGTTTTCTTATACATGGATTTGTGCCTGTTCTCCTCCCCTTGGCAAAACTCACGTTGAACTGGTCAAACCTGCTCCCGGCCGTGGTGAGGAATCAGGAGAAATAACCGATCCGTGTTTTATTTAACCTCTCGCTCCCTGGGCTCGCTTGGATGATGCCCGAGATCAGAAAGGAAACAAGCCAGGAGAAACCTTCAATGGCAATCGCACTCGTCACCAACCCCTTCCCCAAACGTCTCCTACGCTGTTTCATAAGGCTTAAGAGCACATCAATAGCAAGTTTACAATAAGCCGGTCAAAAGCAACAAAAGACGTTTCTGGACATCAGGGAGGCAGAGATAATTGCTTCTAATGGTATTCGAAAAGAAAAATGTAAAGCTTTCAAGTCCAGCGTAAGAGGCATTTCCACTCATCTGTGGGCATTCAGGGTTGGATCTATACAGACTATCGAACTTGCAGATACTCGGCGTTTCTGGAACAGGTTCCTAGTCTGCATTGTATTTCACACACTTTTTTACTACATCTAAAATTCAGCAGCATTTGGGCAAGCAGCTCCTTTGGGCCGCAGCGCAGGCTGAGAGCCCCGGGCCACGCTACCCTCCCCGGCATCGGTCACCTAGTGCCTCACCACCGCCGTTCATCCCAGCGCAGCGGACGTCAGGCTGTCATTGGGGTAGAAAACCGCAATTTCCACTTTTGGTTTGGAAAAGCAGAGATCTGCCGTTACTCCGTCGAGACAAGGGCTTAATTCAAGCCCACACCGAGCTGTCACAGCTCCCGCAGCGGGAAGAAGGCATTTGCAGAAACACCTGCTTGGGAGACTGGGGGTTTGGGGGGAGGTGGGGGGGTGTGTTTGTTGATTTGGGTTTGGTTTGGGGTTGGTTTTGGTGTTTTTTTTTTTTAAAATAAAAGCAACAAGAAAGCAAAAGGCGCCCACGCGGGTTTTCAGCCCCGCGGGAGCGGCGCCGCCCTGCGCCACAAGGGGGCGCTGCAGAACTCCGCTGCCGCCGCCGCGCCCCGCCCGCCCCCCCCCGCCCTGCGCCCACCGCCCCCCCCACCCCCCCCGGCACCCTGCACACCCACCTGCACACCCACCTTTGCCCGAGCAAGGCTGCGCGCCCACCCGCATCCCCAGCTCCTCCAGGTGCCACTGAAACCATTCCTGCAGGCTGGATTTTTTTTTTTTTTTTAAAGCAATTAATTCCATCTTTAGGAAGCGATTCCACAGAGGTTAGAAGCGTGTAGGAAGTACAGGGGAAAACAAAAGCAGAAGCTGTAGTTGTAGCTGCAAGGACTACCTAAAAGCAGGGAAGCACATGTGGTTCGGAACACTACACGCATCAAGGAGAAAGGATCCGGTGCTCCAAAACACCCCCAAGGGAGACAACAGCACGCCCCGAAAGAGCGGAACGCGTTCAGCCCCGCGCAGAGGCCGGCTGGGGGCTGCCATGGACCAGGCAAGAAACTTCGAAAAGAAGTTTACAGACTTCTCCCCCGGATTTGCACGCTGGCCCGCCAGCATCTTGTTTCTGAAGAGTTACGTACAAAACTCACTTTGGTATTTTATTGTTTCCCTACCCGTTTCTACATACTAGAAGGCCAAACATGAGGGGCTTCTCCAGGATGCAAACGGGTTCAAGAAGTACCTGGCGATGGATTAGAGCCGTGCCACCTCTTGACGGTTTCTAACCCCCTCACAACCTGTCGTATCATCTTGCATTTGTATCTGGCCCCCTCGTCCCCAAGCCACTGGGGCACAGCGAAGTACCATCTCATCTACCACCCTCCACCCCTTTTAAGATAAAAGCCATTTTTAGCGCATTTTTATAAAGCAAAGGGAATTTTTGCTCAAGGATTTGATTTGAAGATACTCAGAACTTACATGTTTACAA
Organism: Mycteria americana; assembly: GCF_035582795.1. Classification (NCBI taxonomy): domain Eukaryota; kingdom Metazoa; phylum Chordata; class Aves; order Ciconiiformes; family Ciconiidae; genus Mycteria; species Mycteria americana. The sequence continues at coordinate 2,635,623 of NC_134386.1, forward strand.
AAAAAAAAACACCGCGCAGAACTGAAGAGCTGTAAGTATGTTTGGCCAAAGTTCTCTGCTGACATGATGGAAAAATCTTGGAAGTCAGAGGCAAGATTTCTTACCCCGGAGACCATGCCTAACAGAACCCATAAAGTACATTCCTGTCACTGTGAGTTATGCTCCCTTCCACGTGCTAACGGATACCTGTGTTATGTAAAAGAAAATATATTGTCGCTTACGTTGTTGTGACACGGCAGTACAGCCGATAGCCAGGCGCGGGGGTAGAAGCCGCAGTGGCCCTCACCCCCTCAGCTCCGTGTGATCTCGCCGTGACACGGAGTGAATTATTTGAATCCTGGCTCAGCATCCCTCCGGCAAGAGATCAGATGCTCTGCAACGATCGCAGAAGAACCGCTAAGGAGCCACGGGGAAACCCAAACCGATAAAGCAATAGCTAGAAGTTCTAAATGTTAAAGATGCGCAACTCCTACCCCTCAGGACGCTGCGGTATCTACCTTATGCTTCAGTAAAACTAAATGAACAACCATTGGCAAATTAAGTGATCTACCAGTTTAAAAGACAAAACATTTTTGAAAAGTCTTCAAGTGGTCTGAGCAGAGTACATTACATGGGAAGTGTCTCCTAAGAAATACTTATCATTATAACAGTACTTAGCACTTCCCCAGTGCTTCCCAGCCTCCCAGCACTGTACAAACATTAGCTTCTTAATCACTCATTAGGGACAATCCTACAGAGCTGGGCCATGCCTCATTGAGTAAAGTCATCCCCAACCCGCTCAGTCCCTCCCGCTCCCTCCAGAGACAACTTTGAAGGTTCTCTCCGATTCCCACGAGAAGTTCAGAGCAAGTAAGGAAAAGTCCGTTCAAAACGAACAGCGGTGGCATTCCCTTGCCTCCGAACTCCCCCATTTTTCATAGCGAGGATAGGCAGAAGCGGGCATCATCCCTGCCAGAGACCTGCTTCCATTAAAACCTTGAATTAATAAAGTTGGGAAATTCAGGAAGGTGGGAGACAGCAGCCTCTAACAGTGCTGCGGGCTTGCACCTAAGGACATAACCTCTTGCTGTTGCAAAACAGGGCTAAGAAGGGATGGAAAAAAGCCACAGGAATTATAAGTATGTTCATACAACCGGCCAATTTATTCTTCTGGCCGTAGCTAGATGGATTACCCCGTGCATCAGCCACCTGTGCTGCCTAAAGGAGCAGCTCTCGGTCACTTATCCGTATGACGGCAGCACCCCGAGGGTCCGCCGTGGCCCCGGCTCTGTACGAGCACACAGGAGCAGGGTGCCTGCTCCAGGGACCTTGGCAGCTAAACGGAGAAGAGAGTGCGGAAGCACGAAGGGGCACAGTAAAAGTGAAGGTTTGCACGCTCAGAGAAGCCGAGGCAAACTTCGATCGTGGTGCAAATCAGTTCACGCGGTCTTCTTAAAACTTTCTACTTTTCCCACAAGGATGTTCTAATTCAGGAATCAAGACTGTTTAACACACCCTTTAACTTAATCCACTTCTCTGAAGTAACGATTTAAACTCCCAGGTGACTGACTTCATATTAATTTAAAAAAAAAAAAAAAAAATTGTACCTTCACCTTCTATAGGGAAAAAAGTAAGCAAAGAAAACAAGCAAGCAGGAAAAAAAAATCCCCCAGGTAAACAAAAAAGTCTGACAGTAAGTCATCACAGAAATTCAAAAACCCAGAGGAAATCACAACCCCGATCCATATCCATCCCACTGGCAGACATCTAGAAAAATTCATTCTGACGATGCCCCTGCAAACCACGGCAGGGCAAAGAAAAGGTTCCCAAATCCTGTGTTCAGCCTTTTTTCCCTTTAATATTGCTGTTTCGGACTACCAACAGCCTGCATCCAATCAGGCAAAATTGCTCAACTTTCATCCAGAACGAACACACACAGAGTCAAGCCCACGATTTGCTGTTATTCAGCACTCTTATTACAGTTTCCAAGAACTAACACCTCATTTTAATGTAACTGCTCTCGATGCCAGCTTTTTTCCCCTCCTTTTCGTAGTATGTAATTTTTCTATGTTATCAATCTCCTCGCCATTCACCCATTTGGGCATCCTTCCATCGAGCCTGGCATTTCATCTGTGTCTGAAAACTTCCAGTGGTGCCAAGTGTTTGCATACCTCGCAAGTGTTATGTCAAACTCTGCCCCTCAGAGCTGCCAAAAACCACCACTCAGAGTTAGCAAAGCAAATACCTCCTTAGACAAGCTTAATAAACACGCCAGGAGAAACCCTAGACTTCATAAAGACATTGCTCGCCTGACGAGGCCAAGCTTGAGGTCTTCAGCACCCTTTCATGTCCCATTTAGGCCAACATCCATTACCCTTGTCACACGTTCTCCATCCCCACTCTGCGTAAGTGCATCGTATCTGAGCACACAGATTATTTGAAACAACCAATCCCAAACTCCACGCCTCTTTTCATGCTGCAATTACTAGCTGACTATCAGACCAACCTCGTCTCTAATCAGTCTAAACGAAGACGTTTATTTTACGGCATAAATCAACACGTACAGCAGATATGCCTAGCGTTTTGCACCGCGCAAAGAAGTTAACTTTGGTGCCCATCAGCTCTTATGGCCTCGTCCCAAATAAATCCTCGTTTCTTTGTATTCTTGACTGATGACTACCAATTCCTAACAAGAGCGGGAGTGGAAATGAAGGAGTACATTGAGCAGAGAGAGGTGGAGAAGAGGAGGGTCCGAAGCAGAGAAAATGAAAAGAGGAAGGACAAGGCAGGGGGGTAAGAAAGCATGGGGGAAAGTGGAAGGGAAGTGAAAGAGGAGGAGGAAACAGGATCTATGGGAAGCAGGAGATTGAGAATCTGAGACCAAAGCAGTCAAGCCTTCACTAGGGCCCAGAGATAACCCCTGAGAAGATCAGAACAGTCTCAGCTCTGTAGGCTTCAATTTCAATAGCATGACGCAAACCCATCATAAAACACCGCTCACAAGCAGACGTGAGCATTGCAGCAACTCTTTGCCCAGAAAACTCCTGCCTGGCATGTAATGCTTTGGAAAGCACCCTTGGCCTCGGATGCCAGCTCCCACCCACCGCTCGGCTGGGAGCCCTTCGAAGCTCGCAGGAAGGAGCCCCAAGTTCCCAAGCACTAGAAGGTCCCACAAAAGGCTCTCCAAAGCAAAGCGCTTCAAAGAGGCCTAATTTTCAAAGGGTGGGGGGAGACAAGGTTTGCGAAGACACAGGCCCTTTAAAGTGTGAGGCTGAGCACCCAAGAAGAAATGCACCCAAAAGTCACTCGTTAACTTTGGGAAATGCTAGCCACCAGGTGAAATCCTACTCTTTTCCATCACTGTTGTCAATCCAAAATAGAACAACCAACTCCAGTTTGCACCAAGAAATACATTAAATTTAGCAATACTAAATTTGTGATCGCTGTAACATTTTATGGTCATTGATAAAAGAGGTACCAATTAACAAACAACAACAAAAACCCCAAACACCTCCAACGTTATGAGATGGACGAATGACAACAAGGAAGTCGTACTAGATTGCGCTTACGTTTCCATCTTCTTCCCTCAAGGACTTCAAAAAACATCAGTGACTTACCATCATCCTGGAAGTCTGATGGAAGTGAAACATCAGATGTCATGGAAGGAGCCAAACTCCAGCTCTGATTTTCATCAGAACTGTCCTGTCCAAAGCCAGCGTCGTGCTGATCCTCTCCTAGAAAGAGAGAGCGAGCCTGATTGTAGTGAAAAGGACTCATTTCTAAATCCCAATCTTATTGCCTACGCCATGACACGTTTCCTCCCGGTTCCCACCTTCCATTCAAGTTCTCTACAAAAACACAAAACCACTTTTGTGGGTTTAAGGCCAGACTCATCATTTAGGGCCAAGGCGGCATATTCCTGCTGCAAGAACACTCATGCTGGATACGTACAGGCTTCACACCCCGAGGGCACACAAGGAGGAGGCTGGAAATACCAGTCTTGCGGCCGAACTACCAAAGCTATGTCCAATTCCTTGTTCTTGCCCTCAGTACATGACCTCTGCATAAATCATCCACCTGTAAAATGGAGGACTACGCTACCGGCTTCACTAGAATGAAGAATCTTCCTATATTGTAAGAAAAAGCTTTGAGATCCTGAATTGAAGAGTGGTAGGGAAAAAAAGATCGACTCCCTATGACAGGCCGTCACACACAAATTAACGAAGCAACGTGTCTGTGTGTGGAGGCAGGAGCTATTGCCTCCCCACACTAGATGTTGCATTGAATTTTTCTGTAAGCAGACATTTTGCTGGGGAATTTGCTACTGGTATTGGATCTTATGCAGAAGGCGCTTAGATGCTACAGTGACAGATGTTAATATCAAATCTTAATATAAATGGCGTGCAGCTAGCCTACCTGGAGAAGAAAATCCTACTCACCCTAAACAAAGGGGAAAAGTGGGCTTTCAAGCTTTTGCCTTACGTTTCCTGAATACACACAGCCCAGACTGCTGATAACAGAGGTAAAGACAGCTGCTTACTCATTCAACACACAACAAACAGCACAAAAGGTGAGTTTTCAGCTGATGTTAATTGTGTTCAAACACTAAAACCAAGTTTTACCTCAGCAAACAAAGGAACCGTGCCCCACAGTTTAAATCAAGCACTGATGAAAGGGTACCAAGGCCTGGAGCAGAGGGTTGTAACGCTCTTCCTCTCACCAAGAAACACAGCGGAGACGCCATTAAGTCTCCAGCTGCAGAAAGGCATGACCCAATATTTTGGATGTGTTTCATGTTCAACATCCCAGGTTGCAACCTTCCCTTGCTCGCTCTGAGCGCGAAGCTCCGAGACCCCAGGCTCCTGCATCCGAGGGCACGTTGTCAAGAGAACTTCAGTTCTTCACCAAAAGGAACCATCTGGCTGTGCAGAACATACCACGTACAAGATTGTCCCCCCACAGATCAGTCCCTTAAAAAAACAAATCACACTGGGTGCCAGACACCACGATAGTCTTGCTGATATTATAAGCTCAACGGTCTTGAAAAACTGACTGAAGATTTGACTTTGAGATGTACCAAAGGCCTATGAGGGTTAACGACAGAAGGGAGGGGTCCCTGGCAAGGGACCTTTAAGCCATTACAACTCTCCTAACAGGGGAAGAGCCCAAGAAGTAATCAAATCTTTTCCCAGCTCTATGCTCGCTTGCTTCCAGCAGCCATCCCAGCACGCAGCATGGAACATCAGGTTCCGGAGAAAAAGGAAATTCAGAAAATAACTTTTCTCCTTTTGGGAGGTGCATCATGCAGCATCTGCATTACTAATCTCTCGGGCCAAGAAGAAAGCTGCAGGTCCCTGGCCCAAAAGGGCAGGCTCTGATCCCTGCTGCGGGATCAGACATCAGGTACTGCACTCATCTGCCATCCCCGGACTACTGCTAAGTCAGGAAGAGTAAGCAAAGCACGTTCCTCTATGCTACAACAAACTGAAATTCATGCGTGCACCTCCATGAAGAAAAAAAAAAAACAAAACAAAACAATTAGGGGTTAAAAAGCAGAGACTGAAACCCCCCGCTTCGCTGGCCAGGCTCCGGGAAGCGGAGCGCGTCCATGAGCACACCACCGACCGCCTGACCTTGGAGAAGTCGTTTCAGTGCTTTGCTCAGTTGTGTGTGACAAGGGGATGTTTCTCCCCTGTTTTACCGTAGCGCTTTGAGCTCCTCAAATAAAAAGGCTCGAAAAAGCCTATAGAAAAAGCCGCTACCAAACAGCACCGGCTCAGCGGCGTAGGAAAACACGGCGTTCATTCTAATGAGGAGCCTTCCTCCGTGCCGTGCTGCAGCGTCGCCGGCTCGACTATCTGCAGCGATGCGAAGACGCCAGCGTTATAAGACAGTTTCCGTAAGCCCGTTCAGCCCCTTAAAAAGAACATTTCCTTGCAACCAAACTGCACCGTACGAAACCCGGCTTTTCGAACGAACACCAAGGTAACAGGTGGTCCCCTATAACGAGATACAGGTGCAGGATTATTGCGATAACGAGCAAACTGCTTCTGGTTTCCGGCTAGCAGGAGGCAGCGCGGCACGGTGCAGCCGCCGCGCCGGGGAGGCACGGCTCACGCGTCGGTGCGTGGCTGCAGTAAACCATTTGGAACAAGAACAAGGGCCCAATCAGGAAAGTTACTCGCAAGAATAAGTCCCTGGCTTTAACAGCAGGAGAAGCTGGTACGCGCGTCAACCACGGGGAAGAATCAAGCCACGGGTCTGTTTTGGCAGAATAATTCCCAGGCATGAAATATCATCTAGGGGGGTTGTCACCACAAACGCGCTCTCTCCCCCTGTCCCCATGCAGGAATGGAACCCGGGGTTTCACGTGTTCGTGCAAGCTACCATAACCCGCTCAAATAGACCCAGGCTGCAGCGTGCACATACGTGTATCATGCCAAGCACAGTAGGACTCCACACGGTGTGAGCTGCTGCGACGCAAATCAATGCAAAACAAAGGCATTTTGTCTGGTTTAGTATTAGGAATATTTTCAAACACCGCTTATAGCTTCAGTAACCAAAAAAAAGATCAACGAAAACTCTGCAGACGTAGCTACTGAAAACAAACGCTATTTCCTTTCTATTTGGATTTGCATTATGAGAACTTCTTGTGCTTTAATCCACTTCTCCATAAAGTTTATGGAGCAGCAACAGCTAGTTGAGTCCAAGCAGAAAAAATAACCAACAACTTGTCAGGGGCCAAGCTATTGTTCTGAATGAAGAACAAACTCATTAGCTTTTAATGAAAACACAGGGAATAAAAACCAAATAGCACAGAACCCCAGCAAATAATTACTCTGCACCTGACGCAAAACTGCTCTATCTTCCTACTCAAATCCTTAGCAAAATTCCCCAACTTCCCACTTTTTGGAGCACGAACAAAAGCAAGACTGACTCTAAGGGAAAGAGCGAGAGGTTTCTTGGGCTTACACCTCACCCAGGGGCTCCCCTGGCACTGTTTGGCTCCCCCCAAGTGTGCTAAATACCCGGCTTGCTTGCTTCATGACAGTTGTGGCACAGGGGAAAAAAAAAAAAAAGAAAAAAAAAAGAAATTATGCCGTCTTTTAGCCGTCTGACATTTTCTGCAGAAACGGTTTCTCGCACAGCAGCAGAAAGAGGAGCTTGGAGGCATTCTGTGTAATTAACACAGATATCATGCTTTATACGTATCGACTCTGAGCAAATTGCAGAGGGGACAGATTGTGTCTCTGGTGACGGGGGTGTCCCCGGCAGAAGAGGGGGTGGCAATTCAGAGCGCAGTGACTTTGGACAGCGGCGTCAGGCAGGGCGCATCAGTCACACCGGGTCCCTGCAGGACCCACGGCCATCGCACAGACCCGGCATCAGGCAGAGACGCGGCCTCTGGCAGACCCCCTGCATTGGAGGAGGGAAAAAAATTACCAAGAGGAGAAAGAAAAGAACCTAATTAAGCATTAACAGGGCTCTGAGCGAGCAGCACAAGCAGGACCTACGGGAGAAAGAGTCACCACCATCAGGGAACACACTGTTGCTTCCTTCTCCACAACCTCAAGAGCACAAACGCTGCTCTCTGCAAGGAAGGGAACAATCTGAACCTGCCCTTATTTGCTTTGGGGCTTGCAATGCTGGAGGATAGAAATAAAAGTTCTACCTCTGCTCTGGCACAGCTGCAGGATCTGGCAGATGGCAGGTCTTAGGACAAATGCTAGAAAAACCTCCGTTCAGGTTCTGGTTTTGCTACAATTCTGTCGTGCAGCGTCAGAACGTGCCTCCGTGCCCCTCTCCCCTTCCACAGAAGTGGGAGAGGGACAGTTACTCTCTTTGAAGACCAAAACCTCTCATTGAGTCCTCAAAAAACAAGTTCCCCAAGAGTGAAATTTTGTCTACACATGAACTGGCAAAGAAGTTTTCCTTTCTTTAAGCTGCAGTTTGCCTCTGGGGGCAGGGGAGGGGGGGGTCAGGGTGGAAAGGAAAAATAAAAGCTGAATTAATGCATCCTGGCACACACAGGAAGAGAAACAATCTGAATAGGTGAAAGGACTTTGCAGTAGGAAAAAAAAAAATTCATCTCCAGTAGCTTGTTAAGGGAACTGCAATTAAGCTTACTTTGCATTCAGTGAAGGTCTTTATCTAGGTACCTAGAGTTTCATTAAGCATCTTTTTAGAGCAGAAGAAAAATCAATACCAAGCGAGTTCCATTTACGCTTTTATGATAAGCTTGTTCATGCCAAAGCGGAAGTAAAATCCCCAACTCGAGTTAATATTCAAGGAAACGAAGTTCCTGCTTTAAAGTAATGACTCCTTAGTATCATACTACAAATAAAGGTCTCTGATCCAAATCCCATCTGCCTTCATGCTCGACAGTGTTAATATCGCTAGATTTTCAGGGACTAATTTAGCAGTAATGCATTTCCCAAAGCAGAGCTGTAAAAGTATTATCAATACTATGGTTTAATATCCCTTACTACAATCACTTGCTGAAATTACGGAGAATCACATGGAAACACATCAACAGAGACGCACCCACACAGTAAGTACTGCTCACACGTAAATACGTTATAGTTTAGCTTTTGTAATGTAGTTACAGCTCTGTCAACATGGCTATTATAAATTACATACCTTTTTAAACACATTTATGTGCTAGAAAATGTATGATGTTTCTTTTTTGAATGCCTTAAAGGCTTCATCGGCTCCTAAGCGCCCATTTGGATCTGTGTGGTTAGCTCCTGTGATTAATATGTGAATAGCTGAGGATTGGGTGGATGCAGATTTTCTGCACCTTCTTCATCCAGGCTATTGACTTCCTGATCGTGCCAGTGCCCGCGTAACGTTACATTTGCCTGAAAATCCCCTGTTTTCTATTGCGCATCACTGCGATACGCATAGGTGTCCATCCTCCCCTGCCCGGGCTGTACCAACAACAGTGGTATTATTAACAAACTACAAGAGCAATTTCTTTATCCACGGATCTCAAAGCATTTATCCCGCTTAAGAAATATTTTCTTGGATGCGGAGATCACGCACAGAAGGAAAATAACTTTGTCCCTGGCTCACGAGGTAAACAAGGCCACGGTGAGAGCAGGACCCGTCTCTGCTTACGCCGTGTTTTATCAGCGGGACGGGTCCACCTCACGGCAACCGGGTCAAAAGCAAAGTGAGGGACCTCCTCACACACAGGAGGAGCCGATTTATCATCATTTTAGAAACGTCGACCCAAACAGGTCTCAGCTGGCTGACAAGTGAATCCCGCCCAAGCCTAATTTTGTTCACTCGGGATGCAGTTTCTTTGCTCGCGACGCGTAGTAAAGCAAATTAACGCTCCGCTAGAAACGCCACTTATGTTAAAAAACCAACTAGGAGGTGGAAAGCTCTTTTGCAGCGGGCTCGCCGCTGCGGCGGCGGGGCTGCTCGGGGCGGGTTTGGGGGTGCAATGATCCCCTGCGCCCAGCAGGTCGGGCTGCAGCGCGCAGCATCGGCCGGGGATGCGCGGCCACCTCCAGCCGGGCAGGGTCCAGAAGCCACCGGCCGGCAGAGAAAGGCAGCAAACTTCTGGAAATTAATAAAGTCCATCAGGCAGGAGCCGGGCAATGCGACAGGAGACTTCCTAAAGCTTTCTGGGGTGCAAAATCTACTCTTATTTCCGAGGGGGGGGGGGGGGATGTCAAAGCCCTACATCAGGTTCAAGTATGGTATGACACCAAAAGGAATTCAAGTTTTGCAGCTCTCACCTTCAAGAGAATAAGGCCAAAGGAGGCTGAGAAGCTCAGAGCAGGCCAGGCTGAAATTATTTTCTCTCCCTGTCACACGGCAAAGAAACTTCATGATTATACAAAACAGAAAATAACCTGGAAGTTACTAATTTGTAGACCTTTAAGCTCATCCGCAGATATTCAAACCAAAGCCTTCCCACAACTGATGATGGGTTTATTCCTAACAAGGCAAAAAGCAAGCAAACAACAACAGAAAACCCCAGTCCCACTCACACACCCAAAAGGCCACCCCACAAATGACATTCAAGAAGTTTGCAACTTGCAAGCCGTCCCCGAAAGACGACTTTGGCAGGGCTGCTCTGTAAGACAGCAAAGCTCCTTCTCATGGATCCAAATAGCTGATGAGGCTGGGGGGGGGGGGGGGGCATAGATATCCCCCAGACCCATGAAGCCACGAAGAAGCTGCTGAGCTCACGCTGCATCTCTCCCATTACTCTGTATTTCCTAATCCCCTGCCAGCCCCTTGTGTCATTCCCCAGCCGAGCTCTCCTCTCCAGTTTTCTCTTGCTTTTCTCGCTGTGTGTTTGCTCTCTCCCTCCCCCCCCCCCCCCCCAGCTTCCTCCCTCCAGCTCCTCTCTTGCAATCCTTGGCACCCTTTCAGTAAAGGCACTGCATATTCTGCCTCTCAAGTGGGCAGCAGCTACACAGAACAGCTGCCTGACAGGGGAAGCGCAGCACATTTCAGTCTTGCTAGGAACAAGCCTGAAACCCAGCGCAGCAGAAGATTCCCACGGGATGTAAACAAGTAAACAAGATTTATTCTTTCTTTTATGACCCGGTAACACATCAATGAAATACAAAGCCCGTCCAATGTGAGCAAAACCAGCCTAAAGCTACCAACAGTTTGTATTTCTGTCCGCTAATAAATTATTCCTCGTGAGCCTCTTTGAAGAGAGAAGGGCTCCGTTTAAAGGATGGGGATACTGAGGCAGGGGAAGATCACAAATCTGCACTTTGGTTCATCTTCTGAGGCACCAGCCCTGCTAGGAACACAGCAAAACAGTGTCTGTGAAGCCAGAGCCCACGCTTGTGCAGTGCAATAATTAACAAACAGTTCTGCAAATACAGTCTGGCATCTAAAAAAAAAAAAAAAAGAAGAAAAGATGTCAACATCATTGGTACCAAAGAGGAGACTACAGGCCAAATAGTTTTGAGTAATGTCCGTTGCAGCGTCAGTAGATTCAGCATATTTTCTTAGCCGAAACCCTTCCAAGCGAACAAGGAATAAACAGAACTAACCCACGAGGGAGCTGGAGTTTAGCAAGCATATTCCAATGACAAGACACAAGGAGGCTGTCTTGCCCGTATCTGCAGCAATTTTCACCGTTAAGAAGAAATAAGTACAGACAGTGAATGCAAAGACAGGGGAGTATAGCAGAGCGATGGGCACTCTAGGGACCGGAGAAGATGCCCATTAGGCATTTATGATAATGCAAAGGATGATTTTGCAGTTGTGTTTCAGGACGGAGTCCGATTAAAGGGCAGAATTACTACTTTGCAGATGATTTGGATGGGGTTACTGCTCTACAAACCGAAGCAACGCAGAAGTCATTGTGGGGAGAGGGGGGAGAGAGACTCAAAACTCCAGATTTGAACCAGCTGAAGGCTTGGAAGACCCAGGAGTCGGGACCCAGCGCTGCGCTCCCAGCCCCGCTCCTGCGGAGCGAGGGCTATGGGTGCAGAGGGCACCGAGTTTCCCGCTCCCCAGTGCGGCTCAGAGGTATACAAACAGGGCACTCCTTCTCCTAAGGGCTCCAAAACATCTTAATGGCCAACACAAAGAATTTACATCCTTTTCCCCCCACTTTTGTGGAGCAGGAGGGTCTATTACCCGCTGCGAGAAGGCTCAGGTGATGGTATATGCGAACACTCGCGTGCTCTATCCCCAGCTGGGCAATTTCTTGAACGTTCTTCTGCTCTGCGTGAGCACAGAGCAACGCTTGGGCTGCGTGTTCATCTAGGCACATTACAATAACCCCTGAGATTTCTTTATAAAAAGAAAGCTGCAACACATTCCTATTACACAAACAAGTTCGGAAAACACAGAGGGTTCATTTGAGAAGGCTCTCTACCTCCAAAGCTGCACATCAGGCAATTTAGACAATCTAATAATTAGAGTATTTTATGAACTGACCAAAGCGAGAGCAATAGAACTTGTTAATATTTAACTTACTGGGGCTCCCCAAACTGCTGTATATTTAGCATCTTTACTGACATTTTTATACCTGCCTCTTTATGGTGCATTGCTTTATTCTGAAGAGTCTGGTGTGCTCTGAACTGCCCTGGGGAGGGAAGCCCGGGACACGGCTAAAAGTGAACAAAGAGGGCAAGCTCTGCCCCAAGGTGTTACAACGCGGCTGGGTTTCAAAGGACCACGGGGGACTCGGTGACTTGAACGCTTTGATTAATGAACGAGACACCTCCAAGAAGCACCTAGTAATCCAACCCAGGAAACTTTCCTCAAGTTTGTAAGAAGTTTTAAATCAATGGGCTGGTTTAAAAAGAGTTCAAAAAGCCCTCCTCATTAGCCTAATTCTTCTCAGTAAAGGTCATGAAAGTTTTGACATTAACTGCAGAATAACCCAGCCAAACTGCTAGTTGCTGTTACCTGGTCTTTCAATCCTATTATAAATTCTGCAAGTTCTTCACTGGCTGGCTCCAAGTAAAGATCGATAACCATAAACCCAATTTTTTTTTTTTTTTTTTTTAATCGAATGACATGTTTATTCTTGGAGGCTTTTCCCTTCTCCTCCCCTCATTTCATGCAATCCACACACCCAAAAAGAAAAAAAAGTGCCTCGTGTTTTCAAGAAATGCGGGAAAAGGTCTTTTTTATTTCCTTGTGCCACAGCAATACGAATTTCAATCAAGAGTAGACATCTCCCCCTTAATTATTGCGCACTCACAACCAGCTAAATATATTTCTGACCACTGCAGAGCCACATTCAAGGGGGCTCATTGGAGCAGTCTGGGTCGAGAGACTTTGTCCCAGCCCCCTCCTGGGACGAGGCTGGACGTGCTCTGCCAAGTTTTCTTGTCCTCTCCAGCTGAAGGGTGCCGCAGGGTCTGCCGCAGCCCTTGGCCTGGACTCCCAGGTTTTTGAAAGCTTTCAAAGCTTCGTGGTAAGGGGGAGCTTGGTTTCCGTTTTGAACGCTCAAAATGCAATAGGAACAGTTTCAAAGTTACACATCCCTCTTGATTTTTCTACGTATATATGTAAATGAAAATGCAAATACACCTCCGTACGGCCCTTCCCAGAGCACAGACGCTTGCCTCCTACCTATGACATTTTTCCAAGCAGAACGTTCTGTTTTCTCCTATAATCGTTACTCGCCTCCAAAATTTGTGCACAATACCTTAGGTAGCAGAATAATTTATAAGTCCATGTAAAAGCAAAGCTGTGCAGCTGCTCAGAGTTTGCAAAACTACGAAACAGGAGGGATTTCAATGCAAAAAATACTGTCTCTACACAGATTCCTTTGCCCAGAATATAACACATACACAGAGGCAAAGAACTGCACGCTCAGAGCTGCAGGAAGCAAAGCTTCAGCGCTGATAAAGGGAGCTGTCAAAAGTGTTGATATTAAAGCTTTTCTTTTTTAAGTTAAAGAACATATGCCTTTGTGTATATTTTATTTTTCATTAATTAACTCTCTGTTCCACACACGACCCAAACACATCTTGGACTTTAGAAGGCATTCTAACAAAAGTTTTTTTGTTTTCTTTTTGTCTCTACGTGTTATGACATTTCAAGGGCTGTAGCTGGCACTCATGTTTATAAAGCAGGGGAATTCCACGCATGGCGATAGAATAGATATTTTAACAATATGTTACAAATATTGTCAATTCAATATTTTTTCCCTCGCGTTTTCAAACACATCATAAATCTAGACTGGGTTTCTGTGTATGAACCCTGCTTACCACTGAGCTGGAGACTCTTGGCATGAACGCAAAGAGGGGTTTTTATAAATAAAACTTAGTAAAATCACTATGCACTCCATTAATTCAGGAACACTCTGCCTCAGCTTCAAAGGGGATCTTTACAGTAAAGATGGTGTTTTTGCTGCTTTAATGATTTGCTACTTGTACTTGTCATAACTACACGAACCAAATATGCAATACCAGGGAGCAGCGGTTTAGGGAAATGCACAGTTCCGTCTCCCATCCAGCTCCGCTTCAGTTCAATTCAATAGATTTCAGGCTTTATATAGAAAAGCTACTTCATAAATCTAACACTTGAGGCCACTGTATAATGCCAGTTAATGAAAGAAAACTACACGCATGCCTCGGGTATATACATACCTCGTGCACTGCTACGACATCCAACCCCAAGAATAACTGGCGACCCGTGAAGTGCTCTGCATCCGAGCCAAAGTAAGTAGGGCTGATAGAGGTAAAACGATATGTACTTCATCTAAATAGTATATACTATGAGATAAGTGGCCTACTAAGACTTTCCACACTGTTACTTACTTAATCCTTTTACAGAACATGAAGGCTCCCAATTTTTAAGCCATGTTTTATCCCGGCTCGTCCCTTACCCCACCTCCCTGCCACACATTTATATTTATTCCTCCCTGCGTCAGGGAGGTGACTTTTTCTGGGGTTAAGGCACGGAGCTGGGAGAAGCAGTAAATCTGGACCCAATTCCTGGACACGCCTGTAGATGTTCTAGTACCTTAAGCACATTTCTTGAGCCTCAGTTTCCTAAATTTAATAAACAGGAACAACACTCTCTCACGTGTTTTGACTACTTATGAGTATTTTGAGGAACGCTACTATTCAGAAAATACTCACGCAGCACTTCAGACAAAACCCTTTGGGATGAATTTTTGATGGGAAAGCAAAAAATGTTATCATAAGCTCAGTGAAAATAAATCTGGTTTTATTCATCTAATTGGGGTTGTTTTCTTCAAAATAAAGCAAAAAGTCATCGCCTACAACTGCCCCTACCGTGAGCTTGTAAGCGTGCATGAGTCCGTGGGAGCGGGGTTCCCTGTGCAATGCCGTGCTACGGGGACACGCGCCCAGCGGGAAGGCCCAGGAACCCCACAGGAGGACCTGGAGGGACAATTCTTGGTCCGCCCCAGGCTGGAGCCCTCAGCTGGGAGGGCAGAGCCACATTTTCTCCAGCTCTGAAGGTCTACGCCCAAGCAGAGCGTTACAGAGCGACTTGGGCTCCTGAATATCTCAAAATACTGTACGGACAGCGATGATTTAATCTAATTCACTTCTACCAGTGGCCATACTGTCTTTTTGCACTCGCCCATCTTCGCGTGCCTTTTGGGTTTGGGAACGGAGACGCTGAAACGCACCACTGACAATAATTTAGTGCAAAGTCCCGTTCCAGCAAAGCCAAACTTGGAGCCTGACCCACAGCTCTCATTTAGCCACACGTGCACCTTTTGACTCTTTAATCCCTGCTTTTGCATTGCTCCCTGTCCCTCCGTTCTCCTCCCAAATACTCGGCTCTTTCCTCCAGTCTCCCTCTCCTGCTGCGTAATGCCGGATTCCCTTGCAGTACCCCAGAACGGCCTGCCGCCGCTCCCTCAGACCACGCGTTTCTTCTAAACCAAAGCTGTTGCAGAACATTTCCCCCGCGCTGAATTATGAGAAGAGACGGAAACAGCGGAAAGGAACTTGGGGGAGGGCTACGACTGACCCAGGTCCTCTCCAGATTTTCTTTGCCAACTTTCCTTAGCTCTCTTTCCACAAAGGGGAGGTTGCTGCAAGACAGCAAGGGCATGCATAGATAAAATATATTAAGTGTATAAAACGCTTCACATAGGCAGTCGGCCCTCCTCCAAAAGGAAATATGAGTCACCCTGGGACTCTGTTCAAAGAGCACCTAAGGAACAAGGCAAAAATAATTTGCAGCTACACATTACAGTCAACAACATCGCTTGGCGCGTACGAGTCGGGCACAGCAACTCGTCCTGCGTCTCGCGCTCTGTTCGGGTACATCTTTCTGAAACTGCACCGGTCTACCCCACTCATCCTCAAGACAAGACCTCCACTCCCGTTTCATATACATTTCTGTGTGCTGGGAGATACCAAGACCGATTGTATTAATTTCAGCCAAACCTGGAAGCCGACAGATTGGGATAGCTGGAATCACCGAGGTTTTGGTTTTCGGAGGGATTTCAGCATGACTCCGAGTTCAAGGAGCTCAGCTGCCTTTCCCAGAGGTGGTCACAAGTTTTGCTTCTTTTTTTAGAAAAGCTGTTTACTGGATATTACAAAGAAAATCCCAAGCCTTCTTAGAAGAAGCCTTTTCCTTTGCCACATCAGCCTGTAATTTAAATGCACTGGCAGTGCAGCTAGGCAGCTAATTTATGCCTGGTTTTTTGCAACCCTCTCACCGGTATGTCCAGGCACATGGGAGTTATTTTTTGCTTTAAAACCAAGCCCCACATTGTAGCTCTCTGGCTCTTTTCCATTCAGCATGCACCAGGTTCTCATCACCACCTTTCCTTCCCCCAGCAAGGTACCACAAACTGGAGGTGATGCTCTCGAGGTGACGTCCGAGCCAGTGTTTTCACTCCCAAGCTGTCCGGTTCCCTTAGTACGTTTTTTTTCAGAATAGTATTAGTTCAAGATGCCATAGGGGCACATTTGGAGATACCTACGTACCCGAAGACCCAAACACTTGTACAGTAATTCCTAGCAGGCATTTAAGCGAGCTAGGCACTTCATTTACAAATCTATACGCAGTTCTACAAACCAATCTTCCTAATATTACTTAGGCTTCCAACTCTATAAAAGAATAAAGAATATTTCAAAAGAACAAAAGCATCCCTCCTCCACCCTTTAAATTGTATGAACTTTCAAAATTAAAAAAAAAAAATCTAATTTTGAGCCCTTTTATGTGTTCTAATCCTCTCTCACTCTTTTTTTTTTTTTAATTTTGAACACAGCTGTCTGTTGTACTTTCTCAAATGATGCCAGATGCTGGGTTCATCAACCAAACGCATGAAAACAATGGTTTGAAAGCAATTAGAAGCACCGAGGCTGCACAGAGGCTCATATTAAAATGTGATAACACTGTTCTAGTGGGAATTGCAACGCTGCTGCATTTCTGACATTTCTGTGCTGCCAGACAGACAGGATGTGCTGGAAGTGGGCCCTGATCGAGGAGGTAACATACTGGAATTTATTCCTGGGGTAAATGAAGGATTAGCTGAGTTGGAACACTCGCAAGGATTTTTATTACAGCCCCAGCTCCCATCTTGTTTGAACACTGGCAGATCCTTCTGTCTGCGCTCACGTATCACAACCGTTATTTAAGGGAAAAGGACAAACCCACCAAACCGCACGCCTTGGCTGTACCCAATGCTCCAAATCAGGAATCAGAGCTGAGCTCCACCGATCCGATACCGCGTCAAAGGAGCTCCGGGTCCGCTCTGAGCAAATACATATCCATCAATCGCCCCGAAGATGCAGAAGTACCCACTGACACAGCTTGCGACCTGCAGGCACCCTGGAAAGTTTAAATCATCACCCGCATTATTGCGGAAACGAAGATCAAAGTCCCCATCAGAATCTCCCAGCTTGTTAACAGACATAACAAGAGATGGTCACGGTCCTGAAAAATTTACAGCCTGACCATTTGTCTACACCTGGAGGTTGATTCAGTTTCACGTTGGGGTTAACATGAAGCGATGCGACTGGAGGAGACTGGCTGAAGGTTACCCAACAGTCTCTGCTCCCAAGTCAATGGCCCATGGGAATAAACCGCCCGCCCTTGCTGAACTTGAAGTCTTTTCTGGAGGCAGAAGTTTTGCAGAAAAATTTCCTGGGCTTGTCCAAGATGATACGTTTATGTCAGCACCACACAGTTGTGTATTATTTACTCTCAAGGGTAAGGAGAAATGGACTTCTACGGCTCAGAAAGAATACTAACCCCAACTCCTGCCATAGCCCTCACCACAGCTTTGCCACTTTCCACCCCAAGAACTGCCACACACAGCTATATATTCCGTTTAAGCTCTTCTCCTTGTTGACTTTGCACAGAAAACACCACACACATCCAGCCCCTCCCTACTCCCCAAGCCCATAACAGTGAGAACTCACCCCTCCTTCCCCTGGCTTGAACTCACCTCGGGGCAGAAATTCCAAGTGGTACCTAAAAGACCCAAAAAAAAAAAAGAAGACAGGCATAAGCATACATTATTTTCTTAATGATTTGTTCCAGCCTGATGAATAAGTGATAGATGGGAGAATTATGCCAGAAGTGTTGCCAGGAACCCAGCGAATGGTCAACACACATTTTGTGCAAGAAGCTTCAAGAGGAACCGCGAGTCCTACAGACGCTAGCTGGCCCCCGCGACACCCTCTGCTGCCCAAGGAACCTCCTTCACATCTCCTCCTCTTGAGAAGTTTCAAAGGCTCCCAACTTCCTTCCATTAGAACAGGTCTCCTTCTCCAAACGCAAAGGTTTACGTGACCTTTTGCTTTGCAGCCTTAAAGACCTTTAAAGGTCCCTGCCAGCCCAAACTATTCTATGATTCTGTTCTAGGACTCTTTTCTTAACCTCATCTCACACCTTCCCTTACAGCAGCATCGCAGAGGGCAGTACGCACGCTACCCACGCCAAAAACACTCCTCCGTGATTTCTTCATCTCTCACACTTTGAGGGCATCTTGGGTTGACATCTGAGTCGTTTAAATAAGGGAACAGCACTGGCGAGTTTTGGAACCAGATCAAGGATTAGGGATAAACCACAAAGCGACCCATTCACAGGCAAGATGTGTAACAAAGGGTTGGTCTATAGGCATTAGTGGCAAGAATCCAGTATGTAAAAATCCAATCAATTTGTTTCCTCATTAAAAGCTTTCATGAAGAAAATGATTTAACACAAACATCCAAGCTACTGACACAGATTAATTAGAAAACAACAACAGAATTCTGATTAAGGGCATAATATTTATTTGACTTGTTTGCTTTGGACAAGAAAAATAAAAAATGTGCACAGATTAGAAGAAACTTTCCTGGGAGAACAGGCGCAGTGATAAATAACAGCTGTATTATATTGGAAAGAGCCACACCACTGTGCCTTGTAGCGAGAAAGGGCTGCAAATTTCTCTGGGCCTTTGGATGCCCTTGGCAGTGGTCCCCTATTTTTAAGACGAGCTCTTCGCTATCCATCCTAAGGCAGCTATATCTTATCTCTGAAGCCCAGAGAAGTGACACCACCTGCCCAAGGTCAGAGGAACCGTCAGAGCAGCTCCATCCTTTTGTTTCCGATCAGCAATAACTGTTACTCAACATTTGCTTTGAGAATTCAAACATTAATCAACATTTGATTTGAGAAGCCTCCCCTCCCCGGGCTCAGCCTCTGCTCTCCCTGCATTCCCCCGACCCCTCAAGTCCAGCATCCCTGAGAGTTGAAATACTTTTGTCTCCTGAACAGACAACGACTGCGAGACAAGGACAGCAAAATCACTTCTTGTTTTGTGAACTTTTGTCTCTTGTGCTTGAGAGACTGTCCTAATCTCCCCTGAACATGTTTTAGTGATAACATTTACTGCACTAGGACCAAAATGATTTTCTGTCACTTCTAATTCCAGTTCAATAAAAGTATAAGAGCTTTGTTTCTAACCTCTGTCATTTTTAATACAGTAAAATGGTTTAAAAAAAATTGTAAAATTGAGTTCCATTTCCTACTGGACCAGCAAGCCCATGTTAGCTTCACTCTGATCAAATTTAAGGGGGGGGGGGGGGGGGGGGGATACCAAAAAAGATGCTTTGCTTTTTCTTTTTTTTTTTTTTAGCATAAGGAAACAGTCAAAAATTCTAATCTCATCAGATCAGGATGTGTCTTTAATCTCATGCTTTGATCATTTTCACTCTGGAAAGGCTTAAGCAGAGAATGGAAGTTAGTTTAAAATTTAATCGGGAGTAGGGGGAAGATGGTCTTGTTCTTATGGAAGACGAAAGAGTAATGATCTAATTCCTTCATCTGCCACTGACTGCATGAAAATCTTGAATAAATTACTTATCTTGAGAGCTTAAAAGACACCCACATACCATGCCAGTGTATTTTCAGTATGTTCATTTATAGGATTTCTTTCTTTCCCCCTGATGTTTCGTACATGTCTGGGGGGTGGGGGGGAGGACGACTTTCAGCATCGGTGTTTCCCCCCCCCTTCCTGCAGGTCACTTCAGCCTTAGTTAATCAGCAAGTTATATTTTCACAATTTTCAGAGGTGGCCAAAATTTTCTTTTTTTTTTGTCCCTGCATTACCCAAGAAATGCAATTATTTGGGCAAAACACCCTTTTTTGCTGCAACAACCTAGGTAGCAAAGAGGACTAGTTCAAATATATCTCTAGCCCTAAGTCACGTGCATGCTTATAGATTCAGAATAAAGCATGTTTCTGGGCAGCAGAGGAGGAACTCAGCTAGCAGAAGCAGGTTAGTCATCTTGGGCCATTCTCCAAAGTACAGAGCTTGAGGCCAGTTCTGATTTTTGTTCCCAATTAAGACAGTACTAACTGACAAGCGTGTTACGCCTTTAACACGCCCGATCTGGGGGTAGCAGGCAGCTACACGTTTCGTTCTTTAGCTTTGCAGAAGGTTTACCCTGAAAGTTGTAGTCCAATAGTCTCTCACAGCAAATAATGTTTTTAAAATTGTAATTGCTGCATACACATCCCTCCCTGAGCCAGACAGTGTAAGTTAGAAACCAGAGGCCTAATCTTTATTCAACGGCATCTTTATTTTGGAGGTTATGTGCCTTGGGATCAAGCTTGACGTTCTCATCCTTAATCAGCAATTTTTAGATCTCGCAAACAGCACGAGTAAAAGCTTCTCATTCATTTTCTTAACCAGAAAGTTTGGGAATAGGCGATATATTTGGTCATGTCTTAACTGTTCCTTTTAAGCACTTTATTAAAAAAGCTCCTATCTACCAGCTGTGGGTGGAATTCCCCAAGAAGAGAACCAGTTAAGGCAAAGCATAGCAAAGAGTTTTCAGCCAAATAGGAAGGTCCAATTTACATCAGACCTTAAGAAAGTGGAGGGAGATGGGGGGGAAAACTCTCGTCAAATGATTAACTAGCTTCAGCAAAACGAGCTCGCAAAGGAATCCAGTGAGAATTTTGATGCAATATGTAAAGCGAGGAGCTAACCCCAAAATATCTGATTTCCATTACAAAGCCAAAGAGCGAGCGCTGCACTGCCAATGCTTTAACAAAAGACATCCTACAAGTATTTCCCCCGCATGGTTCGGAACGAACCACCCACCTCTCTCACCTCATCGGTGCATATTTCGGGCCAGACTGAAAGAACTCACAGATTTGTTCTGTTGAAAATACAAAGCGTTTCTCACGATCGTACAGCCTTTGAGGTTACGCACTCAAGAAGCAAACGTCAGAGGGGCTCGCTTTTCTGGAAATGTTTATGTTCTTTGCTCCTGAAAAACATACAGATCCCAGTTCTAATTCATCAGCCTCCTAGTAGCAGTGTCTCCAACTGGACCCAATCAAAACTGCAACTCAACTGTGTAAACAGACCTCAGAGGGCGAATTACCACGAGAAAGAGTAGAAGAAAATGCTGTTGTCACGTTGGAAAGGGAAACTGAGTCACAGAGCAGGCAGGTTTGCCAGAAAGCCTCCTTCCCAACAGGAACCCACTGTCCTTACAGTCTCGAGCCAGAACTGATGTTTCTCCATGTCTGGTCTGTAAGGACCAGAGCCTTCTGCTGCCTCCCACAGAGCCAGGGTCTTCAGAAATGAAAGACGCTTCCAGGACACATCAGGACCTTGGTCATAGATCTTATCCGTGCACTGGTTTATAACAGAAGCAAGATTGGAAGCAACCCCAAGAGCATCAGTAAGGCACTTGCGAGGTTCAAAAACAAGTTCTCCAAATCCTACCCTTCCTAGCCATCCTGTATGATGGGTTCACTTTCAACAAAGTCGTTTGCTTTCCATAGCTCTTTTACTCAAAAGCAGTCACCTGAGGGCAGGGATGCTGCCAGGCCTGACCAAGCGGGACTCCATTCCTTGCAGATGCAGGACTACCAGCAAAGAAGTTACTTCAACACTCCTATCAGCTCGGCAGCAGCGTTTAAACCAGGGAAACCCAGAAATATCCCTTCTTATTCCAAAAGGAAGAGCAGATTAAGCCCTGGAATGTGCAAGGATGAAATTCCCCCATGGGTCAGTATTATTCTTGCCACGCTAGGTCTAGATTTGCCCTTTGGCATGCACACAGAACTCGTGTTTTCCTGGAGCCCCAAGATAATTTGGTTTTACGCCTCCATTTCCAACCTTTACACAAAACTCAAGCCGCAGATCTACCCCAGGCCTCTAGTCCTCTGTTGCACAGAGGGGGGGGGTCACGAATCCCACCAACGGCACAAACAGCCGGTAAAATACATGATTAACACACGCCCTCCTCCCATCCACAGCTTGAGTTTGCTGACCAGCATCCACTGCTTGCAGCAAATCCCAGAGCTGAAGGAGTCAAACCAGATCCATTTGGGGCTAGAAGCAAAAATTGCTGTCTGAAATCTTACGGTTTGTATCATGCAGGGGGTCAAACCTGATGGTTATAATGGTCTCTTTGCAGCTCTAAAGTCTATAAAAGTCTCAACCCCACTTTCCTCTCAGACTCAATTTCAGCAGGAACCATAAAATAAAGTCAGGTTTCAATCAAATTTCCTGTATTTTCCTGTCCAATTAAGAACACTAATATCACCACAGATGTTATTAAATTAGATATTTCAAGACAGTCTAATTTGTTTGGTGCACAGTATTCATTGGTTTTTAATGTTTGCAAAAAAAATTTTAAAAATCAATGCTGTACAATATTTCAAGCAGGGGAAAAAAAAAAAATGAAAATGGAATTGGGGAGCTCACCATTAGCAAAGTCTGTTACAAACCACTTCAAATGCATTTCTCGGTTAAATGTTACAGAAGCAGCAGCAGCAGCTATGCAAAGACTCTGGTTACACAATTTCAATCATTTACAGTCCTCAGGTTTCAGATTAACAATGCATTCACAAGGAAATGGATGGGGAAACAGGGGTAATTTTATCAGCTGGAATGGAAAATGATGCAAATTACTGAAACGAGTCTAACCCAGAAGGCACCAAACTGCATTACTGGCAGAGTGAATGGCCACATTCACCCCAGGTATAAAAGCAGGTAGAATATGGTAACAGCTGAATTGAATTTGTGCCCCTGCCACGGCATCTATTAACACAGGAGAATTCCTTCCTCAGCACTCCCCAAAAGGAGGGGGGGGAAAAAAAAAATCCCCTATCAAGATTTAGAGAATAAATTGGGAACATCCTAACAGAAACTTTACCAGCCTTTAAAAAGAAATAATCACCACGGTCAGTATTAGACTTGACTGTTGAGAACTGAAGGAATGCCTGTGCTCACACACACCCAGGCACAGATGTACTGGTGCGGGGTGGTGAGAGGCTTTAGATCTCCATTAACACCAGCTGGTCCAGTGCACGCTCACGGGTCCCCAAGCCAGTGCTTCCCCCCCCACCCTGAGCAGGACCACGTCTCCCCTGCACGAAGGAAAAAACAACTTGAGGAGCTCATTTTTAGGATAGAAAAATGCAAATCCCAAACCTGCTAAGTACTTCTGAAGTGGCAGGGACTTGCTTTTATTTTTTTGCAGAACAAATCTGTATTTAATGGCCAAAGTAAGCGTGAATGAAATCCTGCTCAGCAAGATCGTTTCCTTGCTGAGCAAATAAATTTCAGCTCTCTGAAGAACATGAAGGAGGAGAACAGCACTTTGCCTAATTAAGGACAATGTGGTGGGGCTCTGGTCCAGCCCTGGCATTAATGTGCTGAGCTCAATTATCTGCCCATCAGGTCACATTCTTAAATTCCTTTTTATCTTGGTATCACACGTTATTCAGCATAATGAGTTTAATATTGGTAGGAATTACAGGCAGTGCATTTACACTAATGAAGCAAAATTACCCTGCAATTGCATTTTCTTTAATTTCAATCTTAAAACTTTAAAATAAGGTTGAAAATTGAGGTAATAAATGTAGTTAATACGGTTAGAAGTTTATTAAAACAGGCCAAACACACTGCTTTAGACAGAATTTTGGATGTATTTCCATTAGTGAATCTTTTACAATCCTACTGTAATACCTTGCCACAGAAAGGATCAAGTCCAACCCGGTAATTAGGCAAAGCTCCCCTGGTGTTGAAGTATCTACAGTTCAGCTACACCTGTAAACCAATAAAACCAGTAGCTTATTGGTTTGTGACAACGTGCACGAACCACATGGTACAACAGCTTGCTGAGATTTGTAGCACGACCCCAAGGACGCCCAAACCAGAGGCAGTCACGCCGTGTTGCCTCTTCCCTTACGCTTCCATTTGGGGACAAACCATCCTGTTTCAGCTCCAGCAGCAAGTGCAGGATTTCGTACCGACGGTAACACCGGCAGGGCCGGATGTGGCAAAGCACCCCGCAGGAACTAGGTGACGGTGCTCCCCGAAAACAACTATTTCCGCAGCTCAGATTGAGAGAGAGTATGGAAACATCTACCCAGGCGCTGGGAGCATGTCGGACCCCCTCTGTGTTCTGCATCTCCGCACCGAGGGCGAGCGGTTTTAAGCTCAGAGGCTGTATTTATTTTTCTGAACCTCAGCGTTCCCAACAAGGCTCACGGTGGCAGAGCCCAGCCTCTGGCTGAAGATGCAGCACAGCTACGGCCTTTCACTATGCAATCAGACATTTAAACCTCATCCCAGACTTACATTAGAGACTAAATCACTCTACCAAGCAGGGAGCACGCGTCTGCTGTCCAGGCTGGGAAGGCAAACACGCTGCCAGCCAGAGCACTCTCGCATTTGTGACACTGGACGCAAATACCAGCGTGGCACTACGGTGACTGTGGAGGTCCAGGAAAGACCTCGGCTTCTGCAGGCTCTCTGTAGCAGCCCAGGACATCACCGGGAGATGCCTGATACGCCAGAAGTTTCACTGCAGAGTTAAAAGACCACGTGCAGACTTTTCCTCACCGATAGCACAGTAGCAGCGTTGGGAATATTGCCATAAACTTTAAGTAGGATTAGACAATGAGGCAGTAAAATGAGGGTTTGGGGGTTGTTATCCAGAGCCTGGTCTGTGCTGGAGCTCCTGCTGCTGGTAGGAATGGTGAAAAATGGTCCTGTGCATTAGTTATGAGTAGCAGGATTGGGCCTCAGGTTCACGTCGGTGTTTTAGTCACAGCGGAGCAAATTAAAGGTAGAGTTTCAGTGTCTATTTTGGATTTCCTAGTGGGTATATGCGAGAAACTCAACATTAATTAAGCCCCTTTCTCTTCATTTCTGCTTTGATATACAACAGGCCTGCCTTGCCCTCCTTTTAGCACTATTACATTTCACCTCAGGGGAAAAAAAAAAAAAAAGTACTAAGAATTTGTTTCCATCAATGCAAACTTGCCTTCCTACAGGGAGTTTAAATGACTAGCTGACTCCAAGGAGATGGAGGAACTATTTATCTCCATATTTTTAAATAAATCCCATTCTCCCCATCTCACCCCCTGCCATTGTAACTGCTCTAGAAATGTTGAAATGCTGAGGTGAGGTCATTTAACAGCAAGAAGACGAGGGTTTGGTTTTTTTTTTTTGTTACTGCTCTTGCCAAAGGACAAGAATGGGCTTGTGTTCCTGAGCGGAGTCATGTATCCGATCCATCCCAGGTGTCGGACATCTGCTGCTAGCTCTGCAGCTGGCTTTGTTAGGACACAAGAAACAGCAGCGACGTTCCCAAGGAACAACTTGAAACAAACCCTCGGCACCCACGGACCTAAAACAGAAGCGACTGACAACCTTAGGGGCTTCTGGAAGACAAGCAAAACTCTGCCCAGCACCACATCCTCCGCCTACCCTCCCCCAAACCAAAGCTGCTTTTTAAGCAATTTTTAACCCCTACAAACACTTTGTTTTTCCGTTCAGGACTAGAGCAGAGTCCTCAGTCTACGGTCAGGACACAGTACGTGCTACTGTGCTGCGAGATCCTCATCCCTCACACAGATAATTCCTGGGGACCAAGCCCCCAGTTATGTTCTGTGGCTTGTTTTCCTGGATGCCATGCAAAGCAATCAGAGAAAGCAATTAAAAAAAAAAAAATATTATCAACCAAACCAAAGAGATGATTAGGAAAAAAATTGCCAGGCCAGGATTTACATATAAGATATTAGAAAGTGGAATAGGACGTGACTTAGTAGGGAGGGGAAAAAAAAAAAAAAGAGAGAAAGAAAAGAGAGAACTGTTTCAACACAACAGTGCACTTTAAATAACCAAATGAATTCTGAAAGTAAAACGGTACAGGGACTCATAACTCAGCCGTATGGTGACAGCCTCCCCACAGCCGCCGCCTGCAACGCCTCCGACATGGCTCCTCGAGCAAAAATACCCCAGACTGCCTTGGAAAAAATTATAACCTGCAAACACAATCCACTCCCTACCTACCGCACTTCTTGCAGTGAGACGGGAACAATATATCCTCACAGGTAGCACATGGAGACATAAAGCCCAACCACTTGTTCACATTAGAGTCATCAGCGAACCTCCTGGTGGGGGAATGTTATGAGGCCATGGGGAGAGCAGCGATATAAAGACCTGACGGCCAAGTTACAGGAACAGTTATTGAGTCTGGCTCAGGATAATCACACTAGATGAAGCTCTTCCCTTTCAGAGACGCATGTGTCTCTCCCCAGTAGTTGAGCAGTTTACTTATGTCCATTATGAACCCAAATAATGAAACCCTACACGCCATGCTGTGTTTCACCCTGCAGAGGTGAAACGCAGAGAGCGGGGCTGCTCGGGGGAGGCAGGCGCTTCCTGAAGACGAAGGCTGATGATTTCCTGAACACCCGCCACAAAAGCCACAGCGAGCTCCCCGAAGAGACAAACCCGCGCCTCATCCCCAAGAGCAAGACCTGCTTAGATCCTTTCAAATAAAAAGACACAGTCATCGTTCCAGTAATCTCCCACCACAAATCATTGCGTTAATGGCTCAGGTCAGAACAAGGACATCTGTATACACTGTTCTTCTCACCCTTTCCAAATGCCACCGGGCAATAAAACACAAGTAGGAAATCAGCAGTGCCCTGTAGTCTTTGCTCAAGGGTCTCGCTTTCCGCTCCAGAAGTACCTGCAATTTATTTCAATAAGCAACAGGACCAAGGCCCACATCTGAACCTGAGCATCCAGGAGGGATTTGCACATCACCTCTCCTCCTGATGCAAAGGCTGCCTCACCAAATCTCCTGCTTTTTTGAGATGCCTTTGTTCTAAAAGCTTTATCCCCAATTGTACTCTTAGGCTGAGAAAGAGCCAAGAGCCAAGGTTGAGTTCTGTGTTACAGCATCAGTGTTCGCCCCAAGGCTGCTCCTTCTTGAGCGAGTCACCAAAACCACACGCGGCCTCTGCGAAGCCAGAGGTCCGTGGGACGATGGCCATAGCAGCATCTTTCCCCGCTGCTCAAGCACTGTTCACAAATCTAACAGCACACGAAGACAGACCGCCTACTTCAGGAAGCAAGAACAATCCAGTATTTCCAAGCTCGCCAAGTGCCTCACACATTTATCGAACTCCACGCTATTTGTTTTTAACTCATTAAAAACAGACCTAAAGTTGCATTATATGCAGAGAAAGAGTCGTCCCTTTTAAAGTTGCACGTTCTCAGGACAGTTGACAAAAAGCTTGACTTGATGTCTGAATACTTCAGGTTCAGAATTCTGCTTACTTAACTCTTTCCATCCAAGATCAATACCTGCCAAGGAGTGGGAATTTTTCAGAGAAACCACACCAATCTGTTATAAACATGCAATCAAGCCCTTTCTTCTGCAATATTACAGGACACTGCTACACGCACACCCCCCCCATTCCTCCATTAGATATGCTACGGCCCCATTTTCCAACGGCTTCCATCTTCTGCGTTCAGCTTGTTTCAATTATTCAGGGCAACCCAGGCTGATAATTACACAGTCCCGTGTTGCTGAGTAAAACTGATGCTTAATTAGCCAGCAGGAAAGATCGATTAAGATACAGCAGGGCATCTTGCAAAGTTCTTCAGTGGGACTGCAGGGAATAGAGTCTGGCTGTGCCCTTCCGAAGGATAAAATTCTCCACTTCTCATGGACTCAACAGCAGTTTTATTTAAAATGGATGCTTAGATCAGTCAGCCACCCTGAGTTTTATTGTCAGGTCTTAACTTCAAGTGACACAACTCATATCTTATAACTAGAACATTAACAGCAAGCTCCAGATCACATTTCTAGCCAAAAATATGATGCAGCTGAGGCTGAAAGTTTTATTTAAGCCTCCAGCAACCCGTTTTCTGTTTATGTTCCTCGATTTTCCCCTAGCACAATAGAACAACCTTTGTTTGCTTCACTCACTTATCCAAAAGATGCAGCTCGTGCTCTCATGCAGGACTTGAACAGTCCTGAGGACATGAGATTTTGGAACCTAGGTGAAACCTGAGTTTTAATTCAAGAAGTCCTCTTCATTCCTTTCTACTGCATCAAAGTCCAGGCAATACATATTTGAGTTCAAGACCCGCTTGCGGAATAGATACTTTCAGCAGCCAGCCAGCAGCATGAATCTTTGCTCACTGTATTGATTTACCCAAAAGCCTAAGTATCAAGTGATGGATTTTTTCCACAAAATCCTCTCTAGCACAAGGGAGAAGGAAGAACAGGACAGGACCAGAGACCCATACGCAAGGAGCTGTACAGAGCCAGCCCAAGGCACGATTTTTCACTTTGAAACACAAAACAAATTCCAAACAGAAATGACGACAACTTTGCAGACAACCATATAACTGGTTAGACAGGAGAGCATACAAACCAGCATGCGGTGCACTCTCACGTTATAGCAAGCCCTGAATGTCCATTAACTTTCAAAGCGTGGTCCAGCTGGTCGAATACAGCATGTGGTAGCCCAAGGCGTGACACTGTTCTGAAGCACTGCCCTTAGAAAGTAATGCAGATAACACAAACCTGGCTTTGACTTGCTGGAAGCCGAAGAGAATTGCATCCCTCTGCTCACTTGCTTTAGCACTCAAGTGTTCATTCTGTAGTCCATCCACCAGGTAAGCTTCAACATCTGGGAAAGAGAGAATTACAGGTTAAAACTAGCCTGTTCTTGCCTAAGAAACCTGGGCCTGGCTGTGCACTGGGAAGCCCCTGAAGCACCATACCAAGCAGTCCGATCTAGAGACACAAGTCAGTCTGAAGACTTCATTTGGAGAAGTTAAGACGTTGAACTGATTGCAGACAGAAGATCTAAATATTGCATGCAATTACAGAGCTTCTCTCTAGTTGCAATGGTCTAAAGGCAAATAAGCAACTGCAAAGAAACCACCAAGCAGAAAAAAGGAAGAGGAAGGTGAAACATGGATAGATCTATCAGACTAAAGTGCAACTCTACCTGCCTCTTTGCTGCCCCAAACCCTGAAAATCTGCTGCCGTGAAAGGTTTTTGGCATTAAGCAAGGACACAGAAGTGGTTATCCCATTCAGAGAGGATCCAAAGCACTTTTAAAACACCACTGCAAGACACCCACTGACACTTCAAGGAAACTCTAACCTGTGGTTTTCACAAGGACGATCTCCGTAAAGGCCAAGCACTGAACAACAGGTTGGTTGTGTGCTAGCCTATGTGCACTCGTATCACACCATGGGTTCTCCCGCAAGGTTATCACTGAAATCCTACACCCTCTGCTTGCTCAACAGAGACAGCTAGGCAAAAGTAAATACGGTATTCTCTCACCTGGAAACCACATCTCTATGCAGAAATGTAATCCTTTTATCTTCCAGCTCAGGTTAAGTGTCTTCTATTTGCATAAATATCTATGTTCTTTACAGAAACCTCAAAAAAAAAAAAAATCTCGTAGAAAACAAAACCGGTCCAATCACACCTGCTCTGTATAGGAGAATTCCATCCTTGTACTTCAGCAGCATTACTGCTAGCAGGGAAAAGATTGGCTTCAAAGCTATGGTGTTGTACATCCACAGGCCTCTCCAACCTTTAACTCACGCCCCATACTGTGACACTAATGTCAGTTTAATATCCTGCTTGCAAGACTTTCAGCTCCTTATGCTTCAGCTGCTGGTACAACAGCCAGCACTGTTTAGCACACCCCAGGAATCTGCACAGCTCCTTAAAACCAGCTCTTCCACCTGCAAGTACATCTCAAGATCAAAATGCCATATGAGATAATACCTTTTTCTGTTAAAATCAGGAGCCCTGATTTCTTTTTGTTGCCTGCTCATGACACATGCAAGAAAGGCTTGGGGGGGTGGGGGGGGGAGAGCTCTTTAAAGTGAGGAGCGTAAGGAAGGACATGGAGGGGAACAAGGCTGATGCTTGGGCATCTGCCAGGAACAGGGCCCTCTTCCCACCTCCTCTTCAGAGTGACAGAGGGGCAGGACCAGAGAGACCCAACTCTGACCACAGCAGCCTGGGAAGGAGAAGCGCATCCAGATCATAACACTTGTCTCCGTAACAGTCTGGTTCTCCTTTCTGGATTTATTCAGCTGAAAGCGCTATTTCCATGGCAGCACTCACTAATAAGCACATTTCAGCCAAACTCAGACTCCTCCAGGTCCTCACTAGCTCCTTCCTCTGTCTCTTTGCCTTTCCTCCTACCAGGGGAACTCCTGACCCACAAGAACCGGGTCCCAGCCAGCTGTGCCTCACAGCTGCAGCCACCACTTCTTAGCTGAGAAACAGAGCTTAAAGCCTGCACGCAGCACCGAGATACCGAAGCACCCTAGCCCAGCCCCTCGGACGTGGGGATGCACAGTTGGCACATCTCAGCAGACGGGCAGTAACGCTCATTCACAGCATCGTTCTTAAACCCCCACCTACAGCCAGCAGCGGTTTTGGGAGCTCCAGGAGCACAGAGGTGTCAGGCCAAAATGCCTATTGATATCAAGTTCACTGCCGGTAATTCAGCCCTAGATAGCCTGCCTGGGATAGCTGCTCTGGCAAAGCCTTTGTGTTGAGTGAAGCTTTTTAAATCCCAGGCCAATCCTGTAATCCTTAGGCTAAGTTTCATTTTCAGTACGTCTCTATGCAGTTTTAACTGTACATCTAAGATACAGTACCAGCTTATGACAAGCCTAACAATGCTGAGGCTTACACCACGTACAAATTACATAGAAAGTACCCAAGTACATATATCTAAGCACAAAGGATATATCTTGCGCTGAGGAGCTTACTGCTTAAGAACAGATGAGGCTAAGGGGACAATTTATTATATACAAACCAGCATAAAAACAGCACAGTAGAAATGGGTCAGCAAGAGAAACTACGCACAGGCTGTATTTCCGCAGTGAAAGAGAACAAGCAAGAAAAACAAACTGCTCCCAGGACTTGTGCAAATATCAGCTGCATCCTTCTGTCATTTTTAAGCGCAGATTAGCTCCATGAGTATGCGATTAGCTGTAATACGGTATTTACTTACTGGGATGTCAGCACAGATCAGCTGCTGGATAAGTTATAGTAGAACTAGGGTCACTTCTGCAAAGCAGGCAGAGCCCCTTTCAGAGCCAGCCACTATGTTTATAGCACCAGGAAATGAAAAAGAAAGCCTAACCATAAACTCTCAAAGTGGATCAGGAAGAGCAATATGTAAGCAGCTCTAGAGTAAATCACCCTAATGTTAGTTTTACTGCTTGTCGGTAACATTATATTCTTGATGTTTATAGATTGCTTTCTGCGATCCACTCTGAAAGTTTACAGGACTCTCCTTTTCATTTCCTGCAGCTAAAAAGGTAAGAGTGGAAAAAAAAATAGTGGAGATTTCATCAAGTGTTTCAGGGGAGTTTCTAGAGGCAATTGCAGTTATCCACTTTAATCCTGCAGGAGATGCACAGCATCATAAGAATTCTGTCACAACCACTGAAGTCCAGGTAGTAAATAACCTTTTAATGGCAGCACTAAATTCCAGGAGTTAATCAGCACTCAATGAGCAGAGCTGAAAGGTAGTAAGATGCCATGTGTATTCTCTCCATGCACATACACACATTCACTTTTTTTTTTTTGCTCTTTTCTATTCCTCTGCCATCAGAAGGCTGCCAACAGAAATCCTACACTCCATGCACAGAGGATCTAGTCCCACAGAATCACAATGTTTTAGCCATGCAAGATAATGGCGAGCCAACCAGTCTGCTCCAACACTTACTCGATGCTTCACACAGTCCCTCCTGCAGTTTCTCACCCCAGCTGGCTGGGAAAAATTAGTTGGAAAAAAAGTTTAGGACACCTATCAACACAGAGAGTGCAGATACCTTGAGCTTCCGTGAGACTGCATTAATATTTCCAAGATGCGCCCCAAGACAGCCAGGGATTTGGAAGGCTAGTTGTATCATCCCCTGTCCCACCCGTCAAAATAAAAGCTGTGAACTATCGCACACAGTGTTTCTTGACTTTTCTGCAAGCTCAAGAAAGGCTGGTTTAATTCGGAAACAACATTTTTCAGAGAGGCCTTCCCGCTTTTGTGGGGCTGAGTCAAAGAAAACCTTGAGACCTGAAGCAATCTTCATCCATCCTCCTGCAACGGTCTGAATGGGACGTTCTCCCCTACGCATTGGACGACGGGGGAACTGAGAACAGCTTCCAAGTCTCAACCCCGAATTCCCTGAGGTTTAAATTCCAGAGCTACTCGCGATGCTACGTCAATGCTGACTGTGGCTTATTAGCCCTCACGAAACGGAGCATTTTGTCGTTTATTTTTGAAGCAGCACCGAGGCTGCTTGCCTTGCAATTAGCAGCTACCAGCTTTGTTAGGCTGTGCAGGTGCAGGCACGGTCTCCCCGTGCAGCACCTGCTCTGTCCCTCCTGTTGCCCAAACTCCAGCAAGAAAATGGCTTTCCAGACCTACCCTCTGAAATGAAGAGGATCAAGCAAGGCAGGCGAAGGGAAGATAATCAGACTGCCAGGCTGCCTTTGCCTCTACAAATGAAAACAGAAGCCCTGGGTTTGTCAGAGATATATCTCATTTTTTAGAACCACTGTTTCAGTCTTCAGAAGAAATTGTGCTAAACAAACATGAAATACCCTTAGGCAAAAGTAGTTTTAAAAGGGACCTGGCTGAGCCAAAGTGAAACCCGCTGCAATTAACTGACCCCATAGCGTTAACGAGAACTTGGATTGCTTATTTGCAAGGTGGAACTTGAAGAAATATCATTGCTGCAACCACATCTATTCATAAACAGAAAATAACAAGCATTGATAAGTGTGGCAGGATTGCGACGTTGAGAGAATAGCCGTGTTGTGTCGGCTTTCAACCACCGCAACCTCCGCGATGTCTTAGGTGATAACAACACAACCGTTACCAGCAAGCCATTGACTGCCTGCTTCTGTGCATCGCGTGAACAGTCCCGCACGACGGACCAAACTTTAATATAAGGAAGCAGACGTTATTGCCTGTACATCAGTACATGTTTCCTCCTCTATTCGTAATTTTTATTTTAAATACAACACTTCTTATGGTAATGCAGTTTGCAAACACTGTAATAGCTCAAGCTCCTTCATTTCCAGCTTGCATAGCTAGAAACCTCGTCAGCCGCTGGAAGGCCTCAAGACCGTATAGATTGTTAAGACACAGCAAGTTTGATACGGAGGTATGTGACATGCAATTAATCTCCATTCATAGCCTGCTATACTTGTCAGCAAACAAAGGCTGTGCTTTAGAAGGAGATCTGAAGCCTTCAATTAAAAACAGTCAGCTAACAAGAAAATAATCTAAGTTAAAGGAAGGTGGCAGCTGCAGAAATGAGTTGTTTACAAAAGTGTCAGCGCTGAACAATAAAGTGCTGCACATCAAAAACGTGAAAGGGTGAACTTCGCTGAAGCCCCCATGATTAAAAAACAGAGGAGAAAATTTACACCTACATCTGGGGGAAGACACAAAACATTTGGAAGAGAGCTTTGACAGGCTTGGAGGCTGCACACTCTCTCTCTCAGACTGACAGATCCCAGGACTGGAAGTTAACCGGCATCTCGGAGGGGAAGGCAGCACCATCGCAACAGGAAACAAAAGGTCACGAAGCCTTGAGGCAGCCGGGGCCAGCCCCGAACTCAACCGCTCCGAGCGGTGAGCAGCAAGATGCTGACGACTCCTTCCCCGCCACCCGCCCGCATCTGCGACGGCAGGATGTGTCGGTGACGCGCGCACGTGTCGTTCAGCAGCGAGCTAACGCCGTTGCTCCAGCCCGCAATGCTGCTGCTGAAGTTTTATTGATGGGGAGGTTATAATGTGGTCACCTTCTCTCGCCAAGCCTTTGCTAACCACACCACGGGGTCAGCAGTGGTTGCAAAGGTCCGTACAGAACTTGTTTATGTTCGTGAAGCGTATTTTGATAGAAGGGTTTAGCGTGGTTTCTGCTTGGCTGACCCACCACTGCAATGAGCGGAGTTCAAGTTTGTGAAGAAACCCAGGAAAGACAACTTCAGAAGCCTCCCATCTGCCACCTTACACGCACCCAGAAGTAAATGGTGTCAGCTCTCAGCACAGCTCATTCACTCAGATGCTGAGACCTCAGGAGGTCACATTCAAATTAGCAAGCAGAAGCGGGGCCTTGAAGCCCGCACTGCTCTCTCAGCTGTACCCCCATTTTCAATGGGGTTGAAGGATGCACCCCCACCAAGCAAGCTTGCTCCCCGCACCCCTAGCACGACGTACAACGCTTGCACAACATCTAAAGCCAGGAGACACCGTTACCACAGCCACAACAAGAAGGGCTGAGAGGGCTTACCGGAGCACACGAGCTTCTTTCACCCTTTGTACCCGCTCCCTTGTCTCACCCTAGTGATGCTCACCAGTGGAGCCACTCAATACCTTAACTGAAAGCACTCGGGGGGACATCTTTTGACCATGCCAGAAGACACCCCTCAATCTTGCATACGCTTTCTTCCCCTTACACAGAGTCTGGGACCACCAGAGAGCTTCCCCACCCCTAACACAGGCATGGACCCACCTACCTGCCAGCTCCTCAGCAACATGAGGACAGCCCCAAAAACACCAGGACAGGCAGCCCCAGCCCCTGCACTCTCATTGGGGTTAGAGACAGGGAAGGCACACATAACCTGAGGACCCCAAAACCATCAGCCTTAGAGAAGAAGTAACTCCCACAGTCCTTCCACTCCTCTCTCTGCCTCAGCCCAGCGAGGTGCAAAAAGCTTTTCAGCTTCTTCCCCTGCAACCACAGCAGACTTCCCCCACGAAGCAGAAGGGGAGCAAGGAGGAATCTGTGGTTACCTTCTAGGAGCCTCTGAATCTCTTCTGGGATCATGATACCTGCCACCTCCTTTCCACAGGAGTCAAACCTGCTGCTACTGCTCCTGTCCCTCAGGGGCAGGGACGAAGGAAGCAGGGAGGGCGGGGACACCCCAAAAAAGTAGGAGGAACTGCTAGGCTCCGCTCAGATGCCTCCTCCTCCTCCTTTTACAGCCCCAGCCAGCTCAACCTACCTCCTTGCAGGCAGCCAGGGTGCCTGGCTCCCCTGGACGCTGAGCACCTCCACGCTCCCGAGAGCCAGAGCTCCAGCCAACGAGCTGCAAAAGTGCCTGACCCCAGCCCAGCAACAGCACAGCTGAACCTGGGCTCCTGCGTGAGCATTTTAACCAGAGTGCAGCTGGGACGGCATCTCCTTCATTAACCCACAGCTCGGCGTACCTGCTGGCAGAGCCGAGCCATGAGCTCCGTGAGGCTGTGTGGCCGTTGATTTAACCTCCTGTGCCTGTTCCTAGCACAAGAGGAGCTGGGGGTTGGATTTGTTCCAGGCTCCCTCCTCTAATGCGCAGAGGAAGAGAATGGTACTTGGCTGTTCTGCAATAAAACTTCCCCTCATCCTGCATCCTGCATAGGAAGGGGGCTAGATTGTAATAGCCGTTCATATTTCTATGTCTTGCCCAGAGAAATAACAGGGTTGCGCACTTTAACTTGCTTTATGACAGGCAATAAATGCAAACTGCGCTCTACAAAACAAAAATGGCATTGCATTAGATTAACCCACAGCCCTGCCTCTGCTGCTCTCCTATATAAATGAATTAGCACGCGCTGACTATGAGGATACCACTGTTATTTTTCATTCTTGCATTCCCAAATTTTAGGCTCAGTATTGACAAATCCAAAGACAGTCTTCTTTATCTGAAGCTCATCAATGATTCCAAAGACCAGTTTAAGATTTCCTGTAGGTTAAGGGTACAGGATCCAGTCCTTACTTTGCAATATCCTGGTATCAAACATATATTTATTATTATAGCATATAGAAAGGGTTATTGTGAGCATGCTTGCCACTTTTGCTTTTCTGGCATTTTATGCCTGGCGTGTGAACTTTAATTATATTTTCCCAACATAGCAAATGTTGGAGATGGCAAAAAAGGATGCACTTCGGCTGTGTTGGCCACAAGTACAAAACCACATAGCTTCACCGAAGTTAGTGCTTGCTGCTTTCAGCAGGGGCACAACGCAGCTCCTGGCAGCGGAGAGCCGGGGCTGTACACTAAGGTGTATCATAATGTGATGAGGCATGGCCATGCCGAACTCTCCCAGGAGGCCCCCTAAAACTGCTTCTCTTGCTGCTTTGCTATCCTCCTGCTCTGGGCAAGCCAGCCAGCTGCAGGAATGATCACAAGCCGGCAAAACCAAATCTGTAGGGGAAAAGGGAAAAAGAAGAGTGCATTGGGCTCCCAGCCTGCAAAGGCTGAGATACACAAACACTTCACTACAGTCCCACTGGCTTCAGGGGGACAATGCCATGTCGTGAGGCGGAGCATATTTCCAAATAATTGCAGAATCAGATTCTTACAGCTCTCTGGATGCATCACCTGGATGGAATAAAGGTTTAGTTGTTTGGCGGCAGGCCTTGGATAAAGGAAACCTGGAGCAGATTCCAGATTTGCCCCAAGCTTCTTGCTCAGTTCAGTCAAGGCAATGTGTGTGTTTCAGGCTTATCTCACATATGTGATATAAGAGCTATACTGGCAAAGGCTCAGATATGGGAATGATGGAAATATATGGGAGAGATGCTCCTCCATATGCTATCAGCTGCTAATATGCTTCGTGACCCACTTTCTGAGAGATGTGGGTGAAACAAGGGAAAAGACTGTTACGCTTCTAGTTGATCTGTACAAAATCAGATAAAGAACATGTATAAGATGAAGCACAGTGCTTCCTGTTTTTTGGTTTTGGGTGTGTGCCTGCAATTCTAGTGCGTTGTCTCCACTGTAGACAGTGGAGTGGAAGGGGAAACCCCCCAAAGCAGCTTCAAAGTTCTTTTGGGACATTTTGGTTGAAATCTGCACTCTTATGCATGGGAACAACACCTCAATAACTCACATATAAATAACCCTTGTCAAGAAGGGATGGCCTTAAAGGAGAAGTGAAGATACTGTGACCGTGAACATGTTTAGTGCATGCAGCTGATTTCCCAGAGAAGTAACGTTGCACTGTGTTCTGTGTAGAGTCTCTCCGCGTGGTAATGCTGAAGTGGCAGCTGCCATTTGGGGTTTAGTTGCACAGGAGAGAAGACAGCGTGTTTTTTCTCCTGTTTAGGGAGGCTCAGTTGCTCTCCGGATCTGGGAAAAGAAAACACCACCACTTTTGATTTGTCACTTGGCTGTGCTCTGCACGTACATGTAATTTCAGATCCACCTGGAGACAGACTTCACATCTGACGTTACCAATCCAGACCTTACAGGTTTCCTACTCTGAGTAACTTACTCAGTTGCTGTCCTTCCCCCTTTACCTTGTGCTCTGCTGCGTGGGCTCGCCCACATCGACAACACCGCCGCATCGTATTCTTGATTTTAGGACAACATGTACAAGAAATTGCTCTTCAGTGGATGCAGAGGTCTTAAAGCACAGGAAATGTCGCTGCAGTTCAGAGGGCCTCACACGGGAGATTGCCTTGCTAGAAAACATATACATCACAGTAGTCTTCCCCATTACATCTCCTAGTCAGGTAGTGTTTCATGAGTCAGGATTTAGAAAATTGAGAGTCTCCTATGGGAGCAAAATGTGAATCTCTGTTAGCTGCCTGCAGCTCCTGACACATTTGAGTGGTTCTGACTGTATGCAAGAAATGGTAGCGCGTGTAGGTGGATGTGTACGGTAGATGGATCTGTATACGTGTTCTCACCTAGGGGTGTTTAGGGATAAATATTTAAACACGTCTGTGTAGAAATCCTAGTCAGTTCATTACAGACTACAAATAAAAGCAGCTGCTTGCTGAGACTGACTAACTTTAAAAATGAGTTTATAAAGGAATGAACTAGGTCCCTTAGATGGAAGAAAATGCCTTCAGATATGCCAGAAAGATCAATAAAACCTGATCAATGCAAATCTCAGAGGAAGAAATGTTCATGCAACTGCAAAGAAAAGGGTCATCTCACGTGTTCTCTGCATTTCTGCAGCTCTCATAGTAGTCTGAAAGCATTTTTGTAAAAAGTGAACTAGAAGATGCTTGGTCAGTGAGTCTTGCCCAAGAGTTAAACCAATTTATCATATTTAGGGTCTGGAAGAAATTTTTCGTCGTGTCAATCTAGCAGTGACTTGTTTTGCAGGTGTTTTGTGTGGGTTTGCCTTCCTTTGCTGTGTGATCACTGCTTGAGAGCGTTTCACCCAACAAGTTTCCTGCTGTTGCAGTGTTACAGCATCCGTAAAGCCCTAGATCTTTTCTGCTCAACTTCGGAGATATATTGCAGTTGTGATTTTTGGTCTTTCGCTACAGATCTTAAGGTTATCATAGAGCATTGAAAATAGCATCATGTGTGGAGGCTGGTACAGTTGTACCCTGGCTGCTCTCAGACTACACATCCATCCCATGGTCCTGGCAGCCAGAGACAGGACCCAGCACCTAGAATGTTCCCCTCAGGCCCTACAGGAAGATTTTGTTAAGACCAGGTTGACCATGCAACAGCTGCTGTTATTATTAAACCCATTTTACTGAGGAATAC
Source organism: Mycteria americana (assembly GCF_035582795.1). NCBI lineage: Eukaryota > Metazoa > Chordata > Aves > Ciconiiformes > Ciconiidae > Mycteria > Mycteria americana. Next base: position 2,674,364 of record NC_134386.1, read on the forward strand.
TGAGGCATAGAGCCTCAGCTGCCACGGAGACATAGGTGCTATTACCCGAAGCCTTAGCACCAAGCCAAGCCTTCCACTCAACCTTATGCAGCTGCAGATAGAGCCAGGCAGACTGATTCCCAGGCAAATGACCTTTTTTTTCTTGCCTTTTTCCTTGCCACTTTCATTTTTGAATGTGTGAAAGGGTTACAAATTTAGTTTAGTGGTCAGCTGGGAAAGGACATGGGGGAGTCTGGCAGTGACTGGCAACTTCCACTGCATCATCGTTATGTAGCATCAAGCTTTACGGGCTCTAGATGTAAAGCTGCCTCCCTACATGATAAAAGCCCCACCTTAATCATTTTAGGTCCCAAGTTCAGCAGACAGGCTCTCTCCTAATGATATTCTGTTAAATGGACAAATTCCTTTGAAGGCTTGTCTCGCTTTGAAATCCAATTTCACAGGAAGCCAGATGCGATTGGGTGTAGCTATGGAAACAAAGCAGGGCAGCCTTAGAGGAGCTGAGCGATGCAAGGTAAAATGTGAGAGTCAGAGTCCTTTACTGCGCTGTCGGAAATATCAAAGGATCTGGAGAGCTTGGCAGGAGACGTGTCCCTGTTCTGGGCGGCTCTGTGTGGCTGGGTACCAGCGCCTGTCAGCGGAGGTAAGCAGCCAGCTGTCCCGTCACACAGCCTGAACTGGAGCTGAATGCACAAAACTGGGGGGATGCGGACTCGCCAGTTCCCATCTGCCCCCTCCCTGCTCCTCCGGCACATCAGGATCTCAGCCTTCCCCTCGCTGCTATTCGGAAAGGTTAACAACAAAAGGGTAACAAGGTTAAACCACAAAGCCCTGGCTGATAACAGCCCTTTCAAGCAGCTGCACTGAAATTAATCTGAAACTTCTAGTAATTAGATAAGATAAGGATGTGTGCATGCTCGTGCGGGCACACGCTGACCCTGGGACACCCATTCCACAAAGGAGGTGGAGGATCACAGGCTTCATTAAACTGGATCAGGTTATTTGTTCATCTAGTCTGGTGCTGCAGCACTGAAAGTACATTTCCAGCCCCTTTATTCATCTTGCTCAACATCCCTGGATAGTGCACCGACTCGCCCTTTTGTCCTCTCTTCCCGGTACTGTAGCTCCTGCCAATTCAGAGCAGGCTCTAATTCTTGCTTTTTCAGAGCAGATGCTAGTCCATCCATTTCTGTATCACAGCTCCTGCCATTCCAGGGCAAATTGTTGGGCCAGTGGGTGTCATTTGCTGCCTCTGACAGTGACCAACAACTCAGAAAAAAGGCAACTTTCCAATCTGGTAATGCACCTGACGGCTTGAATAATGTCTCCTGGTTTACTAATCAGCTATGCCATGCTAATGCTCTGCTGTAATCCCAGCGTTTACATGCTTATGTCATTCTCGTTGTCCAACAGCTCGTGTATCTTTTCGGGTGACTAAGTCATTCAGTTAAAGGTTGGTTACGATCCTCATAAAGCCTCTTCCATTTTTTAAAGCTAAGTGGTCTTCAGTTGTCTTCGTAATTCGATTCTGCACCTCTGCTTCACAAGGGCTTGCAGGTTACTGTTCATCAGTTTCTGAAGCCAAAGAGAAACAAAAATATGTCAGCAGCTCTGAGTTATGGTAAACAGATCTGGTCCCAAAGCAAAACTAAATGACTGGACCTTGCTCCTGGCTTAGACTGCCAGACTCTGGATTCATTTACCTTCCAGACATGCTGCATTTTCTCTGCTGTGAAGGCTTCTCGGAAGCAAGGAGGTGTGTTGAGATGTATTTATTAGAGCATCTGTGAATGTATAGTAACTGTTTTTCATCATGCCAACGCATTAGTTACAGTAGGACCCCACTGAAACGTTCCACTAGCACACATAACCCCTGAAAGAGTTTACAGTCTGACCGGACGAGATGATGTATAGAAGAGAAACCCAAGAACATCTCAAGACAAGACCCTGGGAAAATAAACAAGAGTGTTGGTGCCTGGGCTAGTGTTCAGGTTATCAAGGTCCACGCTGCCATTGTCAGGAGAGGGAAAGGCAGAGTCAGAGCAGTTGTTAGCTGCAAGGGGGGAAGGAAGCTCCGAGTCTTAACCCAGGAGGGGAGAGGCCCAGGTTTCCTCCCCTGCTTCATTCTTCCTGTGCAACGCGACTGTATGTCAAGCTCAGGTTCAAGTCCAGGCCTCAGTCCAGAGTCCAGATTCATCTATGCTCGCCGCGTGGTCCCTCACTGTAATCCTATGGACGTGAGCCAGTGAAGACTGGGCACGCATTTCTTCTTCATACGGCACAAACTTCCTCTCACCTTCAGGGTCCACTGGTCCATCCGCTCCTACATCTCCCTTGTGGAGGTGGCATGTGGCAAGGAGGTCTGTCTCTGGGGGTACCCACAGTGATCAGTGGGGTGGAGGTGGTCTGTGAGGTGACAACGTGGAGGAGGCATCTCCCAACAGCATGTTCTCAGAAAACTTGTGATCCTGAAGCTAGATGTGGGGAATGGATAACACCACTGGAACCCTAAGCAGGACATAGCTCTAAGACAGCATTTCTACAGCTTCTGGCAAAAGCTGGCCAGCATCAGGAAGGGAAGGACACTCTGTAAAGGGAAGGATTAGAAAGACAGGAAGCCAGAAATGAGCAGTAAGCTGAGCTCCTGTTCCTCAGGCTGATGGATGGGCTTCAGTTTAATGCAAAGGTGATATTGATCCCTTGCTGTTTGGTTACAATGTGTGATGGAGCTGCCCTCTGCCCTGTAGATGTGTTGTAGCACCTCTTCTCTTTCTCCCAATCCTCATCAAACTACTTTAATGACTCTTTTATTGACAACACTGAGTCTTAATGAGGAGGACTGCCACACACTTCATTAAGGCTGCAGAGGGGACACTTCCTATAAAGAGCTAGGACCAAGGGCTGCCATCAAGGCTGAGGGAGAAGGATGGAGTTGAGAGAGGATCCATAGTTCTCTAGAGGAGGGAGAGCTCCCTGTCTGCTCCTGAGAGAGAACAAAGATTTAGGACAAAAGTCTGCATGATCTGAGAAGCAGTGGGTTGCGGAAGGAGAGATCAGTCCTGGAGAAGAGTCTTGGTGGACACAAAGGACATGACGTGAGAGCTCCTTGAATATTTCAGTTCAGGATGAAGATGAGAGATGAAAAAATGCTGGGTGGCTAACGGCTAAATTTAACCTTGATTTTATTATCCAGTATAATAATAACACAGCATGTCTACACTGCTGTGGAAAGTGGTGATGGCAGCATGTGCCAGACACCCGTGAACAGGAATAGGGACAGGGATGTAGTGCTGGCTTTGGTACAGCCAAACCAGCGTTACATAGTCGGCTCACCTGCGCTGAGACCCAGGCTGCCACAGCTGAGTTTAAAGCCAGTTCAGAGAGATCTGGGTAAACATCAATCACATCATTACACTTGATGGTCCTGAGATTTCATGGACAGTTCAGTGACATTTCAGATTAAAACTGGACCAGCCGTTCTGGGAGGTTTTCTTCATTCTGGAAAAGAATCTAAAACCAGCACAAAAGACAGATTTGGGCTTGAGGGTCTGGGTTCAGAAGAGACTCAGATATGATGGTCTAATGCAGCCCTGCTTCTGCATTAACATCCATAAATCTCCATCCATCACACAGTTCTATTTCAATTATTGAGCCAATTTCCAGACACTTTTATGATGTATTGTTTGATTTTATTAACTGGAGTGAAGGTTTAAACTCACTGAATTCCCATAGTAATCTTGCCCTGTAACCCTACCCACCTTATCAAATCTTGCTTAATGAAATGCAGGCATCTGTCTTAATGGCTTTCAAACTATGCTATGTAGACTGACCCAGATGTTAGTTCATAAATAGGAATATTTGGAGGTGTTAAACAGGGTAGCTGGAGACAGAGGTAGGTCCCTGAAGTGATCTTTTCTCTTATGAAGAAATCAGTGATATGGGAGAAATTACTATAAATCTTCATGAAGAAAAATGAGAGCCAGAGACTTGGGGAATGGAAGCGCAGCACTGCAAGCAGGACAGCAATAGATTTGGTAAAAAATAATTTCCTGCAGAAACTGGTTATTTTGGTAGAAAGTTAAAAATCAAACTAGTTTGACTTAAGACCAAAATATTCATCTGAAGTATTTTGCCTGGGGACTATGGTTGCTCTGCTGCGTGGAAGTAGGAATTTGGGTGTTTCAGGCTCTATGAACAGGATCCTTAGTCAGGCTGCCTTCCCTGTGGTGCTCGACCTGTCTCGGCAAAGAGCGTGTGTCCTCAGGAGCCACAGCACGTCCCGGGAGAAACAGCCGAGGGGTGGAAAGGGCAGTGCAGGGCCCGTGTAAATGATTACATGGAGTACTGCGATTATGTCCAATGGAATACGTTATGTAATAATATTCGCAAGTTGAAACACGTTCCATTCCAGGTAATTGAGGGTATTTCATTGTTGAAGAAGAAGAAAGAAAATCGTTAGAAAACAAACACTTTTCCTGGGGAAAAAAAAAAAAAAAAAATCATCATCCTTTTTTGCATTTAAAAAAGAGCAAAAAGAAATCCAAGCAGTCTTGGAAGCAGCCCTGCAATGTGATGGACGCAACACCAGGGGCTGGCTGCAAGTGTTCACTGCCTCGCTGTTCCTTCAAAGCTGTGATGGTGAATAAGCCATGATTTTTGTCCCTCAAGGGTTTTTTACTGCCACACTGCATCATCTCAGCTCTTCAGCTTCTCCTTCCCCACAGCTGCTCTTGTTCCATACTCATGAGAAAGAAAGAAAGGAAGAAAAACTGACAAGGCTGCATGACAATCTGGTATTTAGTGTGACAGTTAAACTTAATGATATGGGAGGCATGTTAGGCTGTATTACAAGCCCATTATCTGCGAGCTTGGATATTGGATGCATTGCATTATTAATTAAACACAAAAATGACTACCGTTAGTCAGCAATCTTATCTGCTAAAAGAACTGGAAGGCAGAAGTATTCCCTAAATTCAAGAGTTTATTGTTTCATTCCTGTCATTTTAAAACAGTTACCCTTCCGTTTCATGCTTGTCAAGCAATCAATGACTGTTTGTAAACTGCTTTGAGATCTTCCAATGAATGATGCTACAGTTTATAAATGCAAAGTGTTACTACAGTTCATTCATTATGAAACTAAAGGATAAAACTTGCAGATGCAAAAGAATTCGGCTTGAAAAATACCCCAAACATTTGTGCAGCTGTTATTATGTTGCCCCCTTCTGCCAGATGCTTTAAACACTCTTATGTAAGGGACGAATTCAAACATCGCAGAGCTGCTCTCAAGGTGAAACCCTAGAGACGTGTTTGAACTAACAGCACTAATGCCTAGCTCTTACACTCTTCATGCGCAGATTTCAGAACATTTTGAGTGCAAAAATGCAATCTCCACTTCATGAAAGAGGAAACTGAGGCTGAAGGAAAGGAAGCGTCTTGCCTAAACAACACCTCGAGCTAGTGAAAGAATGAGGAGCAGAGCCCATGTCCTCTGAGTTTCAACCCAGTGCCCTTCCCACTAGCTCAATTCATATTAAAGTTTAAAGCCAGAGTCCTCTTCTAGCAACTCCCACTGCAGCGTGTATCCTCCAAGGGTGCAATTCTGCAAAGTGCTGGGCACTCTGGCCTTCTTCCAGTGAAGCACTTAAGTACGTGGTTAACTCCAAGCTTATGAATTGTCTAATTGATAACAGCGGAAATGGTACTTTAGAAAGAAAATAGCGCAGTTTCCCTAATTAGTGCTTCCCACTTCAGGAAAAGGCAGACAGCATCTGCACTAGGAGACGTGTCACACCAGGCTCTGTCCATAGGCGATGGAGAAACAGAGGGTGGCACTTCCGTAGCCTCACTCCACCTATACTCTGAACTATCCTCCGGAGCTGCTCATTTCTTCCACTGGCTGTAGAGGCCATCCATCCTTGACTGCATATGGAAACTGCAAGCACAGCCTCTCTGGATGCTATGCAGGCACGGCACAAGCACGCTGTGGGTGAGTATTGAACTGGGCTTCTCAGACAATGGCCCAGATCTAGAACTGGATCACCAGCAAACTGTGCTCAGAGCTTGCTGCCATCTCAAATGTGGATGGTCTCCTGTGTTGCTAGGGAAGGAGCACGTTCCTGACATCCTTACCCCCAGCTCTTGCCATTCCCTACTCTGATATACACCATGCCAAGCTATGGTTCCAGCCATGAGGATCTGACCTGCTTCCTGCTGAATGTTCATGGGTGAAATCACACAGCAGATCTCAGTAAAGTTAACCAAGTTCCCCATGGCAAAGTATAGCAACTAGACCAGAGAAGCATCAGCCTCTACTGCAGTAGGACAACCTAGATAAACGTTACAACTCATTGTCTGGATCCAGCCTACTCCAGGGATTTGGTCAAAGTCTGTAGAAGAGCTTGGAATCAAACCTGGGTCTCCTAAATACAGCTTCAATGCATCACTCTTGCAGCAGGGCTTCCTCTCTTTCATCCCCTTATCACTTCCAAACAGATCCAGGCAGGCAGTAACAGTGCCTCTCTGCTGCCTCTGTTTCAGCTTGAAAAGGGATGGTGGTAACTTGTGTGAAAAGTTTGGCCTTTCTTTTGAGTCACTGATTAGTATAAACAATGGTGTGTGCCTTTTGGAGCGGGTTGTTCACGCTACAGATCTTTAGCCAGCTAAGTGCCCAATTATCCCACTAAGTCTGAAAATCTCTTTTCCTGCTCTACTTTTCTCTTATCTCCTCTGATGTAATTATCTGTACTTTGTATTGCACTTCTCTCAACTTCTGCAACCCCCTACTTTTAACCTCCACTCTCTGTTTCTCCGCTTCTACCCCAGAGCAAATGGAGATTATTCAAGGTGAAAGAGAGGGCAGTGGAGAAGTACCCTGCCTCGGTAGGGATGTCTGTGGTGCTGCTGGGCTGCCCCATTCTCTCTCACTCTGCATTTGCATGGCTTTGGGGGATGCACATATTAAAGGATATGGAGATGTAATCCACCAGGATTACAAGGGTTTACAATTTCAAATCAAAGCATTACAAAGGTCAGATATCCAACCCAGAGCAAGCTGATCTGGAATTCCAGCTGATGCCTTTTCTTTCTCACCTCCTCCTGAACCAACTGATCTCTTAGTCATGGCTCTGCATCCTCTGTCTACAGCACTCACAGCAATCACTCTTGTGGTGCCTAAACAATGGATCTCATACACTGAGCTGGGCTCCAGGGGCTCCTGAGCTGGTATGCAAACTCTTATTCTTTGTACCGTGATAGCTTTGTTGAATCCTTTCATAGTGCAGATTTCTGCTGGGATAGGCAAGCAGGGCTAAGAGATGCCCCAGAGAGCTTACAGTCGATGCATAAGGCAGGAGACAAGAGAGGGAAACAAAGAGGTAGGACCTTAAAGGGTGCAGGGATGAGAGTTTAGTGGAAAATTCAGCTAGATGCTCTGGTCCCCAGCCTGTCCAGCTCCTTGGAAGCATCCCTAACTCCCCACACAACAAAGCGCCCTTTATGTATCACTCTCTTGCTTCTAGCTCTTGAGTCTGTCCCCCTTGTTTCAACTGTCCTTGCCACAGTTCACATTTTGTCACACCCTTCTGGACAGGTAAATCCGTGACACTCCCTCATGCTGGTTCAATCGTAAGCATGATGGTTCTTTTCTTTGTACCATATAGGTTAAAATGTACCTCTCCAACTCTCGCTGCCTGCTGTCTGTGGAGGGAGCCTGGATAACTACCTGCAAACTGAACTTGGCAGAAACTAATGTTCAGGGAGAGGAAGCTCACTTTAACTGACCCACCTGAGATCACACAGAGAATCATGGAAGAATCCGGAACTGAAGCAATCAGTTCTCAGATCCCAACAAATGCTTTAGCTACAAACTTCTCATTCTGTGGGGCACTGCTCTGGTTCCCAGCCACCTGCCCTTATCACCACAAGTGCCTTTCTCCTGTAGTTTATCTCCTTTCATCCTGCCTCCATCAGCGAGTCCCCAGCTCCCAGCTCTCCTCCGTCTTCCACCAAACGATCAGAGAATCACATCTGCAAGAGGAGCAGAGAGAGAGCAGCGCCTGGGTCCTGTGTCAGTTTTATTTACCTTCATTGCACTGCCTTCCATTGCTTAACAGAATAGTTTTATACCAGAGAAAATTGGAAGCTAAGTAGTTGCCTGTCAGGTAGTGTCTGTCACCTGTGTGAGAAGCTGACATCGTAGTCAGCTACGCTGTCAGCCGTCTCCGTGCTGAGCACCAGTCCTGGCCCCAGAGTCCTCCTGCTCGTGCTCTTTCTCTGTGCTGGTATTTGTAACAGTGCCACTGGGGACTCCCCTTGTACAGCAGCATGCTGCAGTTTCCACTTACATCCATGTGCACTGCACACACAGCAAGTTAGCTAACAAGAAGATGAAACTGCTGAGATACGGAGCCCAGCGCCGGAGGAAGTCTAGTTTCTCAGTCAGGGACCGAGGACCCCACCCATCTCCAGAGCAACATCCCTGATTTCATAGAATGCCAGGGAATTATACCAAGGGTACATTCAGGTCCAAATATATAGAAGAGAGAGACATAGAAGAAAATTAAAAGATCATTTCATGTCAAAGCAGACGAGGAGTAAGAGTATGTTTGGCATGGGAGAGACATGGGCTGGATGCAAAGTTTGTTTTGGAAGGGGGGAATGGAAGAGGAAGGCTATTTTGATGGACTCAGAAAAGTGCTGTCTTTCATAATGAGTTTAATACACAAATTCCCTTCCCTATGCAGGAGAATTGCTTGATAAAGATGAGTGAATTCTCTTTCTTCCCCCCCTCTTTCCTCTTTTCTTCTTCTTTTCTTCTTCTTCTCCTCTTCTTCTTTTCTCCCCCTCTTTCTCTACCACCTTCTCAGCATCTCCTGGAATTGCCAGTTGAAATTACAAGGTGTCAAAGGGAGCGAAATGAATTTTGCCACTCGGCTGCTTGTAAACTTGGTGCCCTGGCTTTCGATATTACAGCGCCATAGCCTCTACCTTTAAATATCAGCCACCCACAGAAACAACCTGACTGTACATCGGCAGCAGGAGAGGTTTCCATGGTGACAGGATGCAGGTCACAACCTCTGTAAATGTAATCAGAGCACTGGGACTGCTGTGTGGAGACAGGTTTAATTTCTCCGTTAGTGGGAGCTCTGTGGTCCAACATGTACATAAGCTCCTCACATTGACAGACAACCTGTTATCTTCAGGACGGCACTGCCTATTGCCAGTCCTCTCGCGCACCTGGCATCTCACCTTAATTTTTAAGCACCGACAGAGCAATTCCACCTGGGATCCAGCATGGCCCAACCTTCACTGCTCTGGGCTTTGCAAAAGCCTGTTCGTGTCATTTCAGCTGCCCACCGCCTTTTCTCATTTCTGCTCCCTATCCCACACTGGCTTCCTGCGCAGGTGGAAGATTGGAGGCATAGCTTCGTCCCCTCCACTCCACATCTATCAGGTCTCTCATTCCTTCTCTGTCTGGATACACAGGTATTGCATTGTAATGTGCCTGTCTCCACGGTGCCTGCACGCCAAGTGCAATACAGCAGAACAGCGTACCTCGATGCTGTCTGAGAGTCAGACAACTCTTCAGTAGGGCAGGAACATTTCTTATGAAACGTGCTGCAGAGGAGCTTTGTGGGAATGTACCCGGGGACTTTTACCGACTACGAAGAATTACAAGAAGGGCATATGCTGAGTGTTTATAGGGTCTGGGCTGAGGTTATACTCTATGAGACACAGAATTTCTGGCTATTTATGACATATACAGAAGCTGGATATTTACTGACTGTGCCGTATGTTGAGTATTTCCAATAGTTCTCAGCCTTATACTTTTCCTTATCCTTCTTTTTCTGGCTATATATCTGTCTTGCATTGCAAGCCTCAGTTTATCTGCTTCTAAGACGCATAAGAACTGAATAGTCCCCATCTTCAAAGATAAAAGCAGCTGCATGTGCCAAACTGTTTTAGTGATGCACAGTGTTTAATAAGCTTTAATTACTGGCTTCTCCTCTCTTATTAAGTTAAGCCAAGAATATTTTAAGCCCAGCTTGTAATAGTACTGGAGATCTCCATTTTCTGAGTCAACAGTTTGCACAGATAACTTTGGAAGTCAAAAAGCAATTACTGCTTTCTCTCCTGTGTATTTGTGCATTTGCAGTGAAGAGAAGTTAAAAGCTTCTCTCTAGTAGGAGCCCCATGCATTCAGGGTCAGTCCCTGAGTGCTATCAGATCCACACAGCAGCACAACGGTCGCAAGTTTGACAGATACTAGAAAAAAAGAGTTAAAGGACTTGTTCATTCAGAGTTCATCCAAAATTGCCATTCCACTGTAGCTTTATAGCCTTTAATTTCAGATTAACTTTCACATGTAGTCAAACCCATATTTGACTGGGCAGCTAATGTGGCGTGCATAGATTCCTTGAAACCATGCCTCTGAATCTTTGGCTGAGAGAATGCTTTGAAAGCATTCAAGATTTTCAGCATGTGAGCAAGTGTCCTAACCAGTGGTTCATGCTTCCCTTACACTGGCAGCAGGTACCAGCCGATTCTGCAGTCCTTTACTTTCACTACGCCGTGCTGTGCCAGTCTTTTCAAAGTGCCATCACTGTGCTCAGGAGGGAATTTGCTGAGTACATTCACGCAAGTGCTCTTTGAGAGGAACTAATCGATTGCTAAAGACAAAGCTCAGGAGCAGAAATCTCTCTGCCTGTCATCTCTATTATCTTTTTTGCTTCGTCTGCCTCCACACTGTGCATGGACAGAGAATGGAAACTCTGCCAGGATCCTGTGCATCTCAGAGAACCCTGTCACCTGAAATATTATCCTGTCTAGTTGTGTGCAGCAGATTTAGCGTTTCAGAGCAGCGGGCCTGAGTTGCCAGTCTGTCATGTGGATTGCTCTGTGCACGCCTAGGTGTTGATGGTAAGAGGCATACACGCTTGGGACAAGTGTTAACCCGAAAGAGTGAGGTGAAACCAATGGGAGGAATAGGGCTTTCCTGGGCTATTGGTATCTGGCTTGCAAAAGCCTTTTGAAAGTAAGGAGGGAGAAATAGAAGTGGATAGGGTTGGGCTAGGGGAGATTTTTTCCACCTTTGATCCTCGGATTGTCCTGTTCAGCTGAGTGGAATACAAAGCAAGGGTGTCTCAGAGCTCACACTTCACCTCAGCAGTGCAATCGACGGGAGAAGCAGTGAGCGAGACCGACAGACTGTCACTGGCAAAATGAACTGTCACCTCCCATTTTTCAGAGGCGCGGTGGGATGAATTGCGGCTTTGAACCATGTGGCCCGTTGCTGATTGAGTTCCGCTGTCTTAGAACCCCACTGAACAAGGCAAGTTCATTTCAGGCTGACGTACCACTGCTTATCAATTTTGGAGCCAGTAAAATTAACTGCTTCAGAGCTGATTTCCCCTTTTCTTCCCCTCCTACTGCCACCTTCCTAGTTTTGTACCTGGAAAGGTCAGTGAATAAATCTCGCAAAGCATCGAATAAGATCCATGTGGCCTAGAGAAGGCTTAACAGAGGTGCTGTTCTTAAACTGTGCTGGCTCCAAAAGACAGCTGTTCCGGTCGCCAATCTCTAGCAGACATTTGTCCACATCATAAAAAACAAAGCAGACCTTGCTGCACAGTTCAGCACAATTCAGCGTGCTTGGCAGCCTCCGAGGAGTCGGGGGGAACCCAAGTCCTGCAATGACAGCCGCGTCGGAAATCAGGATTGAGATGAATTGGAATGGCTGTGGGAGAAGGCTGGTAATGGAAAGGTAGCGGATGTTCAGGGTCAGAAACAGATCCCTCGCGGGATGCTGAAATACCAAAGATACTGTGAGCCAAGCCCGCTTTCCCAGAGCTATGCAGAGAAAGGTGGGTGTGCGTGCCACCTGTTTGATCCAAACAGCATCCTCAGCCTCTTGCCAGCCTGTGATGTTCATTCCAGTCCCGCCGATCCCAGTTAGCCGTCCCTGGCGTGGCGTTTTCTGTCTCTTCATTCCCCCAAGAATCAGTCTTAGTTGCTTGGCCCTTCTTGTCACCAATAATTTACATAAACCTGCCCTTCTTCCTTTGCTTTCACATCATCCTTATTTTCTGGCATCACTTCTCTCCTTTCACATCTTTCTCCTTTCTCCCTCTATGCATCTGCTCCCAAGCCAGTATTTTTGCCGTACAGAGCCTGTGAGCCAATATCGCTTCTGTCTTCAGCCTCCCTCTTGAAGTCTATTTTTCCTATTTGACCTCAAAGGTTGGTCCTCATCAATTGTGTGTCTATGTATTTTTGCCGCTATGCAGTTCTCTCATGTCTTATTATTAACTCAGAGCAAAGTCCTGAGGTTCATCATAGTTAGCATACAGCTGAAACTTGGTTTAAGATGAAGGAAGCCGTAAGGAATCAGCCCTTTCAGGGCAAGATTTTGGGGGACAAGAATTACTCTTCTCCTTTGTGTTTTCATGAAAGGTGGACACACATAGCATTCAATAGTGTAGGTCTTGTGCTCATGTAAATCAGGATCACTCCACGCTAAGTAGCCCAGCTGGTGGTCAGGTACAATACACTTTGATTAAATTAATGTCTGCTGTAATTCTATTGGTATCTGGAGAAAAATCCGTTTTGTCAAGCATCATCCGCTGCCATGTTCCTATCTGCACAAACAACTCTAACACAGTATTTCATCAGAGACTTCCTAAGCTGTTCTCAGCCTGGTTCCAGCCCTAGAAACACTCACTATTTTTCCTCTGAATACTTTGTATTCTGTGTCCCAAACGTTTTGGTAAGTGTGCAGAGCTGCAACGAGAGATGGATGGGCCACTGACAAAAGGGGCAGGAGAATTAGTTCCAATGGAAATAATTTAAGAAAAGCTTTATTCAAGATGTCCATGAGCGGGAAGCTCTGGGCCTGTGTCTCACCTTCCTACAGACTGAACAATTGGATGAAATATTAGCACTTTCCACATGTTAACACTACAGGATATCATCCATCTTCCTCACCAGTGGGAAGTGTTAGCTAGCATGGGCCTTTATGAAGCTGATTTCTATATTCCCTTATGCCAATCACAGCTTAGAAACTGTCTGAGTTTGCACTTTAGGAAAAGGGACTGTGAATCTGGGGAGGCAGCCCTCAGGCTAATGGCTACCTCCCAGGCTTTCTTTAAAATGCACAGCTGTGCATTACCTCAACGAGCTTGAGAAATAGCAGCACAATATTCTCTAAATCTTCAGTGAATGAGCTGCAGTGGCAGAGCGGCTGAGAAAACTTGCTGCAGTGAGGCTGAGCTTTGCGTGAGACTTAAAGCTACGGCAGCTGAGTACGTGTAGCCGATCATTTGGGCCAGGGAGTTGAAGTTTGGCGATTCGGAAGGTAGTCATCCTGCTCCCTCAGGGGAATGTTGGCTGCAGAAGCTGGTCCACTTTAGGCTGTGTGAGTAGGCTTGGAGAGAACTGATGATGGTGAGCACCTGGCAGTGATACCTAGTCGTGCGAGTCTCATGTTATTAGAAAGGGAAAACTTCTGTCAGAAATCCTTCCTTCCAACAGGAGTCAGAGATTTGTTTATACCGGCAGAGAGGGAGACTCTTTCCACCAGTACTCAGAAGCTAAGACTTGGTAAAAACCTATTACACAGCACTCTGACTTCAGCAAAAGGTTTTCCCTCGTTGCAGGATCTGACAATGCATGTAAACCTGTCCGTTATACAGGGCTAAGGTGGAAGGGCTGATATAAAAGATGTTCCAGCGCTCACTGGAAACCAGGCAATGCAGCAGTGTCAGCCTTAACAGTTTCCTGTGAACTGTGGGAACATTACCCATCAATTCCTGGGCCACACTGCAAGTCATCTTACTCAGGAGCAGCACTTAAAGTGCTGAAAAGCTGTGTGTAGCTTAAGAGCTACAGGCTGGCCATCCTCGCCCTCATGCAACCTTTGTTAGAGATAAGAGCTTGCTCCTCTGGGTTTTCAGTACTATTTCTGATTCCTGCAGTGAAAGCTGAAGTCTGAACACACACACACACACACACAGAGCAAAATATAATTGATAGTTTCGGAAGGGCAGAAGCATATGGGGACCCTCCATTCGGAGAAATAGCCACATCCCTGTTTCTTGTATTGCAGCAGTAATAAAACTGCAGTCAGTAAACTGAGTCAGAGCACAAACCTGCCTTCTGAGCAGCAGCTCTACCACGTTGCAGCTGGCTGAATATTTAAAATATGCAGACTACTTCCATCCATCTTTGCTCAAGTAACCAAGTCCTCGGGTTCCTGCTGAAGCTCCCTGCTCATGAGGGACAGTTTGACTAATACAGCAATGGATAAAAGGTTTTTCCATGGTTTAAGTATTTATCCCTAATGCTACCAGAGAGTGCTTTTTTAAAGGCCAGCCCTGGGAGGCAAGGTGTTTTAATATGAATCTTCTCTCCTCTATCCAAGAAGAGCCTGCAGGATCAATGCTTGTAACACTCCTTCACAGAAATTAATGCCACTCTGTAAGGGCTTGTCTACACGAGTTATCCCAGTGAGGCATTCTGCTTTACATTTGCACCTTACTTTATTGCAGAATAAGTTTCACATATAGACAAAAGCTCTCTTCATAAGATCATCATGTCATTAGGGGAACAATTACCTAAACTTTAAAAGCTCATGGGTATTTCCTGACCATGTTCGAGTGCCCACTGGAGCCTACAGAAGGATTACACTGACTTTAATGGCCATTGGTCCAAGCTATGGGAAAGTAAAATTGATAAGCAAGGACAGAAGAAAGTGGAAAAGTCATTTCTCATACTAAGATTAGAGCTCAATCCATGTTGTGAACTTTAGAGTGTAAACAGTACCAGGTCGAAGTGTTCCCACAGGCAGGGATGTGTGCATGTGTCTGTGCGTAATACAGCGAGGACAGCTGAACGGAGAGTAAAACAAGGCATTTTTGGCATTTCAGCTTCCTGCGAATTTACAATTTCAGTAGAACAGATAAACACGCAGCAAAGAGAACAGAGAGACTGTCATCCTTCACTGAAGCGCGAAGAAAATCTGTGTCTGAGGCTTCCTCAAAGCTTAGTGTGTAACAGAATGAACTTGACTGTTGTTTTAATTAAGCTCCCATCAAGGCCTGATCCATACAGAGATTATAGAACATGTGACTAAGAGGACTGCTATTTTACTGACGGAAATTACCCTGAAACAATGATCAGTGTGAAGACAGTAGTGAAATAAAATCCTAACCTGGCTTTGAACTTCCCCAAAATGTGAGTGTGAGTTCACTTATAATTTAGTAAATAAAATGGCCCAAATTCAGTATCAGAGGTTTGGGGGGAATATTATTAAACCTTGAATCAGGTCAAATTTAGCCATGTGAGCTGTGGCAACAGTCACATGGTGTGCAGTGGGTGTGATGTCATCAATCTGTGTGGCAGATGTCACAGGCAGGCGCATCATTAGTCTCTGCAGGGCTGTGTGATGCATGGTGACACCGTGGCTGAGAGGGGCGTGATTGATATTTGGTGCATGGAGCCATATGAAAAATCTAGTGTGCAAATAACAGTTTTATAAATGCCTTTCTCATTCTATATGCAGACAGGCCCCTGGAAGGAATCTAGGAGATTGAATTAAGCTTTTAACCCTCTAGGCTCTCCTGTCGTTTATTGTTAGGGAATTAATAGGAACGCAGGAATGCAGATGGCCTGCCTGTCAATTCCAAGAGGTGATTTTTCTGATCTTCACGGACGTTTCCAGCATCTTTCATTAAACACTCATGTACCAATTTGTCATTTTAACTGGGCAGGAAAGAAACTCCCGTTGAACTCCTTAGCTCAGGTGCTGTAAGTTAAATTCAGAAGCAGAAAGCCTTGCTCTGTTACATCTGCCAGACAGGCTTAGGGCTGATGAACAGCCTTCGATATCTGTTTAGGTGGATACAGGGATTCCAGTAGGATGCTCTGGACCTCTTCTCTGTGCAGACAGAATAAAAAGAGATTATTCAGCAGGAATGAGAGAAGGCTTATATAGATCCACTGAGATCCCAGAGCAAGTGAAAACTTAGGAACAGCAACAGCGTTTTCAAAGGGAGATTGAGAATAAACATAGGGACACAGGGTCTAATTCAGATCTTGCTTACTTTAGTATTCACGTAAGTGGAGATCTTCAATGGGTGTTCATCGTTATGTGAGTAGAATTGGGACCCCATCTTTCCCAAGGCAGAGCTAGTCTTTTAAATAGCCCTTTCACAGACCAAATCTGGGGCTTTGTAGAATGGATTTGCAAATACCTATAGCAGCCAGGTGCACAGCAGTGGGACCAAAGAGCAGAGCAAGGTGCCCTGTGGGTTTCTGAGCTTAGGGTAGTTTGAAGGTACCTTGGTATCTCAGCCCTGCCTGTGCTATAGATGTGCCATCAAGAGATACCTGAAATGGGCACCTCGAGTCCTCACCACTGCAAAAGACCCTACGTTGGAAAGCAGCACTTTCTGGGAGCACAGGAACAGCCAGGCTTGGTCAGCTATCTGTTCTGCCTGTTGCTGGTGTCAGGAGAAGTTGTAGGAGCAAAGTCTGGCAGTAGGACCCTCACAAAACAGGCGGGTACTTAGAACAGCAGTAAAACGGGCCCAGTAAGGGATGCCCATGCCCTTGCCACCCACTTTGCCTATGATGAAGACAAGTACTGGCTACGTGTGCTGCAAAAATAGGGGATCTCTCTGGGTTTTGCCCACCAGGTTACAACCACTTTTGCCACTGTGGCTGTCAGCTATTGCAGACAGGGTCTGCCGGCAGCATTTACCGCCCGTACACTCGGGACAGCAGCAGAAGACAAAGCTCAACTTCCCCGGACTCTCATCCAGAGGGAGTTATTTCTTTTCCTTTTCAGGTTTCCTTTCATTTTACTTAAAAAAGGGTAAAAATTATCTACACCGAAATGAAGAATGAAGCATAAAGCTGCAGTTTGAACTGTATGTTCTTTTTTTTTTTTTTTTTTTTGCTTGAAGCAAATAATTTGACAGCTTCTCAATCTGCCAAGGCACTTTTAAATAGTTTTAAGCCTAACCAGAACAGGTTTAGTGCCCACTATTTTAATCCTAAGCCACCAAGAACTTTTTCATTGACTCCGACAGGCACAGGTCAGGCTGTCTGAACGGGTGACGTGTTGGACGAATAGGATCAAATTCAAACTCCAAGCAAAACATGAGTGAAAACTTCCCAAAAGCAGAAGGGTGAAGGCTCCTAGCATGGTGGAGACTCTCACCTCTGCTGCCAAGCTTTCCTGAGCCCCACGACAGCAGCGAGGCCGTGGTACTGCGGGAGGTACCTTCCCACCCTGAGGCCTCTCAGGTCCCCAAATGGAGGCCGCTGGAGGACTGAGCAAGGTTATTCCTACAAGCTGACTGAAAACACCATCACCTGTGGGGAGGCTGTTTATTAAAATGATCTGTGGGGCTATTTGTAAGTGTAATTACTAGGCAGAAAGCAAGCTGTCATGTCCCTGGTGCTGTGGTGCTCAGGTCTGTGGTAGGAGATGGAGCGCAGGGAGGACTGCTGCAGCAGAGGGCAGCAGGGCTGGGCCAGAGCTGAGGGGAAGCTGGAAGATGCAGACTAGAGGGTGCCATGGGCTGTGAGGTGACGAGGCTGAGAGGTGACACGGACTATGGGGCGATGAAGCTGTGAAGTAATGAGGCTGTGAGGTGACGCAGGCTCTGAGGCAGTCTGGGCTCTGAGACGACTTGGGCTGTGAGGTGATGCAGGCTGTGAGGTGACGCAGGCTGTGAGGTGACGCAGGCTGTGAGGTAACGCAGGCTGTGAGGCAGCGCAGGCTGTGAGGTGATGCAGGCTGTGAGGTGATGCAGGCTGTGAGGTGATGCAGGCTGTGAGGTGACGCAGGCTGTGAGGCAGCGCAGGCTGTGAGGCAGCGCAGGCTGTGAGGCAGCGCAGGCTGTGAGGTGACGCAGGCTGTGAGGCGATTTGGGCTCTGAGGGGACTCAGACTCTGAGACAACGCAGGCTGTGAGGCAATGCAGAGGCTGTGAGGCAATTCAGGCTCTGAGGCGATGAAGACTCCGAGACAACACCAGCAGGGAGGTGACACCAGCAGTGAGGTGACGCCAGCTGTGACACAACACCGGCTGTGAGACAACACCGGCTGTAAGGCAACGCCAGTGGTGTGGGGATGCTGCCTGTGAGGCGGCTCCGGCTGCCTCAGTCTGTCAGGTGACTCGGGCTGTGGCACAATGCTGGCTCTGGAGAGCAAGGCCTAGGCCACCATCTTGTGCCACCCACCCTGGCCAGGCCTCTTAGGCTCTGCAAGGCTCCCTGCAGTGCAGGGACGACATGGCCGCAGCCTGAGGGGAGAGGAGCCACGGCCAGCTCACCAGGAACCTTCTCATGCTGAGATTTCACTCTGGGCACATACATGGAGGAGGCAATGAGGGACTTTGCAGTTCAGACAGCACAAGATGCAGGAACAGGGAGCAGTGCTGCTTGGTAAGTGCTATCGCCAGCTCCACCTGCACTTTCTGGGGTGTTTCATCAGCCCGAGGGTAATGCATGTGGCTACACCATGGTTCCCCTTCTTATGGGACTGATTCAAAAGCAGCAAAAGTCATCCTGGTGGTTTACGTAGGTGTGGAAGCTGCCTGTGGAAAAGTGCGAGAGCCTTGTGTTCCCAAGATTCCCGTTTATGGCTTTTTGCCCCCATCAACTCATCCGCAGCCCGACACGCTTCTGGCACTGAGAGCTGGTAGAGCAAAAAGAAGTCTGCCTGGTGGAAATGATCAGCGGAGCTGAAAAAAATGAAGCAGGTTGACTTCATTATGTGCTCATTAAGAAATCTGTAGCTGTAGTTTGTTCCTGTGTGTGTGAGCTCTGGCTGTCATAAACCCTGACAGATGGACAGACAGACTGAATTATAGTCATAGAGTATAGACTGGGCAGGATCCCCCATTAACGCTTATTGGAAATTGTCATCACTTCAAGCTGAATGGGCTCCAGATGTTGAAACCCTTGTAGGGAAATCTTGAAGGTGAAGGTTAGAGGCTTGTGATTTTGCCTATGTTGTATGAGCTGCAGCCGTTCCCTTTGATTTATTGTTTAAGCCAACAAGATTTGGTAGTAGGGTAAAAACTGAAGAGAGTAACACATGGGTGAGGGTGCCTGGTTCTGAGCTGCTGAAGTAAGCTCCGCTTTTATTACCTGGGTGTGAGAGAAACATTAAGCAAATGACTGCTGAAAGTTTCACTGGCAAATTCAGTGCCTCAATATTGTCTGCTTTTACAACAGGTAGAGTTTATGTTGCTTTGTTTGGGCTTATGTACTTTTTCATGTATGTATTTCAAGGGCACTTGGAAGCCACAGTTGTAGAAATACAGAAGATAGAGCTGTATGAGCCGATCTGTCCTTCAAAAGTGGAAACAGTTATTTCAGTCAGGCATTTAACTTTTCTTAGATTTAAAAATGTCCAGTGATGGGGATCCCACAGCTCGCCGAGACAGTACATGCTGGTGCTGCACCATCCTTACTGTCAGAAAGTTTTCCCTAATGCATAATCTAAACCTCCCTTGGTACAGTTTAAACTCATTACCCCTTGTCAAATCCTCAGAGAACATGGAGCATGGTTTATTGCCTTCCTTTTTGTGGCAGCTTTTAACATGCTTGAAGATTGATAAATTTCCCCTCAGCCTCTTCCCTACACTCAGCCACTACTTTTGGTCTCTTCATGTAGGTCATGTTTTCTAGATCTGAAATTATTTTTTACTCTCCCTCTAGACCCTTCTCTTGTGGTGTCCAGAACTGGGCCAGCTGAGGCCCTTGTTAGGGCTGAGGAGAGTGAGGAGGTTTCTTTGTGTATCTTAAATCTGACATCTCTTTTTTGCAGACCAACATAATTCTCTTCATGCTTCTTCAGTTTTGGCTCAATGATTGTCCCAGATCTTTTGCTGCAAAACTGCATCCTTGGCACTTATTTCCCAGCTCACATTTGTGTCATTGATTATTCCTTCACAAGTTTGGAATTTAGCACTCATCTTTGTTATCTTACCGCTTTCAGATTATTGCTCTTTCTGAATTCAAACCCAGCTCTCTGAAGGGCTTGCGGCTCTGTCCCTCTTCCCCATCTTGAAATCATCTGCACCTATGCTCTGTTCCATTGCCTGAGTTATTAATAACAATATTGAATAGTGTTGAATTCAGGAGCAGGGGTTCAGATGAAAACAGGACTAGTAGCACTTTGCAGGATCAAGCCTTCTGTTTTGATCACATAAATATTTACAGATACCAGAACTGTTGCACTGCTGAACATGTACTTTGCTCCTGGAGGTCGTCTCTGGCTTGTTGTGCATGATGCACATTTACCTTCCTCCAGTAGAGCCACTGGGAATGGCTTCTCCCTGCACTACAAACAGGCTTTTTTTTTTTCTTTTTTGCTTATCAGAGTTCGTGAACTGTTCCCTGGCCTGGACCCACAATGGGGCCTGAGCCAGAGGAAGGGGCTGGAGCAGAGACCTTAAGAATGGCCCTTACCCATCAATAACTGCTCCCTGACAGGGCTGAAGGATACACAAAGTGGCTTGTCTGTTGTGCTGTCACTCCAGCTGGGGCACAGTCCACAGCAGGGCCCTTGCTCACTGGACTTTGCTGTCCAAAGCACCAGAGAAATCTTTTCACTCGCCTTTTGAATGTTTAAACTCTTATATTTCTCAGGGATTGTGTCTTGGGGAACAGGATGTTGCTCATCACCTTTTGGGTTTTATTAGGATGATTTGTACCACTGGAACACGAGGGCATTGGCAGGCTCGGTTATGCTATGGACTCAGAGCAGGTACAGCCTTCAGATGATGGACTGAAGTTCTGTTAAGTCAGCGAAGCAATGCTGATTTACAACAGCTGAAGAGCTGGCCACCAGGGATCCTGACCACCAGTTGCATCCAGAGCTCTGTAGGATGGGTAGATGGGAGATGGCAAATTCCCTCCTGCGGTTCCCATCCAAACACTCCCTTTCTTCTTTGAAGCAAATCTTCTTTTCTCCTGCCCGACTTCATGTGGTGTAAATGAAGAGCAATTTGACTGAAAACTCTGTAGTGAAGTCAGAGTTGGGGGAGAGAGGAATAGACACATGATTTTGTTGTTTATTATGAAGTTTGAAAACTGTTACTGGAAAAGTCAGTTAACCTGGGAAATGTCATAAGCTTCAATGTCCAATTTGATACAATGACTGGGACAGAAAGGATGCTTCAGTGTCTGCCCTGTGGGAGAGTTTATTCGGCAGCAACTTCAAAGCTATGCTTTGAGGAGGTAGTTACTGTTTCTAAATCCCAGATCTTTTGTAACTTTAAAAACTGGAAATCAGAAGTAACTCAAGTAATATCAGGATAAAGGTGAGAAAACCAGGTCTAATTCCTGAAAAGTACATTTTATATCATCCTGTATGAATGTACATGGAGTTAAATCCTAAAATTTACATTCAGACCTTATTCCAACCAAAACTCCCATGGCAATCAATAGTGGATCCTGCAGACAGCCAACAGTGTACCTGACACGCTAAGGTTTGATTCTCTTATTTTACTAATGCAGCTCTACAGACTGTAAAGAGTTGTTCAATATTTCCCCAAGCATGAGAGGAATCAGGCCATAATGCTTACAGGCTGTTTTTCATTAAGTGCACATGTACGTGTTAAAAGAAAAAAAGTATAGCCATTTGAATCTATCACAGTAGTACCTAAGAACTGCCATTAGAAAGTAGTCTCTGTTACAACAGGCACTGGGAGGAAGAACCGTCTCTGTCCATGGAGTTTACAGTGTGGACAGATTCTGTCCTTGTTAAATTAAAAGCCTTTTCCCGCTGACTAAAAGAAGAGCAGGTTCAGCCTTAAGAAACTTTAATAAATGGAGGGAAAGAATCAATTAAAAAATGGGAACTGATATCTGTAATTATATGACATTAAATCATGCAAAAAAATGTTGTCTCAAATATCGCACTGGCAAGGCATGGATTTTTTACCCTGAGCTTTGCTAATTTCCATTGATTTATTTTTCCTTGGAAGCATTTATTTTCTGCAGCAAGGATGACTGCTCTAGCTAAGGATTAGATGTTTATCCTTTAGTGTGGGCAGGAAGCCTAAGTGGATGGGTAAGATTTTGCAGCTGAAAAGGATATTCTGCTTTTTTAGTGTTTCCTGTGTTTTGAGAATATAGAATTCCAGCAGAAAAGCAGAGAACAAGCAAGTGAGCTCCGAATGGAGCACCATCCTCTTAATCTGAAGACTTCTTAGGTTTAAAAGCCAAGTGTTTTCAGTACTTCTCTTCATAGGCTTGCTCATAACATTTTGTGGGTGGTGATATGAGGTGGAATAATTGCTAAGACTGTATTCCCCTCTCAAACTCTTCTCCAAGGCAGACAGAGGATGACAAAATCCCTTTGGGGGCTCATCCCTTGGGGCTGGATAGCTGTTGCTGGGATCTCTGGAGTCTGTGGTCTGTTGGTGAGCACAGGGAGTGGCTTTCAGAGCCTGTAAGCCATGTCTGTTGGGGCCTTATCCTTCTGCCATAATGACGCATGGACAAGGTCTTTGTCTGCCAGGATTAATACAGAGAGGTTAAAGGTCCTTGGAACCAGTGATGTTTAAAACTTGTCTGTAAAGACTTCCTTTCTTGGGTGCTTCTTGCACAGGCTTGTGCTGTTTCTATGGAAGAATTTTTTTTTTTTCCATTTTTTAATATATCCAATGAAACAGTCACTGCAGCTCGATGTGGGGCTTAAGGCAAGCAGTGTTTTGGAAAAGAAATCAAGCCAACCTATGTCTTCTCAAAGGGAGGGATCTGGAAGAGCTGTGTTTCTTGTAACCCCTTCACCTCTGAATTATTTGCTGACACATGCACACCGCATCACGTCTGTAACTCCTAAGGGCTGAGGGGTTAAGTATCTTGTCACTCCAGTATAGACACCTCAGTTGCAAATCCCAGACTTTTTACCAACCTTCCCCAGCAGGAGTAGGGGATCCCTGCTGTCAAGTCAGAGTGAAAGCTGAGGGCTCTCTCTCAGCACCCCAGAATAGTCCCTAAATGCCAGGCAGTGTAGTCTAGGGGGAAAGGGGAGTGGGAGAGCACTGAGCAGGGGGTCCAAAGAGTTGAAGTCTACTTCAGCTTCTGTCCCTGGACCTGCTGGATGGTAGTGGGCAAGTAAGTCACTTTCTTTCTCTGTGCCTCAGCTTCTCTGTTTCTTTCTGTTAAAAAGGTGGGAGTGATGCTGACCTCCTTTATGAAGGGCTTTACAGCCAAAGT
The DNA here is from genome assembly GCF_035582795.1 of Mycteria americana. Lineage (NCBI taxonomy): Eukaryota > Metazoa > Chordata > Aves > Ciconiiformes > Ciconiidae > Mycteria > Mycteria americana. The sequence continues at coordinate 2,697,604 of NC_134386.1, forward strand.
GACAAAAAACAGTCTGTAAGAGCTGGGCATTGCCGTATTTATTGCAGCAAAATGGGTAGAAAAGCTGCAGATTTGAGATTCTGTTGCAACTTTCCCTCCCCAGAGCTGTTCCTCCTGCCCCATAGTCAGTTGTCCTGGCCATGCACGCGTGCTGCACACACACCTAGAAGTGATGAATAACGGCTAAGTTGCAGATCTGCGTGATAAATTGTTTGCATCATGCACTTTTGACCACCTCACCTGTGCACTCTGCACGCTCATTTGACAATGTCTGGGCAGCAAGTGCGCTGACACTGTGGCCTTACCCTGCTGACCAACATTGTCTCATCATTTTCTTAGGTTCTCCCATCTATCTGTATCCACCTGCTGTCTTTCTTATCCTTTGATTATAAGCACTTTGGGGTAGGGACTGTCTCTGTGTGTTTGTAATTATGAGTGAATATGAGCATTAGCAACTCATAACAATCCACAAACTGGGATTTGAAAGGCATCAATAGTGAGAATAATGGCACAGAATTCATATAACATTCATTGCCCCAAACTTTTGAGTACTTTCAAGCTGACCACATGGCAAGTACCAAAACCATATTCCTTCAGTGGGGAGCCTTACTCCTAGAAACTGAAAAATTACACGTGGTTTGTAGAAAGCCTTGGATGAGCAGCCACAAGGGTGGCTTGGAGCTCTTCATTTCTAGCTTTGCTTTGCCTCACAGGCACCACTGACATCAGGATCTCAGTGCTGGGAACACTATTCCCATCCTTTTCTGCACTTTCTGTTGTTGACCTCCCCTCTGGGACACACGATCTGGACTGAACCCTTGACCCATTCAAATCAGTAGTAGATTTGCTGAGTTGAATGTGAGCAGAGTTCAGACCTCTCATCTTCTGTTCCTTCGTCTCTCTGCTTTCTCGTAGCCAGGCAGCTTGCTCTTTATTGTCTTCACCCAAGGCTACCTGTAATCGTGCTTATTAACGATCTAAACCAAATTGCACCAAAATCAATTCAAAGATGCTCATTAGCACTGATAGTTTTGGATCGGCCCCTAAAATAAAGGCTTTCCATTGCCCTCATGCTCTGCTAACATTAACTACTTCATTTCCACAAAGCTTGCAGGCAGACGAGCTGAGAGGCAGGGGAGATCCTCAGCCTTTGCCCAGGAGAGTGTGGTGGTGAGGAGAAGGGGAGCTTCTGTTTTCAGATCCATCACTCCTTCCTCCAGCCTCTGTTCCTCCTGCCCCAGACACAGCCTTGGCTGCTTTGCAGTTGTTCATAAACACCATCTACATCTGTCCTGAGCCACGAGATGTATTAATCAATTTGATGAGGATGTTAAAGCTTTCTCTTTGCACCTAATTATGGGCTGATTTATAGTACTGGCCTTGTGTTTGATGGAGCTCTCCCCTTGGCAGTGATTTACATGGCATTGGCACCAACCTCTCCGTCTCTCCCATACTCTGTCATTTTCTCTGCCCCTCTTTCTCTTTCTTTCTCTCTCCCCTCGCCATCTCCCCCCTCCTCCCCACACCCCTCTGCTCTATGTTCCCTCATGAGAGCCTAATGACATGTTGACAGACTAGTGAAACATTGCTCCCTCTTCACTGCATCTGTCTCTGGCTCGGTGGCTCCCCAGTGCTCTCTGACACATCCAGATGGAAGGCCTGGCAGGAGAGGCAGAGGCTCTGGCCATTGCCCCAGTGCAAGCCCTGCAGCTCCACAGATTTCCTTCTGGAAGTGGTTGATGCAGAGCTCTATTCCCCTAGGAGACACCTCCATGCTGGCAGGGATCTGGGGACCCCCCATCCTGGTTCTCCGGACTCCACTGAAATTCTCTAATGAAGTAATGAAGTAATTAAATAGCAGTGATTCAGACTTCCACAGTGTGACTCACCTGAGGATCTCCAAAATTTCTGGGAGCGGGGGGACAAGTTTTATTTCCTTTTAGTACCAGTGAGGAAAGTGAATCACAGAGGCATTAGGGGGTTGCATTTCTGAAAGGTGCAACTGATATAGTCATCCCACTCTAGTTACTATCTAGAGGTTCCTCTCTTTAAGTTATTGGGGAAAGTGGGAGGAGAATGAAGCAATTACACTAGTTTCACTCATCTCTGTGAGATTAACTCTGCCCCAGAGCAGAACTTGTTCCATATGTTTCAGTCTTGCCCTTCTTTTTTCTTTTTCTTTTTTTTTCTTTTTCTTTTTCTTTTTCTTTTTCTTTTTATTTTTATTTTTATTTTTATTTTTATTTTTATTTTTATTTTTATTTTTTTATTATTTTTATTTTTATTTTTATTTTTATTTTTTATTTTTCTTTTTCTTCTTTTCCTTTTCCTTTTCCTTTTTCTTTTTCTTTTTCTTTTTCTTTTTCTTTTTCTTTTCCTTTTTCTTTTTCTTTTTCTTTTTCTTTTCCTTTTTCTTTTCCTTTTCCTTTTCCTTTTCCTTTTCCTTTTCCTTTTTCTTTTCCTTTTTCTTTTCCTTTTTCTTTTCCTTTTTCTTTTCCTTTTTCTTTTCCTTTTTCTTTTTCTTTTTCCTTTATATTTTCAGAGCTGAGATTCTTTAAATAAAATCAAAGAAGTCTCCGGATATTTGGAGACATACCAAAAGAAAGATGTGTTTCACATAGGTCGTATATTATACTGCATGAAGCATTCATGGCTACTGGTACTAATGCAACTCTAACCTCATCCCCCACCTTCTTTTGTGCCTGGAAATTGCAAAATTCACTTTTCTAGGGGAAATACTGTTACCTTCCCTGTGTAAGTGACGATAACAGGCTGAGGGTGGAGGGGATTCAGAAAAGTTTTTTTTGTGTTAACTCTGACTTTCCTAACTTTGGCTGCTTTCAATTAGGAGGTCTAATGTGTGGGGAAACGACAACAGTGATGCGTACTTGAGCTAAGGAAGTGTGCTTAAAATCTCCAGAAAACAGTAAGATATTAGATGGCACATACTGACCCTGAATCCATCCTCCGGTTTACATGTGCACTGACTCCTCTTTGAGTTGTACATCCCTGTCCCTATGTGCAGCTGCCACTTTGCACAGCAGGTGGTTGGTTCTCCAGCTGCCAGATGTGCCCATGAGACCAGATGTTTTGTGTGTTCAAAATCAGCTGCACATCCACAATGTATAGATTAATTCAGTGGTGTGTGCTGAAATGAGCACAACAGTATAGAAGGTGAGATCTTCTCCTATTGCATTATGAATACTGTAATGACAATAGAACTTCTAGTCTGTCCCTTCTTGAGAGAAAAGTTTCTGCCAGGAGATTATAGGTAAAGCACTTTGTGCTTTGCCATGATAAAACTGAAGCCTGTTTCCACTTTCTGGGATCGAGTCATGAAAATTCAACTCACAACGAGACTAATGACTAAAAATCTAAACTTTGGAGTTACACCAAAGATAAACTTGGCCAGTTGTAACATATACCAAAAAAAGTCAAGAGTCCGAATATAGAGATTGGGATATATTCATCTGTATACCATATTCATGTGTCACTGCAGTTCACGAAACCACGTCCATCTTGTGAAGACCAAGATCTTGGCTTGACAAGATGCCCTTTGCATGCAGGTGTGCATATGTGCAAAACTATGCGGATGCTTTAGCCTGCAGATTGCACATGTGTTCCATTGCACTCCATAAAATGCATATTAATGGTGCTGAAGCTGGAGTCCTGTCCAGAGAAGCAGATGCTTGTCGATGGTGAAGCTGGCTGCGCTGAACAGATGAAAAGACATCTCTGCCGCTGAGTGAATTCCATCAGACCAGGAGCAGCTGCTCTAAAGCTTCTGAAAGCAAAAATCCTCATGAATAAATATTAGGAGGGAAAAAATGAGGCTTCCAGAGAACAAAAGGAAGCAGAGGAAGTTACTGAGAGATGCTGAGACCTTTCATCTCAGCAAAATATGCAATTAACACAACACACACATCTCCCCCAGAAAGGCCTTGCATTTGTTCAGGGTGACTATAGGATCAGAGATAAGGTTTCTTTTGGTGAACAAGGAAGACCATAAACTGCTATTCCTCTGCCTGTCAACACAGGAGCACTTGGCATTAGTGACTTCACAAAGTTACTGAGTCAGCCTCCTGGAAATGCTCAGCAATCATTTGATCTAAAGGGAAGTTGCTGGGGTTTCAGGTTCAGAAATGCTTGGCATTCCCTTGAAAAAAAGTGCCCATTTTCGAGGATGGCCATACCTTGGAGCAGTGTTGCATTCATCTCTGTGTCATTGCTTCCAGGTACCAAAGCAAAGCTGCAGGACCTGATTTCTAGTGTCCCAGTTTACACCTGCGTGATGCGGATGTAAAAAGCTGCCTGATCAGCATGCTGCACAAGGGACCGTGGCAATGTGAGGTGTAATGCAAAGGAGGACTTGCAGCCTCAGCATTCTCCATCCTTACAAGGTATCTGGTGATAAGGTGAGGCAGAAGTGGCTTCATCTCTTCTGGGAAATGAAGGATGGGCTTGAGAGCAGATGTGACTCGCATGCTTTCTGTCCACACAGCCATCTGTTTAGGCCAGCTTTCACTCAGATTCAGAGATCTGCAGTGTACTTAGAAAGAGCTGACCTCAGACTATCTGCTGATGGATTGGGCTATGGGACAGTTGGCTTCATCTGATGTGTTCTCTGCGCTGCGTGAATGAGAACCTGGATTCATGCTAAGCTGGGGCTTTCCCCTTCCCACGAGCTTTAGAGCCCAGGTTCAGGCAGCCTCCCAGCATGACCTTGAGGACTTAGACTACAGCTAGCAGGCACGGCCAGCCTTGAGAAATGCCCAGAGCTGTGCTGGACTGGCAGTACCACAGGGCCAGTGGAACACACAATCTACTCTATAGCTAAAAGCTGAGACACCATTTTGCCCCATTACTTTCAAATCCATTGCTCGGTTATTAATTCTTATGTTCACACTGGTGCAAATTCTTCATTTCCACTAGCTCTGCTTGTTAGTGTCAACAGCCAAGAAACAGGCCACCAGAGCCACATGAGAACACTGGCATACCAAGGTGGCTAGGCTGAATGCAATCCCATTTGTTTCAGGAGCCAGAAGCAGATGCCCAGGAGTATGTAAAACCTTTCCAGTAGGCAGATGTTTCTCTTACACCCTCGTCTTCGCATCCTGCGTGTACACACATTCACTGGAGTCTGTTGGCTCCAGACTTACAGAAACTGCTTTCAAATGTATCTCTTTTCCTGTCCCCCTCCCCATAGCTCATATTGCTACCAGGAGATGACACGTCACTGCCTCATTGTCGTATGACTTGTTAGGATGGCTGTCAGGAGTAGCCAGCTTCCTCCTTTCTCATGTGATCCATTTGAACCACTTCTTGATGGCAACCTGGAAATCTGTTTCTCTGCCTTGCAGTATGCTCACCCCTTGGAGCTATCAATTTATTACAGATAAAAAAAAATTTAGGGATAACTACAGATGGCTCGCAGCTGGAGGAAAAAACAGACACAAATTTCTGCTGGCTGCAGTTTCAATTGAGCCCAGGATAATTCCCTCCTTCTGTTTCTTCTGGGTGAAGAGATGCAGTTCTTTCTCTTCCTGTAAGCAGTAATAGGTAGGCTGAATTGGTGCAAAAACAGTAACAGACTGAAGCAATCAAAAAAGTCCAGAATGACTTTGCAGAATAGAATAACTCTTTTGCCTTTCTTTTAGTTTTTTCTTTCTTTCTTTTTCTTTCCTCTTTCCTTCCCTTTGTCTCTTTCTTTCACATTTTTGCACCCACAATGAGCAGGTGCAATTCAGTACTTACAGAGCTCCATGTATTCTGAAGCAAGTTGTTCAATAAATCCCTCTCAGAAGAGTGACAACTTCAATTTATCCTATCTCCGTGGAATACCTCCCATTCCTCATTCTCATGTCTGTCTCTTCTCCCCTTCCCTTTATTTTTCCAGCAGATATGCAATTGTGGCCTCTGGTCGAAAATAATCTGATATAGGATGCTGTGTTTAAAAAACAACAATTAACAAGTCCCAAAACACTGGTATCTTCCACTAGACAAGGATCCAGATTTCATGCATGTGGAATCCCTAACATTATCTCCTATGCTTTCTTGGTGAGTCTGGTGCATCTGGACTCACTCATTTATCTGTTAGATATGAGGAGTTATCTGATTTACAAATTCTGGAGAAGGTACAAAGAAGAGCTATAAATTGATCAAAGGTATGGAGGGTCTTAGCAATGCTGATAGACCAAAGTGTTTAATCTCATGCAGTTTGGAGAAACTGAGATTACAGGGTGGGATGTTGGGTGTAGAGAAAGATATCGGGGAGAAAAGACTGCTCTTGCTCTCCCTGAAAGCAGATCTGAGAGACCAGGATAAGAATGTGTTCAAACTGAGCAGGAACAGAGAAATATGCAGCTGCTTTGAGAGGTTAAAGTGATGCTGTCAAATATTTTTACTCAGAATGTAGGTTTGCTAATGCATTGTTTTCTGCCCTTGAGGAAGATGGAAGGTAACTCTAATTATCCAGTGTGTCAGGGGGAATGCCAGGTCTGTTTGTATTATACAGACAGTAGTAGTACTATAACCATGACAGTCTAGTGACTTTGGATTTTTTATCCATCATCCAATGCTATGAAAGTGGCACTGCAGCTGATTCCCTTCACCAGTGAGAACAACCTTTCTGCCTCAAAAAAGATTTTAATATCTTAAAAAAGGTATTCTAATTTAATGGTGCATTTAGTTCCCTTGAAAGAAGATCTGACAGTCTAGACTCCCTCCTGGAAGTGCCACAAGAACTACTGGTTGACAGTGCCCCTAATACAAGAGACGAGAGGAAACCTTTCTTCCAGCACTTGCTCCTGGGAGTTGAACCTCTCTCTAAGCATCCTTGTGGTTGTGGCTAAGCCCCTGAAACACTTTCTCCTTATCCAGGAAGAAAATATATCTATGACCTTTTCTATTCTTGGCCTCTCTGCTGTGAATATCTCCAGTGTTGGCTTTTGCCAGCGTGCTTTGGGGACCATTGCTGGCAGGGGAAGATTAAGGATATTGGCACAGAGGTGATGCAGACAGTTGGGAATTAGAACCAGCCTGGCTTTAATTTGAATTAGACTGCTCCTGATGAGAAGAGTTCATGAGCAGCTTCATATGCCTCTCCATTTTTGCTCTTCTGGGCACTCTTGTTATGATGATGCAAAATTTTTCTGATCAGCCATAATTTCTGGCCTCATTCCTTTCATGCGGATTCTCTAAGCACAGTCAGCTGCATTCAACTGGTGTTCAAGTCCTCTGTCACCTTAGCTATCCAAACTGAAAGGGTTTGTTCAAGCTATTCAGGAAGAGGTGGTTTCTTACAAAATGATCTAATTTTGTATTTTCAAGTGCTTTCAGTATTTGTTATATTAATGCTTTAGCAGCAAGCTGTGTTGACAATGCAGCCTGGTGGATAGAGCACTGGGCTGGGACTTACCAGATCTGAATTTTGTTCCCAGGTCAGCTTGCTGGATAGTTATGAGCAACTCACCTTACCTGGCCCTTACCAGCATTTTTATGATTATAAAATCATAAAAATGCTGATATAATTTCTGAAATCTACCAGAGAAAACCAGGACTGGTCTTTCAGTTATCTTCTGATTGCATTTTATCTTTGTCTAATGTGGTATTTGCTGACGAAGGTAGTTAAGTAAACATTATTTATGACCAGTGTCATGTGAGAAAGGGCTTTCCAATGCTAGCGGTGTCGCAGGGAATATAAGAAAAATGGCAGTAGAGAAAGTAGAGGGATGAAGAGTGTGGACACCGTAGAGATTTTTTATCACACTATTGTTATAATGGCATATTTCTATCCTGGCATGTCTTCAGCTGGTACAGCTGGGGAAATTCTGTTTCCTTCAGTGGAATTCTGATTATCTGTGATAGCAGAGAAGAGAGTCCAGTTCCTACAGTGAACTCTTGCTACAACAAGAACAAGAGGAAAATCAGGTCCCAAAAGGAATTTTGAAAGAGTGGTTTCTGCTCTATGTGTCTCCGTAGATTGATGCCGGGGCCCATACAGCTGGAGTTTTTCTGCCACTGAGTCGTCAGCTGCCATGGTGCTTCCATATCCTATTTGTTCCTAAACAGTAAGTAGGGCTCCTTCTAGTGTGGATTTTTACTCCATCTGTATAGACTTCAGTGTGATGGAAAACTAAAACAAAGCCCAAACCCTATAGGACAACCAGCGATTGCAGAAGACTTATTACCCTTTCTTAGCTGAAACAGGAGGATAAGATCCCTTAGGCTGGTAAATGCAGCAAAACCGAGGAAAAATGCAGCATCCGTCATGGGGAACATTAAAAACAAAGTCATGGGGAACACTTTTGCTGTTTGAGTAGGATCTAATGCTAGTAACGGGGCAAGTTTTCTTTGCCAGCGTGCTGTGGATCTGCAATTCCTCAGCAGGACTGAGATGGCTCTGTTGCTTTTGATTTGGTTTCCCTGTTGCTTTTGATCTGATTTCCTTTTCAGAAGGCGAGGGAGAGAAGGGCCAGGTTAGCTGGATCCAGGAAGGGCTGGAGGCGTTGATCCACTAGGGTGCATCTGTGGGCTGGATGTCTGAAGGGTGCTGTTTTTAGATGCCAGCTATTAGGCTTTGGGGTTGTTTCTACTGTAACTATAATTAGGAAGGGGGGGCTCTTTGTTTATTTAGGCTGAGAGCTTTAAGATAAATGACAGCTCCGAAGATGCTTTTCAGCACTTCATAAATCAACTGCCAGCTGGCCAGTTTCACCTCTGAAATGTCTCCTGCTTTCTTTCTTTGTTTTTTTTTTTTTCTCCAACTTTGGAAAGATGGTGTATCCAAAAGGAAAAAAATCTGCCAGAGAAATAACTGTGATGAGGAATATGTGCATTTGGGGAGGGGGGAGGGAAATGACTTCATCCTTGAAAGACTTCAGGTGTTCAAAATCCTAGCCCATTGCCTCATTACAATTTCTCCATTTAAAGCCATGAGAAGGCATCTTCACTGAGAATTTGCAAAGGGCAGAGAGACCCAGCAGACTGACTGACACATCCTCAGCTGCCATGACAGACATTATTCTGATTTCACTTAATGCCTCTTTTCGCTGTCTCACTCAACACGTCCAGAGATGTACTGGTGTTCTTTTTCATTAGCTGAGTTGCTTTGATTCCTGCACAGCTCGTGGGATTGTTTGTGCCAAGGACCCAGCATCCCCCTTCTCCAGAGTGAGGCAAGATTCCTGCCGAGCAGTTGTTGACAGCCGTGCAGTCTCTGTGGGCAGAAGTGAATAGCATTTGAACTCAAGCACCACGCACACTTAGAAGAGCTCTGGACTGTTCTCCAACCTCTTGCCAAGCCTGGAATCACATTTTGGTTGTGTACGAGGGTGGGGTACAGTGCAAAACGTGACTGAGGCCTTTGGATTCTCAGAAAAGTACTGACAAAATCTGTGGTGGTTGAATTTTAGGATCCCAGATTATGGGTCTGTGCAATCTGAAGAGATAGAGTTGTTCTTTCATTTTGGAACTGAATTACAGACTAAACACTATTCTTACAGCAGAGGAAGACAACATTGCCAGTCTAATCCTGCTTTACATGGGCATCTGAGCACAATTAACTGAAACATGGATTCTGCCCCGGTGGGTGATACAGATACCCAGACAATCAGAGGGACACAGCAGGAGGGGCACTGGCCCTAGCTACTGGAACAGAGAAGAGGGCAATTTTGCTACAATAGTCACAAAAAACCAGCCTGAATGGAATCCTGCCTTAGATACCTTCTTCCAAGAGTCCCTTCCCATGCTCACCATGGCTCCACACAGTGATGGCACATGGGAAGGTGAAAGTAAATACCAAAAATGATGCAGAGGTCAAGACTTGTCAGCTGTCCAGTTAAACCAGGGTCTCCAGGATGGCCTGGGGAGTTGTGGTGGGAGAGCATATACGGGTATATGCTACATGATCAGGGAATGGCACTCTGTTGGCAGCAGCATTAGCAGTATAACCCTGCCCCCCTGATCTCCAAACACTCACTGGGGGGGGGATGTCAAAAAATGGTGGATAGGAGCCTAGATTAGTCTGACAGCCATTTGGATGGAGGCAAGGAAAGGGAACAAGTGATCTGCCTGTGAAAGATCCTGCTAAAATAGGCCCTAGATTTCTTTCTAGATGGGTGGTAAACCTACTATGGCTGTGGGGCATGTTCCTCCTCTTTCAAGTGTGTTTTTCTGGGCATCTAAACTTAGGCATGAATGGAAGAGCCAAGAGCTCTGGCTACAGACCAACATAAATGCAGCAGAGACAAAAGGAAGAAACAGAATGAGTAGGAAATCCTGTAAAGAGGACACAAAGGACTAACAAAGGTACATATAGCTTTTAGACAGATCTTCAGAGGCTATAAAACTGCATGAATCTCAGGTGCATGTCACAACATTGCTGGGAAAACTGCACTTAAATTAACTAGATTCTGAGCTCGTGTTAATTGGCACAGCTCCACCGACCTCTTGTAAACCACGGAGAATAATGGGGAAAAGTTTCTTTTCAAAGAAGAAGTGGAAAGACTGAGGTGTTTAACAAAGGGGCCTAGAAAAGCTCCAAGCACTGGACAGTCTCCACCTGGTTGCATTAAACCAGTCTCTACATTTTTCAAAATCCACCCGTGCTTTAATCTCTGCTCCATTTCACATTTCCTTGTGATGTTGTCCAAAGAAATGCACTCGTTGGCAATAAGCTTAACAGTCACCACAAAGCTTAACAGGACCTTGATGTGGCTTTTAAAAAACCCCAAACCCTTAACTGCTGAGGCTCACGAATTTTTTCTCCTCAGCAGATGTTATAGGGGGACGGAGGTTTGGCAAACGTTCGCAGACATGGATAATGTTCATACTGATGGCCTGATTCTCATTTACATGAAACTGCCTTTACAATTCTCTGGCTTGGAAAAAAGTGCCTCTAAAGTGTGTGCGAAAGCAATTTATGTAAAGGGACCTTAGGAGGAATGAAAATCAGACTGCCAGTCTCTCCAGGCAGATGAGGATTATAAATATATTTAGCTTAGCTTTCTTGATTGTAGTCCAAAACCCCTGATACTAACTTATCTGTATAAGTCTGTTATAAATGTCAAATTCTTTCACCAATGGCCCTTGTAACAGCCACAGACTCTGTCTCCAGATTCCTGATTATCCTGATTGTTAATGTGTGCTGTGATAGCATCTAGAAGCTGTTCTCCTGAGTCAGGACCTTACATTGAAGCACAGAAGAGCAAAAAGATGTTTACTCCCGAATGTTTCCTATTTTGCAAGGCAGTACAACCTTGTCACCCAAAGACCAGGGTTGGGATTTTCTTCTTCCCCTTTGATCTACGGTGAAACAGCAGCTGTGACAGTAGCAGCTTCAAGCCCTGAGACTCATGAAGCAGGAGGTGGTGTAGGATGCATGATATTTCCAACCCCATCTTATCTTTTCTGGTGTAGAGGCAGCAATTCATGCACGTTTTTACATATACTTCTCTCAGACTTCTGTGGATTGATTTAAAAATGTCTAACTCACTTAAGGCATAACAGTTCTCCTTGCAAATGCTTATAATAGTAAACTTCCAAACATAACACCCCTACGTATACAGTCTGATCTCCAGGAGTCCCACAGAGTGGCAAACCAGGAACTGCAAACTACCTGGCTGGTCTTAGAGCCAACCTACACTTCCAGAAACTGGAATAATTTAGAACCTTGTGCATCCTAATTGTACATGGGTAGATTAGGTGTAAGCAATCTGTTCATCTCTATTTTGTTCAAAAAACATCATAGAGAACTAATTCCGTGGTTTCTAACTTTGCGAAGAGGAGGGTAAGAGGGGGATGTGTTTTTACAAGCATTGAGGCATTTCCTCCTCTGGTGATACTGAAGCTGGACACGACATAGGTGGTGACAGTTTATCTGGAGATGCTGCTGTGTTCATTAAGAGGAGCTGTTGCTGTTTATCTGCATCTTGTCTGCAAAATCAGGTGTTCAGAAAACAAATTCTCAATGTTGTCAGCATGCTGTAGCGTTAGTGTGGAAAGGGGTAGATTTTCAGAGACACTCACCCAACTGTGAAGCTGGCCATTTCTGGAGATGCTGCTCTTCCTTACAAAAGCTTTGGTGGTGTAAGGGAAACCATTCCAACTCTAAAAGGAAACCTCCTTTTTCACCCAAAACTCCATCCAGGAAAAATCGGAAAATATTTAAAGCCTTACAGCAACTTTTAAAAATATTGCCTTAGGCAGACTGGTACCTCCATACAAGGAGCAATATGAATAATACTACAGGTGAGTCATCATGGATGTGGTAGATGTCTGCCTCTGAGCTGGTGGTTTATGCTTTCTTTATAATAACTCGAGGGCAGCAGGCACTTTTAAGGTGTGGCTCGTCTCCTCCCGAACCTGAGCCCAAACTGTGCAGGCAAAGTGCCTGCTGCTCTCCACCAGCTATAAAAGGAGTCTGGATGGCTGGGTTGGATTAAAACATACACATTGTAAGCATCTAAAGTTAGCGGAGATTAGTCCCTCTGGTGAAATCTGCTGGTCAATTTGCTGTTGCTGCTTGTTCTTATGTAAAAGGCATTTGGCTATTACTATGATAGGCAGCAATTTAAAATCCTAAACCAATACACAATCGCCCTGCTGCTTTTCCCTCTTTAGGTATGCCATGGAAGGAATAAGAGGCACTAAAGACAGGTGGACCAAACAGCCCCATGGCTAAATGATATTTTTTTAATCTTTTAAATTATGGTTTTGACTGGGAGAAATGAGCTCACACTAAAAATAGGAATGAGAAAATTTAACCTCCACAAAACTCCACCTCTCTAGCTGTCAGAATACTTTGTCCTTCACCTGTAGCTATGCAAGAACACTGTGCAGCCCTTCAGTTGTGACTGCTGCTCCGGTGGCTCTCAGGTTTTCTCTCTAGCTGCCAGGATGGCTGTAGCTGAACCTGCGGCAATCCCGGCCACTCCAGTCATCTCACAACCCCAGATCTGACAATGGCAATGACCTTTTTCTGCAGAACTCTCTGCTATCCCCACCTGTGTCCACAGCCAAGTCTGCCAGCTATCAGCAGTCTTTCCTCACACCAGTAACTCTTCTCTGATCCAGCCCTTCTTCTTTCCAGCTCTCTTAAACCGAGTAAATCCTGCTCTGCCCCTTCATACAACTGAAGCCCGATAGACTGTGCCCAACTGTTCAATGCTTTGCGAAGTGACCCAACAGCTGGTCGAAACCATAACATTCATCTTTATGAACAAGATGAGCCTGCATTTTTGGGATAGAAAGATGACCATGTTTGTCATCCTACTGACACAGCTTCTTTTTTTCAGTCTAAGCAAACAGTCTGGGCTTGCTTTCCTGATTTACCATTTTTCTCTCTATGAAATGCCACAAACTGACACAATATATTAGTTACTCAGAGATTTCAAAGCCTCAGCCAGCTTCTTAGCAGCCAAGAGCACTTGTTGAGAAAAGGGAAATCAATATGATGAGAGAAGCAGGCATGTGTGATTTAAAATAGACCATTTTAAAGTCATTGAGCCTAGTTCTCTGTTGCCTTGTCCTTTCTATGTGACCTGCATGTTCTATGTTTTCACAATGGTGAATGAGGGTTGCATTGGTAAAAATGCTGTCAGAGAGGAAAAGACAGCAGAGGGCTGAGTCCTAAAGTGTATGTGAGTGGTTTTTATTGCTAAAAAGATATCACACCCTCTCCACCCCCTTCCAACCCAGGTATTGGCTTTGGATAATTGTCCCTTGTACGTAGTGCCACCACCCCTGCCCCATAACAACCAGTGAACTCCCAGTAATTTAAAATAGATGTATCTGAGGCCGGCACCCTCTGTGTGGCTGCAAATTCATGCAGTACCCTGGACGATATCCCACAGAACAAACCTTCAGTTTAAATCGAGCTTTTCCACCATCATCCATTCACTGGCTTTCTTATCACAGAGCATAGAAAAGAGCAAACATCTTGTCTGAAGTGATGTACAGGATTTACAGTGTCATAAAACTGGAACTGGATCAGACCATTGTTTCTTCTGGTTTGAGACTCTCTCCAGGATACACAGCACCAGCTGCTGTACTGGAAGGTACAAGAAACCTCTGCAAATGCAATTATCAAATCACCTACCCACAAAGAAACTTTCTCCCTGACACCCATTAGTTAGAGGTTAGTTTATACCCTTCAGTGTGAAGGTTTATAAAGTTTACAAAACCCTGTGTCTGAACACTTCCTTTCTCTCTCTCTCTCCTTTTCTGTGTCATCAGATATGGATGGTGTTTCTTACTTGGACTGCTTCTAACAGCAATCACTTTAAATGTCCATATTAAAAAGTTGACCCATATGCTTACCCATTTTCTTTTGAAACCCTAAGCCCCTGAAAAAGCAAAAGACACCTTCTACTGGGGTTATACCAGGGTTTAAATCAGCCTCAAGACATGAACAATTTCCCATCACTCTCTCTAGCCTTTTTCCCAGGATGGGGGTGGGGGGGGGAGAAATCCCCCCTATTTAAATCCCCCCTATTTAGTATCTGTTGGTCCCTTGAACACAAGAACCACTTGACCCTTTTGCATAAACTCCCGTTAGCCCCTGCCAGCTGGATCCCGTGTCCTGCAGCACTCTGTACGCTGGGGGGTATCAAGCAAAGCACAGATCATCTGCTGACTGCTGGGCGGCTACTCGCCCACCGGAGAGCAGAGTATGCTTATCAGGATGCTGCACCTCCAGACACTAACAGCACAATGACGGCAGGACCTGCCTGTGAAATGAGGCCAAGATAAATGATGTATTGCCCTCATCCCTAACAGTGTGGCCCAGACAGAAACCAGGTGGAGGGGAGGGAGCCAGCACCTTCTGTAAACAATCCCCTGTCTCAGCTGAAACAGCTTTAGGCTGAGATGCTGGATTAAGAAAGTGATTCTTGCCCTGGACAGAAAGTTAAAGGGCAGGGGTGATAATGCACTGATGGCCAAAGGTGGTTGGGGGAACTTAGCCATTACTCAGCAGTGGTTCATCTGACCTGGCAGGAGAACATCTGATATCTAAACAGTCCCACTCATCCTGAAGCACTCAGAAACCTCTACACTAAATATTTGATGCCCTTGCTTGATAATGTTTATTTTGCTTTCTCCCCACCTGTGTGAGGCTAATATGCTGTGAGTGGGGAAAACATGGGGTAGCGCATACCAGAGATAAAACACTAACGTGTGATCTTTTTTAAACAGAGATTTATGAGACATGCTATGAAGCTGACTGGGCAAAAAAGTAGGGAATTTACTATAGGGACCAGTTCTGCATTGGTCTAAATGCCATGAGCAGCATGTAATCTCCCAGATCTTCCCATTGTAAGAAACTTGTGCGAATCATGACATACTCAGTTGACTCATGATTTAGTACCAGGATTTTGATCGGCCTCGTCTGGGTATCAGTTTCTCCACTTCTGCATGGATGGAAGGGGAGGGGGAAAAGGTGAATTTAAGTCAGTCTCATTTCCCTGTGTCTGAGATAATTCTATACCCTCTCACCACTCCACTGTAAGTTAAAACAGTTGCGATACAGTCATGGTTTCTGGGTCGTCCACTGAAGACTGTGCTCTCTCCTTGTGTGAGTTTGTAGTTGATCGGGTGATGCCACCTTACACCAAGAATCACGGCACCCCAGTTTCCAAGGGGGAAACACTGCCTAGGTTGTAGCCATCTTCATCTGAGCTGGTTGCCCAGAAACTCTTTACAGTCAGCAGAGATCTAGTCAACACAGTCAGTGAAATCTAGAGGGTGATTCACCCGACCAGACGTGACCTTCTCTAGAAAGAGACGGATGGTGCCCTGGACACCGCTCTCTGTAGTCACTGCAGTTCCAGTGATTAGAAAGGGAAGCCAGCCCAGACAGAGGTGATGTTGTTACAAACACCTACATTTAATAAAGTGAGTCCTGCTCCTGCTGTCTGAGGCTGCTAGAGACAACAGTGCAAAGGATAGGTTTGCTACGGGGTTTGTAAGTTGATTAGTTCTTAATTCAAGAGGCCCTTATGGACCAGTTCCTGGAGACTCTTTCACCCTGCCAGCTCCAAGACCAGTTTGAACAGCAAGGCCTCCAGTCTCCTAAAGTGCTCCAAAATCCCACAAGGCCTACCCAGCACTTCAATGAGAAGTACAGCTTTCTCTTTTGTGTTCCTTTACAAACCAAGCCCCTCCCCTCCAGTTTTTAATATCAAAGCATTTACCACACATAAGGAGCTGGTTTCTTTCGCTACCTCATTTGAAAATATCCTTTGGCCTTTTTAGTTTTCATTTACCTATTTTGACAGGAAGTCTTAGCCTCTGGGCTGATGTGTTTCCTTTCCAAATAAAAAGAACTATGGTCTTCTAAGAATTTATGTTGTATAGTGGTTACTTCTGAGAACCAGAAATCCTGGATTTTCTTTCTGATTTTGCCCCTGTGTGGGAAACAGAAAGCCACATTCCTCTCTTTTGCCTCAATTTCCTCGTTTGTCACAGATGCAGTAAAACCCTTGTTACGCAGGTTGCCCTGTTACCATTGGCCAGTAGTTTCACGTTCTCAGATGCAGGTTTAAAAACTCTTTATTAAAAGAAAGAGCTGGCTGTCGCTTTCTAACAAAAAGTAAATAACAGAGGTGATCGCGATGCTGGTTCTATTGCTCTTGATCTGAGATAAACCCTTTTTTATCTGCTGGGTTATTAGAAGCACACCTTTACTTGTGAAAGTTCAGGTGAAATTGGGATAAAAGCTGGAAAGGATGCGGGCTATAAGTATGTTTAAAATGTTATCTGTTCTTTCTCAAACATGTCTTTCCAGCTCAGGTATTTACATGCTGATAACCTTTTGGTCCCAATGGTGCTAGAGACTTCGTGCCTTGTATTTCAAAACTGATAAGAAATTGAAAGATGTGGAGCCTCCAAGAAGCATTATGAAAAACAATCCTCCCCCTTTTCCCCAAGTTCCTTGGGTTATTGTGCTGCTTGAAACACTGAATTTCTGGAAATTATTTACTGTAGGAAATCTTTTGCCCCAAAGAACATAGGAAGGAGATATAACTTCGAGGAGTGATGGAGAAGGGGAGACATAACTGCTTTTGTTATTCAAAGGTTTGGCCTTTGTTCTCCCTTTGATCTGCCACTCTTGTAGATTCCTTCCTATCAGCAGATCAAGGAGAATTTTTATCTTGCTGGGAGCCTTTGCTTGTGTGCTGTTATTTTTTATTAAAATCCTTTTGCAGTAATATCAGGAGAGGTTTTGCAACCACCTCTGTCTGTTTTGTCTTGGAGGAACTGAACAGACAAAAAACCTCCATGTTTTTGATGTTTTAAATAAGCTAGTGAGTAAATGTCCTTGGAATGCCTCACCACCCTCTTATGCAGTAATGTGGCCACACCGTAGAAAGATTTAGCCAAAACGTAGAAATGTAGCAATGTTGGACGTATCCAAGAACAGGAAAGCAGAAAGCTCATGCTACTGCTTGACTTTCACTGAGCTGGTAGACATTGAGAATAAACTTTCTCTGATGTTGTATAAAATTAGTTCAGCAGATATAAGGCCAAGCAGAAGCGCGGTTTTGCTGTAAAAAAAATGAACAAATAAATAAGCAAAACCCCTTGTAAATTATACTGTCTAGCACAGGCTGGAGATCAAGTGAATTGCTGACACTGGATTCCCATTTCTCGAGATCGGGAAGGGAAGGAGCCTTGGCAGGGTGAAACTTCCCCTGCCATTCCCCACCTTATGAATAAACACAAGGGCTCATTCTCCCAGGCCCTCTGGCTGGCACCTTTCACAAGCTCTCCATTTAGTGAACAAGAACGAGGAAACTGCGGGGGGATACGCAGCCCTGAATTTACTGGCAGAAACACCAGCAGTTTCAGCATGATGCTGTTGACCTCTGATCACTGCGTTAAGTTTTTATGTTCAAGCAGCTGGTACAAGGCCAATTTTATGAACTGAGTTTTAAACTTGTACAAAGGTCTTCAGAAGGAACAAAATTTAGACTGTTAAGCTGTTGAAATGACACTGATACTGCCCTGAAATATTCTGATCTTCCAGAGACAGAGCCCAAAAGGCACTCAGATGCTGAGCAGATACTTTGCATGCATCAAATGCGTTAGTTTAGTGACATGTATCCTCTTCTTGTGCTTCTGTGAATGTTTCTCTGCACTGAGAGATGATGACCACCAAAGACAGTTAATATAACGTGCTTCATCTGGAATACAGTCCAGCACAGCAGGGTACTGAGGCCTTGGCACAGAGACAGTTAAGCAAGCCAGATGAGGTTCCAGTCATACCTTTCATAGCCAAGACTGTGCAATTGATTTATGTCCAGTGCTGATGATGACAGAAAAGTGCAGGCTAGTTAAAACAGGGCTCTTGGTGTATTTCATGTGTGACTGGACAAAGCTTAACACAGCAGGTCAAAGACATTGCAGAAATTCAGGTCCCTAATAAATACCCACTTCTGCATCTTGCTGGAAGGCTGCAGAGGGTATCACCCTCACAAGCTTGGCACTGCCTGCAAGCAGCAGATTCCTGCCCTCAGGCTCTGTCCCCGCTGTACAGCGTCAGCCAGCTGACCTCGGACCACCGTCATCAGCTGTTCAAATGGCCCTCGCCCAAGCTGGCCTCAGGGAGCGCTCAGACCACCCTTCCTGCAGGCAAAACTTGCTGCACACTCGCTTCCAGCACCAGCGTGCTCACAGGCAGCTGGGAATCGGTCAACTGTCAACTGTCGTGTCCTCAGGAACAGTTAAACAGGCTTGGTCCAGCATGCCTGAGGAAGCTCACTTCCCTCCCAGCTGCAAGAGTTACAGCAAAGGGCAGAAGCCACTTGAGACAGCCCAGCCAACTACGGTACCTCTGATGTCTTCGACTGTAAGGTGCACAAAGCAGAACGTGTCTCCCCTTCACAGCACCTAGCAGAGCAAGAGCCTGGCCCTCCTGGGAAATAGTGTGCAGAGCACAAAACCTTATCTCAGTCTTTCCCTGCCTTCTTCCCCGTATTATCTTGAGCAAAACCAAAGATTTTCTGTTTGGATTGTATTATTTGTGGGGGTTTTTTGGTGGAGCAGCATAAACAATATTAAACGCACAAAGAATGCCTGCTGATTTTCATGGCACTATCAATTTCCTCTCCAGTGTAGAGGAGAGGCAGGGTATGGGTCAAGGGAAAAACGATTTACTTTTCCTTCATACACACAGCCTTGGCAACACAGTTGTGAATATACTGAATTTGTAATAAGCCATTCAAAAAAAACTCCTCTAGAAGACTTTATAACTTTGTAGGCAACCAGCCTCCATAATCAAGTCTTACAACATAGCTCGCTACTTCATAAATTTGAAATAAATCATAAAAGGAGCATATTAAAATAATTTGTATCAGTAGAGACTGATTTAAAGCCCAGCTCCTCATCCATCAACAAGATGCTTTCATTTGCTAGCATATTCCTCCAAACTGCAGGAAAAGCTTCGTCAAATCCATTAATAATAGAGAGAAGAGAGCCTTCACAGAGCAAATGGACAAAGGGAAAGTGGAGAATGATTCTCATAAACTTCTTTTTCTTTACAAGATCCCCTCCAAAAATAATTATGGGAGACAAATGCTGCCATGACTTTTGATCTGTTATTGAAGAATAATTTAGGACATTTTTTAAGGCACGAAAATAACATTTTTTGCCATTCAGCTCAGAGGGGATAATACATTAAGGGGGAGAATGGCTGGGAAAAAAATTGCGGAGGACAGTAAGCCCCTCCGCTTCACGGGGGGAGGAAATGGATTGTTCTTCGGGAGCTGCTGAAGAAATGGATACCAGGGGACGCAGAGCAGGCGAAGGGAAGGACTTCCACTTTCTTTCCATCGTCTCGGTTAAGCTGAAGGAGAGCCCGCCGGGGAAGTGCCCCGTTGCGGGGCGGCGGCGGGGCCGGGCGGGGCGGGGGCGGCCCGGGCCGGCGGGAGCGGCGGGGCCGGTGCCGAGGGAAGCCCCGGCGGGCCGCGGGCTCCGCTGCTGGGTTTCGCTCCAGCTGCGGCGAAGCCGGCGGTAGCTCTAAGCTGTCCTCCCGAGGAGCAATGTGTTCAGAAGCAGTGCTCCAAAGCCACTCTGTGCCGGGCGTTTAATCAAGGAGACTCGCCTTTGAAATGCGAGAGCCTGAAAAAATCTCCGGCTGCTAGAAGGAGCTGTATTTTCTTCACTCTGTCAGTCGGCATTTAAATGTGAACTATCTCGAATCCTTCCCTAGGAAACACAATTAAAGTGTCATTAAGAAAGCATTTTTCTCGTATCCTTTTCTATAATAAACGAGTTTAGGCTCAGTGTTTCCGCGCTGTGTGGTGTGCTGAAACACACGGGAAACCCGTGGCCGTTTGACACCCTCATTGGAGCAAAAGGGATTCAGATCGGGAACTGCATTTTAGGTACTGCTCCTTTTCATGGTAGCAATGCCAATATCTTCAGGTGTGTCACGTTCAGAGTAACTCACACAGAGAAATATTTTGTAGTAGTAACTAAAAAAATAACAAATTTCCGTCCTTCCTCAGGACATATTAATAATATCACCGAGGTTAAAAGCTGCTTTTTTGTTTGAGGGAAAATGTTCTCACCTAAATTAGGAAAATTCTTTGGGAAAGGCTTTTTGTTGGTGGTTTTGATCTTTTAGCTTGGCAAGAACAAGGGACCCTTTGAACTCTTTGCAAAACTTAGAGAGACTTTGTTTTTAGACGAGAAACAGTTTGTTTTACCCTCTTTTTGCAATTCCAGCTTCTCTATTTGAAATAAGGAGCACGTTGTTTTCTTTCTGGTGATGCTGTTTTCTCGCTGTCTTCCACGTGTAGCTCTGTCTCAAGTGAAAAGATCGTGAAGACGTGGACAAAAACGCACGGGGACTCCAAGCACCCACTGCTGAGCTGGGAGAGGGAAATGCAAAGAAAATTATTCAGGCAGAGTTGATGAATGAAGGAAGAAATGAAATAAAGACAGACTGAGGTAAGATTTCCACGAGGTAGCATTTCCACTGAACTAACTCCCGGGGGAAAGCCCAGGAGAATCGTGTGAGATTCCCCACCCTCCCCTTTTTTTTATTTCCTGCGACCAAAACGCTTGTGTTTTGCCACCTAACCAGGCTGTTTAATCAACAGGGACTGTGATAACCTCCAGAATTTTATAGCTGTTAACAAATCCGTTAAATCTCATCGGATTAGCTTTACGGCCACGAAAAGGGAGTTCACCTTCCTCCTGTCTGATTTTAAGAGATACCTCACACACGGTTGTTTGGCAATCCTGTGTGAAAGGGCTGTAGACTCACAAATATAGACCCCAAACTCCCCTTGTTCTCAGAGATGCTCTGCCAAGGTATTACAAGGGTGCACATACTCCGCAAGGCTGTAGTTCCTCAAACAGAAGTTCTTGTCACGGGCTCTGGGGACAAACCCTGCCCTCCCTGGGACCCTTCAGCTCTCAGGTAGGAGCTCCTACCCCAGGATCTGACCCCAAACCCTCTGGAAACTCGCCCAGGCTTTTTGCCAAGCCCCCAGACAGACAGCGGGTGCCCATAATAAAAGTCTCCCCGCCTGTACCAGATACCCAGCACCCCAGATCAGGGCAGATTCAGCTCCCACCATATCCCTGAGACATCTCAGGTCTCTGGGACTGTCCCCAGCCAACTCTTGTTCCCTCAGTCACCTCACAGGATGGGCCACAGAGCTGCCCTAGGTATCGCCCTGGTTGTTGTTTCCTTTGGAGACACTTTGGATTTGCCTTGTGGTTCTCGTCTTCTTTCTTTTTAATGGGAACATGTACGGGTTTTGCAATCAGCCCCTTTGCAGTGTTTCTGTTTTGCATCAAATTTTGATTTGCTCTTCTGATGAAAGGCTTTCAGAAAAGTCTTTTGTTATTGTTGCTGAGGCAGATTTCAGCTTGCTGTTACCTAAAGCCATGTCCCCTGTCATGGCTTTAGGCAGAAACAAATCAGCCTTAATTTTGCTCATTATAAGTTTTAATCCCTTGCCGTTGGATATACTTTTACATATAAAAATATAGATTTCTATAATATATAGTATGTAATATATGTGTGCATTTTATACTTTATATAAATACTTTTTAGATATTATATAACTATATATCAATATATAGTTATATATATATATCCCTTTTTTCCCCCTGCTGCAGTTTTTATGGTTGTACTGAGTTCGCAGGGTTGTACCTTGTCACACAGGCCCCCCGGGCAGAGTAAACGTCCATGAACTATCCACCCTCCCGGAAGGGCTGACCTGTGCTCTCTGCACTGAAAAGCAGCTCCTGCCTTTCTCACTGTGTCCTCCCTGGCCCAGTGCTTTTTCTTTTTTAACCCCAAATAATTTTTCAAAGCAGCCTCCTGGCCGGGAGTGCTGAGTGCTGGCCTTCATGAGGGCTGGCTGGGATACAGAGACCCAGGCTTGACCCCATCTCTGGTCCTCAGGCCAAGCTGGGCCCATCTTTGGGTGAATTCATTTCAGGCTGAACTTTGTGTGAACCTGGGCCCGAGGGGAAGGGAACCCGGCAGAGCAAGGCTGACGGAGGCAAGTTCTGAGCAAACCCATCAGCCTGAGTAAATATTGAACAAGTCCATGTGAAGGCTGGGGTTGAAATGGAGCTGTCAGACCAGTGTAAACTGAAAGGATAGGTGAGGCCTCTGAAGAGCAAGGAAACATTTTGTACACTCACTTCTGCAATTGTTCCTTCCACCCCAGCCCTTTGCCCCAGACCTCATTTCACCTGCCTAAGAGGCTAAAGCAGCCCTGAAGCTGATCAGCGCTGAAATATCTGTGTTGGTGGAAGTGAATGGCTGGGGGGCAGAGGGGTGAGCAAGGGGACAGCACCGTGGGGTGGCCCTTTCAGTGTAATGAGCCGGGAGCGTTACAGCTGGGGTCGGACATGAGACAGCAGAATGGAAGTCCCCCACCTTAAATCCAGGTGACCTATGCAGCATCAATCCTGAAAGATAAATATATTGTATATTTGATACGAATACAAGTGAAATACATTGTCTAGAAATATATATGATCCAAATAAACACATATATTCCCAGAACCTAGCCCCACCACACTGCCGGGGCTGGGTCCCCGGGATGGGGAAGGGATTGGGTGTGCAAGCTCTGCTGCCCAGTGAGGATCTGAGGGCAGCTCTCACCCAGTGCTTCCCACAGCTGCAGGTCTTTTGCCTGGTTCTCCAGGGATTTTAGTGACACCTAAAAATGTGTTCATGTCAAAACGTTGAGAAAACTTAAGCAGTCATGAAAATCCCTCCTGGTTTCCCTGGTTTAGGGTGTATCAGCTCCCTTGGCAATGTTAGTGCGTAAGCAGGTGCATGGGCACCTTGCTGCCTTGGGGCCGCCTCGCAGAAGATTAATCAAACTCTGTTTCAATTCTGACTCGCTCGCTGTGTGGTGAAGATGTCTCACCCTGGTCCTGCTCTCGTTTTGCTGAGTGCTGGGGAAGAGGTGGCCCCCGACTAATTTTTCTGTGTGAAACGAGTTTGGAGAAACCCAGAAGGCTTCCTCCCCTCTTCTCCACTTCAAGGCATCAAAGGTGTTCAGGGGCCGGCAGTAGCCCAACCCCGCCACAGTGCAGTCACTGAGAGGAGATTTTGTCCCCAGAGAGAGACCCCCAGGAAGGCTTCACACCTCCAGTGCAAAGAGGCTCCGGGAGCAGAGTTAATAGCAGCCAGCAAAGTGGAGTTGAAAGTAAGGAAGTCTTCAGGGTATTATTATTATTATTTTTTAATAGAATGTCCTCTTCTGAGATCAAAAGGGCCTCATATTGTGAGAACAAATGCTTTAGGGAGAGGAGAAACATTTCACACCAAGGGGTAAGGAACAGATGGCCCTGGAGTAGCTGCCATGCCAGGCCAGAGCACCGGGTGTGCTCCTCGGGTCTCTGCGCAGGGAGCAGAGCCAGAGGAGAGGGACTCTGGGCTTCCCTTCCCTGTCCCCTCCTCCCACAGAGGGACAACAGCTCCAACACGGCGACTGCCATTAATAATTTACACGGCTACGTTTCTTTAACTGGGAATTTCCCCTTCCTTTGGGATATTAAAAGAATAAATCTCCATTAAGACGTGGCTTTGTGTGTGAGTGTACAGGGGGACTTGGCTAATTTTCTTGCTCATGAAAAATGCAATACCAGGGACCCATGGACAGACACGCATGGAGATACAGGAATATACGGGATTATAAATAGCCACATCGTTGTGTATCATTTATATAAAACAAAGACGTGTGTGTAGACCTCGTATTTGTGATAAATCCGCCATATCCGACTATGGCGATAGGGCGAAGTGTCGACAGGGACTTGTGCATGCAGCTCTGCAGAGACCCATGTGTGCCTCTTCCTCTGCAGTCTACACCGATGTACTGTGGTCCCGTATGGATACATAGGTACCTGTGTGGGTACTGAAGTACCGGTGCCCACTCTTTACCTGCTTCTCTGGATGTGGGGCGGACACGGGTGGCCCTCACCGCTCCACGGGAGCATCTGTTACCGGCCGAGGGACCCCCAGCCGCGGGTGTCCTGGCGTGGCCTTTCCAGCCGCCTCCCGCTTCACAGCAGTGGGTTTCGGGCTCTTGAGACAAAAGGGAGCGTGAGAAACTTGGAAGGAGAGCGGGGGGGAAAAGAGATTAGCTGTGTGCCGTGCTCGTTGTTAGAGAAACAGGGCTTGGCAGCGCGGGGGGCAACGGGAACGGGGCGAGGGGGAGCCCGGAGGGGCTTACATATGTAAGGGCGCATCGGCACCGCCTCTGAGACTCTTCCGGAGACTCCCTTTGAGTTTCAAATGGGAGCTGGGAGCCTTTGTTGTGCCCGACACACTGACACAGCGGTACCCTCCTTTTTGTCCCGGCCTCTCCGCTCTTCCCCGGCCCTTACCGGGCCGGCCGGCCCGGCGCTGCCCGCCTCACCTGGGAGCGAGCGGGGCTCCGGCCCCTGCCCAGGCAGCAGAGCAGGGCCCAGAGCCAGAGCCGGGGGCGAAAATGGTCTCAGTGGAAACCCACGAGCTTTCTGAAGCACAACGCCCTGTTTCCATCAGACAGCTTAAATCACACAGGTTCGACACAACCGTCGATCGCATTGGTTCAACGAATAGGTTAAACCAAGCTGACTCACACCCAACAGGTTATGAAGTCAGTCCGGCTGCCCGTGGGGTTGTTTTCTCTCCTGATGTTTTGCAAACTGCTAGTGTAACAAAATCCTCTTTTCACCTTTTCCCCGTCTTTTTTTTTTTCCTTATCTCTGAGCTAATTGGACACTCAAAAATCTTTTCTTTTGAGCCAGAGAGGTGTATTAGATGGGGGAAGATCGTATCGCCGGGAAGAGCGATGCTCTGTCGCCCAGGGACCTCCAGATGAGCCGGGCCGGGGCCGAGCGGCCCTGCGGGGCAGGGGCCCGGGCTCGGCTGCAGTTGCAGCAGGTACTTCGCTCATTCCTCGCCCCGCTCACGCCCCCACCGAAAAGGTTTGCAAATTTGACGAAGCCAGAACAATAGTTTCTCCTGGCAGCCCCTCTGTTTACTCGTTTAGAAATCCCAGAGGCGTTTCGAGGTAAAAAGGTCAGAGCCGTACCCGGGCTCGCCGCCTCCTCCCTCCCCGCCCGGCCCCAGGACGGCTCTGCCCCGCCGCGCTGCCGGTACCCGCGCCGGGCCGCGGGCTCCGTCCCTCCGCGAACTGGTCTCGTGTGTTCTTTATACTGTGGAAGACACCCTTTCAGGTGTCGTCTTGGGAAGCTTGGGAAGGGAGAAAACCAAACTGACTCTTCGTATTGGTTTTGAGTTGGATCAGCCTTACAGAACCGTTCCGTATAAATGAGAAACTGGCTTTGTCCCCACCCCGGACCCCAAGTCCGTTCCCGTTAATGCTGCTGCTTCAGTAACGCAGATCTGCTTCCCTGCCGGGATGCCTGCACGGAGGATGAGGATGATTTTCGGCTCTCATCGGGCCTCGTTGCGCTGTAAAATAACTCCCCGCGGGGAGCGCCGCGTTTCTTGCCCGCCCCGTCTGGGCGACTTGCTTCGAACGCCCCCGAAGCGGAGGCGAGCGCCGGGCCCGATCCTGCCGCTGCCAAGGGGGTGCCGGAGGGTACCCGCAGGAAGCAGGATCGGGCGTTTTGTTTGGGAGCTTCGGCAGCGGCCGGAGACCTTTTCCTTCCTCCTCCTCCCTCCCAGGCCGGGCTCCCCCCGCCCCGTGTCGCGCCTTTCCCTGGACGGGAGAGATTTCCATTTCGTTGTGAGTCGAGAGGACTTGCATGTGGAAAAAGTAAACTTTATTAGACTGAGGTAGTTTCATTTCGAGATACAGAGCACGGGGAAGGGAGTGGAGGGGAAATGGGAGATTCCGATTAAGAAACCGCTAGTTTTTCTCGATGACGTTTTTCCCTTTCAAACAATCTTTAACAAAAGTTGCCGTGGTTTTCAGTTCGTTCTACCCTAAAGTTTCTCGTGGGGAAGGGAAACAATTTAGCCATGGTTAAATAATGTTTTTATCGGACTCCGATAAGCCGGAGAGGGTGGGGGTACAAGGAACCGTGCTACTTCGCTCCAAGACTTCAGGCTATCGAGACGTACAATAAATAGCAGCCAGTGCATCAGTGCCTGGGGGAGCCAAGCCCCGCGGCCCCCCCGCAGCCTTGTCCCCGTCCACCTTCACACCTCCTGCGACAGTGACCGTTGCCCAAAGCACCCCGAGGTCAGCCTTCCCCCCGTCGCCTTTTCCCGGCCAGCACAACCCCCCCTGCCCCAGGATCAGTCCCAGTCACAGTCGCAGAGCGTGTAGCAAACCCTGTGAAGCAGTAATAGTGCAAAACGGTAGCGGAGGAGTTGCGGTTTTGTTTGGTGGTTTTTTGCGTCTTTGCAGAGGCCTCCAGCATCTTGCGCCTCAGATCTCATTCCAAGATATACATACAGTAAATAAAAGGGAAACATAAAAACACCCGAAGCTTTTTTACAAGCTCGCGGGGAGGAAAAATACATCAAACGTAGGATTCTTGCAGGCAAAAGTCGTTGTGCACATTTTTAAAACGGGAGAAAACTAAATTCGTTTTAAAGTTTCTGTAGTTGAAAGTGCAGTTCCTATAGGGGAGGGAGAAGGGAGAGGGAGAAACGTCCCTGAGACAAACGCCTATTGCTAAGGGGACACGGGGACACGGCTGCTCCTTCGGAGTCCAGTGTTTTACAGAGGGTCTATAAATTAAGAGAGAGAAATGCGAGCGGGAGAGCTGGTATCACACGTGTGGAGTTGGCCAGAGCCCACGGGACTGCTCGGAGGGAAGCGTGGCCTTGCTTCCACGCGTGTGTGCGGAGGGGGCTGTGCGTGGGAGGTGCGTGTTCGTGCGTGCGTGTCTGCTGGGGTCTGCAGGGAGCAGCTGCCCCTCGAGGGCAGACCGGGCTGAGCTCTGTGCCCCTGCGGGGACGCGTTTCAGGAGGACACCGAGCTGGGGGAGGCCTCAGGTGAGGTGCAGTTGGACTGATCCGAGGCTTCGCTCGCTTCCTTCGCAGACCTGGAGGCAGCAGCGGGGGCGAGACCTTCCTTTTCCCTTTTCTTCTGCTTCATCCGCCTGTTCTGGAACCAGATCTTGACCTGGGTTTCGTTGAGCTCCAGGGTAGCGGCGATCTCCACCCTCCGGGCCCGGGTGAGGTACTTGTTAAAGTGAAACTCCTTCTCCAGCTCCGTCAGCTGCTTGGTGGTGAAGTTGGTGCGGATGGTGTTGGGCTGGCCCAGCAGTCCGTACTCCGAGACTTTAGCTGTTAACGAGCAAACACCAACAGGGCAGGAACTCCCTCGCCGGAAAGAGGGGGCCGTGGGGGCTGTGGGGGCTGTGGGTGCGGGCTCTCCCCCGCTCCCCTCCTCTCTCTTGGTCCCTCCACCACCCGGAGCTTCGTGCTCCCGCCCGGATCCTCAGCTACCCCTGGCTTCCCAGCCCAGGGGTACAGCCTGGAGGGAGAGACCACCCCGGGCTCTGCAGAGCTGCCCCCCTTCCCTCGCAACCGTTCCCCCCAGTTCCCTGTAAACTGCCATGAAACTGAACGTGCGTGGGAAGGAGTGGAAGGGGAGGGCGAGGGTGATGATGGGGGGGAGGAGGGAAGATTGTGATTTAAGGAAGATTGTGGAGATGGAAGTTGAACAATAGGGGAGATGTGAAAGAAGCAGGAAGCCCGGAGCGTTTCCTATTCCGAGCTGGGCTTAAATCGCATTGGGCCTGTGGGAACCCGAGCTCAGGGACCCTCCATCAGATGCGTCTGGACAATCTCTAGCTGGCTTTTCCTCAGCGCCGAGCTGGTGTTTAAAAAAACAAAAACCCAAAGCAAAACAAATCCCTGTTCCCCTGGCAGATGAGCCCAGTTACCTTGGGTAGGAACCCCGGGGAAGGCAACCCTTCCTTGCAGGGCTGGGGAGCTGCCCCCCGCCTCCCTCCTCCCCCGGATGGGGACCATCCTGCCCAGCGCTGCGCTCCCCAAACTCACCTGTCTTGGGCGGGTTTCTCTTCACTTTCATCCAGTCGAAGGTCTGCGTGGCGCTGGCGTTGGGGCACGGCTCGGAGGGGCACGCAGGGTCTTTGTCCTCGTTCAGAGAAGGCGAGAGGTTGCTGTAAACGCCTGGCAAGTAGCTGGGCTGCTCCTGCCCGTAAAGGTGTTGTTGCTGGTACTGCCCAGCGGCCGCCACCGCCCCGCAGTAGCTCTCTGCTAAGGAGCTGAGGCTGGATCCCGCGTTGGCGGAGTACCCGGCCGCTTGGAAGTACACGCCATCCGCGTCCTGCTGGCCGAGGTAGAGCTGGTGGTGCCCGTAGCTGGGGCTGCAGGCTTGGGCTGGGTACCCGGCGGCGGGGGCAGCGCCCGCGAAAGGGATGGGGCGGCCGGAGGAGGGAGGGTGGTAGCCGGGGCTCTGCGGGGGGAGGTGGGCGGCCGCGGCCGCGCTCCCTCCCGCGCCAAAGCGCCCGTCTCCGTGGAAAGTGTCACTGGCGGGGCTACCTGAGCAAGAGGGGAAGGAAGGGGAGCTTTGCTCTAAATGGTGGTAGGCGCCCGTCCCACGGTTACAAATTGCATACTCTAAGAAGGAGTTCATCCTAGTATTGTCCATCTGCCACTGATGGAGGAGGGTCAGCCTGTTTTGGGGGGGATTCCGCCTGCCCTACAACCTTTAGGTAGTATGTCAAAGCTGTAAAACTTCCTTCCATGCATCGCTGGCCCTCGAACCCCGCAGCCTTCGGCGGGGCCGGGGTGGGGGCAGGGGGAGGCGGCCACGTGGTCCGCCCCCAGCCCAATGAGAGAGGGGCTCCTGAAGTTTGTCACATCTCTGAGCTCATCCATCAAGGCCCTGACATTTGCATGACAAAGGGGTTTCAATCAAACCCTGCCCATCAATCTGATAACAACACGAATACGTCAAAATCTTTCCTCAAAGACTTTAAAAGAGAGGAGGGAGGTGGGGTGCGGGGAGGTGGAGGGGAAGAGAGGCTGGGGGAAGAATTAGGATTATCCACCGCTGTTTTAAGTGCTAAAAAGGCCCCCGAGTTACGCGATGAGCCAATTTCAGCAGAAGTTCCCCTTGCCCCAACTTAAAAAGAAGGTTTTCCCCAACCCTAGCTTCATGTGAAAAAAAGGAAGAGAGAGGGGAGAGAGGTAGGGAGGTCTGACTGCTCTTCCCCCCAGGCACGACAGGATGCTCTGTTCTGCGTTTCGAAACTTTTCCCTAGAAAGTGGCTTGAACATGTTTGGCGTTTTCCGGGCTGAGGAGTCTAATAAAAGCTCCTAAGAAAAATACGCTCCATGTGTTTTATTAATTTTGCCACACTGGCTTTGTGTCTAGGACCAGTGTGGGTAAAAGCAATGTAATTAAATCAATATTCTAATGAGACGATGAAATAAAGTTAGGAAGGCAGGATGTCTTTTGTTGGAGGAACACCATGCCCAGCTTCGCAGTTGAAGGAATAGAACTAAAAATGATCCCTGTGTCTATCTGAGTATCTTCATATCCGTCCACTCACCCATGCACCTACACATTTACTACTGAAAACAGGGGGTGTTTTAAGGGCTTTAACCAATGCTGGAACGTTAAGCTCTGCTTTTCCATGGCAAATCTGGTTTGATCTTTCCCCGAATCTGTTGTCGGGCTGGAGCTTTCCCCTGGCAGAGTCCAGCTGATGAGTAGGTGGAAAGACAGGGAGAGCAGGCCGGCCACTCCACTGCTCAGAGAATGGGAACATAGGTAGGCAACATTTATTTACTTGTTAGCAGAAGAGAGACAAGAGCACCCAACAATATGACGCCCACAGTCATTTGTTACTTGTCAGGATATTTACTGGTTATTCAGCCCCTAAGAAGAACCAGGAAGGCTCTTCTTTTTTTTCCCCAGGCCAAAAGTTCACTTTGAAAGGCATAAACACGTCCTTTGGTTGGGAGGTTTGGCTGATGCAACACGTTGGGGTAACATTTGTTAAGAAACTGCGACACAGGCAGCCATGGCATCACCCTTCCTCCCTTCCTTAAAACCCCCCGGGAGAAAACTTGAGTTTTAGCCAATTACAACTCTCGCCCTTCAATACAAAGAATAAGGAGAAAACTATTTCCAGAGCTGCGTGCCTATTTATTCATTTATTCTGCCGACTTTGCTGATGCTGAGATATTCAAGAAGAAAATCTTTTCGGTTACAAATGTTCTCTGAAACTCGCTACCTCCTTTTTTGCATAAAACAACCGAAAGTGATTATAAAGATTCAAAGCAACTCTCATGTCATTCCTCTCGCAAGAGAAATCGGTTTCTAATTTGATTCCAGGAGTGCTTTTTATGTTATGTTGCGCTCGCGTTTAAATTGAATGTATTCTATTTAAACGCTGCTTACAATAGATGATTTATGGGTGTAAAATGAAAAAAGAAAAGGATAGATGTTTATTTCATCCTTGAAGCAATTGTTTCGTATTGTCTGATAATTTTCCACTATGATCTCACTCCACCGTTACGTTCAGGGGATGCTTTATGGCATTAAAACACAAGCTGTCTTCGGGACTTGCAGAATTAGCTGCGGGAGAGCTCTCCGCTGCGGAGTTACGAGGAAGAGTCTGGCTGCGCCTCTCACCTCAGCGAAGGCTAAACCAGCCTTTGGGCCTGAGGCAGCTCTGGGGTGAAAGCCCAGAGTTTCTTTAGTCGATGGAAAAATCGGACAGGACGGGATCCAAGTGTTAGCCAGGACATGCAGCACACAGCCCGGCCCGAGCGGGGGTGGAGAGCGGTCCTCGGGCTGCGGGGGGGAAGCGGGGGGAAAAGTGGAGACAGAGCCGAGCAGGGGATGTGCGGAGCTGAAGTCGCTTTGGCAAAGGCTTTTTTTTGTCCCTCTGTTGAGGTAACTGTCAGACCGCGAAAGATGGGGTGTTGGAGCCGATTTCCTGCCAGAAAGGGGCCGCTGCCTTCCCGCTCCTCCCTGCCCCCCGGGCACGGCGGGGCCGCTCGCCATCTGCTCCTCTCCGCAGCCTGCTCAGGCCCCTCGCTCCTTACCTGCTGTGGGAGCCCAGGGCAGATTTCGGGGTGCGGCGGGACGGAAGGTCCTGGGGTCCCACCCCCTG
Organism: Mycteria americana; assembly: GCF_035582795.1. Classification (NCBI taxonomy): domain Eukaryota; kingdom Metazoa; phylum Chordata; class Aves; order Ciconiiformes; family Ciconiidae; genus Mycteria; species Mycteria americana. Next base: position 2,729,151 of record NC_134386.1, read on the forward strand.
CCCGGGGCCGGCACCCCCGGGGCTCCCCTGGGCGGCCCTTCCCGGAGCTGCCAGCCTGACGGGCCCGGGCAGGGCGAACGGGGCAGCTGCGCTCCAGCCCGCGCTGCCCTCCGGCTCCGGCTTACTTCCCCAAAGTGACCCCGTCTTCCCCAAAACGCACGGGTTTGGCGACTGCGCGGTATTTCCGAAAGCCGCAGGGTCAGCGTGCGTGCCTGCACACTGGGAATCGCTTAGGAATCGCTTCCCCAAATTTCCTTCTTAGCCCCTGGCCCTGGATCCGATATCAAATTACTGCTGCGATTATTATTGGGTTTAATTTCCCTTGTGGGGAAGCTGTGAGAGCCAGGTTCGGTACAGACCTTCATAACCTGCAGGAGAAAGAAATACCAGATTCTTGTGAGCAACCAATCGCCGGGTCAACCTAATTCTACCACTTACACATTTATTTCTTTAAAACCTCCTTTGTGGAAAGTTGAGAGAGGGAAGGCGGTCAAAGAAAAGGTGCAGGTGGAGATACTCACATTATCAGAATTCTGTCCTACATCCCCCCACCCCCTATAGTTACTTCGCCTTTCATTGTATTTATTACTTGATTTTCACTTGTGTCTTGAGGGAGGCAGTAATTATTCCTACCCCCTAAACCACGGACGGCACCGTTTTGGGCATGCTGCTGTCTTTCCTTCAACAGGATTAAAGTAAAATATCTGGAGATGGATGAGGATAGAGGGTGAGAGGGAAATTTTTAGCTCTTTGATTCCTGGAGAAAGAAACTGCTGTCCAGGAGCGGTGTCGGCTGGTCCATGGGAGGAAGAGGAAGTCAGTTCCTTGCCCGCTGGTGATAACGAAGGAATCGAATCACTTCTTGCACGGCTCCACACAGAGATGCTTTCCCGCTCCCCCAGAGCCTGTGCGGGCCTAAAGCCCTTCAGGAGCTACCGCCCCTAAACCCGGGCTTTATTTGATGAGCAGGTAAGAAAGGAGGAGGTCATCAGCAGAACGCCATGGTTTTTCCGCGGAGCTCTTGGTGGCGGGGGACCTCTCATGCCCACAAAAGGCATCCCGTGCCCTCGGCCCCTCCGTCCACCCCGAGGCAGCGGGACTCGGTGTGACACCGGCTCGCTGTCCCGGGGTGGAAGCACACCCACACCCCCACACACACTATCCGATTAGCAAGATGGGGGGGGGTTGGTCCCCTAGGGTTCCAACCCCATGAGGACATCTTATTAAAATAAACCTCTTCTTGAGAGCAGTTTCTCCCTTTTAGCGGCATAAAAAGGCTTCACGAAAGTCGGGGCTGCAGCAGCCGGGGGGGGGAGAGCGAGGGGAGATTTCGCCCTTCCCTAAGAGGTGGCTTGCTTGCTTTGAAACACCTCTCCTGACATGGAGGATAGGGCCCTTCTGAGGGCGGTTTGTGGGAACACCTCTTGTAAGAAATCTTTACCCCAGACAGACCGCGGAGTTTTCTGTGCAGGCGACACAAAAGGAATGAGGCATTTCCAAAGGCTCCAGAGTGCTCAGAGGCTTCAGATGTTTCGTTTTGGAGTTAAATATAACTCTCTGCGGAGAAAGTTTGTGTCGTGCGTAAGAAATGTCACTTCTGGCTCCCGGCGGGGTGATTTATAAGAAGCGCTGCCGGCTCAGGGGGTGCGTGTTTGGCTGCGGACTTCGTTAGCACCAAAAAGGACTTGTCCCTAGAAATCGTCAGAGAAATTTATAGCCCCGGCATGTGTCTTGGTTAGATCATAGCCTGCTAAGCTATATTTGGGGCTAAAAACTGAAGAGGGAAAATAAAAGAGTATATGGAAAAATGCTTCCGAGTTTGGGAGTCCAAAGAAATGCAGGTGGAATCCTTTTAATGAGTTACAAACAGCGGGCTATCTCCGAGCTGCAGAATAAATACCAGACAATTAAGATAAGGTATAATAATTCTCATCTGCCGCTCCTGGGAGCAGCGACGGGGACCGGGCGGTCCGTGGCCTCCCGGCGGAGGCCGGGTCGGCGTGGGGACCGGCACCGTGACCGGCTGCAGCACGCTGTGGGGACGGGGACGGTCCACAGGTGGTCAGCATCCCTCGGAGGGAACGGGAGCCTTCTTAGCCAGGGCGAGGGACATGTTTTGTGTTCTCGGTCTCCTGACCAACACTTTGAGTGGAAGATTTGGGTGAGAAATGCCTCTTTCGATATTTTTTCCTTTTCAGGGTGGCACGAACCCCTCAAATCCCGCCTCCTCCTGCGCCCAAAAGATCAAATTCCTCCTCCGACGGTTCCGGGCAGCCTGTCCTATTTCCTTATGAACTGCCTGGGCTGTGGTCCCCAGGGCGGAGGTGTGTCTGTAAGCCGGGTCGTCTCACTAATGAGGTTCATTTAAGGCTTTCTACTCGGTGAGAGTGGCGAGGAGAGGGCTGTATCTGCTGCTCCTGGCTACAGCGGTGCTCTTCGCTCGCAGCGGGCAGACCCGACGGGCTCCTCAGCCCGGCTGAGCCCCGCTCCAGGCCGTCCTTGCCTTGCCCCAGGACAGCTCGTCCACCCCGAGGGACCCTTGCCCGGGCCGGGTGGGTCTGGGCTCAGGGCCGGCCAGGGGGGTGCAGGGCCGGGACTGGACCCGAGGGGTCCCAAAGCCTTCGGATTTCCTCCAGATCCAGCACCTGGCAGGCCCGGCGTGGGCCAGCTCCACCTAAACCTGCCCTTTAATAAGTGTATGAATTTATTAACACCATCATCAATGGTGCTAATATTAGTAGGTCAGCATTATTCATCTCAACCAGCGTTAGTTTAAAGAGGATCCCGCTGGGGTTGAGAACTAGATTCGAACTTAAGTTAGTTTCTCCGAACCCCACACTCTGTATTTTCCCCTTCACCGAATGGGGGGGGGGGGGGGGGAGGGGGGGACGGGGACACGGCAAAGCTGGGACAGATGCGGGAGGTGCCAGGATGGCGAGCAGAAGAAGGTCCCCGCTCCCACCTCCTTCCTCTGATGCTGGTGGAGCACTAGGAACGTTCCTCACGCTCCGGGTATTGAGGGCTGGGATGCGGTTAAGAGCTGGAAAAGGATGCTACAACTCAGCCGAGAAAACGGTCACGGGAGGGATATTCCCGGAAAGCCGGAGCCTGGCACCGGCAGCTCAGGAGGAAGGTCGGGCTGATTCCCCAGGAGAAGTTAGCTCTTCCCATCGCACACACCAAAGGCTCAGCTCCCGCCTCGCTCTCTCGCCCGCGTTTCCTTCACAGCAGGTTTTCCGCCTTGAGCCTTCCCATGGCTCTACCGGGTTGGTTCAACATCTTCAGGGCTTCGAGTAGCTCTTTAGCAAACACATCCCCAGACTAGATCAGCACAAGATAAATATTACTTTAGCATCCCTACAACACGTGCGAGCGCGTCTCATTTGCATATTTCTAGGTTAATAATCGCGAGGCAATTGCAGTGTTTTGACAACGATCAAGAGCTGAATACGCTTAATATGCTTAATATATGCCCTCCAGTTGCACAGAACAGAAGGGCAGGGTTGCAAATATGCATTCCCCATTTGTTTGACATTTTGAAGAAGGTAAAGAATGGCTGAACTAATGGCGAAATCTTACAGTCATTCAATAATTTAGATTTTATTGAATATTCCCCTTCTTTCCTCCGACATTTCAGTCTTGCTAATTAGGACAAATAAGAAGGGGCCTGCTGTTAGCAAGGATAATAACTGGCGAGGTTCCATTTATTAAGTCACTTTCCGTGGGTGTAGAATTGATCTGTGGCTGTGACTGGCATGCTTGCTAGACCTGCAGCAACTTTGAGGAGTCATTATGATGTGCAGAAGGGCCCTCGTTAGAGATTTCTGTCGATAAGGTGTCAGGCTTTACGGTGGGGGCTTCGTGGACACCCCTTCCCCGCCCCCGTCCCACCCCACCGCTGCCTCCTCCGTCTGGCGGGGGGGAGGCCGCCCCCTCCCAGCCCCGTGCGAGGGGGGACCCAGCCGCGGACGGTGTCCCTCTTGTCCCCTCCCCTTCGCCTCTCCCTTCCCCTCCTCCCTTCCCCACGGAAAGGGCGTGTGTGTTTGTGGAAATCCGCTGCGAGATGGATTTGCAGAGAGACAGATCTACGCGCCCGTGTTTGGAAGTTGAATAAGCAGCTCCCTTCTCTTGAGAGGCGAGGGGGAGCCAGCCCCGAGCCCCGGGAGCGCGCAGGGCTGAGCGGCCCCGGCGCTGCCGCCCCGGCCCGGGCTGCCCGGCGACAAGGCGGGCTCTTGGCGTGGGCCAGCACCGGGCGTCTGATCCCCCGCTCCTGCCGTCCCCCAGCGAGCCTGTGGATCGTGGATGGATCCACGATCCCCCTGCTCCTGCCGTCCACCAACAAGGCTGTGAGATCGTGGATCCATCCACGATCCCCTGCTCCTGCCGTCCCCCAGCGAGCCTGTGGATCGTGGATCCATCCACCATCCCTCCGCTCCTGCCGCCCCCCAACAAGCCTGTAAGACCGTGGATCCACCCACGATCCCCTGCTCCTGCCGTCCCCCAACAAGCCTGCGAGATCGTGGATCCACCCACGATCCCCTGCTCCTGCCGTCCCCCAACAAGCCCGTATTCAGGATTGCGAGGGGGAGGAGGCGGGAGGGGAGATATGTAAAGCACTGGAACAAATGGCGCTTTGATAGACAACGTCTGGCAGTGCCAACCCTGCCGCTGAGTATGTTCCAGAAGCTGGAGATATTAAATAAACTTACAGATAATGAATAGCCTTCTGTGGTACTTGGGCTGTGCCTGGGCTTGCTTTCCCCCCGCATGGCTCTGGGACTCTCAGAGCGGAGAGGGACCGGCGGGAGAGGGCAGAGCCACGGGGGAGGGATGCGATGGCTCCCGGGCGAGGATGAGGAGGCGACGGGGCTGCAGGCAGGGCGAGCGGGGCGCTGGACGCTCCCCTTTATTTATGGGAAGGTGTTAAGTAATGTTCCCTTGCATACTTTAATTGCAATCTACTTCGATTTTCCATATGAACCTACTCCTTCCCGGAGTGAGATGCTAGCGGGTTTAAAACGTCTGCTCGTTTGGTAGGGAAAGAGGCTGGTAATATTATTAAGAATAAAAAGGTAGCCGTAAAATCAACCCCCTCTTTGTCGCAGCGGGAAGAGATAATCCAGAGCTGCGAACAGCAATTTCGAAAACATCTGTCGAGGGCTTTCTTTATTTCATTTTATTTCCTTTTACAGCCCGAAGTAGAAAGCAAGCCTGGCTCTGACGCTCTTAATCCGAAATAAAATACCAGGCGACCGCGCGGAAGTTTCCCGGACTCCACTCTTTCTCCGGGCACTGCGGGGGGGCCGACACCACCCAGGCAAGCTCCAGGCTCCGAGCAAACCGGAGAACGGCCCAGCCTCTGCGGGGGAGCCGGCAGCCCCCGGGGAGAGCCCCCGAAGGCCGGGGGTCCCACCGGGCGCGCCTGGCTGCCCGCGGCAGCCCGCGGGCCGGAGGAGCCGGGCGGGCGTCCGGGGCTGCGCCTTTCCCTCCCCTAACCCTAAAGAATAAGGCTGGCGGCAACGCCGCTCGTCATGGCTGCTCCGCACCTCTCCGCGGCTCCCTGTGCCATTTTAAGGCTGCCTCCGCGGGTCCTGTTCCCCCCCGCCCCGGCCCGGCCGCTCGCCCCCTGCCCCACGCCGCCCCCCCCGAGCTCGCCTTTCCGCGCTACTTTCGCCCAAACGCCGCTTGAACGCCTCCCAAATTTCTGCCGTGTCTGAGGAAACACCAGTGACTTAGCAAAGACGTAATATGATTTATTTTGGGTGTCACCGCGATTGATTCCTGCGCTGACCCCTTTTCATTCATAAGCCTCCCCACCCCCTCTGCCTCACCCTCCCTCCTTGATATATGAGTTTTGTCTTTAAAATTACACGTTGCGAGAAAGCTTTCGTAAAGGGATCCGCGAGCCGGGACAGAGCAGCACAAATAGCCTTGGAAGGAGATCACGGATTTATAAGGCCGGGGGAGTTCTGGCTTGTACTGCTGAAAAAGAGGACGGGAAAGAAGAAAGGCCTCTTTCAGGCTAAGCTCTTTCCTCTAGAGCATTTATTTGTTGATTAAAATGCCGGCACGCACCACACTCCCCGGGTGGATTTTCTGCACTTACTCCAAATCCTCCCTTTCCACCTTTTTTTTTTTTTTTTTTTTTGTAGTCCGGGACGTTTAAAAGACCGGTAATTGCGAGGTGGCAGGTCTGTATTTTCTGCTGCAAGAGCTGAGAGGAGGAGGAGCGGGCTGAAGGCAAGAAGCAGCGCTGGCCTGGCCAGGCCGGGCTGGGGAAGAAGGGGGGATCGCCGCGGGGAGCTGCGCGGAATGTGCGGGGGCTCCGCGGCGCGGCCCCAGCGCCGCCCGGCCGCTGCCTTTGTGCTCCGTCCATCCCTTTATCCCGCGATTTCCTTACGGCGGGGGGGGGGGGTGTCGGTTACAAAAATAGAACAAATGTAACAATTAGAAAGGAATGTCCTGCTTCGATTTAGTAAAAAATAAAACCAAGAAAAACCACGCTCAAAGAAAATGCAGGCTGAACTGAACACAGCGAATAGTTCGGGCTCCCGAAGCCTCTTGAAATGTTGGTTGGGAGCAATTTCTTTTGTCTCCTCTCTCAATGCACACGAGGAGATTGTTAGGACATCATTACTGCAAAGCAGGAAAGAGGAAGGCGAACGATTTAGGAAAAAAAAATAGCACATTTTCGGATTAAATATGTAGCAACTCACGTGTCTTGGTTTCATAAAGACATTTATTTACTCTATGAAAATAATGTACAATAAATAATTTGCCATTTACTATTAAAGGATTTGAATAAATAGTCTACATCTAAAACGTAAAAAGAGGAAGGAAAATTCCTCTGGTTTTTTTTTAATTTTTATTTTATTAAGAAATCTAAAAGTCTTGTTCTGATTCCTGAGAAATTCGCTTGAAGGATTTACAAATGTTTTCTCTTGGGGGTGACATCTCGGATGTGCATGAGAACTGTCGGGTGCTTTCTTTAAAATAAATAAGAAAAAAATAAAACTATAATTAAATACCTGCATTTAGCAAAAATCGGGCTGTTCTTTCATGTGAGCCTTCTAGAATAAATACTGGGAGGGTGATTCGGGTGCCACAGTGTGAGAAGCTTCAACAGAAAGTGTTGGGGGGGGCAGGATGGGGTGCTTGAATGAGAGATGGCTCGGGTTTATTTTTGCGGGTGCCCCCCCCCCGCCCTTACAGGAGCTGGGGGGAGCTGGCAGCGGCTCGGGATGGGGCCGGTGCGCCTGGAAGGGGCAGAAATGGCGAGGCGGGGGGGAGCGGGGGGGCTATTGGAAATGTAGATGTTGCAGATCTATAGTACAAAGTGCGCTGGTAAAGAAGTCCAGGTCTTCCTCGGAGAAGGGGACGGGGCTCTCCAGGGAGCCCTGGAGACTGGGGGAAAGCCCCTCCGAGAGCTGCAGGCAGGACTCGGCCGAGAAGATGCTCAGCTCCGGCAACAAAGGCGAGTCCTGGCCCTGGGGGTAGCCGCGGTCCGAGGGGCCGGCGGCAGCGCCGGGCTCCCCCGCGCCCGCCCGCTCCGCCCCGGCCGCCGCGAACGGCGGGCTCCGGGGCTCCTCGCTGCCCGGCTTTTCGCTTCGGTAGGGCCCGCGGGGCTCCGGAGCCGGGCCGAAAGCGGGGCTCTCCTCAGCCTCCTCCGCCGGGTCGCTGCCCTCGTCCAGGTTGGGGTAGGCAAGGTCCCCGTCGGGGGGTTCTTTGTACTGGGTTTGCCTCTTGTGCTTCATCCGACGGTTCTGGAACCAGACCTTGACTTGCCGCTCGGTGAGGTCGAGCAGAGCCGCGATCTCCACTCGCCGGGGCCTGCAGAGGTATTTGTTGAAGTGAAATTCCTTCTCCAGCTCCAGCAGCTGCGTGTTGGTGTACGCGGTCCGGAGCCTCCTGGAGCCGCCGGTGTCTGCCAGCCCCTGGACGTCTGAAACACAGAGAAAACCGCAACTGCAAAGAGAGGGAGCGGGGGCAAGGGAAGGGTCTGGATCCGTCCCCTCCCTGGTGCGGGCAGGGCAGAGCCGTGCCCCGCACTAACGACCATGGGGCGGGGGGGGCGGGGGGCCGCTACGGGAGAAAATATATGTTTAATTAAACTCTTCCCACTCTGGAAGAGGGTTGGAAATCACTCTCCGGTCCCCTTGCCCCAAGGAGGAGAAAGGATTTTGCTCCCTGGCCTCTGCCTTTAGAGACCTTCCTTCTCTGCCACCTTCGCGGGGAATTTCGACCCATTTCTTCCTTTTTCTTTTTTTTTTCCCTTTTGCCGGCAGTTCGGGGACGGACGCTGCGGGGCTTTGATTTCATTATTCCTGTATTATCTGGCCAATGAGCTCCGGTGTCCGCCCTTCTCCTGCCCCAGCATTTACCTGCACGGTGCTATTAAAATCCTGAAACAGGGAATTGTGCCTTAAACATTTTGTCCCGGGGGAAGGAGGGTCCCTGGCCAGGGCTGCTGAGCTCCCCAGCCAAGGGGCGCCTCGGAGAGAGGCTATTGAGGGGCTGGGGGAGGATTTGGGGGTGTCGTTATTTGATTTTGCAATGGGGAGCTGGCTCTCCCCACCGTGCTGGACGCTGAGAGTCCTGCTCTCGCCCTTTCCGCCTCCCCCTCCGCTTACCCACCCGTCTTTCTCTCCCCCCCTCCGCTATTCTTATGTTTTTTTGGGGCTGGTTTTGGTTTGGGTTTTGGTTGTTTTTTTTTTTTTTTCCCTGTAGGCTGTAAAAAAATTCAGGGCTGGGAGAACAAGTCAAGCAAATGGAGCTGTGGCTCAGCTCCCAGATCCCCCCGCTGGAGCTAATACAGAGCCCGGCTCCCCCGGCCCCCTCTCCCTCTTTGCTTTGGCAGAAGTTACAGCAATTTGCTCTTTTATTTGCGGGGGGAGGAGGCAGGAGGACACCCCCCCCCCCCTCCCCGGGCTGTGTACATTGCTGCCGTGTATTTTATTGCGTGACACAGCTTCGGGGGAGGTGCGGGGCAAAGTCTGGTGGGGAGGGGGGCTGGGGTAGGGCTGCTCTGGGGCGGGGGGGGGGGGGGAATTGTTTATTATTCGGATCCTCTCCGATTTCAGCAAACACCCCCTCATCCCCTCGTTATACGAACCTGCAGGAGATCCTGCGGCAGGGACCGGCACCGAGGAAGATGATGGGGGGGAAGAGGAGGAAGAAGAGGATGGAGCCTGGGTAGCTTTCTTGGACGACTTCTTCTCCTTCATCCAGGGGAATTCCGCTGCCAAGGGGCCGGGCTGTGCCGGAGGCTGGGGCTGGAGCTGGAGCAGGCCATGGGATGCTCTTTTTTGGCTCCTCGGTCTTGCCTGGCTGCTGGAACAAGGATTCAGGCTGAGGACGGTTTGCTCAAAAGGAGGAGGAATTAATGTCGAGTCCTTGATTGATGAAGTTTGAAATGTCTCCAGGACAGCGGGAAGAGACGTCAGGCACTCTGCGAGCGAAGGCTGGCTATTTATAAACCCGATCTCCCTCTCAAATTCAAAATTCATGGCTTTTCCAGGGCCCAGGGTTTAAAAAGCGGGAGGGGGAGAGGGAGGAGGAGGGGGAGCGGGAAAGAAATCTGAGGGCCTCAGTTTTTATGGCAGTGATGATGATGGTTCTCGGGCTTTTTATAATTGTTATATTGCTGATAATACAGGCGTATGGGGACCTTGCTCTATTAAACTCGAGACTGGGGCGAAATTGCAGCCAATTCCTGGTCACGTGGCCAGCCCTGGCCAATGGCAGGCGGGGCCTGGTGGCAAACAGAAAGCATTATTTTCTTTAATTGATTAAAAAAAAAAAGGCGAGAGAAGATCCCCAGAAAAGCCTCCCCCCGCCCCGGCCGCCATCCCTCCTCGGCCGGCCGCGGCTGCCGGGCTGCTCTGGGGGGCCGGCGGGCTGCGGGCAGGGAGCCCCTGCCTGCTCTGCCTGCGCTGCCTGCGCTGCCTGGTGCTGCCTGGTGCTGCCTCGCTGCCTGCCTTGCCTGTACCGGGCGGCTCCAGACGCGCTGGCCGAGCTCCGGAGAGTTTGTAGCCCCGGGGAGGGGGGGAAGCAGGCGTGGGAAAAGGGGCTTTGCCCCCTCGAGCCTAAACCGCAGGCGAGCCGGGATGTCGGGTCTGGCAACCGAGGCCGGGAGTGCCTGGGTGTATTCCCATATCATATACATGTATATTTATTTCAGAGCTTGGAAAGTTCAAACCAGCAGGAGGGTTTGGTCCGGAGGTTTGTATCTGAGTCTGGGTATGAGCACTTCGGAAATCAAGTGAGCTTTCAAGCCAAGTGTAGTTAGACGGCCTGATTTACCTTGTTAAATTACTTTTAAAGAACCAGCGTAATCCTTCTGCTTCTAAAGCCAGCCTTAATGGATCCTTTACACTTTTCTTAAAGGCCAAACATGTTTTAAGGTCATGGATATCTTTGAAATCACATTTCTTCCTTCCCATCTTTTTTCCTCCTTTCCCCCTCTCCACCAATAACCAATGCCACTTTCAGAGTTTACAAAATAAATAAATAAAATGAAAAGTCATTTCCCAGGAAGATTTTTTTGTTTTTTTTTTTTTTTTCCTTTTAAAGTGCCCGGGTCCACACAAACCGAAAAGAAGAGAGAAACGATCAATCTTTTTCTGGAAAGACTTGACAGCTCGGCCTAGCTCATCTCAGTGAAGAAATTTAGCTTTTGCAAAAGAGTTACTTAAACCAGGAAAGATTTAAAAAGTTTAATCCAAGGGCCTGAATTCGGGAAGTCTAGAAATAAATAATTTCGGGGGAAAGCAAAGAAGTTGGCTACTCCAGAATGGAGATGTGGCTGTTTGTAGTTTGTTTGTTCAAGCTCCATTTCTCCCATTTTGCGGCAGAGAGGGACTGGCGGGCTGCATTCACGCAGGGAGAAGCCTAGAAACTTTTGTCAGTTCAAGCATCTGTGTGGGTGGGAAGGGTTTCTGAGCCACATAATAAATCTAAAGCTGAAGCCGAGGCCGAAGCGCATTTTAGCAAAGGGGCAAAGATAATAAAAAAAGCGTTTGCAAAACGCAGCTCAATTGAAGGGAGAATTTCCCTAAATATTTATATGTGAATGCGCTCAGCGAAACCAGCATGAATCTACTCGATCTCGGCAGATCAGGACTGGTGTAAAAATTAATAGTTAAGTTTCTGATCATTTCTTGCTTGTTTGGATTAAAGTGGCATTTTGGGGGGCTCGGGGTTTCTCATGAGGCTGTGGGTTCCTCCCTGCTCTGGGAGGAGGGGTGCGGGTCCCTGGGAGCTGGTGTACAGCAAAGAGTTTGGGGTGCGAAGGGGAACTCTTTCCAGCGAAAGGTTTGGGATGGAAAAGGGAACTCCTTCCAGCAGAGAGTTTGGGATGCGAAGGGGGACTCTTTCCAGTGAAAGGTTTGGGATGGAAAAGGGAACTCCTTCCAGCGGAGAGTTTGGGATGCAAAAAGGAACTCTTCCCAGCCGCTTCCAACTCTTCTCGCTGCTTTTGCTAACGCTAAAGTTGCAAGGGAAAGAAAAAAAAAAGAAAGAAAGAAAGAAAAAAGAGAAAATAATAAAGGACCTCTTGGGGATAGAGGGATTTTTCCCACGCACCACGCGGAGGCACAAGGGGAAAAAATCTTCCTACTCAAGGGGAAAGGCATCGCCTTCCACGAATAAATTCACAGGGTTAGGGAACGACAGAGAAATGCAATCATTGTAAGACAAACCCGGGCCTGCTTCTTTAATGCAAATTAAACCGCGGATGTGAGGGGCTGTAGGAGAGGGAACCCATCGAGAAACTGCGAGGTGTCACGCTCTGAGCCTCGGAATTGCCTTCTTTTCCCCGATTTTAACTAGTTCCTGGGAATCCCTGAACACAAAACCCAGCAACATGGCGACCGGGATGCGAGACGGAAAAATATCTTCGGGGGGGGGGGGGGGGGGGGGGGAAGCCAACGGCAAAGCCCAGCCCAACCCAAGCTCCTATTCTTTGAGCCGATCCCATCAGAGCCTGCACGCTTTTCTGCTTTTAAATTATATATCCCCGAATGGTAAATTGCTCTCTGCATGGACGGGCATAACCCAGCCCGGGTCCTGGGGAGAAAAACAAGCCCTGTCTCTCTGTTACACCGTTATTTATTATTGCGGGAAGGTTCTAATTGTTAACCTGGAACTTCATTTATTAAGAGAGATCAGAGATAGAAAGAAGCACGAGATCATTTCTCATGAAAAGCTTTCTCCACTCGACCTTTTCTATAGGTGTGGGTTTATCCAGGCACCTATGGATGGTCCCGGCTGTGCACACAGGTGTATAGGATGCACATACACACGCACACTCTCTGTTTCTACAGCCCAGCCCTATTTTCGGGACCTTTTACAGCCTTTTCACCCTTTTCTCCCGACAGCAATCCAACTCCCTTCTCCTTTCCTCCGGAGGGGACCTTCCCCTCTTCCTCAGCCGCAGAAGTGGAGCGTTTCGAGCCTGACAAGCAGTTCACCCCCTTTCCAGAACCATAAAACTTTTATTGGCCCTCGCTGCTTTAATATAAGTTTTCTTAGGGCTTTAGAGCATAAAAAGCAAATTATTCATGGTATTATCCCATCTGCTTTTCTGCTGGCAAGGGGTTAGCCTCCCTTTTGCTTGCACTGATAACGTAACCTTTGGCGGTGGCTTTTCCCTCTCTTAATAACGATTTTAGGCCTGTGTGTTAGTCGGGGGGGGGGGGTAGGTTGGGGGGGGCTGTGTGCGTGTGTGTAGGGGGGGCTGTGTGTGTGTGTGCGTGCACACGTGTATTTTAATCATAATTCATTACAAGAAATAATTTAATTTCTGTTCACTTCCAAGCTCCCCGCATGGAAACTCTGGGCCCTTTTTCTTCTCTTTTTTTTTTTTTTTTTTTTTGGTGATTAATCCTTTTCCTTTGTTTTCATTCGCGGCCCAATGGCAGCCCGGCCCCGGCGCCACGTGACCCCCTTTGTGGCCGCGGGCGCGGGCCGGCCCGCGGGGGAGCGCGGAGGGGGCGCGGAGGGGGCGCGGAGGGGGCGGCGGGGCGGCCCTCGGCCCGGACCCCCGGGGTGTCAACCCAGAAGGGGGGCAGGCACGGATCCCGCCGCCCGGCCTCCGGAGCAGTGCGGGCCGTGCCTCTCCTGCCTCCTCCTCGCGATTTTTCCTTCTTCCTTCTTTATTTTTGCCTTTAAAATCCGACTGCTAGGACAAGGTAAAATTGCTAACAGAAAGTTTATTCAAGAATTGTTCAACAGACAACCCTTAAGCAAGGAAATAAAATAACTACCGTAAGAACAAAGAAAGATCTCCACCGAGGAGGGGTGAGGTGGGAGGGAGGGATTCGCTATAGGTCTTCTAATTCAGGACTATACAATTACAGTCTGGTTCTGCTCTCATGCCTCCAGTAGAACTAATTACATTATTCATAAGTACGAAGGTAACATAAAACTACTGGTCTTTCTAAATTACAATAACTAAAATAAGCTTGTTGTACAATGACAAGGAAACACAATGTCCTTTATAACAAGTAAATACTAAAAAAGTACAATTTGATTCTTTTTTCCTCATATAAATACATAATATTGGGGATAAATAATACAAAAAAAGGAAAATATTTTAAACTGGCTATAACCAATAAATATATATGAATGTTCACCAGAACACACACCTATTGAAGGATGTCTCGACTGAGTTGGACGAACGCCCTTCAACGTTGTTTTTATACCCATTATATGTAAACTCTAAGTGCAACAAAGATGTCCAGACAAGAAAGCATTAGCAAATACTAGAGATCCATTCACTTCTGCTTCGATTGGAGGACATTCCGTTTGTTCAAATATACCCTGTTTTCACGTAAGGTCAAGAGAAGAGGAGGAAAGAAGCGTAGGACTTCTAAGTCTTAAGATTGCTTTTCTGTTAATGAACCCTAAGAAAAATACCCCCAAAACCAAAAAACCCCGGTGTCGTCGAATGGAGACTTCATGTCATCGGAGGCAAAGGTGGGAAAATATTCAGACCTGTCAACTATTTCTTCCTCTCTTTGGACTGCTGTTATTGTTGGCGGGGGGGGGTTAGGCATTTCGAAAACTTGTTTCCCGAACCTTTTGCAATTCTTAGACCTCTCTTATTCTAATTTTGTTGTGTTGTTATTATTTTTGAGAGGGGAGGCAGGGGCCGGAGGGGAAGAGCGTGAATCCCACGCGTTGGCAGGTATGTATATTTGCAGTTTATGTGGGGACTGGTGGGAAGTTACTCAGCGGAAAAGGACGCCCTTCCTCTGAAGGCTGGAAAGGAAAGTGCGAGGTTCCTCTTGAGAAGGAACTGGAGAGGAGGGTAGTTTTCTTGCGAACCTCTTTTGATTGCATATGTATACATGTGTGCATGTTTACGTAGATGAAGAGACACCGACTGTAAAGGCTTGGTTGGCTGACTGTTCTCCTTTCCAGTGTCCAAGAATTATCTGTGACGATCTGTACTTGGTTTGGAAATGAAGGATGCTGCTGCTAAAAATCTGCTGGATTCCCACAAAACTACCCCAAACCCTTTTCAGAAGCATTTGTGTTGAAGCGCGGGAGGTATATCTCTTCAGAGAGAGAGCTGCTCTTGGCAGTAAATACTGAAATGATTGGAAATTGTGCCTAATAAAGCCCAGAAATAAGAATAGCAAGCACAACCACCTGGTAGAAATTGCCCTGTCAAAGAAAAAAAAGAAAAGGGCTCAACACAAATGTTCCTGAAGCCAATCCTGCCCTCTTCCCCTCTCCCATGCCTCGTGGTGAGGTCCCATCCGCTTCGCCTGAGCCTGTCCCTGCTCCCTATCACAGGTGGGTCAGCTTGGGCGCCTCTTGGATTCTGCCCTGAGAAGAAGCGTGGTGCGTGGAAAGGTCTGTGTAGGTAGGGTGGGTCTCGCATGGTCCGTGGTGCTGGCTCGGGGGCATCTGCGGAGGCCCGTTGTAGTCCATGTTGGCAGCCTGGTGATGTGGCAGGTGATTGAGGCCGTAAAGGGACGGGCCAGAGGTGGGCATAGAATCCACATAGTTACCTCCAACATAGACGGGGCTTCCCTGCATACTGGGAGTCCCGTAGGCCACCCCGTTCCCTTGTAAGACGTGGGGGTCGTACTCGGGGGCCGTGTTGGCGTATTTCTGTTGGGAGGGGCAGCCTTTGATGGGGTTTTGGTAGTTAGTTGACATGGCATAGGCATTTTGGTGGGGTTTATTGAAGGAAGGCGGCGAGGGGGCATCATAGTTACTGCTCATGGTGTGCAAGGCGTTCATAAATCCGGCGGAGGATTGCATGGGCTGGGGTGGGCTGCCAGTGGGGGAAGGCCCTCCAGAGGAAGACCCCATGCCTTTTGACTTCTGATCTTTCTTATACTTCATCCTCCTGTTCTGGAACCAGATCTTGATCTGCCTCTCGCTGAGGTTCAGCAGGTTGGCCATCTCCACACGGCGGGGCCTGCAAAGGTAGCGGTTGAAGTGGAATTCCTTCTCCAGCTCCACCAGCTGAGCGCTGGTGTAAGCTGTGCGGGCTCTCTTGGAGGCCGAGGAGCCTGGAGGGCTTTTCTCGCCGCTGCAGGTTTCTGCTGGCCGCGAAATGAAATAAAAGATAATTACTTACATGCAGAAATTGAATGCATCGTTTCTTAATAAATCCTGGAACAGGCACAAGAGTTCGACCCCCCCTTTCCTCACCCCTTTGCATTAGCCTGCACTCCATAATCATGTCATTTATTAAGAGTTCTGTTCTCCAAGCTGCCCCTGGTTTATGAAAATTTGATCATGTCATGTAGAAAAGGATTCCAAGGCCATTTATTTAGGAGTCGATTATTTCCAACAGATAATTTTGAGAAAATAATATTTGGCAGGGGGGCAGTCACTGCAAAGCCAATTAATACTAACACGGGTCAGTGTTGGGAGGTATTTTGTTCACCGAGGTACGAATGCGCACACACACACGCACATCTTGTGTGTGTCTTGTATTTGTGTAACACAAATATTTGCATGTACATTGTTAAACACCGAATGGCATTTATACCTACCTTTTTGTGAGATAAACACATATATAACAGATAAATTATGTTAACGTAGATTGAAGCGTGTGCCGCAAAGTTTATATGAATATATTTGTCAGAACCACGATATTTCCATACTGATTTTTTTTCTTGATCGCGTTAGAGATGGGCACGTATGCATGCAAGCCTATCCATGTGTTTATGCATATGCTCTATATATGCACACATGCACTCAGAGAGCACCATGTTTGCTGCTGTGTCTGGAGGCAGGGAGGTGGGAAGAGAACAAGCTCTCCGCTTTAGCATCGCTAGCTTGAGCAGTGGGCGTACATTTTCATGTATCTGTATCTACACAGTCAGACATCGGCTGTGTACAACCGCCTGGTTGTATTTCCCTGTGGTGCTCTGGGTATGTTTAAAATAAACCAAGTGTACGCAGTCAGTGCTGCAGGATGGGCCAAGGCTCGCTCAGCCTGGCCGGGGCATGCGGCTGGCAGCCTTGGGATCATGCCCAGCACCAGGATCCTTGCTGGATCCTTGCTGGATCCTCACTGCATCCTCGCTGCATCCTCTCCCCCTCTCCCCTCCCTCCAAACAAGACCATTCCGGCCAGCAGTTTCGTTACCTCGCTGTTTAGGAAAGCGGAGGGTTACAAAAGCAGAACAGTGTACCTGTGCTAGGGGAGCTGTTTTTCTGTTTGGAGTTTTGCCTCGATTCTTTCATCCAGGGGAAAATCTGCTTGGTGAGACTGGCGTTTGCACTGAGGTTGGCTTTGCTGGGGGCAGTTTTACTGCTCCCCGACTGGTTATTGCTGTTGCTACTGGTGCTGTTGGTGGCAGGGTTTGGGGGCGGCGAGACGGGGGGAGGAGGGTGGTGCTCCTGGGGCAAACTTGGACGCATGCAGCTCCCGTTCAGGTCTTTACTTTTTGCGTGTGGGGTTGTGTTGCCAAGAGACTGGAGGGAGCAGGCGGACCTCTGGTAGTCGTTCTCCACGTGAGAGGCCGGCTGGAAGGGCTGCTGGGGACCCTCGTAGCCGAACCCATTGGCACTCCCGTAGGAGTAACCCCCAAAGAGCGTGGAGCTGTCGTAGTACGTCGTCTTCTGCATCTCTGGGACTCCCCAAAATGATTTTTCCGGCTACCAGGGTCTTGACACCCCTATGGCAGAACATTGGCACCCCAAGGCCACGTGACAGGCCGTTTCCAGCTGTCTATTGGAAGCTGACCTGAAAGGTTAGGAGAAAACACACAATAATAGTACCCGGCCTATGAATCCATCTTGGGGCCTGAAAGGCCCATGACATGAATAGGGTCCCGCAGAACAGGGCGAACAGATGCTTTGAGCAGATTTTGTCCTGTGTGCAGCCTAAGGAGGCTCAACAAATGTTACAGTGCAAAAGTGCGGAGCTGATTTTGGGGGGTAGTTTTCCTGGTTGGGCGGTTGGTTGCACCTCTTTTTCCCTCAGAGGATAGCACCCAGGGTGTATAACTACACACATGCTCTCTACGTACACGTGGTTTCATCCGTATACGTCTATTTACTTCTATGTTTATCTATATACATATATTATATACACACACCCATGCATACACATATACTCCCGTATAAATGTGTGTGTGTATATGCATGTAGATGCGTGTGTCGTGCGCACGTATACGCATCCATGTGCAGATAGCACACACAGTAACGTAAATATAAGAATACAGAATGGATAGATAATTGCTAGCTACAAGCATGAAAGGAATGAAAGTCTTGCTTTCTTACCCCTGACCTATTCAAATCAGCCATTCACCCACATGAAAACCAGCAAGACATTATATCATCAGAAATTTAAAGTCTGCTAAGTTTATTGTAGGGCCTCTGTCCGGTATATTTGTTTTTAAACTGGAAACAGCAAATAGTCCATATGTTTCATCCAGGTAACGGTGTCCTGACACAGTTGGCTTGATTTGCTGTTTACACAATGTCTTTGGAATTCAGTGCAAATATTTTAAGCAGATTTAAACAGGGGCACGAATTCAAGAATGTGCTTCCTTTGGCCTGTTTGTTAGTCTCTCCCTCTGGTAGCACAGGTTGTATTTAGCAAACATAGCCCTTCATTGCCTGCACCGCTTTGTACTCATCAGTCTTGAATCTGGAACTACCATTGGCAAGATGTGATTCCCACAGCAGTTTAATTGCTGTTGGTTTTTTTACCTCAGAAAACAAACGCGTCACCAGGCCATTTGCTCTTAACTTTCTACCCTTTGATTTTTCATCATTCCTCCCTCCCTCAATCCAAGCTCAAAAAGTCTAAAAACCCAATGCAAAACCTCAAGTTACCAAATGAAACCTTCCTTTTTCCTTTCTCTCTCTGGCCTTTTTATTTTTCTTTCTCTCTTTCTTTCTCTTTCTCTTTTTCTCAAAACATAAACTTTCTCTACCGTAAAGACAGAGTAGAAATGCCCTTAGAAATATGAAAACTGTCTTGACCTGAAAATAATCTGATGTGTGAGGATCAGTCAAGCAGCAAACGTATTTTAAAAAGGCAGTGACTTCTCCCTGCAGCTCAGAGTTTGCGAGGAGCCACTGTGCATTTTGTTTTGAAATTGATATCCATTGTATATTTAATTGTATCTATTGTATATTTAATTTTATCTGGGCTCTTTCATTCTCTAAAATAAAATAAAATAAACTCTGTGGAGATAAAGTCTAATGCGATATTTCTAAGTACCGGGGTTTAACAGAAGCCATAGCTCGACAATAAATAACATCTTTTTTTCCCTTCCCTGTCTGCCGTGTTCTTATGTCATGTCGTATGAAACCTCCGTAGACTTCTACCACATCCTCAGACAACGTGTCCACGAAGGGACTGCTTCGCTTTTTTACACTGATTAAATCCTTTATGCATTCCCAAATCTGTACTGGATCTTCCACGGAGATGTATTATTGTCTACAGAGAGGATGATATCCTTGCTGGGAGTTACTCTCATTTGGTTTCCTCGCCATGATAAATATGTCTTATTAAAAAGTAGACTCCGCTACCCGAGCCGAGAAGCTGTGAATTAATTAACAAACAGCAGCGCCTTTATTATGAATAGGTTTGCTGAAAATATCTACGAGGGCAGAGGTGGGGATTTCTCCAAGGCCTTCCTGTCTGGCATAGGTTTCTTAAAAAAAAAAACCAAAACAAACCCAAACCAGAACCGAGCGGAGAGGCTCAGCTAAAGCAGCTAAAAATAACAGCGACGATTTTTTTTTTTAAATGGCCATAAAATAAATTTACAATCCCCTTCACCCAAAAGCTCGCTCGCTTGTGGCTTCCACAGAAGATTTGCTTTGTACCTCATCTCTCAGCGCCTCACAAATGCCGCTCATTTATCTTCGCCGAGGACGGCCGCAATCCTAATTATTTACTCCAAGGAATTGTTTAAAAAAAAAAAAAAATCTCAGGCAGAATGATAAATATTCGATTATCTCCTGTTCCAATTAAACCCGGACAGGATCCACGCTGGCTGTTTCATCACGCTCCAAGTTTCACTTTGCGAGTGGTAACATTTAACCACAAACTCTTTGCCTGCAACTTTTGAGTGCGAGGATTTAGAGACATTTAAAAAAAAAATTTAAATAAAAATAAAAATCGGGGGAAGGTGCGAGAGGGAAAGAGCTGCGGGGAGGAGGATGCTCGGGAAAAAATCAGACGGTCGGGGGAAAAAGCTAAAAGGACTCTAAGGCAGAGGTATTCTCCTGTGAAGCCATCCCCTCCATGTTGGAAATCCTAAATTCACAACCTGACTGTGTTTATGAAGAAGAGCAGCGCCTTTCCCCTCCCCCCGCCCCCTCCTAAGGTATATTTCCCAGAGCCAGCGAAGCCAGGCATAGCCCCACTTTTAATTTAAATTATTAGTAATAATAAATATTCTAAACATGCCCTTAACAATAGGTCGGCTGCTCAGAAAGAGCTCAAATCCCGGCGACTGCCTTGCGGTGGATATGCCTGGAAAACAGAGACACATTCCTAAAATTTCCCTCTTCCCTCCCCCCACAACCGAGCTTCACCCCAACCAGAACTCCCCAGTTGTAAAGCAGGGGGGAAAAAAGGGCCCTGGATGAGGGCTGCAAAAGAGTCTCTGCGTGGAAGGAAGCTTAAAGCTTGTGAACTCTTCTTGAACCGAGATTGGAGTCATATGGTCATAAATCATTGGGACATATACTCCGCCATTCACAAAGTGATAGCCTATTTGAGTCCGGCTTACCTTAGTCTCTGACGAGCAAAGCACAGGCAGACATAATATATTTTCACATCCAGCATCCACGCAATCAATAAGCAAGGAATGACCCCCTTCCTTTAAAAACGTTAAAGGAATATACGAGAGAGAGGAAAAAAATCCAGCATATGCATGTATATATGTATAAAAAAAAAAGCCAAAACAGAGGGGGAGGGGGCTCAGCCAGTGGAGCTTTCGGTTACGGCAGCTCAAATTGTCTCTCTGTCTCCGTTTGGGGAAGAGGGAAAAAAAAAAAAAAAATCAAGATGCTTTCCAGCTTCCAAGATGTGCAGAAAAGCTGAGGGCTTTGAATGGACAAACCCTGAGATTCTAGTTGCCCTATAGACTGGTACGCGCTGCTCACTGATAACAATGGCCTCTGCTTTACCACAGCAAAGGGGAAGAAGGGAAAGGAGAAGGGAAAAAAAAAAAAGAAAGAAAGAAAAGCTGAACACAACACACCCCCCCCCCTTTTAACTATGCAATGCTTGGCTGGGATTAAAATAATAACGAAAAGAATCCAGGCTACGGGGTGGGGGGTGGGCGAGGGGGGAAATAAAGCGGAGGGGATATTTAAAAATAAAGATTTGGTTTGGATTGCCGGGCAAAGCCAACGAGCCTCCCAAACAGCGTCACTAGTGAAAAATTATGCTAATTGCAGACGTGGTGGACAGAGGCCTAGGCAGAAAGATAGCAAAGCTTGCCTTTGATTCACGTGTTTAACAATTAGGTGTCAATTTATGCTAATAAACCGTTTCAACATAGTCATAGTCTCCCCCCTCCCCTTCCGCGGCGGCAATCGCGGCTCTTTCAATAGCTGATGCTGTGCCTCCCCCGGCCCTTCGGCCGCCTTTGGCTCCTGGCAGAGCCCCCCCAAATGAAACCCACTTTTCTGGGGGTCGGGGAGGGTCGGGAGCCCCCGACCCCGCTGTTTGCAAGGGGATGAGGGCGGGGGGGAGCCGGGGATGGGGGGAGGAATGGCTGGGGTTGGTGCAACTGCGCGGCCCCGCGTAACTTCGGCGTTAAGTTTTGCGCGTCCCGGTGTCGGGGGGCTCCGCTCGGCCTCCGCCGGGGAGGGGGTGCGGGGCTCGGGGGGAGTCAGGGCGCAAATCACCCCCGGGGGAGGCCGAGGCAGCGAGGTGTTGAACACTAAAGATGATTATTATTGCTATTATTAATAACGCCGTTATTGCTATGCGAGGCGCTGCTGCTGTCGCCACGGGAGATTTATGTCTCGCCCCGCTCCCACACGGCTGCCGAGAGCAGAAACTCGCCAAGATGCGTTTTGGGGAAAGTCCGTGACGAGGAGGGGCTGGCGAGTGGGAGGAAGGCAGGGCAAGGAATTTAGGTGTCTGCACTTTTTTTTTTTTTTTTTTTTAAGTGCTACTTTTGTTTCACATCGCAATTATCTTCCCTCCTCGAATTCTGGCGCTCGCCCCTTTGGGTGAAGTGCTGACGGGGGGGAATTTACGTTTAGCCAAGCAAGAAAAAGAGGGACCACAAAGGCTCTTTGGACTTCGCTGGGAAGGTATGACCCGCCGGGGGGGTTGCATCGCCCTTTTTTTCTGTGTGTGGGTGTGCACCTTTAGACTGGTAACTCTGGCAAGAAAAAGAAGGGTGTCCAAGTAAACATTTGACTTTTGAGAGGACTTACTCTGGGTTGGACAGCCAAGGTTTTCTAGGTGATGGATAAAGTCTTATCCCAAGGACTACGGTGTTTCCAGCTATTGTTCTGGCTCCAGCGTTCAGATCCCAGACGTGAGGGTTTCGGCCAGGGGACACCATTAGTGCGATTTCCCCCCCCCCCCCCCATTTGATTTTTTTATGAACTGCTCCAACATAAATCTTCTGCTACAAGACAGTTCCTATTTTGGAACCCCGGCGTTGAAATTCCAGGAAAGGAAAGAGGAAAACCAGTCGTGGACTATTCTTTTAAAGACTCCTCTGTAGGTGAAGTGCTCTATAGGTTTCTGAATATGGATCTCCACTGACTTACTTGGAGTACCTAGGCAATCAGAAGTACCTCGGATTCTGCAAGTAACTCCTCTGAAGTGCAAAATTTTGTTTTAACTTTAACTGGCAGCCGAAAAAAACCCCACCAACCCTGTTAAGAAGGTCGTTGCACGTTTATATGTTGAGGTTCTGTAAGTAGTTTTTTTTTTAGGCTCCCTCTGTATTGCCATCTTTGCTTTGGTTGCAGCTTATTTTTCTTGCAAATGTAACTCCCTCGCCCCCGTCACGAAATCAGCAGCAAATGTTGCAATCTGACTGGGTTTCCCTTCAAAGGGAGTACAGGAAATATCTTCCATTTAGAACACTCCCTCCAAGTTACGGCCATAAATCACAAAGTTTAAAGACAAACCAGTAGCGAAATGAAAATACTCAGCTGAAATCCAGGGCAGCCGTGCTTATTCGGGGGTTGGTGGAGGGGGGGGGGGGGATAAAAAAAGTCACGTTGGGTGACTTTAGAGAAGGAATGGCTTCCAAAGCTGGTGCAGGGAGAGATACGGAGACACACACACAGAGGGGACCAGGTAGGATATTCCGCAAAACTCACCAATTCTCGGATGTCTGGTCCAGCAAATACGAGGCAGCGGTGGACTTGGAGAAAGGAGAAGAACTGGGGGGGGAGGGGAAAGGGGGGGAAAAAAAAAAAAGTATGAAACTTCGGTCAGAACAGCGTGGCCAAGGGGATTCATCATAGGGAGAAAGCTTTGGGTGAAGCGGGGAGAAGATGGGCGCTGATGAACAAAAGCCCAAGCGGTTCCTCGGAGGTGATCCCCCACCCCAGGAACGCTGTGCCAGCCCAGCCGGGGGTGGCCCGGTGTTCCCACCAGGTTCATCGCCGTAAATCCGATGCCATCCCCTGTCCCCCCGGCGTTTCCTTCCACCTTCCCCCGTGGAACCCCCCGCCGGGGCGAGGGAAACGCTTCGCCCGTGCTGGGGTTCGCGTTAGTGATGGAAAGAGTTTGGGGTGAACCGTGGGCGGTTTGTCCACGGCTGGCGGTCAACCCTGAATGTAATTAAAAATATATATGTCGGGAAGAGTGTTGGTGACATTCTGGTCGTGATTTCAGAGTGAAATGACTTTAAGAGATTTAATACGTGCAGTTAATTAGCTCTGGGTTCAACAACAGGATAGCAGGAGGGAAAATAGGAGGCCGTTTTCCTGAAAGGCAGAAAAACCTTAAGGATTCCGAATATGCTTTTTCGTCTTTCTCCAACGTGGTCGGAGGACCGGCACGAAGGGGGGGAGGACGGGGATGCTTTATAGCGTACGAGGACACCATTCACACGGCAGTGATTTGGTATCAGAATTAACGGTATCGAGCCGTAAACATTTCTAAAGCCACGCCGAGATTTATCACCGCAACTTTGGCACGAAGGACTCGGAAAGGGAGAAAGAAGGGGAGAAAGAAAAAACAATCTCATTTAAAAATATTTTCGTTGTGGGAAACATTCAGTCGCTTTAATAATCCTGTTTCCGTTCTGTATGTTGATGTTATTAATCTCAAATAAAAATGTTCCCCTCACACCCCTACTCTGCTCGTGACAACATCCCCGAGTCCATAAATCACCCGCGGATGCTTCGTGACCTTCTCCAGTCGGCGGCCTATAGCTGTATTTTTTATTAGTATTATTATTACATGCGCGCACACTTTAATACACAGCTTTGGCAATATTCCACTTACATCACAGCCTTCCCCGGTTAACTGGGGCTTTTCAGTTCCCTCTGCAGAGTACACACAGAGATTTGTAAAGAGGAAGGGGAAAAAAAAAAAAAAGAAGAAGAAGAAAAGAAAACACCCTTTCTGCGCTGGGAGCTGAGCACACGCGGGCTGAGGCTCGGCGAGTTCCTCCCACGCCGGGCCCGGGGAGGAAAAGTGGGCAGCCCGAGGGGAGGGGGAGAAAAGAGGGAAAATCGCCTTTATTTGGAGTGGATGCGGGAGGGAGGAGGGGAAAAGAGAAGCAAACAAACAACCCAAAAAGAAGCTGGCATAAATAACGGCTCCAGCAAGGAGGGCGTGGGGGTGTTTGTTTTGCTTTGGTTTTAATTTATGCCCTCGGAGAAGAGGGATGGAGCGAGTCGTGTCGTGTCCCCCCCCCCCCGGTGTTCTTTGTTTTGATTTGGGTTTTTTTTGCTCTCTTTGGGGTGCGTTAGCTCTCTCGCAGAGGCGGTGCAGGTCCAGCCCGGCCCCTGCTCCTCCCGCACCCGCCGACGGGCTCAGGGCCCCGGGCAGAGCCGCGCAGCACCCACCGCCTCCTCCCGGGGGGCTGTTCACCCTCCCTTGGCCCTTTTTTTTTAATCTAAAAGCAAGGAGTTTGGGTTTTCCCACTCCACAAACAGAGAGCCCGAGGGAGGGGAGAGTGCCGGGAAGGAAGGGAGAGTTATGGAGGGTCCAGGACCTCCTGAAACCCCAAACAGAAGCCAGCCCGGATAAGAAATCAAAATGAAACTGAGTGAGCAGCGGTTTTGCCTTGACAGATTAGACCTTTTTCTCCCCCTGACCTTTGCTTAGAAGAGCAATAACTCACCAGGTTAATGATCAATCAGCGGAAGTGCTTTGGAATTGTCTCAAAAAAAAAAAATCAAAAAAAACCAAAAAACCCAACCCAAAACAACAACCGGGGGACACCCAACTCCCAGGCTCCTGCCGGGGCTGGGTCCCCCCGCAGCACCCCTCTCCCCTGGGTCCGTCCGTGGCCAAAAGCCTCAGCGGAGAGTGAGGTGCGGCTGGGGGGGGGAGGTAGGGATGGGGGGGGCACGGGGGGTGCGTGGGGGTGAGAGGAGAGGGCAGTTTGCCGTATCAGCCTGCTAGAAATAGCTGTTTTGGGAGCAGCTCACCAGAGACGGGCTGGGAATCACCATTCCCACTTTTCTTCTCTCCCCCCCCCCCCCCCCTTTCCAAATGCCAAAATAATAGCTTGAATTATGCGCTCACGTGACTGGGACACGTCAACCTTTTGCCCATTTTATACAGAATTGGTGAATGACCGGCTCCCCCCTCCAGTCCCACTAATTCCCCCATCAGCAAATTCCCCAAACTTCCCGGGCAGGCGATGCCCCTCGCACCCTCCTGCCGCAGCCCTGGCCTTTGGGCCGTTCTGGGCTACTTTTGCTTTTTCTTTTAGTTTTCTTTTTCCTTTTTATCTTTTAACCTGAAGGCGAAGGAGGCGAACGAACACTAACGAGGAAAGCCACCGCAGCAGCCACCGCTCCCAAAGCCTCAGCGTCCAGCCGAACGGCAAAGACGACGGAAACGGAGGGATAAATAAACGGGTTTGGGGGGACAGGGAAAAGGGAGAGGGGCTTCTCTGCCTCCCCGGCGGCGGGGCAGCGCCCCGAGGCCCTGGGGACGGGCTCCTCGCTCCCCGGAGCCGCGCCCTGCTCCTCCGCTTCCTACGCTCACCTCCAGGCTCCCCGTTTCTTCCTATTTTTAACCCCCCCTTTCCTCCTCCTCCTCTTCAACCAAAAAAAAAAAAAAAAGAGACAGAGAGAGGGAGAAGACGAGGATTCACAGCTTTTAGCCCTCTGCCCTTCCTTCGCCTCCCGGGAGGACCGGGCACCCACGCTACCGCCGTGGCCGTTTCTGTGAGAAAAGGAAGGAATTCGGTTATTTTTTGCATACTCGCCTGAATCCGGGACCCGGCTGGCGCTGGAGAACGAGCTGGGCATGGGGGAGAAGGGACCTGGGAGGAGAAATGAGTTCCATTTTACCTGCTTCCATCTGATAATTCATAAAGACTAACAGTTTCTGAGGAGGAAGTCTCAGGAGAGGGAGCAAGAAGGGGTGTCAAGGAATTATATTTCTCTGGTTTGGGGTGTTTACACTGAATAGTTATCGTCTGTAGGGAACCGTGCGGATCCCACTGGGTCCTCCCTGCACAGTGCATCTCCGCAGACACCCCACAAACACACACCCCAGCCGCTGCCCTTTGCCAAAATCCTCTGCTACTGTAAGAGTATCGGGGCTGTCATCCTCATCACCACATCAAAGGGCCCCCATCCATCCCGGGCTCTTAGTTAATTTTTAATTAGGCGGGAAAGCTTTGGGAACGGCAATGTTTAACGCAGCAGAAGACGCGTAGATGGAAGCGGGGCTTTTGAATCCTATTTCTCTTTTTAGCACAGCAAGGCGGTGCTGGCGCTGGCCGAGCCGGGACGCGCCTCGCTGCACCACGCGTGTTTTTGCCAGCGAGATCCCATCCCTACGCCCACCAGAACCTACCTAGGGGCATAACCCGAAGAAACCCGACTGGTCGGTGCTCCTCCACCCCAAAAAGCCTCATCTCGGTGCTCCTGGATTTACCCACCGCTGCCGTGCAAGAGAGAGGAGCCGAGCCCTCAGATCCCCCCCTCCGCCCCGGGGATCAGGTTCCCCACGCCGGAAAAAAAAAGTCGTTTTTTAGGGAGGGTGGGAGAAAGGAAAAGTAGAAGGCTGGAAAAATACCTCCCCTCTAAAATCTCCTGCCCCAAAAGAGCAGAAGTGGGAGCACCACCACCATATAGATCTATACGGTTACATTTCAGAAAGTGTCCATTAATATCAATTTACTTCAATGAAAACTTTGGTTCTTCATGAAGTTGATGATTTATGATAAAATCAATTAAATTACGGCCACTTAGGGCCTGCGGTTTCTTCTCAGATTTCATTCGCCAACAGATCAAGCGCTTGGTAAAAAATTTCAAGTTTAGCTGGAGGCGAGTAAAGATAATTCTGAAGCTGAGGAAATTTAATGCAAAGCAATTTTCAGCAAAAAACCAGACGCTTGTGCATCCGAGCTCCTGCTCTCTGCCAATATACCAGTTCGCCTCGGGAAATATTAGACACTGAGTCAAAACTTTTCCCGTTTCACAATGTATGAGGACATTTTTAGAACTGGCAACTTGTCCCGGGGACTGAGTTATTATCTCGCTCTAAAGGGAAAGGCACCAAAGGCGAACAGAGAGCACAAATATATATATATTTAGAAAAACTTTCCAGGTTTAATTCGATTTCTCGGAGGTTTTTTTCCCCTCCATACAAACGATTTTCCTGTCTCGCTCTTAAAATACACATCGGGCGGTCACGGGGGAGCTTGGAGGGGGGGGGGATTTTTTTTGAGCCAGCGAGGAATAGCCTAAGTCCGTAGAAAATAACGCACCCGATATTCCCACGCGAAATCTCGCCCTCCCGGCCGTTTCCCTTCAATCCCAGAAACTGCATTTGAGCGAAATGATCCATTTTCGAGGACAGCCCCCCCCCCCAACCCCAAACAAACCTTGAACCTTTTTAAAAGCCTGATATTTTCAGGCTCGGACTCCCCCAAAGCCACCGCTTTTATGCCAAATATTTCCGAGTCTCAGCCTTACCCATTTCGGTCAAACGCACTGGCCGACTAAAAGGAAAAGCAGCCCGACTAACCAGATGTTTGTTAGTCACATCTGGCCGCTACACCCAGACCTGGGGAGGGAAAACCCGCTATGGACATACACAGAGCTTGGGAAATCTTTTTTTTTTTTTAGAAGCCCTTGTAATTAGGGTCTGCTTCAAGTAAACAAAAAACTTTGTAGGGCCATAAATCACCATCACATACATTCTTCAGTTTAACACCCCGCTTTTCCAATGAGCTTTTGTAGTTTCTTTTTCAAACAAGAGAGAGGTGCTAAACCTTTAACAAATGTGTCCCAGACAAACTTCGCCGGGAAAAGAAGCCCTTTGCGGCCGGTCTCGGTTATGGACCCTGCGAGATCATTTTTGCTCATCCTCAGCTTCCCCGATCCTGCTCCCGAGGCATCACCCGGGATTTGTGACCAGGAGAAAGTCAGCTATAGCTCACGGTGGAGAAGCCTGTCAAAGCTTTCGGAGCAATTAATTATATCTCACAGCGTCGGAGCTGAGAAGGTAGGAAAGGCAGAGCTGCATCATTCCTTTCTTTATTTTTTTTAACTTCTTACCTGTGATACTGTCCGACCCAGGACTTCGAGAAGAAGGAGCGAAGCCGGATCGGGGTGGTGGGAGTTCGCAACTGGAGCAGGCAAATTAAGGAGAAGAAACTACTTTATTGCACCCCGGAGGATCTTGCTGACAGCTTTCTCGCACCGTGTGGATTTTTTTTTTTTCCCCCAAAGATGCTGTGATTTTTTTGGACCCGCTCGATTCAAACGGAACTGACTTGACGTGGAGAAAAATAGAAACTCTTCCAAAACTGCTTAAAGTATTGCAAGGATGAGGCCCCCTTTGCAGAGAGATACCGAGCGGAGGGGGATGAGCTGGGGGTGTCGGCGGGGGGGGCTGCGCGCACGTTCCCCTTTAAAAAAAAAAAAAAAGCCCCCCAAAACCTCCCCCACTCCCGAATCCTTGGTATCTGTCTGGAAAGCTGTTTCTCTTTATAAAGACTTAAAATGTTGCAAGACGGTTATAATACTGAGTGACAAGGGGTGCTGGAGAGAAGGGAACCAAATGGATTCTGGTTTTTAGAGCCAGTAGGAATTGGCCAGCCTTCAATGTCAGGATTCAAAATTGATTCCATATGTCTCGTCCGGGGAAAGGGGAAAAAACGGAGGAAAGGAAGAAAGAAGGAAAGCGAGAGAAAGAAAGGGGGGGGGAATAAAAGTTCTGCAAAGCCCACCGGGTTTCTTTCTTTCTCCCTCCCCCCCCCCCTTCCCAGTAGCCCCGGGTAAATACCCTGTCATTGAATCTTGCCCTTTTTCAGGGAATATTTTGGACTCTGGCGTTCGAAGCACAGAGAGGGAGAGGTACCAGTAGCAACAAACCAGATCCCGGAGGTTATTTTTAGACTCGGCTTTGCTGGAGCTGACCTCAGCGCGGAGAGAGAAAAATATGGGTCTGGATGCTGCTGGAAGGGCGAAGCGTGCCACGGCACGGCCTCGGCTCCCAAAAATGGGGAGGGAAGGGGGAGGAAACCCTCCCCACCGAAAAAAAACCCTCCACACACCCACCCCGAGGCGGGCAGAGGCGAGCGGCGGGAGCGCCGGGCCCGCGGGCAGGTGATGGGCTCGCAGGCTCCAGCGTCGGTCCCGGCCCCTCGGGGCGGTGGGAGAGGGGCTCGGGGGGGGGGCGGCCGGTCCCTCTCCCCGTCCCTCCCCAGCCCCAGAGCCTGCGGACCGCCATTCCCTATTGATTTCACCGGGAAAGGCTCGGAGACGGTTTGACCCGAGTTTTTCAGGCTTCTCTCCTGACCTCTAGATACCGCTGCCAATAAAGCACTGATATATTTCGCTTTGAGTCGGACATCAAAAGGAGACGAAATAGCAACGAGTGGGGATTTCTCCTTAACCCCTCCCCTCACAGCTACCCTAAAAAAAAAAAAAAAAGGAGTCAAATCTCCCCCATCGCCTCTGATTTATAGCCTTCCTTTTCACCTGGGATGGTTACGCGCAGGGAAGTGTTGAAATGTGGTTATTGCCTTTTATTTCTTTCGTCTCTCCCCTCCTCCCGACCAAAAAAAAAAACCAAAAACCAGGAGAAAACTTCAAAGAAAACTGTCACCGTTTCCAAACTTTTGCCTGTTTAACTGGGAAGCCACCTTTTGTGTTGTCTGCCTGTGACTCGCGTTCGCCTCCCTTTTTAAATATGAAAATGAAGCAGCGTAGTTGGCACCGGCCCCGGGCCCTCCCCGGCGGCAGGCGCTGCCCGGGGGTGATGCTGGGGCCGGGCAGGGCAAACCCTGCCCGAAACCCCCTTCCAGGGGAAAACAACCACAACAACAAAAAAAGGGGGGGGAGGAAGCTGCTGGCACGTCCTGCCCGCCCTGCCACCGCGTCCGCTCCGCGCTTCTCCGCGTCTCTCCGCGCCTCAGCCCCAGGTTTCCGCGTTCTCCTCCTCTCTGGCTCCGCTCCGCTCCCCGCTCTCCGCGCCTTGCAGCTCTCGCCCTCCGCGATGCTTTGATCTGAAACAACTCTCTCCTACCGCCTGCAATAAATTATGAATTAAGGTGCTGTTGACTCGTATTTACAACGTTAATAGCTTCCTCTTTGGGAAAAGATCGGGGATGCCTGGCCGAGAGGGGAAGGGAGGGAGATTTCTTTGGGGATGAGAGGTGATAAACACAGGTTGGCAGCGCTGGCAGATCAGGAACTTCTGAGGAGATGACA
Organism: Mycteria americana; assembly: GCF_035582795.1. NCBI lineage: Eukaryota > Metazoa > Chordata > Aves > Ciconiiformes > Ciconiidae > Mycteria > Mycteria americana. Next base: position 2,759,489 of record NC_134386.1, read on the forward strand.
GGCAAGGAGAAAGGCTTATTGCACAGAAATTAATGAAACAGCACTTGCTCGAGCTATTTGAAATAGCTTATTACCTCCTCCCGCCTCTTGAACATTATTTCTGCCGTTTGTAACTCTGAGGCACAATAGCTGGTTTCTCGAAAAACTCGGTTTCAGCGAGTTAATAAAGAAATACAGCTTAACAAATGGTAAGGAACTATTTGCTCGTTATTTTTGAGGGTCCGGAGAGCAGCGAAGCCGTTGGGCGGCCGAGCTGGGAGAGGCGGTGGTGAGAGGCAGCGGTGGGGCTGCGCGGAGGATGCGCGGAGGATGCGCGGGGCAGGGGCTTCTGCTCCAGACTGCTTCCCTTCCCAGCTCTGGCCGAAACCGAACCCTTTCTCTCGGTCACCGCTAACCGCAGAGGGGAGAAACTTGGGGTTTGGGGAGGATGGAGCTGACACGGGTGGGGGGAGCAGAGCCCTGGGGATCTGAGGCAGAAACAAGGACCGGGGCGGTGCTCCGGGGGCAACGGTGCCCTCCCAGCCCGGGGCCCGCTCGGAGGGAAGTTCTGCATCACCCAAGCGCCTCTCTGCCCCGGCCCCCTCCCACAGCCCCCGGCCAGGGACGGAGCAGGACGGGGAGCGCTCTGCCCCCCGCCACCGCCGGCCGGGGTCCCAGCCTGGGTCTGGGGTCCCCTCCCTGGTCTGGGTCCTGGTCTGGGTCTGGGGTCCCCTCCCGGGTCTGGGGTCCCCTCCCGGCTCTGGGTCCTGGTCTGGGTCTGGGGTCCCCTCCCGGGTCTGGGTCCTGGTCTGGGTCTGGGGTCCCCTCCCGGGTCTGCGTCCTATCCTGGGTCTGGGGTTCCCTCCCGGGTCTGGGTCCTGGTCTGGGTCTGGTGTCCCCTGCAAGGCTGGAGGCTCTTCTCCCGAGTTTTGGGGTCCTATCCCTGTTATAGGGTGCTCTCCTGGGTCTGGGGACCCTAACCGTGGTCCGGGTCTCCTAATGGGGCTGTGGGGCTCTTATCCAGGGTCAGATTTGGGGTCTGGAGCCTCACCCCGGGGCCGGGCTCCCCTCCCGGGCCGGGAGGGCAGTGTCCCGGGGTGGGGGCTGCGTCCCCAGCGCGAAGGCTCGGCCAGGGTGACCCGGCAGCCCCCGGCCACCCCATCTCCTCCTGACATCTGACTATTAAAGGGCGACATTCGCACAAAGGCGTCTGGACCGGGGATAAATAAAGCCCCGGTATTGATTTAAAGGGGGCTGCTGCCCAGGGCAGGGGCTGCGGGGTGGCTCCCCCGCACCGAGCCCGCAACCGCCCCCTGCCAAGGGCCAATTTCTCACGCTCAACATTCTCAGCCGACAGGAAAAAAAAAAAGAATGCAACAATATAAAACAAAATACCACCGAATAAAATAAAGGGGGGGGGTGAAAAAAGGGGGAGGGGGTCCGCATCCATTTGAAGCCGACAACTTAAATTAATACGGGGCTTGACAGAGAATGATGCTCTATTTCTGGCTCAGTCACCGTCCCTGGATCTCCCTTAATATTTAATGAAAGTCGCTGAGTTGCTCTAATTTGGCTACATAAAGGTTTACACTAGCAGACAGAGTTAAATATCCCCGCTCGGGCGGTGTGAGACTTGGCTGGCGAGCGGAGGGGAGGAAAGGGAAGGGAAGAGAAGGGAAGAAGGGGGGAAAAGCGGTGAGTTCCGATCCGAGAATCCGGTGCGAACATTTAATCTTTGCTCCTGTTGTCAGTTTTATTGACTCCTGGCATGTTGGAGCTCGTAAAATATTTAAAAACGCCATCTCCCACTTCCTCCTTCCCTTTCAACACTCCCGGGTAGGACCAATTTGGTCCAGTTTGGAGACGGGAGGGGAGGGCAGCGCCTGCCTCCTGACCTCCCATTTTCCGCGGAGGATGCGCTCCCGCGCTGGCGGTGGGGCGGGCGGCCGCGCTCCCCGGCGGGGACACGCGTCTCGTCCCCAAAGCTTCAGCTTCGCTGCCCGACCTCAGCGGCTGGGAAGGAAAGTCCCTGTTCAAGCTCAGCTGTATTTTACACAGGAATGACTAAAAAGGTAACGGCTGCCGGCCAGGTTCTGCTACTATTTAAGCCTATTCTCAGTGCTGTTTCTCCTCGGAGCTCTGCTTTTCCCGAGGTAAATACCAGGCCCGGGCTCCTCAATAGAAAGACATTCCTTAGAGCACCTTCTCCAACTTTCATCCTAAGCCCATTCTCCTCGACCTCTCCGTCCATCACCAGCGCAGCCTGAGCGGGATCCGGGCGCTAGAAAGCCACGCAAAGTTATCCTCCTGCTAGAAAAGCACAACGAATTACCCGCAACGAGTTCGTTCCCCTTCCCGTTGTTGGCAGGGGTTATAGGGACAACCCGCCTCTGCTGGGGTCCCTCGGCAGCGCCCCAGTTCCCGCACACCCCCATTGTTCTGGTTTGGATGGGCAAACTCCCCTTCCTGCCTGGGACCCGCCGTGCCTCTCTCAGAGGCAGCAACCTTGCAGCCTTCCTGCTGCAATCTCTATTTTGGGTTGGTTTTTTTTTTTAAGTCCGATTTCTGGGTCTGGTTTAAAATAGGGCATCTCCAGGAATTGCCTCGCTTTGCTAAAGCAACCTGTGCCGGTTCTCCAGCGAGGACTTCTCTCTCGCTGCCGGGGGATGGGAACTGGGGAGAAAATGAGTTATCGTTGATAAAGGGATGCTGCAACGCAGGACTCCGAGCTGTAATTTTTGTATTAAGGTCGTGCTCCTTTCCTAGGTTTATATGCCAATGAGGCGTTCCCGGTTTACCAAATTTATACAAATCTCTCCTTAATTGGTAATCACAGATGCTGTAATTTAAGACCCCCAGCTACAGAGCTTTCATATTAGCTGCTGATCTATTACTGTAAATCGTCTGAAATAATCAACTCCAGGGAGTGGGGTAGAGAGAGATCCTCGCTCTAAAATATCATCGCTTGCACATCATTTTCACTCGAGAAATGATTTATCTTGGACACCACTATAAACAACACAACTCTCTCACAAACACACACACAATGGCAGCCGCGCTGCTGCTGACATGTTTATTGTAATAAATCAAGAAAGGGGGGAAGAAAAAAAAACAAGGTTGCGAGGAGAGGAGAGGGAGAGGGAGAGAGAGGAATATTCCTAAAAATATCAATGAAATGCCTCGATGGGTATAAACACACATACCACCGTGTGAAGAGAAATGGGAGGAAATGAAGACGGCTATTTGTCACATTTTACGACAATAACATTAATAACAAACAATAAATTTACATGGACATATAGACACGCTAGGAATTGGGAAGCCCCTGCTACTTACAATAATCCAGCCCTCGGCGTGGCTTCGTGGTTCCTGAGAATTGTTTTATTGCAGACTCCTCTCCCTCTCCCTCTCCCTCTCTCCTCCTCTCCCCCTCTTTCTCTCTCTCCCTCTCGCTCTTTCTCTCTTTTTTTTCCTCAGCTATAGGCTTGTTTTTTAAAGGACAGTTGAATTTCACGTCAGACACAAGGAGACCATGTCTGCGATTTTCCTGACGAATACATATCTATTCTGCAACCTCTGCATTAATTATTTAATGAATCACGTGATGGGGAAGGGGGAAGGGGGTCTCTCCGTCTCATACTCAAAGGACCACTGTGACCTTCCACCGGAACAGTATTTTTTTAAAGAAGTTGCGAACTGAAGGAAGCTTTGCTGCCCGGACAGAGCCCCCTCCCCAGGGCTGGGCGCGGGGCTGCCCGGCCCGGCCGTGCGGCGCGGGGTGAGGAGGTGCGGAGGGCACTCACCTCCCAGCCACTTCTCCGTTAAAAGGCACGATTTTAGGTTTCTTTCCCCAGCCTCCCTCCTGCCTGCAGCTGAGAGCATTTAAACCCTTCTCTAAACCTTTCCTGGAGGTTGGCTTTGCTGGACTTTGCTTCAGCTAAGCCACATCGTGCTTTTTTTCCCTTTTTCTTTTTTTTTTTTTTTTGCTCTCCACACTGAGATTTTTATTACACTCTTGCACTGAATAGCACAACTGTTTTAGAGTCTAAGCCAGCTGAGAATATTTATACTCCTGGTTTTAAACAGCTCAACCCTCCCTTCGCCTCACTTCCAGGCCTTTTCTCCCCGCTGCTGTTATTGTTTGGCCAGCCTTTATTGCATTAAAAAAAATAAAAAAATAAAAAATCAAATTTTGTCTGTGAGGAGAGCTGCCAAGTGCAAGGAGCCTGGAAAAAAAAAAAAAAAAAAAGACAAGACTCAGCAGCACAGGGAGCCCCTGCAAAGGCCGGGGAGCAGCCGGGAGAAAATCTCCCCACGTCCACGGGGGAAAAACCTGTCACCCGAGACAAGGCAGGGAGTAGAGCCTGAAATCCTCAGGACTGTGTCCCAAAGCCCTCGGGGCTCCCAGGTGGGGGGGAACCCCAGAGCAGAGCCCCAACACCCCCCCCCGAGCACCCCAGCATCCCTACACCCACACCGGGGCGGCCACACCGGGAACCAAAATGCTTCCCCTCCACACCCCCCACGGGTAAAGCCTGGCGAGAGCTCGTATTATACGTAAAATTTAATTTAAAAAGCCTAAAAGCGGGTTTTTTCCCCCTTTAAGCCCAGCCAGGGGGGGAGGTCTGGGCTCCCCCCGGCCAGGAAGGAGCGAGCGGGGAAACGCTTCGTTTTCAAAAGCCCTCGATTATTTCTGAATCGATTTTATCGAGTGAAAGTGGTTGTCGGAAGAGAGACGTTTGGTCAAGGTCCGGGAGGAAGCGGGGGAAGAATCCGATTAAAAGAGGCTCCCGTCGCTGGGGGGGGGGGGATCCCACGAGGGAGGAAACTTCAGGGGGGGCTTTTATGGGAACTTCAGGTCAATTCAGAAGCCGCAACTTTCGCTTCACACAACCACTTCTTTTTTTTTTTTTCCTTAGTCATAAAACGAAGTGTCCCTGTGAATGGAGCCGGGTTAAAAAAAAAAAAAAAAGAGAAAAAAAAAAGAAAAAAAAGGAACAGAGCCATCCCAGGCAGCAAACGGGGCAGAGACCCCCCCTCTGCACCTCCGCTGGCATTTTTGGGTTTGTTTCATGCAAAAGAAGCACCCATTTCGGTTTGGTTTTTTTTTTTTTTAAAGCCCCCAGTTCAAAGGGTCGGAAACGCGGCCATAAACAGCGGCTTCGCCCTCCGAGGTGCCGTGATCAAAGCCGTTTTCTTTCTAAAGATAAAATGAACGTTTATATAGTGAGAAAGCGAGGGTGATTTACGGATTTAAACACGCCGTTCTTATTGCGGATCATAAATCTGTCACCGGGGCTGAGAAACTCCCAACTCCGAGCCGCCTTTAAAGCGACCCAGCGCTATACCGGGACAGCAGGACCCTCCCGGCCCCCTATACCGGGCAGACCCCCCCCCCCTCCATCCATACATATATAGGTAGATATACATAGATATATTTATTTTTACTTCCTCCGTGCCCCTTCTCTCTACTAACTACATCTCAGTGGGGCTGGGCTATGCCATATATACCGGGCAGAACCTCCCCCCCCCATATCCATGCATATATGGGCAGATATACACGTATATATTTATTTTCACTTCTTCTGTGCCCCTTCTCTCTGGTAACTACACCTCAGTGGGGCTGGGTTACGCCACGCCGCTCTCACACAAGAACCCCTTTTTTTGTCTAATTTTGGGACCAAGAGGAAACAAAGGGGTTCGGCAGCCCGGGCGGGCCGGTGCCTGGGGGGGCTGGGAGGGGGGTCCCGGCTCGGGGGTCCCGGGGACAGCCCGCCCCAGCGTCCCTCGGCCCAGAGGGATCCCCCACGCAGCTCCGCGCCGCTCCGCGCCGCTCCGCGCAGCTCCGCGCCGGCAGCTGGGCACAGAGAGGCTTTTGAGAGCGCCGTGGGCAGGGGCGAAGCGGGAGGAGGTGCGGGGGGAGGGCGGGGGGGGAGGATGGAGAGGGACTCTCGGAAACAAAGGAATTTCTGAAAATAAGAGGCGAGCTGAGGCGCGGGGCGAGGGGAGCGGCGGCGGGGTGGGGGCTTTGCTCTCCCTCCGGTTAGGGGATGGGGGTTGGTTTTTCCCCCAATTATTTTTGTAAAGCAAAGGGCAACCAGGCTGCTCCGCAAAGCCAAAGCCCCGCAGCCCCCCGCGCCCCTCGCCCGCTCGCTGTCCTTCGCACAACGAAGGGAACAAACCGGCGAACACCGAGGGCTTTTGGGGTGGAATCAGCGGGGAAAGCGTCTGCCGGGCCTGAGTTCGGAAACGGAACAATTACACCGTGAGAAAGCAGAAATAAACCCAATCTCCGCTCCTTTTTTTTTTGCCCCCCCTCCCCTTTTCCTCCCGGGAGCTGGTTCCCCGCTTCCACGGCCCGAGACCGCGGTGAGGGCCGGGGCCGGCGGGACCCCGCAGACGCAAAGTTTTGCTGAACTGCGGGCTGAGCTGTTGCCCAGCACAATGTCCAGCCTCGGGGAGGTCAAGGGGTTTGCGAGGTCAGTCCCGGCTGTAATACACAGCTAATCGCCTAGAAAACGTGTCCTCTGCGTGAACTCTATCCCCCGGTCGGGGCTTGCCAGCGCTGGGTTTTGTCTCCCCAATTTTCACCCCTTTCCCTCCCCACGGTATGCCCGCACCGCTCCCGGGACGGGGTAGCAACCCCACCTCACCCCACGAATCGCCGGCACCCCCAGGACGCCGACACTCGTGGGACACAGACAGCCCACGGGACTCCCGCACCCCCCGGGCCCCCCGCACCCTCTTTGGGACACTCCCAGCACTCCCAGACACGGGCAGGGAAATCTTGCTGGGAAAAAAAATGGGGAAAAAAAGGGGGGGGGGGGAAATAATAATTAAAAAAAGGAACCGAGCGGGGTAACCCCCCAAACCTCCCACTCGCGGGGCCCCGCCGCCGCACCCGCCTTGCCCGGGCCCCGCAGCCAAGCTCCGCAGGGCCGAGCCCCCAACACGCAAAACCGCAAATCGAGGAGGGGGAAAAAAAATCCGACCCCAAACCCTCGCTACACAAGGAACCAACCCGCCTGCAAACTTTCTCTGCCCGCTCCCCTCGCTCACATCGGTCAAAACAAAACGAGAAAACAGAAGGAAAACCCCGCACAAGAATTCACGTGTTGTTTTTTTTTCTGGCCCCCCCCTTTTTTTTTTCTTTTTTTAAGCTTCTTTTTTTTTTTTGCTGTTGCTTTCCCCCGGCTTTCTCGTGAAAGGAGGCAATAAACCGATCAGAAATGCATGCCAAGAGAGCAGCTCTGTTACCTGGTTCGCTCCCACATCCTTTTTCCAACGCCCCAGAGACGGCCCTCATGGTTTGGGTGGTTTCTTCCAAAGTGAGAGGTCTGGGGGAGGGGGTGGCTTGGGGAGGTTTTGGGTTTTGGTTTTTCTCCCCCAAAAATAAAGCTTTCACCTTTACGATCCAGATTTTATTATTAATATTATTATTTCCCCTGAAGATTCTTGTAGGACTCCGGGTGCTTTTTTCCCAACAGACGGTCTGCGGAGATTTGCTGTTGAATAACAATGGGAAAAGGATAAGTATTTAAAGAAAAGAAGTGATTAATGATTTTCTGTATAATTCTCGCATTTTTCTTGGCTTCTGTCTGCTTATAATGGCTGTGAACTTTTAGGTCCTATAGAAATCTTCTTTTCTCCCCCTTCTATTCTATTCATACTTTCCAGCTTTGATTTGCTTCTATAGACCCCGCATTCCTGGAAGCATATGCTTTTTTTTTTTTTTTTTTTAAAAAAAGGAACGATTTTTTGCCATTCTTAGAACCACTATCTTGAAAATAACACCCTCTTTACAACCCCAGCAGATCAAAGAGAGAAACAGTAAAATAAAATGCAACAACAACAACAAAACACCCCAACCTCAGGCATTACAATAAAATACAGCCCTTGCCACCCTCCCTGGGGGGAAAAAAAAAGAAGAAAAAAGAAACTTTAAAGGTTTGCCGTTGCTACCTCTAAAAATGCGATAGTTAACCCAAAATACATCCATAAATCCATTTCTTCTACATCACAGCGTGTAACAGAGCTGTACCATGTGACTACATTAATATTATTTTAAAGTATTAAAATGTCAATAGAAAGAAAAATCTAACGGCCCTTTGTTTGAGCTGGGGGCAGGGAGACTTTTGGGGACACTTTATTTGCAAGGTGGTCGGGTGATGACTTACTACGACTAAAGGAATAACACAGAAACACGCTCTGGCTTTAAATATTTCAAGCCCTGCCTTTGTTTCTGAATAATGCGGGGGAATATTTCGGTCCTGATGGGGGGTCTCGGAGAATTCCGTGGACATTGAACAAATAAGCAAAAGCCTTTTTTTTTGAGAGAGAGAGGCAAGTATAAGAAAATGATTCTTTTCTTCAGCTGGTGCGAGGCTTCCTCCCCCCGCAGACCCCCCTGCGCACAACAGCTTTTTTTTTTTTTTTATATTTGTAACTTAGAACTGGAATGTTATTTCGTCCTGAACAGTATTTTCGATACTTTCTATGAGAAAGAAAATGAAAATTAATACAAGAGCTGCGGCTCACAAAAGAAGCCATTTGTCTTCTTGATTATCTATTTGCTTGTCAGGCTATGAGCTATCGCAGGAGCCAGCTCCTTTGTAATATAAAAATACACAGAAAACCTGCAAACACCGAGAAACATCTGTGCAAAAATTAGACTCATTAATGCATTAACTACCTTGGAGAAGGAGATTTTTTTTTTTTTTTTAAATCGAGAAGTCTCTCTAGAGAAATACAACGCTACATCCATTCCTTACAGCAAAGCAAAGCGCTAATGACTACCTCGGTTTTGTCTGAGACCAGTTTGGGAAGAGCATATTAATATATGCTTAGAACAAATAAATCATAATATGTAAGGCTTAGCAGTACTTAAGGCTGATATACCCTATAGTCAAACATCTTTTGTTTTCATTAGGGAGTTGAGGCTGTGCCATGGACAACAGAAATCCCTGTAAAAAAGAAACGTGCTGTTTAATTAATTTCTTTAAAATAGATATTTTTTCCCCACCAACAAAAAGACACACCCCCCCAAAAAAACCCATACAAACCAAAAACCACACAGGGTCAGATTCACAATGAAAAAATTTATTTCCAATTGCGCTTTTTTTGTCTTTTTTGTTCCTTTTCCCCGCTATTTACAGGTAATCCTGGACACCACGAAGGACAAAGGGGGGGGGTGGAGGCGGCCGGGCCGGGCGGGTGTCGGGGGGAGCCTCACCAACCCCCCCCTCACCCCGTGCTCACCCCGAGAGGGGCGAGCCCTCACCCCTCCCTCCGTAATTCACATTTTCGGTACAAAACTGGGCTAGACAGCGGGAGAGGAGCTTTTTTCCCCCCCCGCCCCTCACCCTGGACTGCGGGGGTGAATTCAGGTGCCGCAGTTTCCCGTCCGGTTTCTAACCTACGCCCTTGCCTTCCCCTCTCCCCTCCCCCCGTCCCCCCCCTTTCCCAGACTCACAATTAACCTGCTGGACCCCAAAAAATAGCGGGGGGGTGGGGGTGTCCTACATCCCTCGCCATCCCCTCGCTTTCTTGGTCCACCACCCACTTGACCTAATTTTCCTTTTTTTTTTTTTTTTTCCCCGAGGGGTCCCCCCACCCCCCCACCCCCACGCACGACCAGCGCAGTGTCCGAGAGCCTCCCCCCCCTCTCCCCACGGTCCGTGCCCGGCGGGGATTTGGGGGGATTTTGCTTGTGTTTGTGGATTTTTTTTCCCCTCCATTGCAGGGCTGTGCTAGAATCGCCGCGTCTTTGGGATGGCGGGACAGAAACTTTCCGTTTGTGGCTGGTAGGCGAGAAAATAAAAAGAGGAGGAAAAGGAAAAAAAAAAGGGGGGGGGGGGAGAAAATCCAGTTCGTCTTGAAGAAACTGAGCCTCATTTATTAAAGTGAGCGCTGGTTGTCGAGGTAATAGCAGACATAAGGTCCATCCTTTGTACGGGAGAGTAAACATGACAAATGGGGCAGAGCTTGGCGTGATTAAAGATGAAACAAGGATCCATCTTAGCCAAATCTGAAAACTACCATCTACAGCCTTCTTTTAATGGAAGAGAGGCACAGCAGCACAGCTCTGCTTTGTTGCAGCTGAGTCTCCCTCTGTTCCCACTATAAATAAAGAGCACCCCTCCTTCCCTCGCTTCTCGGAGCATTTAAAAAAAAAAAATTATCATGTGTTCCCTACACACACGCACAACCTCACACCCACAAACACGCACACTCCATCCATCCGAGGAATAGTTATAGGCTGGTGGCTGGTCCATGGGATCGGGTTTGAGATCCTCCTTGTGGGATCTGCAGGCTGGCAGAGGAGCTGGAAGAATTAGACCTGATCTTGGTATTTGGTAACTTGTGATCTTTTTTCCATTTCATCCTCCTGTTCTGGAACCAGATTTTGATCTGGCGCTCGGAGAGGCAGAGGGAATGGGCGATCTCGACCCTGCGCCTCCGGGTGAGATAGCGGTTATAGTGAAATTCCTTCTCCAGCTCCAGGACTTGCTGCCTGGTGTAGGCTGTGCGGGAGCGTTTCGGTTCCCCTCCTGAGTAATTGGGGTTTACTGAACAAACACAAAGGAGGAAAAAGAAAAAGGAAAAAAAAAAAGGGGGGGGAGGGAAAAAAAAGAGCAGAAGAAGAATTACTGAGCTGTTCCTTTAATGGGTTCTTTCCCCCCCCAAAAAAAAGCATCACACATTCGTTTGGTGGGGGGATATACTAAAAAAAATACACTGCAAACCTTCTAAAAATATACCCAGAACCTATCTCCAAATCTCCACCTCCATCCTCATCGCTTGACGTGTATTCCTGTCTAAACGTTTTTATAAGGTCCCCTAGACACATTTTCCATGCCCTCTACGTGTGTATGTACACATATATATACACCTCTACTTGAGCATCACTCTATTATCCCCGCGTCTTTAAAGTTCCCCCTACACACATGCGAACAGGCAAACGCAGACACTCCTTTTTATTAAATATCACAGTGAAAAAAAAAGGGGGGGGGGGGAGGGAAAATAGTAAAAGTTTACTCAACCCGCCACTTAAATACAAATTACGAAAACATAAAACTTAACTTATGAAGATTCAACGGCCATAAAAAAAAGTAGCCTGCAAGAAATTGGAGGAGGATGGTAACAGAGACTTCAAAGGCACATGGCCAAGCAGAGCAATAAAAATTTATGGAGGATGTAATTATACCGCTCTGCAAACAGGCGATCGTAAATCTCCACGAATGGTTATTTTACAACTGGTGCAATAAGATTTCTACAAGACTTTGAGGTGCTACTTAGTATAAAGCAAAGCCACTTTAGTTCACTTACCCGTGCTTACATGGACTTTTTTCATCCAGGGGTAAACTACCGGCTCTTTGCACGAGGAGTTGGAAGGGCTTTGGTTCAGAGAGTTTTGGCTGCAGGAGGGTGGTGGGCTGGGGGTGACCGGCTCGCAGGGATGGTTTGGCTCAGAGAGGTGGCTCTGCAGTCCGGCCGGAGGATGGACATGACCCCGGGGGGATAACACCGCTGCTTGGTGGCCGGAGCTCTGACAGGACGAGTAGAGCTGCTCCTTGCAGGCTGACCGCGGCTGGTACATCGCTTCATGTTGGAAAGTGCTCTCTCGCCTCTGGCTGCTGTAATATTCCGGCGAGTGATTGGGAAGGTAATCGCTGTGGGAATACTCTTCACAGGGTGGGAACTTGGGGTCCACATAGTTGGAGTTGATCAAAAACGAGCTCATGGCCATTAATTTCTTAGAATTGCACACACGAAAAAAAAAATATATATATCTCTCCTAAAATTTATTCCTCTCCCCCCCTTTACTCGTTTTCCTGTTTCGTGAAACCCTCCTACTTACTGTCAAGTGAACAAAGTTGGAGTCCATGTGACAGCGCGGGCCAATGGCGAGGTGCCCTGCGATCCCCGGATAAGGAAATCTGCCCAGCCCGGGCTCTCCCGGGGCCCCGAGCATCCCCGGGGAGGCGGCCGGGGGCGCCCGCTCCCCTCCGGCCGCCCCGGCCCCGGCCCCGGCGCCGCCGGGCCCCGCCGGCCCCGGGCTCGGCAGCGCCCCGTGGGCGAGAACCGGCCCCCCCGGCCCACACCCCTCGGGGGTGTGTCCTGGCTCGGGGCGGGGGGGAACCGGGGGGAAGGGGGGTGGGAAGAATAAAAATCCCCCCCCCCAGCGAGAAAAGAGGGTTAAAATAGAGGGTAAAAATGATTTTTCGGGGGGTTTGGGGCTGCGGCTGGGAGCCGCCGCCCCGGCACATGATCCATGGCGGTCCCTCGGGGCGGTGGTCGCATCTCATTCCGTCCTAAGGTGATACGGGAAGGGACATTGCGCCCCGAGCCTGGCAGAGATGAATAGGGCTTGTTGGGGATCGATAAGAAATTCATCAGCTAATTCGGGGTACCCGCTCTCCTAAATCACATTTAGCTGTGCTCTGAGATTGACTGTTTTCCCACGCACCGATGGAAAAAGGAGCCCGTCCTCCAAGCAAGAAATCAAGGACTTGATGAACAATTACAAAAGCGAATTAGCCCAAGTCCTAATGCATCTTCGCCTCGCCCTTCTTGTAATAAAGACGCTTTAAAAGCCAGAGCAAAGCAGCAGCCTTTCAAAAGCCACCCCTAATTCCTCAAATCCGTGTTTCAACCTGAAACGCGCAATAAGCTACTCACAAGCGGCGGGAAAGCAAGCAGTATTTTTTTCGGTGTCAGTGCCGAGATTAGACAAACTAAAGCACTAGTGGGATCCTGGCTCTCAAATCGCGGTAATCACGCCCCGACCCCCCCCTCTCGCCTTCGCAGCTCAGATTTTATCTCGAAGTGATGATAAAGTTTATCGCAGGAGCGCTGGAGTTGAGCTAAGGTCAAATCCAAAGTATTTCTTTTCAGCTATAAAACGGTTTTCTGGTTAAGACCTGGCTTTCACCCTTTCATTTGGGGTTTTGGGGGGTGGGTGGCTTTTTTGTTTTGGTTGGGTTTGGTTTTAATGCCTTCTGGGATTGTGACCTGTAGTGTTTGTGTCAACTACATATTCCCCTAGATACGAATTTGTGACCCAACTTCCTTTACACAAATTCGGATCTACAGGGTACATATAGAAGACAGATGAGTCCTCCTCGGTCAGAGATCTTCGCCTACCGCCATAATTATCTTCGGGGGCAGGGGGGGGGGAAGTTTTGTGACTGGAGAGATCAAGAATTAATCTAAAGCTGGTTAAAAGATTCACCCTTCAGAGGAAAGACGATTCATGAAAGCGCCAACCCAGTATCCGAACAGCTGGTGCTACATGAGAAAAACTAGAACTTTTCTACCTTCCCCTCCACACCTTCTGCATCAGTTTACCGCTGTGCTCAAAAAAATCAGCTCCTGGACTGAATATATAAGTACAGGCGCCCAACGAGGCTCGAATCCAAATAATCGTCGTTTAAAAGCAAAATGCCGTAGCTCCGTCCCCCTCCATCCCGAAACCCTCGTAATTATTCTCTGATACGCAGCGCCAAGATTTCATCCATTTTTCGTTCTTGGAGGTCAACCAAGGTTTGGGGTTATACGTGCGTGTGCGGATAAATTATAAAAAAGGAAAAAAAAAAAGGGAAGAAACAGATGAAAAGAAATACAGAATGTAAAGGCAGATGGGACGACAGGTTTTTTTTTTAATGACAGGCAATTCTTTTTACAACCCGAGAAAAAGATCAAAGGCGTTTCATTTCCGAAAAAGGGATATAAAGCAATAAAATATTCATACTGTCTAGGTAATGAACCTTCATTCGGAACTAATGAGGGTAGCATCGTGTTGAGATTTCGTTTAAAATTACAGTTGCCCAAGAGATTAAAAGTATAGCATCCTCTCCCCCCTCCTTTTTTTTTTTTTTTTGTATTTCAAAAGGCAGAACGTTTTTTGGTCAAGCATCTCCCGAATTAATTGCATTTAAATGCCACAGCGGAGAGGCTGCCAGAGAAAAGCTGCGTTTCCCCTACATCAAAATTCCTGGAAAAGATTTTAAATGTATTTCACAAACTCCTGCATTTTACCTAACAAAAAATAGTTACGGCCAAGCAGGAATGTCCCGTAGTTTTCCCGGACACATGATCCCCGAGATTTTTCAGGTGAAGGTGAATAGTCGGTTTTCCTGATAAAACGTATAATTCCCAGACAAACAGAAAAACGAAGACACATTTTGAGAAATAAACCCAAACGCACTTAGGACAGTCCCCAAACCCTTTTCCACGCCTAAACAAAACCCAGGTTTCAGCCAAAGAAGCAGAGCGAAGCGAAGACAGGAGCAGAGTTTCCCACCGCCGCAAACCAGCACCGACACTTTGCTGGGAGCGGGCAGCACCTCTAAAATTTACCTTCCCCTCTAAAACCTGCCATAAAAGTAAGAAGCCAAATCAAATCTGCTTGTACAACGTGTAGACGGATGCCATAAAATAATTCTACAGAACCAATCCCATTAGAGCTCTTTCCCCCCCCCCCCCCTCTTAAATTTTATTCCTCCTTTCCAATCCCTTCTCTGATTTATTTTATTGTATTTCCTCGCAGCCGGTACCGTAGCGATCTCCTCACCGAGGAGAGGAGCCTGAGTAGCAATAACCAGACAGCAATAACTAGGCCTAGTCCGTATTTTTAACCCCCTCCCACATCCTTAAAAAAAAAAAATTAAAAAAAAAGGGTTTTAATGCTCCTTCCCCGTGACACCAGGGTTTGGTGCTGGCAAACCAGCACCCCTAGCGTCTACCAGAAATCCTCCCCCCCCCCCCCCCAGCCTCCCAGAAATCTCCCCCTCGCCGCCTCTGATCCCAAATTAAAGGCAGCCCCTCGCTGCCCCCCCCCCCCCCCCCCGCACACCTTTCTCCCTTTCGCTGGGAAACCGCCCCACGTCGCGGAAGTTTCTCACAGCAAATTTCACCCGGGCTCTTTTCCATTTCAAAGCAATCTCAACCGGGAAGGGGGGGGGGGGTGTCCCCCTGGGCTCCCCAGCCTGTGTCACACACCCCCCCCAAGTGGGGGGGTCGGGGGAGCCTCCAACCCTCCCCAAAAGCCTCCCAAAGGCACCTGCCAGCGCAGGAGGGGGGTGTTAAACCGCTCCTGATGCTGAGCCCCTCTTTGGTCGCTTCTGCCCCCCAAAGACTAAGCGGGGGGTACCCCCCCCCAGCCCGGCCCCACCGCCCAGGTGTAACGCCGACGGCGGTACCTACCTTGGCAAAACGTGGGTCCTTTCCTCGGAGTGACCCCGGGGGGGTGGGATTTGATAAAACTTGATAAGGTTTTGCAGGCGGAATCCTATAGAAACCCCCTGACACTCCCCCCCCCCCCCCCCAATCCAGCCTGGGCTATTTTGCTCCTTCTCCCCCGTGTTGCTTTTTCAAGGCGATTATTTCTCGATAAGAACACTAATTTCTCTCTCTCCTTCTTTTTTTTTTTTTTTTTTTTTTTGGTCGGTGGGGTTTGGTGGTGCCCCCTCCCCCGCTCCCCCAGTATAAACCACTATTGTCCTTAAAGGCGAGCGGAACTGCTCCTGGCAGCGCCAGGAGGCCCTCTGAGCATTTTGGGGTGGGAAACCCGCAAGTTTTGGTATTAATCTCATAGTTTGTCAGTCTTTGTTAAACAGCGAGGCGTGTCCGCAGCGCGGCGGCCGCCGAGAGCCGCGCTGACCCGCGCTTCACCCCGCGCCGCGCTCCCTCCGCGCCCCCCAGCCCCGCTCCGCGCTTCCATTTTTAGGGCTTTTTTTCCCTCACCCCCGCGAATATTCCCCCCCCCCCCCTCCCTCCCCCGGAGATCTCGCTCTCCAGCCTGGCAGCAATGAGGATTTTTGTAATTTTATTTTTTTTTTAATTTCTTTCCCCCCTTTCGAAAGCGCAAATCTTTCGGGTTTGTGTATTAAACTGGGATTCCCCCCCCTCCCGGTATATTATCTCCCCCCTTCCCCCGGAGATCTCGCTCTCCAGTCTGGCATCGATAAGGATTTTTATAATTTTAACTTTTAAAATTTTTATTCTCCCTTTCGGAAGCGCAAACCTTTCGGGTTTGTGTGTTCAACTGGGATCCCCCCCCCCCCTCGCCGCGGGTATATTCTTCCCCCTTCCCCCGGAGATCTCGCTTTCCAGCCTGGCATTAATGAGGATTTTTGTAATTTTAACTTTTTAATTTTTTTTTCTCCCTTTTGGAAGCGCAAATCTTTCGGGTTTGTGTATTAAACTGGGATTTCCTCCCCCCTCCCCGAGCAAACGGGGAGCGCTGGGGGTCCGAGGTGCTTCTTTAGGGCAGAACTTTTAATAAGGAGCAGCCGGCGCCTCGGCTGCATCCGAGCGGTGTCGATGTGCCGAGGGTGGCTGCAGGCTTAGGTGGGAAGGAGCCCACACCTGTTTTGCAACAGGGAACCCAAGATTTAAGCCTTGCCTGGTTTCCCAGCCAGCCTTGTGTATCCTTTTCATTTCTAATGAAAGAAAAATAAATCATATTTTCACCGAAAAGCAAGGGAGGAGCGCGGGCAGGGACGGGGCGAGCATCCCTGCGGGGGTTCACCGTTTATCTCCGCGTTTACACCACCAGCTCCAACCCCGCCTTTCTCCCCGCGATAAAGAGATCATTTAGAAAGGAAATCGGGATTAAAAAGCGCGTTCAATTGATTGTCCGGTAAGGAAAACAAAACAAAACAGAAGGAAAACCCACCCTGAATTGTGTTTGCAGCGCCCGGCCGGTACTCAGAGACCCTCAGCCCCGGGCCAAGTCCCGAGCAAGGGAGATAAATTAGAAATATCCTTGAAAATGATACCTTTAATTTCCTCCCTCTCTCCTCCCCTCCCTCGCTCTCCCTCCTTACATCTCTCCAGATGAACCCACCTCACATGAACACGCAGCCCCGCGTCCCTAAATTGAAAGTTAAACGTTGTGATGTAGGAGGGAATATTAGAAGGAAAGTTGGGAGGTGGGTGGGTGCTTTTTTTTTTTATTGCCGTGAAATTATACCTGCTTGTTTTAATATCCCGAAAACAAATGGCCTTTATTATCCATTACCTGTTCTATAAACCTGGAGTAGAAATGACTGTTCTAGAGAGATAAGTGTAGTAATTACAAGGGCGAAGAGATGGATCACCCAAGTTACAACTAAACGGTAGCCCTTATATAGCGATATTTTATAAATACCAAGCAAATTCGTGGCAATTAATTAAACCCGAGCCTTATCACGCGAAACAAAACGCTTTACGTTCTCTTGAATTTCACCTACTCCATGAATATATCCGCATCGGGAAAGCAAATGGATTTTCCAGAATGCCTTTCCCAGGGCTCTAATATTCTCTCTTTCTCCTCCAAGAAAAATGACCCTTGTTATAAGTATTTAGTCACTGAAAATATTTAAAAGCCGAGGGGGGGGAAAAAGCAAATTTGCAGGGCTTTTCTTTTTTTTTTTTTTTTTCCAGAGGAGTTTGCCTTGCTACGATTGTTTGCTTAAGAAGCCATTGAAAAGATCTTCCCCAGTCCCAGTGCAAATAATATTTAGAGTTTGGAGGGTTCAAAGTCTGGTAGTGTAGAAATAACTTTGAAATGCCAAGGGAAATATTTATTATATCAGTTCATTAAACTGTTGCAATGACCAGAGTGGAGTCACATTTCAAGCAAGAAATAGAAAACATTGCATTCAAATTCCGACGGAAAGCGTGCTGCAAAACAAAATTAGCGACTTTCACCCGACCGACCGACGAAACGGGCACCTTAAATACAGACAGGGAATTTTTTTAAAGCCACCAGCCCATTGATTTTGCCTATATATCATTTGCCTATATAGATCCCTATATATCATTATTCTAGATTTCCTCCGATTAAGGTAGAAATGCAACCAGTCAATCACGGACGTTATTCCGTGTAATTCTTCTATTTTTTTGGATGAGTATCTGCACTCATACCGAGTCTGTATTCAAAAATGTTTGGCTCTGGGGCTCCGGCGCCCGGGGAGGCGGGAGACAGGCACCTCTCCAAGGGTTTTGGAAGCGGTTCCAAGTCAAGATGTTAGAACACATTTTCACCAACCGTGTCAGCCTTTTTCTTTTTTTTTTTCTTTTTTTTTTTTCCTTTCCAGTATAATTTAAACCCTATCCAAACAAAATTGACGCTGGAATGAAAATTATTTTTAACTGCTCGCGTTAATATCCTAGAGGGACCTCCACCTAATTGGATTTAATAAATGCATTTCCCCCTATATTCTGTTCATTCGACTCCAAATAGCGTTTCAGGGGTTATCTTAGAAAAATACTAAGAAGTCGCTCGGCGTTTCCTCGCGGGAAACCCAAATCAATCTACCTGATTTTCTACCGACATCCCACCCCAAATCCTGCAGCCCCCGGTCCCCCCCTGCCTCTCCGGCTTGCGGCTGAAGGTCGCTCCCACCTCGCCATCCTCTTCTCCCACCCTGCCCATGAGCAGACTCTTCCTCCCACCTCGCCCCCCTCCCCGCTTTCTTTCTCTCCCTCTTTTTTTTTTTTTTTTTTTTCCCACTGACATCAGTCTATCAGGGTTATACACAGGACTGAGTCACGCACAGCGTAAACTTTTGACCCTCAACTTTTTGACCCCTCGAGCTATAATGCTGTACTAACAAGCCCCCCAAGACCAGAGTTACCGTCTACGTCTCTAGAAACTAATGCGGCGCTGATTTCCCTATTTTATTTATTTTACTTTAAAAAGAAAAGAAAGGGGAAAAAAACCATGGACATTTCTTCCTGATTTTTTTTTTCTCCCACGGGGGAACAAAAAAATCAGAGCTTTGCAAACATTAGGTGTTTATCTCCAGCTCACCCCTTGCTGTCTTAGAGCGCTGATTTTTTTTTTTCCCCTTTTGCCCCCCTCCCCCTTTTATATTTAAAAGAAGGGGGGGGGGGGGGGGAAGCCTTAACCCACAGCTGCGTTGCATTATTTCTCTTTTATTTGGGATTTCACCTAGGTGAGTTGTCGACGGCGGTAATTAGCCTGCTCTGATTCTTTTTTTTTTTTTTTTTTTTTTCCTTCCCTGTTTTGGGGGATGAAGAGGGAGGTGTTCCTATGATTCTTTGCAGAGCACCGGAGCTCGGCGACGGGCCGCGGCCGCGGCCGCCCGGGGGGAGCCGGAGCCCGGGGGGACGCGGGGCTGCGGGGCTGCCGGTCCCGCTCCAGCCCGGCCCGGCTCGGCCCGTCCCTGCTGGCAGTGAACTTGGTCTGAAGCGAGCTCTGCTGGCTGCTCGGGGACGTTACAGCCGAGGAGGCTGCTGCAGCCGATCCCCCTGCCCGGGGTCGCCTGTGCCCCCCTCTCCATCCCAAATCCGTCCTTCCCCCCCCCCCCCCGATTTTGCGAAGTCTCCCTGCATAAACAGAGGCTGCTCTGCCGCCCAGCAAAGGCCCGCTACAACAAAATCCCCGCGCTGTAATTTGTTTTGACTTGAAGGGGATATATATATATGTGTGTGTATATACATCCACATACATACACATGTTAAAAAGAGATAAATCAAGGGGGGAAAAACCTCGTACTAGTCTTATTCTTTCAACGCTCGCTGTCAAAATAGTTTCTTTTCAAAGCTATTTAGGGTAACAGAACACGGAAAAACTACGCAGGGTGGACGCCCCTCGAGTTAAGTTATCAACCTCCCTGCAAATATCATTTATTTAATATTAGGAGAGGAAAGAATGGGAAAAAGCAGCTCAGGCACCGAAATAGCCACGCTCTGAAAGAAAATGTCATTCTTAAACCCATTCTAGGACTGGAAAGAGACCCCCGGAGGAGGAGCAAACCCCATAAAAGTCCTTTTCGGGTTCCCTAATTGAGGAGAGACCTTTATCAAGAGGATTTTAAATAATCCCGTCAGCTCGTTCCCTTCAGGTCGGACGTGTAATAAAAAAAGGAAGAGGTTGGGGCTGGGGGAAAGAAAGAGCAATTTCTCAGCCTGAAATTCAGCTGTGGGGGAGGGAAAGGGGCTTGGGGAGTGGAGCTGGAGGGAAGGGGCTGGTTTCCTTCGCAAGCCTTCCCTTCGTGTAGGCTGGAGTAATTTGCAGGACTACTGCAAAAAAATAGGTGAATAATCGGATTCTTCCTTTAAATAGAATTAAATAGAAGAATTACAGCCCGAGCAGTGCAATTTCTAGTCCCTGAAGCCAGCCCACCCCCGCCAAGACAGATAAGGACCCACAGCCTCCCAACCTTCATTTTTGTGGCCAAGGAAAAAAAAGGGAAAAAAAAAAAAAGGAGATCCCTTTGGCTTCTCAAAAGCATAATTACCACATTGTTGGTGTGTGTCTGTATTGGAGCAATATGAACCACATCCAGTCCTTCTCCAGCCCTCCCCCTCCCTTACTGCCAGGCACCAACACACCCGGGCAGTGGGACTTGGTAAATTAAAAAAAAAAAAAAAAAAAAAAAAAGAAGAAGGAAAAAAAAGAAAGAAAGAAAGAAAAAAAGAGAAAAGCCCTGGAGCTTATGTTTTCCTTAAAAAGGTGACCCGGCAGCCCCTGGGGTCCGTGTTGTGTTGTGATACGATGCTCACCCTCTCCTCCGAGAGAAGAGCCGGGGCTGTACAAGTCTGCTGACCTCGGAATGATCCCTCTTGCCTATGAATTATTGATGAGATATGAGCTCTGATTTCTCTTTTCAGTATGCAAACCCCATTATACTGTTAAAATGGCGATTTAATCGTTTAGAATAGCTTCGCTTTTTTCCAACTCATTTGTGCCCCTTCCTTTTCATTTAATTCTCTTAATTAAATCCTTTAACAGATTTTAATCACTTTTTGTTGAATAAAATAAGACATCATACACATCTGCAACTAGGTTACCTTGGCGAAGTTTGTTTTTGGTGGGGTTTCTTTGTTTTGGTTTTGTTTTTAGTTTGGTCTGCTTGCTTTCTTGGTCGAGTTTTTAAAACCTGGGTGGAAGGAAATTTTATTTCGTGTTAACACCGTACCCAGTGAGCAAAGAAGGTCTGAAATGCACAAATGCTTAAAAAAAAATCCTAAAAAAGAAATAAAAATAAATAAAGGCGTGACATTCAAGATGGCCTGATAACAGCATTGTAACGCCGAGCTGCCTTCTGCATGGAAGCACTCCCCAAATCTCCCTGTGCCCCTCACAAACCCACCACAGCCCCCCTGTTTATTGCTGAACGAACCTGGGAACCAAATGGCTATTTTAGGGGTGAAATTTCATCTTTTTGGCCCTTCAGCAGCAGCCTGGGCATGGGGGGTCCCATGCCCGGCCTGGCACAGGGCCTTGGGGAGATGCCCCAAAAGGCAGCTTGAAAGGGGGCTGTAATGAATACAGATGCTCAGCTCGGCTTTGCCAAGCTGTGGAGCCTGGGATGGCTCTTGGGTGAGAAAGAACTGCTTTGGGGTTTGGGGTTTTTTCCCCTCAAAGTGCCAGCGAGGTTTGGGTTCTGTTTACTAAAGAATATAGGAAACCTTTAGGGATGGGGAGAGGCAAAAGGGACATGCCAGGGGCAAAAAAAAAGGGAAAAGTGGATATGGTTGCACCCATTTTTAGTAAGTGAGAGATGCTGTCAGCCAGGTGAGCTCACGGAGAGGCTTTGGTAGACTTTGCACATTTGGGGCAAACAGCCCCAACCTACCCAGGCCATCACCAGGCTTAGTTTTGGAGAGTCCTTAAATCAGAGGTTTTCCCCATCTGTACTCAGGGTCATGGCATAAAGGTCTGCACAACTACAGGTTTAAAAGAAGAGATTTGCCTTCCTAAGCAGTAATCACGTCCTAGAGATTGTCCATATTCTTAGACCCCCTATTGAAGCATTTGGTATTTATTCTGTCTTCTACAGCTACAGAAGAACTAATTGTCCCATGTCTGATGTATGCCATTAAAGTGAGAGAAACGATGAAAAATGCAAAGGAAAATCCCCGCCTACCTGCACGGTCAGAGCTCCGTTTTCCTGTTTACTCTCCTTATACTTCCTTTTCACCAGCAACAGGGAGATTTTTTTTTTTTTCTTTAAAGGATGGGGGGGGGGAGGGAAGTGCTAAGCCTGTGACCCCTTCCAGGCTGTAAAATGGTAACCAATGGTACCTCCTTATGCCTCACAGGAAGCTGGAGGTTAACACCATGAAGGGGAAAATAAAAAACCTCTAAAAGCCCCAAAACCCAGCTTGTAAAAAAACAAAAAAAAGAATTTGAAAACCCCAACCCCCAAATCCATGCTACATGCTGCAGGTAGAAAGCAGATCTTGTGGACAGAGAAGACAGGGTTTCTTGTGAGCGACAGGAAGGAGAGGGGGGATGATATTATTATGCCAGCAATAAAATCCAGTCCCTGCTCCTTTGCTGTGACACAGGCCCGGTACCATCTCTGTGCCCAGGATGCTAAAATCAAGGGGGTGGCAGAGGGTTGTTACGTGTTGTCACCCATACAGGCATCTCCTCCTTGCTGCAGTGTCCTGTACCTAAACCGCATCGCAATTTCCCCTTGATCTCACTATCTTGGTCTGCTTTTTTTTTCCCCTTGAAATAACATGTTGCATATGCAAAGTGATTAGAAATGGTGGTACGTAAGAAAAAAAAACCCTTGTGCCTCCTGCGATAGGGGTGAATTTGGAAGGAAAGTTTGCCTGGGACTATATAAAAAAAGAATCTCTTTGAGTGGGGATCAGACAGTGGCGCAGATGATGGATGGGGAAGAAGTGGATGGATGGATAGATCTATGGATATATGGATGGATGAATATATTTTGGAAACATGGTGTCTGTGGATACATGCGTGCATTGAACGTACGGTAACATTTTCAAACATACATCAAGGCGAAGGGATGTCACTTTTCTTGCCTAGATCGCTCGTTATCATTTGAATCAGTAGAAATTATTTCTAGTCGCCAGTACAGATCAGAAGGGTAAAGAATTAGCAGGCCATGACTTGGTCTAAGCCCAACACGGTCACACACCTCTCCCCATACCCTCTCTCCTCCAAGCGTTTCTAACCCCGTGTAGACAAACCGTCTGCAGCTTGTCCTCTTTCTGCGGCTAAATTCACCTTTAAAGACCATGCCATTGAAGCCCTTTAGGATCCCGTAAAATATCTTTATTATCAACTGAAAAGCAGGCACCCAGCTTGCTCAGAGATTAGGGAGAGGCTGTTCAGCATAAACCCAGTCTGCTGAATAGGAAAGGCTCCCCGCACCCTGCTTCCCTCCCTTGAATTTCCAGCTTTTGCATTTGTGTTTACAGGTTTTCAGAGCAGAGGTTTTTCAGGATTGCACTGGCCACCCTCTGACTGCTCGGGGAGAAGCCAGAAGTTCAAATGATGATAGCAAAGATATTAGGAGACACATGGAGCAGGACAGGAAAAACAGCCCAAGGAAGGAAAAGCAATCTCCAAAGTGTGCTAAAGGGGGACATTCTGCTTTGTGTAAAAGAGACGGACATGTGTCCACCAAATGTTGTCTTACCGTAAAAAGGGGGGGGGGGGGGAAAGAAGCTTGTGACTGCTCCAAATCCTAGAAACCCCCCACCCCCCCGGTACCTCCGCTTTGAACTTTTTATTATTATTAATTTTTTTTAAGGAGCGAGGAGGGGGGAAAAGGGATGTGAGGTGGTTCAGGTGTGGACAAAGTGTCCCCCCACCTCTGCCGCAGATGTGGCGACTTGGCTTTCAAAAACAGCAACCTCTCCAGGTTTTTTGTTGTTTTTTTTTTTTTTTTCCCCTCCATCTGCTCTATTTTGCTCCGTTTTGCTCCGTTTTGCTCCATTTTGCTCTATCTGCGCGGCCGCGGAGCCGGAGCCTCCGGCCGGGGCCACCTGCCCGCCCCAGCCCGGAGCGGGGGCCGCAGCCCCCGCCGCAGCCCCTCGCCCCCCAGCCATGGCAGGCTCCGCTCTCCTGCCCTTCCCCGCTAACTTGTTTATTTTCCCAAAGAAAAAGGCTGCTGCCTGCCTTTTCCAGAACGATGTCACCCTTAGAGGGGGGGAGAAGGAAATCTGTGAGCTCTCCGTGGGTTCAACAAGGTTTGGAGGGTCCGTACGCAAACTGCAGCCTCTCTGATTATTTTTCTGTAGCACTTCAAGACAGGCTGGAGACATAACAGCGGTCATTCAGTGTCTCCATATGGCAGAAACGAAGTACGGAAAGATGAGGACACTCGTTCGTATTATTGGGGGAAAAAAAAAAACCGAAACCCAAGAGAAAAAAAAAAGGAAAAAAAAAAAAAGCCCTGGGGCAAAAAAACCGATGCGGTTTAGACACAGGCCGAAAGGGGGGAAAAAAAAAAAAAAGTGCACACATTTCTTTGGCAAGCAGGTGAAAATAAGTAAAATCAAAAGGTGTTAACAACCTGAAGAGCACAGACAGAATATAGCTCATTGAAATGCAAAGGCATGGGCCAGATTTGTGGCTATTCGCGAGCAGGATAAACCCGACCGAATCACCTCCAATAACCGAGCGATAGCCTTTATACATGGCGAAGGACAACCCCAAACTTTGTCTGAAGTACAGATGTCCCCCGGCAAAGGCAGGATGGAGTTTGCCTTGCGACGATCATGAATCTTTACAGATTTTTCTATTTCTCCCGCTTCCACAAAGTTTACTCGCGGGCCTCGAAGCTGTGATGGAAAAGTAATGCAATTCCAGCTCTCGGGAGGATAAGAATTAGGACCTTCTAAAAGTGAGAAATCAAGCTGTGAAAGAGAGACAGACCCTCTTTCCTCCCCGCTCAGCCTTTAGCCATATCAACCCTTTAAAATAGTTTAAGCAGATAATATTTCAGAAGAACTTACTTTCAGGACTCCAGTCTATTGGCTCTCTGGACTGAAAACTGGACCCGCAAAACATGTTCCCTGCAATTGCAACGTTTATCTCATCTGGAAAAGTGCTCACCCATTGCTGCCCCTTACAAGCCAAACCAAGCAGTTAAAGTGTCACTTAACATTCTAGAGAATGTGAAATATATTGTACATTGTCAACTCCCCAAAACCATAAAACTAACTTTATGGACCTCACGTGACTTTTGAGAGCCAGTGAGGGGTATCTGTCTGAGGTCTGGGCGATTTTTACGATCTAACTTCTAGATAAAACCCTATCCATTTGACATCTAAATGTCATACCCACTTTTGGTATAGTTTGCTATTGGTAAAAAAAAAAAAAAAAAAAGAAAGAAAAAAAAAATCAAGGGAAGGCGAGCAAATGGTTTGGGATCTGACAGTCCACTTCACATCCCTCTCAAAATCACTTAAGAAGTACCTAAACAGTGGGAGATTAAGTTTGGTAAGTTTTAAGCTCCAACTTTACTTGCTACGAACAAAAAAGCCTAGGCTGTGTTGTAGAGATGTCAGTGGCGTTTTGCCAAATCGAGCGACTTTAAAGCGGAGTATCTGGTGCCTTGTTAGATTCCCTAGGTAGCGAAATGGCAACATTTGCCATCTTTGATGATGTTAAATTATCTGCAGCCAAAGTGGCTCGGTGTAGTAAGCGTCAGTATTAGAGAGCTGTGAGCTGTTATTTACATGTTGAGCCGGAGACTAGGAGGGAAAAGCAGTTAAGCACAATAAACCGAGGACGAGAGGTAGCGGAGAGAGTACAGCTTAGCAGAGAAGCGTATTACCTATATACATGTGTTGTATACGTAATAAATATATCTATACAAACCCACGGATCTGTAATTCTGTAGAAGAGCGTTTTACGTGGACGTACGTGCGGATATAAATACCTCTCGCTTGTAAATTGTGCGCGTGTATATCGATATCTGACAATTCCTGAAATGCACGTAAATCTGCCGGGGAAGCGTTTAGACCGTGGTATTGCAACTTGAAGTACTTGAAACCGGTTTGTCTGATAGGCTGGGGTGTGTGGGGGGGTCTGTGCTGGTTTTGGGGAGACGGCGTTCGGGGCAGTGCGGAGGGTTGCGGTTTCTTCCCGTGCGGTGCCCGAAGGGGGTTTGATGGGAATATTTGGTGTTTCTGAGCTCCCCAGGAGCTGCCCAGGAGGGGCTGCAGCTCTGCTGGGAGCTCCTAGCACAGGCTCAGCCCCATGCCAGGCATCTCTCCGGCTTGAGCATGGGCTGCAAGTCTCGGAGGTTGTGTATAAAGTGCGACTGGGAGCCTTTGTGACTCGGAGAAACGTTTATTTGACTTCAAGTAAAGCTACAAACAAATACAAAAAGCTTATTGGCAAAGTACTAACAGGCAGCTAGACATGACAGATGCCATTTTTACACATAACATTGCATTCACTCTGCCCACTACGAACCGTCTATTAGTCACATCAGAAATATTTCTAGTATTTACAAACATTAGAGCACTCTATTGTTGGTCCGATTTTATACATTTTTTTTTTTAATAGTGAAGTTTACCCACGTCTAAGAGTACGTCTCGGAATTAGCCTGGGACTAGAAATCCTGGCCTGAAGTTTGAACTAAAACACAGACTGGACAATTTTCAGACAGAAAGATACAAGAGCTTTTTCTTTTTTTTTTTCTTTTTTTTTCTTTTTTTTTTACATTTTTGTTTGGTTTTTCAGATTATTTTTTTTCTGCGACTGTAGTGCAGGAACCCCCGATTTTAGCTTAGGCAGAGAAGAACTCACCCAAAAGCAGTAAACTCAGGAAAGGGGGAAAAAAAAACCCCCAACAAATAAACAAACAATCGTATCTGTTCTCAATTTATAAATAAGTTATAACATTTAAAGGGCTCACATAAAACATGCTAGCTTTCCAGAAAGCATCAAGAGAGCACGGACACATACATTTATAAGAACAACAAGAGCATGAGGAGCATCTGGAAATAAAATTTAATTAAAAAAAAAAAAAACTAAAAAAAAAACCCCAACCCAAAGAGAACACGACATGAACTCAGTCCTGGGATAACGGTACCATACGCGTTGTTTTAGAATATCAACAACATGCCGAAAAGAAGGTGCCTCACTGTACAGTACTCCGAAACTAAGATCTGCGGCGCTTTATTTATTTATTTACGTCTTTCTTCCTCGTCTCCTCTTCTTTCCTCGATATTCCTCCTCTAGAATTTATGGCTGAAAGGCGCTGCCCGCCGAGGCTAAGCTCATGCTTTTCAGTTTATTATCCTTCTTCCATTTCATCCTCCTGTTCTGGAACCAGATTTTGATCTGGCGCTCGGAGAGGCAGAGAGCGTGAGCGATCTCTATTCTCCTCCTGCGGGTGAGATATCTATTGAAGTGGAATTCCTTTTCCAACTCCAGGGTCTGGTAGCGAGTGTACGCTGTCCTCGCCCTCTTACCGTCTGGTCCAGTCATGTCTGAATAACACGGACAACAGCGGGTTTGGGTTTTTGCTTTCTGCTAGGATTTTTGTTATCCTTAAGGCTATTTTTGGGGTGGTTTTTGTTGGTTTTTTTTTTTTTTTTTTTTTTTTTAAGACCGAGGTAAAATATTCGCCGCCTTCCAGCAGCTAGGAAAGCTGCTTATTCCCCAAATAACAGCCACCCCCCCCCTTCTCACACACCCCCAGACACGTGTAAAACCCCCCACCCTTGGCCCCTCCAGAACCGACATTCGCAACTCAATATTCATAATTTAACTGGAGAAGCCAGATCTTGAAATCTCCCTTTTTCGCCCTTGTTTCCAGGGGCATCTGGGTTAATGTCGCTTTCTTTTCTCCAGGAGAAAAACGGGGGGGGGGGGGGGGGGCCGCTATTCCCCGTGTATCTCCTCGCAATTTTGGTTTTGTCAAGAGCAGATTGTCAAGAATACATTCAGCAAAATAAGAGTAGGAAAGGGCTGAGAGACCCATCTGTGCATATAATGCCATTTTAATGGTCAATTCTTCCCTTTCCTCTCCCCCCCCCCGCCCCAAGGAACACCCCCTTCCCTCAAATTTTAAATTACCTTCTCCCACTGTCCACATAGAGCTAAGAGCTTGAAATAAGCGCACATTTTGCGGCAAGAATAGCGAAACTAAAATAAAATCACCCCCCCCCTCCAGGCGCCAGAGGCAGCTTTAAGGCAGCGACCAGAGCAAGAAATACAAAAGCAATAAATAGCTGCGTTTCTGATCAAAGCGCCTCCACCGAATAAAAGGAAGGAGAGAAAAAAAGGGAGTGGGGTGGGGGGGTGGGGAGGGAAAAGGGGGGAAAGGGGAAAAAAAAAAACAACCCACAAGCGAAAAAGAGAGGGGGGGGGTGCGAAAATAAACAACAACAACGACAACGACGGAAAAAGAAGTAGCTGTACCATGGCTAATGTGAAGTTTCCTCATCCAAGGGAATATCTGAGGTGCCTGCCCTTCTGTTGCTGCGGTGGAGGTTGCGATGGGCTCTGCCTGCGCTCGGGGGATGCTGCTGCTTATTGGAGTGCCCTCGTCGGCTCCCGAGGACGCGCTGGTCTCGTCTAGTTCTGTGAAATTTGTGTTGGTGGTGCTGGCAGAAGTAGCTTGGTCGGAGGGGGACGGGGCGGGTTTGCCTCCATGGCTCTCGCTGTTGGAGCAGGGCAGGGAGTCGGGAGAAGATAAGGAGCAGCTAGACGCCTGTCTAAACCTGCTCTCCTGAGCTGGAGAAGGGAAACCGCGGGAGCTCTCCCCCACAGCCCCAAAGTGACTAGAGGAGGCTGAGCGGTTGATGCTAAGGTCCATCCCATTGTAGTTGTAGCCATAAGAGCTGGAATGCATGGTGCTTGAATCTCTGTAAGAACCGTTCATGGAACTGCTGGTCCCATAATTTAGTAACTGATAGTCGGGGCCATTTGGGTAGCGCCCTGAGAACGAGTTTACAAAGTAAGAGCTCATTTGGGTTATTTTGGAGGGCTTGATTTGTGGCTCGTGGTCGTTATAACCCCGTGCTTGACGATTTATGATGTATTAATGAATTATAGCAATGCACTGTACTTCGTTTTTGCTATGTATGCGGCCAAATATGGGGGGAGGGTGTGGGTGCGTTTGGGAATCACGTGCTTTTGTTGACCAGTCGTAAATTCTCACTGATGACCTCAAGAGGTAATTCATGCTCTATGGTTACAAATAATGACGATCGCGGAGTCGTTTAGGCCCAAGTCGGTGCGCGGCGCCCCAAATCCCCGGGCGCGCCGGCGCCGCCATCGCCCCCCACCTTGGCGGAGCGCGCCACCTGCCGGCCGCGCGGGGGCACCGCACCGCGCCCGGGGGGGCCCCGCACCCCCAAAACCGCCCCCGCCGCCTCCGTTCAGCACCCCCCCCCTTTAATTTTCCTTTTCCTTCCTAAAAACCAACGCAGAGATGGAAGGGCCGGGAGGGGGGGGGAAATCCTGCGGCGGCTGGCGTGTCCGCGCTCCCCGCGTGGGTCTTCGCGCCCAGCTCCTTTTTCTTTATTAAACTCTTAATTTCTTCCTTTATAACACCGCCGGGGAAGTTTGAGAGGCAGCGAGGGATGAGGTGGCGGGTCGCTGTGAGGCCGGGCAGTCTTCTCGTTTAATATTTGAAGGGGCGGGGGGGGGACACGGCGAAGCTGCGACGGGGGTGGGGGGGAGCGTGGCCGCTGGGGTTGGTTTCGCGTGGTTTTTGCCAGAAAAGTGAAGCTTTCTTGCACGCTGAGCGTGGAGCCAGCGATGCGGTCGCACCTTAATTCTGGAGGGGGGGAAAAAAACGGGGGGGAAACGGGGTGGGGGAATAAAGGACAAGGAGGGAAAGTCCAGCCGGTGGAACTGGTTGACGACGTTGCTTTTCGGATATTCTTGTTCCTGAGCGTTTCACGTCCTCTTTGAACCCAGCATTGTGCTACGTTGTTTTTTCCTTTCCATTTGCTAACCTGCAAGGAATATTGGGGAGCAAAAGCACTCTGAAATTGGTAAAAACGTGGTGAAAGAGCTGAGCTTTGTTAAGCATTACTTTCCTTTTTTTCTTCTTCTTCTCTTTTCTCTCTCTCTTTTTTTTTTTTTTCCAAGGCAGTTTAGGAATTTCATATGCTTGTCTGCAACTCATTGGAAATTATGCGCCATATTGAAAGTGACATATAATTATAATAATTACGGGCAATGAAAAGCGTGGCAATAATAGTAAATGTCCTACAGCTGTGAAGCTTCTGCATGAATTGATTTTAAAAGTGACTGACATTAAACCAGCTTGTGGCATGGGGGAATGCATTCATACATAGGTATTTCTTGCGGGTAGTGGGAAAGGGGATGGGAGGCAGGAGATACTGTTTCATGGCGTTTTCCCCCTGTGAAGCAGCAGAAAACGGTATCCGAAATAGGCTGGGCTGGTCGCTTGCTTCCAGTCCTAAATCCCCAGCAGAAAAAGCACTTCCTTTCGTTTAATTCCCAAACCCAGGAAAAGTTTGCTGTTTGCATGCACGAGATTCCTCTTTGGTACGGAGCAGAAACGTTCCCCATCCCATCCCCAGCAAAGGCAGCCCCTCAAAAGGAGCCATTGACAACGCTTTCCAGGGAAAATAAAAATCTACTCTTTTAAAAGAGCTCATTAGACTGAGTTTAGATTTTTTCCACCTCCTTTTGCCCCTTAAGTGGAGGCTATACTCCTGGAGCTGAGAAGCTACTCGTTTCGCAGGGCAAATTCCCTTGAAATCTGGACTTTTTTGCAATACACTTCACTTTGATTTGGGGATATGAAGTAAGGGACCAGATGTTTGAAAGATGCTAGGCAAATGTTGGGTATCTTTGGTAGATAAATGAGAGCATATTTTTCCCTGTTTCCTTGATTTATTATGTATATAGAGAGCGTTTCGTCATAACTCTTTGTACTGTAACAATAAAAAAGAGCGATACTAAAGCAGAATGTCAGCGAGGAAATACTATTGGTGAAAGGTCTTCCATTTCAGATTAGACAAAAAGAGGGAAAACCAGATTTATCTCTCCACTGTAACTTCCGTGTGCTTGGAGTCGCTTGTCCTTGCAGATTACGAGAGAGTGTCACAGAGAGAGAAGCAAGGCTTTCTTTACAGCTCTCTGCTCCTTAAGAATGGCAAGTTCCCCTGGAAAAGGGAAAGATAATAGTAATAATGACAGGGTGGTGTGCGTGAGATCGAAGACTTTGTTTTTATTAGAGAATTCCATGTTCATACCTAAGACAAACTTCAAACACAACACGTACAAAAATTAATAAAATATAACTTTCTGTTGCTGTTGTTGTTGCTTTTGCATCCTTTTAGGTAGTACTCGTTCTTTCAGTAGATTTTCCTTTAAAAAAAAAAAAACAAACCCCAAAACAACCCCCAAAAAACTAATTACAAAGACCCCAGGGCTTGATTAATTTACCAAAGGAGAAAAAAAAAAGAAAAATTAAAAAAAAAAAACTATGTCAACCGTGCATGAAACATTTTTACAAAATTAAGACAATAAACACCCCAAATGACATATATTGCAGCACTTCCATTAAATACAAGAGTTAGCAGATTACTAACAGTGACACCAAGGGTAGAAACACGGGTAGGAGTCCCTTTTTTTTTTAATCTTTTCTCTTTCCTTTTCTTTTCCTCCTTCTCTGTCTATCTCTTCACTTTTTTATTATTATTACTTCATTTCGGGGGGTGGAGTGGGAGGGGAGGGAGGTCTAGGGAGTGAAAAAAAAAATTAAAAAACGCAACTAGAAGCCTGATTTTTTTTTTTTTTTGTGTGGACACGACAGATCACTGGGAACACGAGTCCATGGCATTGGTGGCCCAAACTTTCTAGCTGTTGCCGCTGCTGCCGAGGGCTTGTCCCACCAATGTGCAGGTCCTCGCAGCCAGCCCACACCCCCTCATCCTCTCTCCTCTCACACACACTCACTCACTCCCTCTATTTTTTTTTTTTTTTTAGTTTGTGTGTGTTTTAAATAATACTTTCACTCCGCCGTTTTCTCCTCCTCCTCCTCCGCACTCAGTTGCGAGGAGTTGAGCAATTTATTCTCTTTTTTCCACTTCATCCTGCGGTTCTGGAACCAGATTTTGATCTGCCGCTCCGTCAGGCAGAGGGAATGGGCGATCTCGATCCGCCGGCGCCGGGTCAGGTAGCGGTTGAAGTGAAATTCCTTCTCCAGCTCCAGCGTCTGGTAGCGGGTGTAGGTCTGGCGGCCTCTGCGGCCGCTGGGCCCGAAGGAGGAACCTGTGACACCCGCAAAAAAAAAGAAGGAAAAAAATAGGGAAAAAAATAGGGGGAAAAATGGGAGAAAAAAGGGGGGAAAAAAAAAAACAGAGGGGAGGAAAAAGAGGGGAAAGCGCTAAGGTTTAGTGGAGCCGCGGAGATGCTGGATAATCCGCGGGGATGCTACGCCCCGCTCCGCGGCTGCCTGCGGAGGGGTGGGTGCCCGCTCCCCTGCCCTCCAAGCCCCAAATCGACCCCAGGGCGGTGAGCCCCTCCGTGCGCGCAGGGAGGCTCCCCGGCCGGGCCGCACCCGCGGAGGCTCCGCAGCCGCGCTGCAGGCAGCAGGGCAGAAGGGTTAATGCTGAACTTGCCAGAGTGCAGGCAGGGCTGGGGAGACAGGGCAAGATCTATCTTATTCCGGGATGAAAAATCGCAAGGTGTTCTCCCCCCCCGCCCGCCCTCGCTATTTTCCACCCTACCGGCAACTGTAATAGATCTGAGCATTTAAGCAATAATGAAGTGAATCGATCTGCCCAAACTCTACATTAAAGAGGACACAACACTTTATGTCCCTGCGCTAATGGACATCAATTTGGAACTTAAAAGGCAACAAATGCATCTAAACATGGGAAGGAGGGTGGTGAGCCTCTATTATTTTTCTTCCCCCTTTCTTTTTTTTTTTTCCTTTTCTTCTGATTGAGGAAACAGCACTTAAAGAAGTCATATATCACCAGGGGGAAAAAAATTCTCCCCAGGCAGACTTTTCATTATGTGCGAGTTTCATTAAAAATGTAGCCCTCTCCTTTCAAATATTTAAACACTTTTATATTATTTAACTCCAGATCGGCTAGCCAGCGAGAGAGGGAGCTGCGTGGGGGTGTGGGTCGGTGCGTGTGTAAAGTCATCCAGGTCTGATTTAGAAAAGATATCTCCCTATGCGTGTGGGGGAAAGACAGAGACAAATCGTTGTAGCTGAGTGACACGCAAACTGGAATGTGGGGGGGGAAGGAAAAAAAAAAGG
Organism: Mycteria americana; assembly: GCF_035582795.1. Classification (NCBI taxonomy): domain Eukaryota; kingdom Metazoa; phylum Chordata; class Aves; order Ciconiiformes; family Ciconiidae; genus Mycteria; species Mycteria americana. Next base: position 2,792,467 of record NC_134386.1, read on the forward strand.
GGGGGGGATGGAGAAATACTGTCTTGGGGCTGAAATAGGGGGCAAACTTTTTAGCCGGGGGGGTGCTGGGAGAAAATACTTCCGCGGAGTGAAGTTTTGGTGCGTGTCAGGAGCAAGTTGGAGCCTCTCGTGTCGCCTAACTTCCCCGCTGGAAGTTTGGGCACTACAGTGAGCCTTATTCCTGCTTCCCTCGCTCGCTCGCTCTCTCTCTCTGGCGGTAACAAATAAGAAAGGGGGGGAGGAGATTGATGTATTTATTTCTGTAAAAGAGTAAACTCACTATTGCAAGAGTTCATCCGCTGCATCCAGGGGTAAACCGGGGCGGAACACTTTTGCTCCTCGCTCTCTCCGAACACAGTTTTGCTCTGCGCGCAGTCCGACTTGCGCGGCTCGGGGGCGAAGGACACCTCGTCCAGGTTGGGGGGGCCGCACGCAGGGTCCTTCTCCCTGAAAAACCCGCCGGCCCCATAGTCACAGGCGGAGCTGCGGCTGTAGGCTCCGTTGCTTTGCTGGTAGTAAGGAGAGGAGGTATAGCCCTTCTCCTGGACGCCCGTGGCTCCATAGGTGGTGGGGTAGTGCCTCAAAGGATCCGCATAGCCCGAGGGATATAGCGGGATCTGTCCCAGGAAGGGCTCCTGCCCCGCCGCCAGACTCACCGGGAAGGTCGAGTTGACAAAATAAGAACTCATTGGAAGGAGCCTGCCGTCCTTTCCCGGCTTTATGATTTGTTGTGTTTTATAGTCCAAGTGGTTTAGCTATTAGTAGTATATCGGAGATTGGGTTTTAGCTGAAGGGAGATGGCGTGGTGCCAGCGAGGGACACAAGGAAATACAACCATCTGATCATGGGCTGACCAATAGCAGGCGCCTGAGGTTGCAAAATAGCACCCATGAGGAGCTGAGATTGCACCAGGGACCCCAAGAACAAACCATCCACCCCCTTTTCCCTCCCTTTTAAACAACAGAAATGCACCCCCTTAACCAAATATATAATATCTGCCGAAAGAAACATTCCCGGCGCGCTCGGAGCTTCATAAATAAATAAACGCGCCCCCCCCTCCCCTCCCCCGGAGCTCAGGGCGGGGGTGTGGAGAACCCGTCGGCACGGATGGCGGTGTGCGCGCCTATATATATTTACACACATATAACGTATACAAATACCCGCTGTAAGTGGGGGGGGGGGGGAAAGTTGATTCTTCGCATTCGGAAAACTTTAACCCCTCGTGTTTGCAAACCGTCCTGAAATGTCTGGGCGCTTTGCTACAGTTAAAGAACACACACACACCCCCCCCCCCCAAAAAAAAAGGAAAAAAAGTTTTTTTGTGTGTGTGTGTGAACTTTGCAAGGAGGAGATCCCGCCGGGTTGATTCACTTTGATTTGCTATACGAGAAGAAATCGGTTTTGACAACTTATTTCGGTTCCTGATTATCTAATTACCATAGATTAGCATTCCCTGTTCAGAAAAGCTGCGCCCGCTTGAACCAAACCTTCGCTTTCCAGATATTGCATCTTTTTCCTTTCTTTTTTTTTTTTTTTTTCTGCAAAAGCTCCGTATTCCGGAGATAAATGGAAAATCGAAGTCTTTCCTTTATCCCTTGCTAAATCCCGATGTCCTCCGGAGTCCGGTACCGCATTGTGCCCTCTTGCGTTTTTTTGTTAATACCAAACCTATGCCCGACCTTTTACGGCTAAAAGAAAGCCTTGGGTTACGGTCAAAAGCTGAGTTTATTGATTGTTACCGATCGAGATGGGTTTTTTTGAAGGAGAGGAAAGCTGGCGGCGTGATGGGGCTGCTGCCTTGGAGGTGCACAGAGTCCCCGTGGTTTTGCATCCCCCCGCTTTGAGCCCGTCCCCACTGCAAAATACCTGTTTTTGCAAAGTTAAAAAGCTGGCAGGGGTAATTCCGCAAGTCTCAAGCAATTCCCGGTCACCCGAAAAGCTGCGCTTTGCTCTGGGGTTTGCCTCTCTCGGTTTTGCCCGGATTTCCTCGCCAGAGATGTGCTCTGCTCTACCTGGTGCATCCCCCCCCTCAGATCCCTGTTTGCTCAAGGTAGAGTTGGATCTCTGACCGCCGCCTTCCCTTTTTTTCCAATGAGAAAATCAGAGCCATCTCACAGGAAAAAAAAAAAAAAAAACCACCAACAAAAAAACCCCAACTAAATTCAACCCAGGACTGTCCCCCGATCATTCGCGTTTTATCAAGGGTTTGTTTCCTGTCCGAATTTGTAGCCATCTGTCTGTCGGGTCTTATATGCACTGAAATGACACGCCTTATAACACACACTCCCCTGGACTTGAATCTGTGAATGTGTGTGCCACAAATCTAGAATTACATGTATTACATGGTGACTGTAGAGCTGCCAATGCGGCTCTCTCTGACGGAGCTTTAAGTATCTACGAAACTGGTATCTTATTACGAGCTAATTTATTTTAAACATCGTGTTTACAACAGCAAAGCCAAGATTGTTTCATGCCACGGCTGCAATGAACATTTCGACTGAAACGTAATCCTCATAATTCAAGGAAATAACATGCAAAGGAAGTAGTTTTCCATCCTCCACCCCCTCTCTGACTGATATCTCTTATATTTGTTCTTGCAGAGTTTCCCTTTGTGTATGGAATGGACCCAAACTTACGTAGATCTGCTTTATTGGTATGCAAGGAAAAAAAAAAAAAGGGAGATTGAAAGGGAACGATGACTAGAGAAGAAAAAAAACAAAACCCAGCATCGGATGGGAGCCTGAAGTTAACTGCTTTGCAGGAGCCGAGCAGCTCATACATTTGATTAGAGAGTTACGCAATATTTGTAGCTCTGCAAACCCAGCGCTTATCTGGCATGATCAGCTCCGCATGCAAATTTTGGGCTAAGAAATGGGATGTCCTGATAATTCAATGCGTGAGTACATCTGCTGAAAATGCTTGCTCTAATGTTTTCTCTCACTTCTCGGGATTGCTCTGCGAATAAATCCCTCGAAATAGTTTGGGAAAAAATCCCCCTCCCTCAAGTTTTACCCTAGTAAAATGCCGCTCATCCTAGTACCTTTGTGGCCAAACCAGGCTTTTTTACGTAGTTTGACAGTCAACGTTTTAAAAGAAAATAAAAATGCACTAATTGAACCTGGCCGCTTGCTAATTGCTTATTGCTGACATTTTAGCCGCGCTGGAGATAAAAAAATAATACGCCTTGCCTCTTAGAAGAAGGATGACCCTATAGATGGTTATTTGGGGGAGGAAAAGAAAAGAAGAAAACTTGGTTTCCAACCCGAAAAAAAACCCAAAGCCCGTCATAGTTTTCACCTTCACGAGGGTCAGGCCCGCGGTCTAATTGATTTGCCACCTACAATACATGTAAATACGAGCAGAGATCTTAAACCTCCCTACATCTCGGAGAACCGAATGTTCAGCACAGAGCTGGTTTCTCTTCCCAGCTCAATAACTTAAAAAAAAAAATTAAATTAAAAAATTTTTAAATGTTGCCTTATTAGTGTAGCTGTTTAACAGACGCTCTCCTGCCTCCCCCGCTAAAGTCCGAAGGTAAATCTGAGACGGATTTTGCGAATATATTTTCTTTGGACGGTCCCAGCCCCAGCCCAGCCGTGAGGGACGCAGGCACAGAGCGATAACGGTTGCAGGAGCCAGCTTATCCAGCAGCAGTTAAGTTAGACCCGTCTTTGAGGGCACCGATGGGCACATCTTTATGCAGTCTTTGGCCTCATCTCCTCAAAAACAGGCGCAGGGTTTTGCTAAGAAGGAGGCAATAAAGCAGGAGACACCAGAAGGTGGTAGAGCAGATTTCGCTGCGCTGGGAAGGCGGCTTTCCCCTCCTGACAGACATCACTCAACGGGCAGGGCATAAATAAAGATCAAGAGAAGTATTTACAGTATGTACAATCCCCGCTCTCTGCCCCAGGAAGGTCCCACTTTTTGTCGCTTTGCTTTGCTGGCCAGCAAAAGCCAATCCCACCAAGCAGAGCCAGGCAGATAGATGAGGGGATTAAAACAACACCCAAATATTTCGAAATGCAAACAGAACAGAGCATTGCTTGTGCGAAAGCTAAACCCGCTAAGAACTTGGTAGAAAGTTCAGTGCAGTTGGTTGCAATAAAAAATGAAACTCTCTTTTTTTCATGTGGAGCTGGAATTCCCGATCCTTCTGAAGTGAGAACACAGCGGGGGTTTCCCTACCGAGGGACTTATTGCAGCCATAAAGTCAAGCCAACACCACGAAAACACTTGAAAAACCCCCTTGTTCCTGGAGTCAGACATAGAAAGGCATTGGCAGCAGAGAAGCCTCCCCTGTAATGCTCCTGCACACCCAACATCACATCGGAAAAAAGCCCCGGCAGAGCCCTGTGCAGCTCCAGGGCTGGAATCCTTAAAACAATGTTCCCTGAAGGTGTAAAAAAATACCCGCTCCCCCCGCGCATAACCGCCTGAAACTTAATTTCCAGCAATTTAAGTTTAATTTACCTGACTTCCCGTGCAGTGCATAATAACCTTGTTAATGGGATCTTTGAAAAGAAGCAATAATAATCTACCATTGTTCCATTAAAGAGTGCAGCTAATTATTAACAAAAAAAAAAAAGGGGAGGGGGGAGGAGGGGAGGGCAGTGGGGGAGAGGGACATTGGGAGAGTCAAAACGCATCCAGACCGGAGTATTTCTGCGAAAGCAAAGCCCTGGGAAGGGGAAAGGGGGGTTGCTGGGCAAATAATATTGGGAAAGCAGGGAGAAGGGGAGGAAAAGGCGAGACGGATCATGTAATGGGGAAGGCGAATGCTGGGGGGTGTTGGGAATTACAGCATGGAACAAGTTAATCACGGCTGTTGCAGGTCAAAAGGGAGAAACTTTTTTCCTCCTTTTTTTTTTTTCTTTTTTAACGTAGTCCCTGGGCATCACCTCACTTTCCTCGAGAAAATGTCCCTAGTCTAGACGTAAACAGTTGCCAGGAAACTGTGTGGTAGAAGGAGAAAACGAGAGGGAGAAAGCGAGAGGGAGGGAGGGAGAGAGAGAAACCTTTTAAACCAACAGGCAGGCATTGTCCCTTCGAAGCCCACAGGAACTTAAAAGTGATCCCCCCCTCTGCCTGTGCTCCCCGCTCCTTCCCCAGCGCCCACCGCAGGGTTGTGGACACGACCTGACATCCAGACCCACGGAAAGCCAGACCCACTCTCTTCCAGACCCATGGAAATCCAGACCCACGGAAATCCAGACCCGCTCTCTTCCAGACCCACTCGAAGCCATAAATAAGTAGAAGCTCCTCTGCCCTTTACCAGCTGAAATCCCCCTCGGCACGCTTGCGTGGCTTTTTAACGCATCCCCGCTTGTCTGCAGGCTCAGCAACCCGCCAGCTACCTTGCATCTTCCACGTGCATATAGACAGATAGATGTCAGCCCTTATATCTGTATGCATGTATAGATTTGTCCACACACGGCGCGGAACGGACGTACGGCTGTACACGCGTGTCAGCGGAGGTTGGGGGGATGTATAGAGCAACACGCGCGGATGAGGTGCCTATAGCTCACGTGTGAGTGCGCATATAAGTGCGAGTGCATCCTCTATATGTATCTCCAGACTCTTTAAGGCAAGCCATAGAGCTAAGAGCACGGCCACCCTCCGCAATTCACAGCAGGGCACCAGGCCTCCAGGCTGAAGCGCATCCGGGGGGGGGGGGCTGCGGTCCCGGCCGGGGAGAGGGGAGGGCAGCCGGGGCAGGGTCCCCCCCGCCGGGCCACCGGCTGCGGGGAGCCCCCCGGGAGCCGCCGCCCGCCGCCGCCGACGGTAGATGGCAGCAGACGGCGGGGAATGGGCGAGTCCCGCGGCGGCGGCCGCGGGGGGACGGGGCGGCGGGGGGCTGCCGGGGCTTTATGCCCTTCTAGTTCATCTCCTTAAATAAACAGGCAGGGGAGGGTGCCAGGAGGGGAGCCCCGCCGGGAGCAGCGCGGACCCGACCCCCCCACACACACACACCGGGCGCGCAGGGAGCTTTCTCGGTCATCCCACGCCGGACCGGGCTGAAATGGTTAAAAAGACCTGCCCGCACCCAGGTGCGTGTTTTCCACAAGTGGTTGCCCACGCAGGATGTGGAAGAATCGGCATAAAAGCGTTCTGGATAGAGGTTTTTAAATTAAATTAATTTTTTATAATTATTTTTTTTCCTTACGAACAGTAAAAAAAAAAAAACACCAAACACCAAAACCGAGCGCGGAGAGACTTGGGGAAAAGGGAGCAAAACCGGCATTGCTTTTTTCCCCCCGTCATTTATGAAAAATGTAACAGGTTCGGGAAGAAATAGCTTTTAAAAATGACTTTCTGTTTATTATTTCCACGGCTTGCGATCATTTACTCTTGTCCACACAATATTCAGGCGCAGTCAGTTTAGGTGAGATAAATCGTCACGTCAGAAAATGGTTTATGCTTAAGTAATGAATCTCTTACTCCATCTCGCTTCACACACACAGGCTCTTACATTATCTTATTTAAAAATCACCTCGTAACAGTAGCAATTAGCACTATATTTCAACCGCCCCCCCCTCGAAATCTTTAAAAAAAACACATTTAAAACGACGGGCATCTCCGGACAAATATTTTCCTAAACCCGAAGGCAAGGTTGGGGTGTCAGGCAGGGAGAGGAGGGGGAGATGTGCTCAGAACCTGGGGTGGAAAAGCACCGGCACACCGTGGGGCTGCAGCCCCAGCCGGTATTCCGGTCGGGAAAGCCGTAAAGCCCCGTTAACACTGCAGAACGCAATTAAATACAAGGAGGTTTATTGCATCGCAACGTCAGCTTCATTGGGGAGTTTCACGAGGGGGAAAAAAAAAATACAATGAGAGCACTGCGCTCTGGGTTGGCTTCATTCTTATTATCTTTTTTTTTCTCTTTTCTTTTTTTTCTCTTTTCTTTTTTTTCCCCCTCTTTTCTTTTTTAATCTTTTTTTTTTCTTTTCTTTTTTTGTTTCCCCCTTTTTATTTTTTTTCTTAACTAATTTCCAGAACCTTATTTCCGAGGACTGCCGCGAACTGCCCTCTCCGAAGAAACCACCCACATAATAATGACCCTGGAGAGCAACGCAAAACCCAACTGGCTTCCACAGAAACTTCGCCAAATTACTGGGCTCGCCTGAAGACAGGCAAACTGGCAAGAGATTCTGCGAGGGGGGAAAAAAATAAAACACGACAACTACCCACAAAGGGTTTGGTATTTTTTTAAAGGCAGTATCTAAAAGCCTCCGCCACCGAGCTACTGCAAAATCCTTCATTCCAAGTCTACTATCTCCAGGTGACCTTACAGGCTTTATTTTTCCTTCTTACTCCGTTATTTTATTTTTCTTTCTTTCTTATTTCTTTTCTTATTTTCTTCCTCTGTTTCTTTCTCACTTTCTTTCTTTCTCTCTTTCTTTCTTTCTAATATTTTTCCATTTTCCTTCTCTCTCTCTTTCTTTCCTTCTCTCAATTTCTTTCTTTACCTTTTCCCCATTCTACTTTCTCTCTCCCTTTCTCTCTTTTTCTCACCTCTACGCTACAATTTTCGGGGAAATTGCCACTTAAACAGATTTCCACCACCCCTGATTTCTTCCAGTGCCTCCCTTCATCACCCCACCCTTTTCTTTCTATTCACCCCCCCCGGGTAGAGGGGAGAGGGAGATGGGGAATGGAATAGAAAAGGCAGCTTGACAAATGCATTTTCTCAAAGAAAAAATTAAATGAAGAGAAACAGATATTATTCCCTTACCTTTTGACGTCCATTTCTGTGGTATAAGTAAAATATATAGGGAGAGAGAGACAGCGTTTGCTTATCTGTTAGCTGACAAATATTGTCCCAACCTGATAGCCGTCGATTGCCTCTCTGACTTGTGAGAGCTTCTTGCATTTCTGTCATTTGCATAGAAAATGGAGTAACTTCCCTCTTTGAAAAATGATAGCCTCCACTCCGTCCAGAATCTCCTCTGCCCCTCCATTACTACTGAGATTCCAAATCAGCAGGCAAATTAACAGAGGAATTAAAAAAAAAAAAAAAGAATTAAAAAAAAAATCATATAACTCTTTTCCTATGTGTGTGCGGAGGTGGGTGTCTCTGTGCGTGTGGATGTGTGCAGAGGCGTCCCCCCCGCCCCTCTCCCCTGTTTTAGCCCTATCGAGCTTATACACAAAAGTAAAAAAATGTAAAGAGGCGAGAGCCCTATAGAGGACACTGATCCGACCCAAGGTGCAGCGGACAGAAGAATGGTGCAATATAACCACATGGGAAATAATAAAAAGTTCATGTTCACGGTTAGCAGTCCACATGACCGGCTCTGGCCAATCCCAGAACCCAGCCACTCATAAAGTTCTATCACAAAGTTGTAAATTTTCATAAAACAACAAGGAATTTATTGCATTTCTTCATGACCGGTTTAACAGCAGTCTTTTTCTTAGCCGCCATCTTTTTTTTAAACAAAAATAAAAGAATATGAAAGCGGGTTCAGGGATTTCCCCCCCCCTCCTTGGTTGCAAGTGGGGGGGTGTTGGAGAGAAATAATCGAATAACACCTCACACGTTAGGCTATGAACAATAGTAGCCCCCCCAGAATAAAGAGCTTGGGGTTGGGGTTGGCTTGTAAATGGGGAAAGGCACAGTAAAACAGTGGGGTTCGGGTGGGATTTTTGAGGTCTTTTTTTTTTTTACGCAATCGGGGTCCTTTCTGCCGAAAGGGGCGATTAGCAGATTTCAGGGAGGAAAAAAAAGAGGCAAATAAAGGCAATAAAAGCGTGGCCGGGATGCCCATGCCCTGGCCAGAGCTGAGCTGGAGGGGTTCGTGCCTGCCGGGCTCCCCACGGCCAGACACCCCCCAAGGAGCCGCCGGGACCCCGCCCGGCTCCCCCCGCGGCCCCGCTATAGCGCGGAATGGGGGCGGGGGGGGGATGCTCCGGCAAGGTGGGACACCCCGCCGGTAAAGCGCTGCCCTGGCTTTAGCATATTACAGCGTGGGTGGGACTCGCTTTGCCTTTTTTTTTCCTGGAATTCTCCTCAATCCCTGCTTGCCCCCCGGCCGCAGAGGTCCGGGCCAGGGGGGGCAGCCTAGCCGGGCCACTGCGGGCCAGGAGCGGGGCGGGGGGGTGGAGGGGGCGAGCGGGGGGGAAATTTCTGGAACCGCTGCTTTTTTTTTTTCCCCGCTATGCACAAGAGATTGCACCAAGGGGTTTCACCAAGGAAAAAGGAAGATTTCCCTCTATTTTCCCTTCAAGTGGGAATTTCAGCGTGCAGAAAGCCACACGAGCTGCTGCCGTTCCTAATGGCCTTCCCATAATTAGCCTATGCAGCATACACTGCAAATCCGTAGTAGAGACGTGGGCGCGCAGATGCTTGACGTGGCATCTGATTTTGGGCTAAAACCTGCCGAAGGCTGGATGCCCTGCTCGCCTTCGCCGAGGCCGTGGAGTCATCTGCGGTGGTGGGCGGTGGGAAAGCAGCGAGGCAGGGAGGGAAGGCAGGGGAGAAGGTGGAAAGCTGCCATCGCCCACCCCTTCCAAAGCTGGCTGCATTAGATATATATTTTCTTTTCCTCCCCTGTGCATCTTGCGCAACGCGTTTGTGGAGTAAATTACGCGGAGCCTCCGCGGGAGGAATCCGCGGTTTTACTGCGCAGGCTGGCAATGTAAATAAAGAGGCAGGGGCGGGGGGGGGGTGAGGGCGGCGGAGGATGCTCCCCCGCGCAAGTGCTTAAATTTACTCGCCTTTTGTTTTGCATTGTTGGGGTTGGTTGTGTTTTGTTGTTTGTTTTTTTTTTTTTCCCTGCGTTTAATTGCTTTAATTTATTTTATGCGTGCTTTGATGCTCAACATTATTTGGTGCTAATGAAAGAGTTCCAGTCCGCAGTAAAGTAATTGAAGGGCGGAGGGACAATCTAAAAAAAATATATATATACACGGCAAAATAGATTGGTTTTCTGCAAATTAGTTACAAGAAGGAGAGAATTAAAACAAGGGGCGGAAAGACTATTTGGGCTGTTTCTGGCTTCTTTGCATTCCTCCTTTATGCTCTTACCTACATCAGGAATAGCCCCAGCGCAGTCACGGAGGGAGAGAGCAAGGACCAGCCCGCATTTCCCGAGCCCCGAATATCAATGCTATCTTAGTACATTCGCCAAATCTATCGAAAAGCTCCTAAAATTTTGAAAGGAGTGACTGTCCTAAAAAAAGAGAGACGTTCAGGGTGATAGGTCGGGCGTGTATTAATCTAAAAGGAGTTCTTAGTCTATTTATTTTACACGGGAAAAAGCAATTCCAAAAGCCCGTGCTTCATTTTTAATAAGAAAAGGGGAAGAAACGCAACACGATAGTAGATTATTGGAGATTTCCTTTTTATTTCGAAGAATAATAATCACAGACAAGGGGGAAAAAAAAAAAAAGGCAACGCGTCGCCATTAAATAATTTGCTACTTTGCTATACAACATTTTACGTAGCACAATATTAATTCCTCTTCTTTTTTTCGTAGAGACTCCAACAAGGAAGAAATCCAGGGAAAAATATACACAGACAAAAGAGCATAGCAAGGAGAAAAGAACCACAGAGGTTACAGGGAGAAGGCGTAATAATCATTCATATTATGTACAGGACTATATACGCTAAGTATCATTTGCATTCAGATTTTCAGGTCACATTTTCTAAATTAAAGGTGCTAAACACGACCACGTTACTTCATACCAAAAAGGACACAGCGAAGTACAAACGGAGATTTACAAATTACTTGTACTATAGGAAGACTCACATAGAAAAATGTGTCTATTCTGACTCTAAAGCCACATTTAATAGGTAGATAGTCATTCTATTGTAAAAAAAAAAAAAAGACTTTAATATAGGTAGTATTTTTTTCAGTGTCAGGAAACACAATGTATCATTCCTAGGGTTTTTAATTATTTATGCGCTTATCATTTATCTATTTTAATATATAGTCTTTTTCTGTGTTTTTCCCCCCTTTTTTTCTCGCGTGGGTTTCCCACGTTTCCTGCATCCACCTCTCGCCCCTTTCATTCCTCCTCGTCGTCCTCCGCGTCTGGTTTTTCCTGGCTGTTGGAGCCGGAGCAGGCAGTTTTATTTTCTTTTTTCCACTTCATGCGCCTGTTCTGGAACCAGATTTTGATCTGTCTCTCCGTGAGACACAGGGCGTGGGCGATCTCGATGCGTCTCCTCCTCGTCAGGTAGCGGTTGTAGTGGAACTCCTTCTCCAGCTCCAGGGTCTGGTACCTGGTGTAGGTCTGGCGGCCGCGTTTTCTGTCGGTGCCTGGGGAAGGAAGGCAAACTGGGATCAGCTGGGGCTTTGGGGGAGATGGTTTTGGGGCTGCTGGTTTGGTTTGCTCTCTTGCTTTTGTTTTTGGGTGCAGCCTAGCAAGCGCCCATCCACTGCAGACCCACGGGGGGACAAAATCCTCGGAGGAAGTGTGCAACCTGGGACAGCCCTTCTTTTTATTAGCAAGATCAGCTCCTTCTGCTCGAGGCTTTCCCCACCTCACCCTCCCTGTTCTCAGCCCCCAAACCACCCCAGCTTCAGTTTCCCTTCATCTAGGAAAAGCCTGCAGTGCTTTTTTTTTCCGTGTGCCTGTGCGTGTCTCCGAGTGAACAACAAACTTCAGAAAGTTTCCTGCCCTCGTAGCAGCGCCCAGACTGAGCTCCTGCTTTAATTTTTATTTAGACGCCAGAAATTTCGGATGGTTGGGGAATAAATACAGAAATACAGGCGAGTGAGAGCGAGAGAGGCATCTGCTACCTACACAAATCCAACTATTTGTCCTCTCTTAAAGCTGTCATCAGGGCGCCTGCTTGGAAGGTGTGTGATGGTCTTAATTATTCCAGGGGATGTTTCGGGCACAGCAGTGACTTCTGGGGCTGATGGGGGGGCTGCTACCCCCGGGCTGCTCTTATGGGGGTGTGCACAGATGAGAAGCCCCTCAATGCTCACCCCAGGCTCCCCACCACCCTCCAGCTGCCTGCGAGCGGCCTTTGGAAAGGGCCCAGCTCCTACTTCTCCCTTCCACCCGACATTTCCTGGAGTCTGATTGGAAATAATTCCACAATATGTTGTTTGTGATCCTGCCTCTATTTTCTATGTAAATGCTATGTATATCTATAGTATAGTGTATTCTCTCCCAGAGCAATGGGGGTGGCGAAGAGCAGCCCTTGGCCTCTCCTCCACACATTCCACCGGACTCCTCTTCTTCTTCCCTTTCCCCCCCCCCCCCCCCCTTTCTTTTTAAAAGAAGAAAAGATCCAGTCATTAAAAGGAGGGGGAAAAAAAAAAAAGGCAAAATAGCCAGGCTAGCTGTAAAGTAAAAATGTGCAGGTCGTGGAATGTGGGTTGTAAAATCCGCTGAGGGGAGAGCCATAAACTGCTGCTGAATAGGGATGACAACTCTATCTCTGCTCGCTGATGAAATTCCACAAGCGCGATCGCACAGTGGGCATGAGGCACGGGGGGGGTGGGAGGGTGGGCGGGCGGGGGGACCCCGCTTTTACGACCGAGGTCGAGTTTCTCTGGTTTTAGGTTCATCAGATCCCAGAGTATCCAGGGCTTTTTTGAGCGCAGGACCCCGCGCGTTTCCCTGCTTCCAAACCCCCTCTAATGTTGATCCTCGCAGCGTCACGGGCTAAAAGGGGGGTGAGTGGAGGGGCTTCTTAAATCTAAAGTCAGATAAAAGCAGAGATGAAGTGTTTACGACGAGAAATATTTGGTCTTTGATAAATCAACTGTAAAAGTGAATGAATTATGGAGCAGGTAATGGAAAAAACTGACCACCAAATAAGTGCGAGGGTAACTCCTGCCTTTATAAACCGCTCTACATTGGCTGCTCCGCTGTTTTCTTTTCCCTCTGCCTCGCAGGGAGGCTGCCCGCACTCCCCTCGCCCCCGAGGGTTCCTGACAAGCCCCTTCCCCAATATTTGGCCGGGGGGGGGCGGGGGCTGCCTCCCAGGGATGCTCTCCGGCTGCAATCTGGCACGGCAGAGGCGAAGCCGGGGCGGCTGGAAAAGGAGCTCACGCCTTTCCCTCGGCTCCCAGCCGGGACAGCAGCGCCTTTCTCCCCCCCTTCGCAGGATTACACGAGTGTAAACACCACCACGCGTGCACACGGACACCGGCCGGGCTGCTCCGAGCGGGGGGAGCGCCCGGCCCGGCCCCGGTTCGCTCCGTGCAGCCGAGCCCGGGGGGAGCCGGGACGCGCCGGGCCCGGGCCCGCTCCCGCGCAGGGGAAAGGGATATTTATTAAATGTTAATTGACATTAATACCCTGAGACGGAGCGCCTTGGGGACTGAAGGCAGCGCGGCCGCCCGGCATTCAGCGGGTTTGGGGTTTGAGACACATGTGCGGGGACAGCGTGTCCCGGCGTGGGGCGTCCCCCGCCCCGCTCCGCTCGCGCGGAGCACTGCGCGGCCTTCCGCGGAGCTGCGCTGCCCTGCGCCGCGGCAGCGTCCCCGGGGACCCCCAGCCCCGGGGCGGGAGGGGGTTGGGAGGGGGGCCGGGCAGGGCCACGCTGAGCACCCCACGGTCCCCAAAGAGCCCTCCCCAACGTGCGGAGCGCACCGCACCCCTCCGCGGTGATGTTTTTCGGAAGGTCACACGGATATACCTCCTTCCCCCCCTATCCATCCATCCATCCGGATTCCGGCCGGAGTGTCACCGTTTTGAGAGCGGGGCTTTTAATTGCAGCGGGAATGATGTGTTGCTGTTTCTGATGGCAACACGCTACGCTTAATTGCAGTGCCTGGGACATTGCGGTGAGGGGCTGGCAAATGCAGGTTTTGCAATCTAACAGAAAACAAGCCAAGCTTGCAAGCACCTCCCATAAATAGTTCCTTTCAGAATCTATATCTATATCTACATGGGGGTAGCACAATCTCCATCCTGTAAATATAGGAGAAGAAGGGGCTGGCCATTATTTCTGCAGCTCTGTCTGTCCCTTCTAAGACAAACTGCACACACACAGCCCCAGCAACACCAATAAATATTTAAAGCTAAAAGGATGGCTTTATGGCGGGGGGGGTGGGGGGGTGTGTTCGCTCTCTCCCTCTCTCTTTTGAAGACGCGTTTTCGGTGAAACGTCATGAAAGGAGTTGGGGACAATTCCCCCCTCCCCTCCCCCTCCGCCACCCCCCGCGCACGCCATCAAATAATTTACACTCCCCCCACCCCCACCCCCACCCCGGGCTCCTTTCTGGGGGGAGGCTGGGGCTTACCTGTGCTCCTCATCCAGGGGTAGATACGGAAGTTACTGTCGCTTTGCAAATCTGAGTCCCTCTGGTCCGTTTTGCTGCAATTCTGCTTGGAGGCATCTCCCGGGCACATCATGGAGAGGTTTTGCTCAAAAGGGGAACAGTGCATGTTGAAGGAGCCGGGCTCCAGGCCGTAACCGGAGGAATACATGCTGGGGGGCTGGGGGTGCACGGCGCTGCCACTGGAGTAGAGCCCGGGCATTGAGGCGGCGAAGGGAGGCGTGGATCCGGCCCCATAGCCCGCTCGCTGGGTGTTGGAGGCGAAAGCGCAAGAAGTTTGCTCGGGAAAGACTCCGGATGGGAAAACCGAACTTGCGGCTTGATATTTAGAAAATAAAGCATTCGCATAATACAATGAACTCATAATTTGGCCGGGTGATTTGTAGGTCGGGACGTTTTAGTGTCGGTTTTACGAGGTACCGTGATATATTACGGAATTAGAGTCCAGATTTACACCAAAAAGGAGCCCTTTTTCCTCCCGGCCCATGTGACGCGCGGGCACGTGGCTCCGGCGGCGCCAATCGCCGCCCGCTCCCTCCTCGGGGGCAAAAAATTGTAGTGCTGCTGGATTTATAAAATATGATAAATAATTGATGCGATATAAAACCCTCCAAGATCTATGCTGGAAGGGGTGAAATTGTGCTGGAGTCGATAAGCAACCTGTAATCAGTTTTCAGCTCAGACCGAAGGAGAAAGAGAAAAGGGGGGGGGGGGGTAAAAGCACGTTGCTGATAAAACAGCGTCTCCCTCTCGGTCTCTCTCTGCTGGAGGAAAGGGAAGGGAGCTCTATTTATCCCTTTATTGATCCCGTCTAAAATTCCCTCCTGCGCACCATTTCCCCCGCTCCGAGGTACTTTTTCACAAGACTGTACAGAATTCTCTCCCCTCCCCCCTTGACCCTCTTCCCCCTCCCCGACCACCCCCCCCCCCCCAAAAAAAAAAAAAAGACAAATGTCTCATTGATACCTAATAGTTTCAGGGTTCTTTTTTCCAAAATGCCATTCAGCTCTATATCTAATTTATTCCAGTGCCACAGGCTTTGAGCTTCGTATTGAGCTGGCATTTGCTTTTCTTGTTGCGAAAAATAAAGAGTGCACAGATCCCTTGTTCAGCGTGTCAGCGGTTCTGCGGGACTCAATTACAGTTAGAAGTAAAACCTTACCAGCTGGCTGATTTGCTTTCTGCTGGAGAAGCAGAGAGACCTTCCAAAATGTGATCTGCCTCAATTTTTTTTTCTTGGCGGGGGGGTTAGGAAGAAAGAAAGTCTTACAGGCAGGAAAAGCAGCCCAGACAATGGTGGATGTGCATCTAGGGTCTGTGCTGATTCTCCTTTCCCAAGGTTATGCTGCGAGGGGATGGGTGTGCATCCCCGCACTCCTCTATTGCCATGGCAGGGCAGCTCGACAGGCGAAGGAGCAGAAAGCAGCTCAGCTGCGCGACTGGCAATTTTTTTTGCAGGGAGATGAGTAGGAGGAAAAGAAGGGGGACCCAGAGCTGGGCTTCGTCTTGCGGGGACAGCAGGGTGGGCGAGGAGAGAGGGAGAAAGGAGGAAAGAGAAAGGAAAAACAAAACCAACACACGTTACCTTCAGGAAGGATTTCCAGACAGCCTCCCAACCTGTCACCACCCAGGAACTGCTAGGAAGAACAACAGGAGCAGAAGCCATGGCAGTTGCCCCGTCCCCCTCCCCTTCCCCACGGCCCCCAGGCAGCAGCTCCCCGGCCCCAGCCCCTGCCTCCGCCCGGCCCAGCAGCGAGCCAGCCCGCCAGCATCTCTCCAGGCACAGAAGTCTTTGATGGCCAGGGCTGCAGCTCCGACACAATTGACTTTTATTTCCTTTCTATCAAAGTGGTCCTGGAGGAAATGGAGCAGGGTAAAAGAATGATGTCACGGAATTCTCGCTTGTAAACTTTATTGTAACTTTCTTCCGCCGCTTCCAGGTTTAGACAATAGAACAAAGTGATGAAAGAACAACAAAATATATCATTAGTTCCCCCAATAAAGTAATTCACGTATACAGTATACATTCTTTTTCACAGTTAACCTAAAGATCACTTTACAACTTGCTTCACTGTGCGCATGCTAACTAAAGGAGAGAAAACCGCTTTTTTTCTTGTCTTTTTTTTTTTCTTTTTTCCCTTTTTTTTGGAAGAGACATTCAAAAATTGTAAACAAAAAAAAAAAAAAAGAAAATCCCGAACCAAAGAACAGAATAGAAGTAAGGAAAGTAAAGAGAGAAAGAGAGAGAGAGAGAGAGAGATAACTATAGCATAAATAGGCAGTTTCATGTTGTTGGGATGTTTGTTTCAATAGCTACCTCCAGTACATACAGATAAACCACAACAAAAAAGGTGGAAAATAAACAACCAAAAAAAAAAGTGCACAAATGTAATTTCACGTAACTCCTATAGCATTGAAAGCTATGTTAACCAACCCACCCCCCAGGAAAGAAGAGAGAGACAGAGAGAAAGACAGAGAGAGAGAGAGAATTTCACAGTCATGTTTTACATAAGCTATTGCGTTACACTACCACTAGTTAATAACTGGCAAAAGGCAGGAGAGACCTCCCGATCACTTTTGCATACTGTTCATTGTATCAAAGGATAATCAGGAAAGTGGTGCTCACAGCTATATTGTTTTACAGCAATAAAAGGTTTTTTTTTTTTTTCCTTTCTCTTTTCTATGCATTGTTGGTTTTTTTCCCACCCCTCCCTTACATTAACTGCCATTAACGTGGGGCTCAGGGGCTCTTCCACCCCAGCAGCGCTTGCCTTTCAGTCCTTAAAAATCCTTTTATTTCTTGTCCGCCTTCTGTGCTTCCCCTTCCTCGTCCACCTCCTGGGCTCTTTCCATTTTCTGTTTTTCCAGTTCTTCCTGCTCGCATTTGCTGCTGGGAAACTTGTCTTTGTTGTTTTCCTTTTTCCATTTCATCCTCCTGTTCTGGAACCAGATTTTGACCTGCCTTTCTGTCAATCCCAGGGCATGCGAGACCTCGATCCTCCGTTTGCGGGTCAGGTAGGGATTAAATAGAAATTCCTTCTCCAGTTCCAGCGTCTGGTAGCGGCTGTAGGTTTGCCTCCCCCTCCTCCGTCCAGCGGCTGCTGGGGAATTGCAAAGGTTGGGTGGAAGAGGGGAAGAAGAGAAGGAGGTTGAAAGATACATAAACCAGGCTCGGGAGTAGGCACACACAGGCTCACACCCGCTCCCACACACGCTCACACCCGCTCACACCCGCGCACACACACTCACACCCGCGCACACACACTCACACCCGCGCACACACGCTCACACACACACACAGAGGCAGGGGAGGGGGAGGAAGAAAGGACTCGCAGGAGCAAAGGCAGGAAGCAAACAGGGAGAGGGAAAGGCTCCTGTAGAATATTATAAAAGGGAAGATGGTTATAAAGGAAAGGGGTGATGGTGGCAGGGGAGGGGGGGGGTCACCCACCAGCCCACTCCGAGCAGCCCAGCTAAAGCCTGCACTTGCACACTTATTATTACCCGAACCACCACAACAACAACAACAGAGCCCGGCTCTGTGGGATCCCGCAAAAAAAAAAACCACACACACGAAAAAATAAAAGAGCCGCAGCCCGGGGAGAGCAAGGAGCACCAGCGAAATCCCAAATCAAACGCAAAACAAAAATGAAGGGGCTTTTTAAGGCTATAAAAGTGCCATAAACTTTAAGGACGCTTCCTTCCACAGAAAGCCCGGCTCGCTCAGCCCCCAGAAGAAAAGGTCTCCTTCAGGGTAATTAAACTATAAAGCAATTTACAAGTGCAAAAGTTTACCCCCATAAAGCAGTAAAATACAGTCACTGGGGAAGAAAAAGGGAGCGAAAGAAAGAAAGCAAGCAAGAGGGGCAGAAAGCAAGCAAGCGGGCTACTTTATGGGCTCAGGCAATGCCTCCTCGCTGTCCTCTCCATCTCGCCTCACCTTGCGGTCGCATCCAAGGGAAAAGCTGGGTCGGAGAAGGGCTCTGCTCCGAGCTCTCCGCCTCCTCTCCAAGGCCGCTGGCAGCAAGCTTGCAGTCCGTGTACTGCACCAAGTCCGACTCCTGGGCGCTGAAGAGGCTCTGCCTTTGCAAGGGGTCGTAGCCATAGAAGTTGCCGGGGTCCCCATGGCACGCCACGGCGCAGGGATTCTGTTGGTAAGGGGAGCTGGAGAGTGAGGATGCTCCGTGGTAGAACTCCTGGATTTGGGTCGGATGCTGGAAGGTGCCCCCCGTGCTGGGTCCGTACACCACCGTGGGTCTGCCCCCAAGATCCTGAGCGAACCCACAGTCATAGTAGTTGGGACGCAAGGAGTCCCCGGTTTTGTATTTGGAGAAGAGTGAGTTGACAAAATAAGAGCTCATTTTAATTTAAATAAGAATATTTGTTTGGAGGAGGAAGAAAAGGGGAGGAAAAAAAAAAAAAAAAAAAAAAAAAAGAAGCCAACCAAACCAGACCACGGGAATCTATTAGCAAAAAAAGAAAGCGCTAAGATGCTAAGCAACGACAGTTTGTGATTTCCAGGAATATAAAAGGAGGATATAATCAAAACTCTAAGCCTGCATGATATTGAATTCTTTCCTCCCCCCCACCCCTAAAAAAAAAAAAAAATCGCCACTTAAAGAGTTCTCGCTTTACATTTCCAAGAAGAGATGCCAGTTCATAAACAGTTTTCAGTGATTTACTTCAGCGCAAATGAGTTGTTTCATATTTTGCAGTGTCTTTTCATGATCATTTGCATCTATTACCAAAACCTCATCCTATTGGCTTCTCCTTACTCCACACGGACTCTGCACCGCATGATTGTGAAAGGAAGAGTGTGAGAGAATAAAGAAGGAAAAGCAAGCGAGGGGGAGCGAGAGAGGGAGAGGGAGCGAGCGAGCGAGAGAGAGAGGGAGCGAGAGGGGAAGGGAGAAGGA
Source organism: Mycteria americana (assembly GCF_035582795.1). NCBI lineage: Eukaryota > Metazoa > Chordata > Aves > Ciconiiformes > Ciconiidae > Mycteria > Mycteria americana. Next base: position 2,811,626 of record NC_134386.1, read on the forward strand.
GGTGGGGTGAATATACGGATTAAATATGTTTAACTACCTACATTAATGAGATATCGCTCGCCTCACAACAAATCACATACCTAGACCACCCAAAAGATTGATTTTTGGGGAGTGTTGGAAAATTAAAGAGAAGCGCTCGCAGTCGTTAATTTCAAAATTTTAACGAGGCAGTTTTAGCCTTTTTAAATGTCAGGGTCGCTTTGGAAAACTGTAAAAGAACACGATTTAATTGCTACCAGTTTTAAAAGGTCCTATAAATGTAATTGGTATTTTAATACAAGTTATCAAATCATACAGCTTCTTACCCTAAACATATTTTAAAACAAACGAGGTAGTCATATTTAACATTTTAATGATCAATTTCCTTATTATTGATAAAGGTTTAACTATCACATGAAGGGAATTGCATTTGTAATAGCCCCAAAAAAGGCTGTAAACTGTTTAACAAACTATAAAACGCCATAAAGCCGGGGATGTTGTTGTTGTTTATACCGCACTACATAAAAGCCGTTAGGATTTTACGAGTTCGTTCCTCTACTGCTATAAACCAGAGGTTTCGATTGGACCCGTCCGCATTACAGCGAGATGGTGAGGTGTCAATATTGAATTAAAATGATTATAGTTTTTCATATATAACGCCGGCTTTTGGTGGCTCTCCCGCAGCCCCCTCCCTGCCGCCCCCCCCGCCGAGGACTTGTTCAAGGGGGGGGGGGGATGTTGCCAACTAAAAGTATTGTGTCGCTTATCGCACCCCGAGCAGAACCTTTATGGTCAGTAGCTGATGGCTGTTCCCTACCTCACCCCCTCCTCAATAACTTCAATTTTTTTCTCCTTTTTTTTTTTTTTTTTTTTCCCTGATACTTCTAATGAAAACTGGGGAGAAGGGGGGGTGGGTGGGGTAAGGGAGAGAGGAGAGAGGCTTTCTCTTTTATTGGCATTTGGTAACAACGGAGCAAACTTACCCCTAAGATGCCAACGCTGCAATTTTCCACCAGCTAAACACACAGGGGGTAGATTTTGAAATTCATTTATCGCAGTCAGCAAATATTACCGAGGCGTATTTCAGCTAATAACCACCCCAAACCCTCCCAAGGCAAACGTGCCCCAGCCTGCCTGACACCCACGACGCCCCTCCAAGCCCCTCGCCATGCCACCTATATTCCCCAATCCTTCCACCTTCGATAGGAGTTAAAGACACTCTTTTAAACCTCTGTTCTTTAATCTTTTTTCTTCCTTTGCCCTGGCTAGATTTCTGCTGCTTCCCATTGCATCCGTCTGAGCTGTTTGGACACGAGAAAGGTGAATTAAAGACGGTTTCACTCCTGCCTGCCTTCAACCGAGGGACAATTTTCAACCTCCACAGCATGGAAAAGAGGAAAAAGTTGAGATGTTTCGGTTAGTCTGCCTTGCCAGGGCTTTGGGAAAAAAAGACTTGAATTAAAATTGGCGGTGGGAATAGGCAGGGAGTTAAGAGGGAAAGAAAGAGAGAGGGAAAGAAAGGGAGAAAAAAAACAAAGATAGTAACGGAATAAAACTTTAAAACCATCCTTAGAGAAATAATTTAAGTAAATACGTTTCCTTTATTTTGTGTAGGGATAATTTCAGTCGAGTCTAAGAGCCTTTTCAAGTAATTATTGTTGTTGGAGTACTTGCAGTGGTATAATTAAGGCTTTTTCCCCTCCTTAAAAGACAAGTTAACATTTTATTTTTCTCAACACTTTTATTGTCGATTGAGCAGATTTTGGTTTCATCTTTGAACATAAAACCCCAGAAATGGTGCACAGAAGTAAATAGAGCTTTGCAGCTTGGCGTGGGGATGCTCGGTGCTGGAATTTTCAAGAAAGCGGGGAAAAAAAAAAAAGAATTGAATCGACTAAAGTATTTTTAGAAAAGAAGCTGTCTTCTATGTGTATTTAGAGGCGTGCTCCCATCTATTCGAGTTTGTAAAGTAGAAAATAGCAGGAATTCCCGTTCATACGTGGACCCCAAGAAGGCGGGAGTGAAGTTGTTCTTGGAAGTTAACGTTTTTATCAAGTGCGGGAGAATTTTATGGTCGTGATGTGATGGTAACTCACCAATGCACCAGAAATCAATGGCTGATCTTAAATCATTCATCTACTGTACTCAGATTCCTGATGAAAGGAAAATGTTTCTATTATAAGAAAAAACAAGTGGGGATGTGTGTGTGTCTGGGAGGGAGAAGATAATTTATAAATACCCAGCGGAGGAAAGATTTATTAGGAATTCAGAAGGAAAAAAAAAAGAACCCCAAACCCTTTCCTAGGTAAACCTTAACTTTTCACTGCTCTGCATTTTACTGAATGCACAAGGGCAGGATTTTTTCCTTATTTTCCCCATCTATTTCTCTTTACATTTGGATTTCATTTCGCAGCATTTAAGCAGAGTCTTGAGGTGCATAAACTTTGCTTTTGAAAACAACATCTCGCACCCTGCTCTCGTGTGTGTATCGGTTTAATTTGTTACGTTCTTCCCCAGAATGCTGCTTATTGGGGAACGGGCGTATTTTCTGGTGGAGAAACGTTTATTCAGAAAATACTTGTTTATAACAATTTGAAAGAAAACCTACATTGAAATTATTGCCACCATTTCTCTCTATGGTATTTGTAGCTGAATTAGTAGCTGAAGGACGGGAACGTCTGAATAATTTTGGTCTCGTAATTTTGAAGAAACAAAGGCCAAAATAAAAGTGAACTAACGGAGTTAAAAGTTTACATTTTTGCTGCTGCTGCATCAGTGGAGTATTTATACATATCAAAACCGTGGTAAGTTAGGAGCATTTTGGATTAATTTACTGTTTTGTAACATTTAAAAATATTTCCAAACATATTAAGCAAAGACCTTGGGCAAAGAACAGTAGCATTACCAAAAGACAGAGCAAGTGTACCAAAAATTAACCGTTCGACTTCTAAAAAGCATATACTGGGGTGGGGTTTTTTTTTTCAGCGATGGTTATGAATCTAAAACATATAAAATAAAGAGCCGAGAAAGCGCAGATCATCCCAACGGCTGAGGTAAAGAGCCAGGGACAAATGTCCTGATTCTGTGTGCGCCTTTCTCCCCAAAATCTTCGAGCCCCTCTCTTTTCTAGTCCGGCAAACGTAAATCTTCGCTTTGGAGATAATTAAGCTCTCCTCCCACCTCCACCCCAAGTAGAGAAGACAAAACCCCAAGGTTTTGTGGGTTTTTTTCCTCCCCTTTAAATGAACATTGCAGCTAGATGCGTGTCCCACCTCTCACCGCATCCCAGCACAGAACCTCCAGCTTAACTCTTCTTTTTTTTTTTTCCCCCAGCCTCACGTCATTTACCCTCGCGGGGGAAAAAAATAGTTGTAACCTAGAAAATGGGCAAAATCGCTATAATTAACCCTCTATTTTATGCCTCGGGATTATTCGTGCCGGCCAGCACCCAGCCCGCTTGCCGTCGCTGATGACATCAAGGTGTTACGCGGAGCCCCGCGGCCGAGCGCGGGATGACGCGCGTCTAACGTGGAGCAAGGGCGCCACCTCGCGGCGCGGCGCGGCACTGCAGCCTGCGCCCCGGCCGGGTGGGGGGAGAGAGTTCCTTGGGGAGGGGGTTAAAAAAAAGGGGGGGAGAAGGGGGTGTCCCCCCTCGGACCTGGGGAAATAAAACCGGGGAAAAGCGGGGGAAGGGGAGGGAGGAAAAGAGGGAGAAAAAGGAAAATCGGGGTCCTCTGCCTCGCCCCGCAGCACGGGGTTTTACGCGCGGAAAGCTCCGCCATCCAGTCGCTCTACCCGGCAATAAAAGAGGGGAAAAATGGGTTTGCTTTTGAAAACCACTATTGTTTCAAATTCCGAGACTAAACAATTGGTCATTCTGCTCTGGAGGGGGAAGGCCAGAGCTGTAAACCGATAAAGAGCTTCCCAAGCCCAGACGTCTCGCCAGAACTTCGAGTGTGTGAGTGTGGGGGTGCCTCTGTGTGTGTGTGTGTGTGTTGTTGTTGTTGTGTGCATGGCTCAGCGTTCTGGCAGCCTGGAATTGCTTTAAAGGAAAAAGAAAAAAAAAAAAAAAGAAGAAGAAGAAAAAAAAAGAACAAAGGGAATCATCCAGAGCGCTGGATTTTCACGGCATCTGCAAGAGAAGAATAAATTAGCAAAAGTCCCTCCCCACCTTTTCTCTCCTTCTCCCCCCCCTTATTTTTTAACTACCCCCCTCCCTTAAGGCGGGGGGGGGGAAGGAGGGGAACTTTGTATGCGACTGAAGCAGAAACAAGAGCATTTACACGTTGGGTTTCCCCACATTCCCAAGTCGTTGTAGTAATTTAGGAGTTCCTGAAAGTTTTCTTGCACTGTTTGCTTTACAGCCGTTTAGTTCCTTAACCTTCAGAAATTTATACCCTATAAAGTTTTATAGCGGTCATATTCTTTTATTGCAGCACACTGCACTGAATTTTCCTTTTTTTTATGACAAGTTACTTCCCTTTCTCTCTCTTCCCCCAGTAAGCTCCAAATATCTTTCTTCTTCTTTTGTTTTCTTTTCAGAGCTGCCCCAAAGAAAGGATTTTTTTTAAAGCAGTGAAATATTGCCCTTTAGAGCCCCCATTATGTTAAAAATTAGTGGAAAGAGATTCTCGGTTATATTTCTCACTACCTGCTTCCTGCAGGGCTGAGCAGGTCTTAGGGTTTGTTTGTTTTTTAAATATAGAGATAGAAACACTTTCCAAGCGCTTGTATTTCTTCATGAGCAATAAAACGTCAAACGAATTTAGAGAGGGAATTATAGGAACCGCTCATTGAGCCCTTGGAAAAAGGAACCGCGTGTCAAATCCGAGGTGATGCCAAGCAGGCAAAGCGGGGTGGGATTTCCCACTGTTTGTTTTGAGTTTCTGATTTTTCTTTAGCAACGTTTTCCTTGGGCGGTAGGGGAATAAACCAAAGAAAGTCAAATAAAGCCCGTCCACTCCGCGCCTTTACTTCTGGTCCCCTAAGGCTGATGCGGGAATTTAAAGGTTAAACTCTCAAAAACAAACACATAAACAGGCGAACAAACAAGCGACCACCGGTAAATGTAAGCAGACATGAACGAGATGCAATTTAAAAAGTAAAATAATTTAAAAATAATTTAGAAACGCAGCAAGTTTGAGTGGGACCAAGTAAGCACTTGCTACACCAGAGAGGAATGATTTCCATTTGTCTCTGGACATTTTTTTTTGAACCTAAGCAAAAATTGATTCTTATAATACACTTAACGAGCCACTAAAGAACGCAGGAAAACACAATGAAAATATTTCTGAAATTTTAGATGAAGCAGTATAACACAATGACATATAGGTGCTGTTGTTCTAAAATCGATTTTTATTCTGGAGCATTAAACATCTCTGGAAAATACATCCGGGCTGATGCTACAGAAGACAGTTTTTCCAACATTTTTAAAGTAAGCATATTTCCTAATAAAATGAACTAACATTTTAAATTCTATTTAAAAAGAACCTTATATTGTCGTCTTAAAAATATCCGCTCTTTACCACAATTCTAAGGAAGGTGAAAAACGTCTCTAAATCCTCGTGGCCGATGGCTGCAAACATCAATTAAGTCACGGATACGCTTCTGAAAAATATAGTAATGAGGATTTAGGCAAGTCCATACTCGGTTCGAGCTATGAGGAATATATCAATTCAGCATGAAGCAGATTTGAAATTCATCCATCCTTGAGAAGAATCAAACAACACTGAAAAAATTTGACTGCCCAGCTTAAACGCAGCCAAATCATCTTTTTCAACCCACCACCTTTTTTCTTCTTCTTCTTTTTTTTTTTTTTTTTTGTAAATAAATCCGGATTCAGAGAAAGGATCCTGCTGCCACCAATTTTTTTTTCCCCTAGCTCAAAATGTCTCCGAAACTGCTTTTCTTAATTGAGTTTCGAGGAAGGAGATGAGGGGCTTTGCCGCAGGGTGAGGTTTGGTTCCATTTAACTCCCTCCGGCAACAGAACAGTTAAATTTTGAAGCCCCCAAGGAGCTACTTCATGATGGAAAGTTTTACATGAGAAAGTCTAGGCATTAAAAAAAAAAAAACCACCACCACTTTCTGAGGAATGGTCTTAAACTCTTAAGGTCTGGTTTCTTGTCGAGTGGAAGATTTTTTTTTTTTAACCCTTTTCAAGAGGAATTGAGGGTGGAAATTTCAGTGCCCCGAGGCGCAGCTACTTGGTTCTTATCTCTGGATCATTGGGGGGGGAGAAAAAAAAAGGGCAGGAACACCGTCCAAAACCGCAAATCTGCCTATCGCTTCTTGCCAGAGCAATCTCTGTTCAGCAGATAAAAGTGGTCTCACAAAACCTGACTCTAAGGATATACAAGTCAGTCGCCTCTGAAATCAGATCTGCACCGGTTCGTTCAGATATACAGCAGAAATAAATGTCTTTTCTCTATTTTTTCTCCCCCGCCCTATTAAAACAAGCCACCTTACACTCGCCTTGTTCCTAGAAAGCCTCCTGGCAGCTAAATATACAAATTTGCACACGAAGAAAACGAGAGAGGTTTATTTCGATATTTTCCATCCACTATCAACTGCAGAACTCTTCGCAGACTTTCAAAAGCCACAGTAGAAACAGAAAACGAGCTTCAACATTCACAGAAACACAACCACAAACACAGTTTACAATACCCACCATATAAGCAACTGGTACTAAACCCCCTGACCCCCCCTTTCCCGCCTCCCTCCCCCCTCCCCCCCCTTCCCAAAACAAAGTTAAGTCTTACAGAGATAAAGGGAAACCGGTCCCGCACGGGCGGGGTGGAGAAACCTCCAGCGGGTCTGTCAGATGAGAAATCAGCTCCGGCCGGCATGACATGAGAGCAGCAAGGTCTATATTTGTTACTCTAAACGCTTCTTCGGGATGAGGATAAGGAGGGGGGGGCCGCAGCGCGGAGCCGTCGCATCCCCCGGTGCCACCCGCCCGACGAGGCTCCTTCCCCGGGGAGGCGGCGGGCCCCGGCCCCGGCGTGGCACCGGGCCCCGGAGGAAAGCGGGTGGCAATGGGAAAACATGCCGGGAGCTCGGTGCAGGCGGAAAAAAAACCCAACCCCAACCCCACCCCAGCAAAACCCCAGCGACATTCAAGTATTAAAAGCATCTCAGCAAACAGGAGGGGGAAGAAATACACACAGGCTAGGGTTGGCACTTTATCTCTGCAACAGCCTACCGCTTTAGGAAAAGTCAGTTCACAATAAATTATAAATATGCTAGCACTAAGAACACAACCTTCCCCTCCCTTATAGCTCTACTAAGGTAGTTTTTTAACTAGAAAATCCCATTCTTCCTCTCCTCTAAAAGTTAGGAATAAGTTGGCAGGGGTTCTTCCGCCCCTTTTTCTCCTAAATAATTTACAATGCGGCTCTGAGAGTGCCCCCCACACACTCTCTCGCCTCCCTCCCCGTCTTTTCTCCTCTTCCAAGTGACCCAGTATAAAACCACCAGATGAGGAGGTTCGCCTGTAAAGATCCTACTAAACTTTCAGGTCAAAGTCACATATCTGCCATGGCACGATTCAAATAAAAATCCCGCATAATAAAACAAACTTAAAAAAAAAAAAAGGCGGGGGGGGGAACAAAAGGAACCCAGCGCGGTTGGGAGTTGGGCTGTCCTTAACCCGCTACCCCGGTATAAAGTTGGCGAATTGAAAATGATTTGTTGGGTGCAATTAAACGCGAGTCTTACGAATGTGTCTGTCTTGCAGGAGTTTAATTAAATCGTCTGGTTCCTTGGCCACCTCAACGGGTGTGAGTGTGAGTGTGTGTGTGTGCGCCGGGGTGTTGTGGGTGTTGTAGAGAATCATTGTCCTTACGTGGATAAAGAAAGACAGAGAGGTTTGGTGGGGGCTTGGGCCGGGGTTGTTTGTGGCCAGTTGTATTTGCCGTCTTGCTTTCCATGGAGAAAACGCAAGCAGAGCAAGCTGCTGCTCAGACAGGAGCCTGTGTCTATGTTACACTGTGGGGAGAAGAAAAGAGAAACGGGGGGAAAAAAAAAATAGAGAAGGAAAACAAGAGAACAGAAACAAAACCCAGCATGTGTCCCCAAAAAGGAGCCGCAGTTTTGGCTAAGTCGCCTCCTATGTGGCAATATTAAGATTTAAAAAAAGAAGAAAAAGCAACATCTCGCATGCAAAGGTGGAGACGGGAAGCGGGGTGGTTTCCCCTCGCGTGGGGGGGTTGGCAGCACTGCAGCGGGGGTGCGCGGCCGCGGAGGCTGGGAGCTGGGGGGGGAAAGGGGGGGATATGCTGCTTTTCTGCTTTTTCATTCTTTGCCCTGTTCCTTGTTCATTTTCTTCATTTTCATCCTTCGGTTCTGAAACCAGATTTTGACTTGTCTCTCACTCAGGTTGAGGAGTCTGGCCACTTCGTGTCTACGGTCCCTCGTCAGGTACATATTGAATAAAAACTCCTTCTCTAGTTCCAGGGTCTGGTATTTGGTGTAAGGGCATCGTTTTTTCCTGGAGGAACGGGCGTGAAGCCAGCTGGCAGCTGGGTTGGCTGAAAGAAAAGCAGCAAGATCAATACGAGGCAGCTTGAGTGTTTCTCAGAAGGTTTTAATCATGCCATCAAATATTAAGATTATACACAACGCACACGCACGGCTGACAAACGCTCCCTGCCATAGGAGTCAGCAGCGGAGGCCGCATGAAAATCGGGATCCTGGGGGCGAGCGCAGGCTGCCCAGACTGGGGGGGGCCCGACCCCGAAATCCCACCACACACGCACCCCGTCCCTCCCGAGTGGGGAGGGAGGGGGGGGCTGGGACCCGCGGACACGCGGGGCTGTGTTGTCTGTACGCACAGACTTGTGCCTATGCACACCCGTGCCTGTGTGCACACCCGTGTCTGTGCACACCCATGCCTCTGCACACCCGTGTCTGTGCAGACACGTTTCCGTGCACACCCGTGTTTCCATGCACACGCCTGTCTGTGCACACCCATGTCTCCGCGCACACCCGTGTCTGTGCACACACGTTTCCATGCACACCCGTGTCTGTGCACACCCATTTCCATGCACACCCGTGTCTGTGCACACCCATGTTTCCGTGCACACGCCTGTCTGTGCACACCCATGCCTCTGCACACCCGTGTCTGTGCACACCCATGTTTCCGTGCACACCCGTGTTTCCATGCACACGCCTGTCCGTGCACACACGTTTCCGTGCACACGCCTGTCTGTGCACACCCATGCCTCTGCACACCCGTGTCTGTGCACACCCATGTTTCCGTGCACACCCGTGTCTGTGCACACCCATGTTTCCGTGCACACCCGTGTCCGTGTGCACACGTATGTTTGGGCGCACACGTGCCGCTGGCAGAGCTCCCCCCACTTTTCCCCAGGTCCATCTATGCCAGGTAAACACCCACACGCACGTATAGATTTGCATAACGCCCATCTGCACGTTACGCACGCTATGTACAAAGAAACCAATGCAAAAAAATTCTATATATTCTCTTTTTTTTTTCAGGTGTGTTTTCCCACGTGCCTCCAGATTTACTCCTATAGACACATGGCGCAGGGAAAGAGCAGAGAGAGGAGGTCTGGAGGGCCCTTTCATAAATCCTGCCTGGTTTTTTGGCTCTGTGGCGAGAAAACCGTCTCGATACAATAAACATCCTCCGAGGGCTGGGGGGACTCTGGTGCCGGAGATCTGGACAGTGTTATCCAGAGCCACGGACATTTGCAGGGCTGCAAATGCAGCCAAAAATAAAGAAGAGGCTGCCCGTCACCCTCGCGTGTGGGAGAAGTTGCGTGGGAATCTTTTGCAAAAAGGGCACTGCAGGAATTAGCTTATCCGGGGCGGGGGGGGGGGGACACAAAACAACATTTTGGGAGCAGAATCATCCCCCCCTCCCAGAGACGATGGTGGTGAAGGTGGCACCCAAAGGTGAAGTGGGTTTAGGGTAAATAATAGAGCATTTACTAATCACATGCAAATATTAGCTGACCGTTGGGTAGCGGAGAGGCGGGAAAGAGTAAAACGAAGGGCTATAGACAGACCACGTATTTCTATTTTATTTCCTTTGCCTCCTCTGAAATTATGACTGCAGCCATAAACCTTTACACCAATTAAATGGACCATTATAAATATATACATACACACACGCGCGCGCCATCAGAACGTTTCCTCTACGTAAAATGAAATATATTGAATATTTTTTAAAAATAATCCGGTTAATCTTCCCCTGTAAGTACTGCCTCTTACAAATTTGCACGGCTATTTCCTTAATGTAATTGACTTGATCTAATATGCAGAATTAAATATTAAAGAGGAAGAAAGCTGTTAATAATTGATACTGTTAATCCTGCTCCCCATCCTTTAATGGCAATGGAGGGCTCTGCTTCATAACAGATTTTTATTCGGTCTGGGTTTATTTTTTGGTCATATCTTGGATCGTTAAAATAGAAGATATTTTAAACGGCAGTGTTGCTTTATCTAGTCACTATACACAAATCCCTAAACAGGAAAGCGAAGGGGAAGGGGTCCTGGCACAGCTTTTCTTTAAAATCCAGCAAATAAATTAACAGATCCCCGTGCCATACACAGGGCGGAGATTCATTATTGCGAAATACTTTCAAAAATTGAAAGAGTCAGGGAAATTGGTGGGAGCACTTTCTGCAAAACAGCTCCGTCTTCCAGCCCTGGCAGGCTCTCAACGTCAGCCCAAATTAAACTATTATTTAAAACAAAATATGCGTCGTAACCACACGCCATAGAAACCACACAGCATCCTCTTAGCGCGGGTCCCTGCACTTACTTATAACTTAATAACATTTTCTTGGACAAGATTTTTATATATTCAATTTCAGGGACGTTGAGCACAAGAACCTGGATATTTAATTCTCTCCAATCATTCACCTCACGGTTGCAGTTTGTTCTGGATCTCTGCCCAGTACAATAGAACAGGACTTTCTTTTTGTGTGTGTGTGAGTGTGTGTGTGCCCGTGTGTCTGTGTGCGAGTTAAATGATAGAGGGGGGGAAAAAAAAAAGTCACCATAACATCCTGCACACGGAGGGGAGGAAATCATGAGGGGCGAGAATATAGCGGTTTTTTAATCGTATGGTTGCAATGGCAATCTCTGTTGCTGTTCCACGTTGGGGGGGGGGGGCATAGAAGTTAATTCAAGAGGAAAAAGAATGACAGACTCCTGCACAGCCTCCGAGGAGTTCTGCCCTCGGCGGGGGCTGCTCCTCTGCCAGCTTGGAGAACTTGGGCTTTCCCTGCAAAATCTTTACGGCGGGGGTGAAGCCAAGTTTCTGCCTTTGCCTCCGGCTCGGGCTTTGGCTCCGGTTTACCTTTCAGATGGAAACCAGGTACCAACCGGGTCGGCACGAGGGGAAGAGACCGATTCTTTCTTACTCAAACGCCATTGCATTATTATTATTATCATTATTATAATCATTATTATCATATTATTAATAATAGTATTATTAATAGCATTATTGATAGTACTATGAAATATTTTCAAGGCGAATGATTTTTTTTTTTCCTGTATTTCAGGGGAAAAAAGACAAGCCAGCTAGCGGAAATAGCACATGCTGAAGTTTAACTGTTTCCCCAATCTGGCTACATTACAAATAAAAGCTAATTAAGCTGGAAGCACACACCCCCCCTTTTTTTTTTTTTTTTTAACTAGGAAGGAGCGTGGCTTTGAAATATTCATCCCCCGAACCGTTGCATTTAATAAACAAACAGTTAGCCCCCCCAAAATAAACAAACAAATAAGGAATAAGGAACAGAGACCCCCCGGCACCCGGAGGGGCTGGGGAGGGAGCCCGCCCGTCCCCGCGTCCGCCGGCGCTCACCGCAGCGGCGGGCGCGGAAAAGCCCCCGCTGCTGTTTACTTCCCCCACGTGAACTTTTCCGCCGTAATTTCTCCTCTTTCCCCCCTTCTCCTGCTTCTTCTCCCCCAGCCGCCGCCCTCCGCTCCCCTTTCCCGACCTTCCTCCCCGCCGTGTACCGGCTGCCCCGGCCCTTCCCGTCCCCGCCGCCCGCACCCGCGCAGATCTCCTCCCGCTTACTAAAGTGGTCTCTGCTGCCGGAGCCAGCGCTCGGTAGGAAAGAGGATGACTCGCTCCAGCTTTTGTCCGCCCCGGACTCTGTTTAAGCCCAGAGACGACGCTCATTTTTATTTTTATTTTTATTTCCCGGCAGAGACAATGCCACCCCTCTCCCCTCCCCACCTCTCCCCTTAGGTTGGCATCAGCAAGCTGAGACTTTTCTTTAAGCCCTGATTTTAAACTTTACGCAGCATTGTCCCCTTTTATTGCACCTCCTCCAGCTTTTATACTGTTTACTTCCTCACTTTTATAACTTACTTTGATCTGTCCTGTCTTTGTCTTCGCTTCCTTCACAAACTTTATTGTCCTCGAAGCTGGGCCTTTGATTGGAAACGATCCCTTCCCTTGCAGCAGAAGTTTCTAAATTGTACTCCTGTGTTCCCTGTTTATGGACATCCCCGGGACGGCCCAGCAGCGGCTCTGCCTTAACAGATCCCTGCCCGGGGAGGTTCTCTGCTCTGGGTACTGGATCCAGCCAGCTCCGTAGATACCTGCTATCAGATGGGACGCTTTGATGTTGAATATATGGATGGTAGACGGCAGGAAGGGTACCAGAAGAATGTGGATTCAAAGGAGTCCAGGAGGCGCTGAAAACTGGAGGTTTTGGCTGAAAACTACAGGAGGGGAATTCTAGATGCTCATTGTGCCCAGCTTGCCTGGAACTGGTATATTGCCCAGATGAAAATTTAGCTGAAGGCGAGTCTTCACTTTCATGACTTATAATAGAGTCGACATAATAATTGCTAAGAGTCCCAGAAATGGACATTCTCAGACATCATACAAAGCACGGTTCAATGAAGGGAAAAAAATATATAGGACAGATCTAGATTTGTACTCTACCCCCTTCTCCAACTTCCCAGCCAACAAAGTACAGTTGGGCTGCTGTGTTGTGAGCTCCCAGCAAAATGATTGGTCAAACTTTTTTCGTGTGCCTGATAAAGCGTCAGCCTCGGCGTAAATCAATCGCAGCCGAGGGGGCTGCGCTGCGCTGTCATCCGCCCTTGCATTCCATATCAAGGATGGATTGTTTTATGTTTATGCAATGTTGCAAAACGTCAGGAGTTTCGAAAAGCCACCAAACGGGCAGAGCTGGGGCTAATATCCCTTCCTAGATTTGCTCCTGAAATATTATGGGAAGGGGGTCCGGGAGGGGGGGGGGGGGAATTTTTTTTTTTTTTAATTTTTTTTTTAAAGAAAGATGCTGATGCGCTCGCTTTGCCTTTAATAACCATCACGGGGGAATAGAGATAAAAGCTATCCTTTGCCACTCGGGCTCCAGAGTACGATAGCAAAAACCCAGAGAATAAGTACAAACCAACCCGCCCCCCCCCGCCGTGATTTCGTATACATACATACGTGCGCGTGCATTCCAGGCATATGTACATAGATGCACACATATATGCGTTTTTGTAAAGAAAAAGACGGATCTCGGTAGCGAGAGCGGTGGGGAGGGTGTTATAAATAATTAACTAGCTGGGATGGGAAAACGGATTGTTAACACGGCAAAATAATGCGGGTAAATATGAAATTTAAAATGTCACTGGCACGGAGGTGGCATTGCAACTTCGACCAGCAAGCTGCCGAGCCGCAACCCCCGTGTGCACCCAAAGCCTGCCTTAGACTTTATGCTTATGTACAGATATATATAGATTTCTTAAAAATATCTCCGCGTGTGGACGTCCGTTCGCGCGTTTCGCGGCAGAATCTCAGGGTTGCTTTGCCTGGGCTGAAATAGTTTCCCACATTGCTGAAATCAGAAGCCTTCATTTCACTTTACAAGGCTAGTAAAATACAGTGCGCCACTGATCCGGCTTTGTTACAGAATGCCTTAAACTTGTGATGGTTAAATAGTTTAATAAAACTTACATTAGCTTTCTTTGATTTTTATAGCCTTGAATTTATTGCCTGTGGAAAAGAAAGGGGGCAAAAAAGGAATCCCTCGCGTTTTCAGTCACCGTGCCCCCCCGCACACCGCACATGTATGTGCCCACGGTGCGTGTGCGTGTCAAACAACACCCACCCACCCCCCCCGCCTGCATTTTCCATGTGTTTTTCAAAAACCCGACGATTTGAGGTTGTTTTTTTTTCCTTCGAGCCGAAGCGGATGATTGACACGGGGTTAGAGCCCGGTGCGGCCCCAGCCCAAACGGTGCGGGGTACCGGGGCCGGGCTGCCCAAGTTATGGCGATAAATCCGTTTATTGCAAGATGGTCCGATGGCGTCGTAAATGGTGGTGAAGGAAAAGGTGAGCTCTATGATGACGGCAAAAATGTTTATCTGGACTTCAGCTGTAACAGTCTGGATCAATTTGCCTCCTTTAATCTATTGCCCCTCTGCCCTTCTCCCTCTCACCCCAACACTGAAGGATATTTAAAGTGAAGGGCAAAGAGATTTCTAGGAATGATAAATCATCGCGAATCCTTCCTGAAGTGTGTAGGGATGGAAGTCTATATTAACAGGCTAATAATCACATTGAGGGGTGCTAATAGCCGCCTGAAATGAAGGAAAAAGATATTCCCCATTTCTCTCTGTCTGTACGAGAGTGTCCGTATGTCCGTGCCTACACAAAACGGATGTGGGGAATTGCTATCAGAGGTGTTTTACTATACTGGAAGATCATGAAGGCGCTTAAAAACCTACACCCAAAGCCTTAGATTTTCCCTTATTCCCATCAGCGGTCCTTTTCCACCAGCATCTGCCCTGCAGCCTGATGGAGGGACACGTTTCCCCATGTCCAGGACCAGAGCTCCTCTAAAAGAGACGCTGTTAGGAAGCTGTCCATTTTCATTTAAAAAAAAAATCCAGAGAGTCGGGATGATGGGCAAGGAGAGCCGGAGCTTAATGCCGGAGGTCAGATTTATTTTTTCATTTTTGCATCCATCAGGGTAGCCAGAGCCCCCCAGCCAGCTCAAAACCCTCCCTGTGCTGGAGAAGCAGATCCAGTCTGCAGGCTCCGGCCAAGGTGAGCTTTGAGAAGGGCTTGGGGAGCCCCTCTCCAGAACTCTGGGCTAAGACCTTGCCAAGCCAACCCTGGGTAAATGTCACCAGGTGAGTACTCCCCACCGACCTGCAAACTCTCCTCTCCTTTCCAGGGGGGTTAATCCAAAGTTACTCCACTTCCCCCCCTTTCGCGTTTAAACCGGTGAAGGCAGAGAAATCCCCTCGCAGTGAGCAGCGTGGGGCAGGATCGCTGCGCTCTCCAGTGCATCTCACACCAACAGGGGCTGTGTGGAACGAGGGGGGAAATCCTGCTTTTTCCAACTTTTCACATTTCTATCTCCTTCCCCCCCCCCCTTCTTTTAACTTCCTTAAGAGTTGGGGAGGTTTTGAAATGAAAAGACCCTGTGTCATCAGACATGAAATACGAGCTGGTTGCTCACATTGTCATATTTCTCGGCTTTATTGCCTTTCAGAAATGATTTTTAAAAATCAGGCTATTTCACAAGAGATTCGGAGGGACTCTGCAAATGTTATGAGAGCTGGGGAAAGGAAAGGGCTGATTTAAGCGTGTTGTGGAGATTAAACTCGCTTGGCGCATGGAAATGTGTTTATACAACTGATGGATAAACAGCCGTGTTGGTAGCAGGGTGTTGAATAAGTATAGATGAAATTATTGAACGTTAATTGAAGCAAAACACCTGTTCTCTGTTTGCTGGGTAGATTGGCCATGTCTTACCTGTAATAAATATATTCTTGGAAAAAATCCTGGTGCGCCTCCTATAAATAATGATGAACTATGTCAGCATGTGAGTATATAATTTTCTGTAGTATATAAATTCAAACCAAGAAGACTCTTAGGAGCGTGGCTGTGAGGCAGAGACCAAGGGTTCTCAGATCCCTAGTGAATGGAAACCTCACAAGAAGATCTGCAAAATCCATTTGCTTTTGCTCCTCTGGAGGTTTCCGTTTGTTCAGTAGTTGATTTTTTATATATATCCCCATAGCTCATCTCTTTGTAGCCTTTTCTGAGAGGGGCTTAAGGCAAACTGCAGCCTCATCCCAGGTCTGCCCGCTTGGAGAGACCACGTCCTGCAGTGCTGCCTGCTCCGGGTGACATTCCATAGGCGTTTATATTTTAAAACCCCAAATAGAGCCCATCAGAAATTACATGAAAAGCTCTTCTGTTGGCCAAAAAAAAAAAAAAAAAAAACCCAAACCCAAACTTGGAGAAGGACAAGTCAAGGAGAAAGTGAGCCCGGAGAAGTGAGCTCGAAGTCTAAAAGGATGAATCTTGGGGAGAGAGGAGGCAGGATGTGCGAGCTTTGCTCTTTCGCAAACTAGATTAATTTTAGATACGCGATTGTTGTGAGTTGGTGAAGGGAAGTGGAACTGGAAATAGTTATTAAAAAAAAAAAAGTCCGAAGCGGAAACTTTCCTGCTTTCAGAATCAGCACCAAGTGTATTTAGCTGTGGGGAAAAATTCGGAGCGTTGTCAGCTCGCAATGGAAAGCCAGAGGCTGCTGAACTCGGATACTGTTTATAAATAATCTTTATTGTTTGTGGAGAGAAGGAATCATTTCCAAATAGTGCTTTGAAATACACAACTGCCAAAATCCATCCTGAACAAACAGCTCTTTGGGTTGGCATTTCGAAGCTGAAACCCACCAAATATAAAATATTTTCAAAACGCGCAGATTTTAAGGCTGCGCAATTGCCACCTTTTACTGATTTATCCGTTTTGGCATAAGAAAGAAAAAAGAGCGGATGAACCATTTCTTCCCGGAAACATATTTAACCACTTTTTAAAGTCGGTTGTTATCATTTATTAGAACTGGCACCTTCTTCCAGGGGATTTTGCCCCTTTCTCAGTGAGATGGAGAAGGCGGAGGAGACCTGGGGGTGCGGGGCTCTCCCCCCGCCCTGGGGCACGGCCAGGGCAGGACCGGGGGGTTCCCCAGGATCTTTACACCAAGAGGCCGACGTGGCTTCGGGGTGTAACGTGCACGACTTGAGGCGTATTTACTTCTTCAGTTTAGGTTTGGAAGCCGATAAGGATAAGCTAAGAGAGGATAAAAGCTGAGAGTGAACTTCATGGCTATGGAGAGTCTGGAGACCAGATTCTGAGATAACCCAGCCTTCAAAGGGCTGAGCGTTTATTTTAGGCGATATAAAACATTCCGAAATTATACTAATAATAACAATAATAGTGATAATCGCAACAACAACAAGCGAATAACTTTTTCTTCTTCTTCTTTTTTTTTTTTTTAAGAGCCAGGAAACAGAAATAAAACCTCAGCATAAAGCAAACATAATTTATGAATGATACATTTAGGCAGGTCTAAGAGGTTATGAAAGAAACTTCAGTCACGGACCCCTCCAAACGCACGAAAGCGCAACAAAAAAATAAAAAATCCCTCCTGAAGAGTAAAACCTTGGGGGAAAAAAAAAAAAGTGAAATAAGTTTCTGTAGCCTAAAAACCGAAGGATCTACCTTTGCCATTTCCTGTGCTAGCTCTCAGTTTGAATGCTGCCGTCTGTTAAAAATCCGTAAGTGGTGAAGGGGGGGGGGGGGGGGGGGGAGGAATTCCTTGTCTGAAGAGAAGCAAAAACAAGTTACACATGTGGGCAATTTTCCAAGGACCGACAGTATACTCTGGCTAAAAACCCCAATTCCAAATGAGGTTTGTAATCTCAGCAGTTAATAAAGCATCTCGATCCCCTGTAAAGTAAAAGCGTATGTGCATGTGAAAAGGGAAGCTGGAAGGAGAGAAAGTTAAAATAAAGTTTGATTGTTGTTGGGGAACCCACATTCTGGCTACTAGACTAATTTCCCCCCCTTCTCCTTCCCTCGCCTCCCTCCTTGAAATAATATTCAACTCCCATGAAATAGCTGGGTGTCTGCCTCGCTCCGGCAGCCGCAGATTTTACACCCCGGGAGCTGCTGGTGCAAGTGCTGCGGATTCTCCCGGCTCTGCTTTGGGGTCACCCCCATATAACTGGAGCCCCCCCCCCCCCCCCAAAAAAAAAAAGGTCCAAATCGCATCAGTCCTGGAGGAAGGGAAGTAACAGCCCATGATGGTGAGAAATCTGTCGCTCCCACTCAAGGCAGGGGAAGAGGGTGGGAAAAGGCAAGCGCAGGTACGAGAATGAAGTTGCGATGGAATTGTTTCCATCAAACCCGTAGCATGAGCCCCGCTAAAATAAAAGGGGGGAGTTTCTTTCAGATAGGCTCTTTTCACCACACTTTTGCCCGTAATTAAAACTCATCCCGGGTCGGGGGAGCAGCAGACAGGCTGGACCCTGGCAGGAGAGAGACTTGGGGGAAGCCGGTCGCATTAACCGCGGTTGCCCGTTGCCTGTACGCGCAGAATGCGCAGCATGTCGCAAAGCAGGCAATTCCTACGCGGAGGATAATTTATTTTATTTTATTTTAATTTAATTTTATTTTATTTTAATTTTTTTTAGCCATCCCCACACAGCTTCTTCTCCAGGTAAGGTCGCTCTTTTCTTTCTAATTTGGAAAAGAAGAGAAACCAGCCGCTCCCGAGGCAGCCGTGCCTGTGGGACAGGCGGGACCCCCTGCCCACCCCACCCTCCCCTCCCCGCTCCTGCTTTCCCAAAGCCCTTGGGAAATGAGTCCCAATTCCCGTTTGCAGGCAGCAATACAGACCCCCCGGGCCTGATTCTGATCTTTCCCAGCTCTGTGTCCCCCTTTCTCCCCCCTGGCCCTTGTTTCCTGTATTTACGTGGGTAGGAGGGAGATCAAAATCAGAAGCCCAGACATTTACAAGGCAGGTTAGTGGTTGCCTATGGGGACATTATTACCGAAGAGTTTATGATTAACTTTCCCAGATTGTCCTTTTCCGTTTAAGGGCTTTGAGTCAGGGCACAAGTAGCACGTTGTTTCTAAGGAAGGAGTCACAGGGCTTGTGAGTTAGGTAGAAAACTCTGAGTTATTTTACGCTGTTTGACTTTCCCTCTCCTCCCCTTGAGCGGCTGTTTGTTTTATAGGCGAGCTAGGCACTATGCCTACCAGAACCACCAGTTTCGGGACTAAAGCACGCACCAGTTTAAAACCCATACAAGTTTTTTGTTTGTTTGTTTTCGTTTTCTTTTCCCGCTCCGAGTGGAGAAAAAACCCCCTGAAATCCAGGTAATCCCCCGGGCCACAAAAAGTAGCAGCAGATGGTGGTTTAGTCCCTGGATATGGTATCAAAGTTTAATTCTTCAAACCTCGAAGGGAGATCCAGTCCCAGGCTTATTTAGCCGTGGCCTGGACCATGTGAAACTCGGTTTTATGCGTATTTGAAAGACCAACGCGGGGAAAATCGCTTCCATGAGCTGATTGCTGACACACACAACCCTACAGGCTTCCAGTTTGCAGAAAGGGGAATGGATGGACTCCATCCAAGAACACACTCCGACCCGCAGAGCTCTCCCCACTCCCTCTTTTCTCACACGGATTTTCATAGTTTTGGGTTGTTTTGTTTTGTTTTTTAAATCAGCATATTCCCACGTGCAACACGTTGAGGTACGGAGGAAGGATGCGGCGAAACTATCGTGGGGCATTTCTGACACCATCTAAACCCTTTTATTTCGCGAAAGTCGCAGCCCTGGTCCTCGCCCAGGTTGGTCTGAAGATGTTATATATGATGAATTTACAGATCAATGCCCAGCAAGGAGCATCAGCTGCGCATCTCTGCGCGGCTCCAGGCGTACAGACCGCGGCCCGGCATTTCTCAGGCTCTAAAGACCTGGGCATGGTCTTTAGACCATGCTTTCCTGGGTCCTGCTTTCCTACGAGAAGCAGGAGCTCCTCGGTGACTCAATATTCAATATCCAGTATGGCTAAGACCGGCATTTTTAGGACAAAGCCCTAGAGACCCAGTCCCTATAAATGTTACCAGCGAAACGACAAACGTGAAGCGCTGCGGAGATGTGCAGCAGGGCCTTTAATAAACTTATTTTATCGATGGGGACGATGAAACTCATGAGCTGGGCACAATTCTTTTGTGTTCCCTAAACCCACGTTTTATCCTTGACACCGAGGGGTAGATCACAGCTCCTAAAATAAGACACGCTTACATTTCTTTATCGCTGGGTGTCTATTTGTAGGTGTATATTTTTAGGCGAGGCACAAACTTTATTGAGCATCCAGAGGGGTTTTGGTTAATTCGGGGCTGCCTGTCGCGGGGGGGGTGGGTGGGTGGGGGGGTTTAGGCTCTGAGAGGCGCCGCAGCCTAATTAGACCTTTAATAAGCTCTTGATGATTCGGGGCGTGCCTGCCTTGTCTCGCAAAAGATCCCTGAAACGGGGATTTAAACAAAGAAACCATCACCCCTGCCCCGGCGGTGCCCGGTGCTGGGGCCCGGCGGCGGGGGGGGACACGGACCCGGCGGCTCCGGTGCCGGTGCGGTGCAGGGGATGGAGGAGGAGGAGGAGGAAGAGGAGGGGGGGGGGCGGATACAGGGATGCCACCCCATCCTTCCTGGGGCAAGTAGCCTCAGCAAAGAAGAGCGAGGAGGATAACTGGAGTAAATCAGGTAGTTTGATGTTCTTGTGTTTAAAAGTAAAAGCCCAACAACATGAAACTACCTAATTCACAGAGCAGTTCTAGTTCAGCCTTGGGTCAAAGGCTACAATTCCCAAGAAAGGCGCCTGGGCGGCCATTTTGTTTGACATCATCTGCAATCTGAACTTTTATAATAGAAAACAGTTGCTAGGAAACAAAAGCAACAAAAGGATCTTTTCAGCGACGAAATAAAACCCCTCCGATTGCACGAAATAACTATTCAAATGATTTCCTATGTACAGTGTCTGGAGCGGATCCCTCCTGCAGGACTTTACAAATAGTTTACAAATAGACCAGAGGAAACAGTAAAATGCTATTGACTTTGAGAAACAAGCGATTATCGCAGCTATAAAAAAGCGCAAAAATTCCTCAAGTTCTTCCCCCGCCTTCTCTGGAAAGCTAATTTAAAGGATTTATCTTGATTTATCAAGACTTCGTATTAAAACACTATTACCAGATTTTTTTTGTTGTTGTATCTAAACCCGCCAGCGTTTGGATAACTTTCCGCAGAGAATAGAGTCAAATCAGTGAGTTCCGGAAAAAAAAAAACCCAAACCAATTAATTCATATTCTTCTCCCCTGAAAGCAAGTATAACGCGATTCATTTAAAGAAAAACAAAACAAAATAAAGGCCAAGAACATATAAATCAATTAAAGCAAGAGAAAAAAAGCGTCATTGTGACTATTTTATAGGTGTAAATAGCAACACAGAGAAACTTATTGTGTCCTTTCCTGCCTCCAACGCGCTCCCCGCGCTGGAAAAGCGTGGTATAAAATAATGACTGGGTGGTGATAAAAAGAGAATTAAAGGCGAGGAGAGGGGCCGGGAGGCGGCCGGGCCCCGGGGGCTTTGCTGAGCTCCGAGCAGCTTCCGTGGGGGGAGAAGCTTGGCAGGGGAAAAAAAAATACCCAAAATTTCCATTGGGAAAAAAAAAAAAAGGACCGTACATCCCCAGCCCATCGGGTGCAGTCATAAAACACAGTTATATGTATATATGTGTATATATATATATAAAATAAAGTCCATGTCTTACCTTGTAAGCTGGGGGTTTGTCCTCAAGTGGATTAAATAACTAAGGGGTGAGCAAAAGAAATAATAAAGGCTGGAAAGACAATAGGCAGAGACTTGCCCGTCCCGAAAGGGCAAGTTTAGGGGAGTTTAAAAGTTCATTGAAGAAACAAATCCTCCGAGTTCAAGAGATGCACGGAGGAGCCAGAAACTTGACTATAACTTAGCTTCATTTCATTTGAAAAGCCTTTAAAAGCCTGGATGGGACGGTATATAAATCTATTGTACCGGAAATACAATAAAACTTAGCCGTGTTGTTGAACTTCAAACAGTTTACACCAGGTCGGGCGGGGAGACGGGGCGGAATCCGAAAACAAACAAACAAACCCACAAAGGACCCCCCCCCCCCCGGAAAAAACCAAACACCCATTTGAAAGAGAATAGAAGGGGGGAGAAGTCTTTTTTGGGGGGGGGGAATATTGACAGCCGGGGGGGGTTTGTGCTTTTATTTTGTGCGAGGTTAGAGCTCTCTAAGTGCACGGAGGGAGGGAAACACCGTCTGGTCCCGCACCTTTGGTGTAGGCTTTAATTTGAAATTAAGAGAGTTTTTTCTGTTTCACAAGTCATCATTTCCCTCGTTCTCTCTTTTTTGATACACAAATACAGGCAGGTTCAAGTTTAAATCAAACCTGCGGAGGGGAAGGACTTAAAGTTTACCGTAAAACTTCGATTATGTTATGTTATTACTGTAAAACTGCGATATTATTACAGGTCCCACATGAGGGACCTGTAATATTACATACCTCTAGGTATGCCTACCTATATTACATACCTATAGGCGATATGTGTTTGCAGACATGCAGACATGCAATCTGCCATACTTACACGTACCACACCTATAATAGTGTCAAAATTTGTCCAATATTTTCTATTTCTTACAAAGAGGACTGAAAAAAACCCCTCTAGACCCACTGCTTTACTTTTGATGCCAATGCAATTTGTAAAACAAAAGTCGTAGTCACACTTGAACTCGTCCTACTAAAAGCTCTTTCTTTCAGACAAAACAGGCAGGAGGAATATATTTTAACAGAGCTTTCACCGCTGAAACTTGGAAATGAAGCACCCCCCCCGCCCCTAAATCGCAGATTGAAAACATAAATAAAGAAAAGCACTCAAGATAAGTGTGGAAAAAAACAAAACTGCATGTGCCATTTAATTTCACCATTAGGTTTAGAATAAATAACAGTAAGGGGGGAAAAAAAGAGAAAAAAGAAAAAGAACCCCAAATCTAAGTAGGTGATGTATTAGGTTTAATTCTTGGGCTGGAATAACATTTTAAGGTAATGGGATTTTTTTTCCCCCTTCTGGCTGTCGCTAAAGTTTTTAAAGACATTTTAAATTCAGACGTCAAAGACAAGTTAGAGCTCTTAGACACTAAATGGATGTCTTAGCTATAAGATAACTTCTACTTGTCAGGGGAATAAGTGCTAAAATAATTAATAGGCCGGGATGGGAGGGATTTCAAGTGTTTGCGTGAGCATATATCAGTAAATGTATATATGTGTACATATCCATTACACACACACACGCACATAATAGAAAAATCTATTACAGATCATCCAAGGAAAATGGCACTGAAGCTCAAGATCTCATTATGGGCTTCTTTGTGACTTACTTAGATCTTCACAAAGCAGTATTTTTATTAAAATATGGTTATAGCAGCTGGTTTTCACAGTTCCCATTCATCAGCATTAGCCTTTGGGAGTATTTGGTGTCCGCTCCTCAGGAGTCATGCGGATATTCCCAAGCAGAATACGTTACAAACGGGAGGCGCTTGTCGCATTTATAGGAAAAAAGATTAAAAAGTTGGCCTTAAACCCTCCTCCTTCCCTCCCCCTCCACATGGGTCTGCCTGGGTGTGAGTGGGAAACAGCTCGGCGTGGGTTCTTTCTCTTTCTTCCAGCTATCCATCAAACCAAAGGACATAACAGCAACGCACACAAAACTGCGCTGTGATATTTCTTCACCACCCATCGCAAAAATAGATATATTTTTTTTTTTACGTGAATGCTTGAATCATTACAGCTCCGGTAATAATAATAATTTAAAAAAAAAAGAGGAATAAATAATAAATACCGCCCCTCCAAATTCGGATTGCCAAATGATAAATGCAGCCGGCTGGGGCTGTACTGAACCGCTCGTCCCCAGGAGGAGCGGGCTGGCAGCGCCGGCGGCCCCGCTGCGCGTCCCCCGCTCCAGGCGGCGGCCGGACCCGTGGCCTCGGGGCGGCGCTCGCTGGCCGGGCTCGGCCGGGACCCGCAGCGCCCTGGGCCCGGCCGCGCTGCGCAGAGCCAGCTGCCAGCCCTGGAAGAGCAGCTTTTGTTTCTCTGCCAAGGAGAATACAAACATTTTCGCTGAGGTTTTTTGGTTTTGGGGTTTCCTTTTTTTTTTTTTTTTTTTTTTAAGTGAAAGGAGGGAAGAGCGAAGAGAGAAAAGAGCTTCGCAATAAAAATTAAATTAAACTTACATGACGTAAAAAATTAAGTGCAAAAAAAACCCCAAACCACATTTCTCGCAGGCCCCGTAGGGCTCTTGTGACCCACGCAAAGAGCTGTGCTACTCCAGCAATTCCGGAGGGGTGCGAGGCACACGGGGTGCCCCGGCCCCGAGCGGGGGCGACCAGGGGGGCCCCGACGGCGATGGGCAGGCACAGAGGAAGGCAGCCGTCCTCGCCCCGCCGCCGTGCCCCGGCCCCGGGGTGTGGGGGGGCAGGAGGGGCCCCGAGCGAGGCTCTCCTGCCCCCGACGTGAGGGGAAAGACCGCACCGTGGGCCGCCTAAAACACGGGCAAAGCCTGCGGCGGGGCAGCTCCGGCTGCGGTTCCCCTCGCCGGGGTCTGCGGGCTCGGCGGGCTGCTCCGGCCGGGAGAAGCAAAACCCCCAGTGCAGCATCGCCTCGGCTACTTGTTGCTGCGGGAAAAAAAAGTTTTCCTCCGGGACAAGGGAGACACGAATGGGGTGAAACGGGAGCCCGTCGGAGCCCCTCGGCCCGGCCTCCTGCCCTCCCCGTCGGGGCCGGGCTGGTGGCTTTGCTTTGCCACCTTCGGGGTCTTTTTTCGCCCTCCCCCCCAATCCCGGTGCGCGGTCGCCCACGCTCCTCCTGCGTTCACGGGGGAGCCGGAGCCCCTGATTTTATGGACTAAACCCACAATTAGACCCAGACTCATTAGTCCCAGGCCGGGAAACCCAAGGAATGGCCCACGCGTGTCCCCGCAGCACCCCTTCCCCCCCGCACCCACCTCCCGAGGAATTAAGGCAAAGCAAACTCCGCAAAGCCCCGGGGTTCAAAGCAGAATCCAGGTAAAAAAAAAAAAGTTCCTTTCGCTGTCCCAATTAATTAGAAAACTCCAATTAATAGGAAGGAAAAGGCGTCGGGAACTCCCGCACACTCGCCTCGTGGTAATTCCCTATTTCTCTGCAGGGAGAACTGGAAACCCAGCCGGTGCGGAGAAGCAAAACGAAAAGCCATCTCGGCAGCGAGCAAGCACACAAGCATCTTCCCCCAGCAGCCGAATTTAATTTTGGGGTGTCCGGAGATGTCGGAGGTGCCTTTGGGGGCTCACGGCTGAGCTCAGCCCCAGCTCGGCCTGGCCGCGGGGTCCAGGACCAAAACCGGGGGACAGGGGCGAGCTGCTTTGCTTGGGAAAAAATTAATTAGCCTCCAGATATGCGGCAAAGTTTCTAAGTTAGTTAAATGAGGCTTCCTTTAATTAGCAATAGAGGCTTTGGGCGGAGGGGTTGGGGGCTAAGCCTAAAAAAGTCATTTTTACAGGTACAAAAGAGTCAGGAAGGTTACGTCGGCTGTCGTTACATAAAATAAATTCGCGAAATATTTCGGACAAGCCAATGGTCAGACAAGAAATCGATCGGTCAAGCGCATTTAACTTGCCTGAATTAAATCTCTCACTTTGCCAAGACCCTTATAGGTCCAACAGCTCGTGCGAGAATTTATTTTGCCCCGTATATTCGCATGCCAGCAAAATATCTCTAAAATCTTCGTTTTAATAATTTGCAGGAGAGTTTTTGTTTCGTTTTAGGAATTCTTTCAGTTGCTGTATTTCGGGGTATTTTGAATTACGCTTAAATCTTTGCAAGAGTTCTCCGTTGGGGGGAAAAAAAAAAAAAGGAACAATATTGATAAAAAATTCTCTGGAAATGAGCAACAGAAATATATCCAGCACCGGGCGGTCCCTGAACTAAAATACTCCATTTGTTCCTATTCCATCCATTTGTTGGGAAATTCAATTAAACCTGGCTACCTTCGAGTATTTACATAAGCCCTCTGTCCCGGCGACTTGAATAGGTTTCTTCTCTGGTTTTCAACATTGTTATTAGAAATCCATAAAGCAGGGGAGGGACAGGAAATTAAATTTAAAGGTACCTCATTACGGCCCAAGTGCTTTCCCAGCTCTGCATCGCTGCGGACGGACGCAAGTTGATGCAGCCGGAGAGAAACACATGGCGACAGGAAAAAGCTGAGTCCCCCTCAGCAAGTGGACTTGGCAATCCTGGCGAAATGACCTCTGAGTTTCAAGTCTAGCAAGCAGCTTTCCTTCCCACCCCACCGGTGGGCTCGGAGAGTCAGCAGAGAGGGGGGGGGGAACCAAGGAGGGAGGAAGGAAAAAAATCGTGCAAATGGTAGAGCCGCGTAAGTAGAAAGCCTGGGTTCGATTCTTAGTATTATTTTTTAAAACTAGGTGTACGCTGGGAGAGGCTGAAATAGGGGGATTTATTGCTTTCCCAGCCTTGGAGCCAAGCAGGATTTGTCCCCGGTGAGCTGGAGCTGCGACGCGGCCGCTTCTAATCCCTGGGTCCACGGCGCAGGGTCGTGGGTTTAATCAAATAGAGAACTAAAGAAGTGATGCTAATGATGGAGAGCCGGCTCGATGGTTAAAAAAGAACTCGTCAAAACTCCCAGCAGAGAAACAGGCGGCTACGAGCAACGCGGCTTTGCCTCCGATCTCCGTTTTAAAAGAGAGCTGGAGGGGTTTTAGAAGACGGAGCACGAAAATTATCATGAAAAAAATGAAGAAGAGGGAAGAGAAGCAAGTCTGCTCGCCCGTCCAGAGAGCTGGCTAGCGGTTTTCTACCCAGACGTCTGCAGCTGATGAGGAGGATAAAGTATTCTCGGGAAGCTACATGTGGGAAATTATAAAAGACCAACACGTTACGAAAAACGCCTCCCGCTCCAGTCTCCCGGCGAGGCCGAATCCAGCACTCACTTACCTGTCCATGCCTTTCCTCTCTGTCTTGTCTTTTTTTTTTTTTTTCTTTTTCTAAGCAAACACTTCCCCTCCCCCTTAAAAATACCAGGGAAATAAATAAATAACAGCAGCCCCTCTCCCTGGCAGAGGCATCCTTCCACCACTTGTTACAGCCCAGCAACCCTTCCCCAGCTCCGGCTGATTTAATTTTATTTTTTAAGGGTTGGTTTTGGTTTTTTTTTTTTTTTTAAATCCTAGGGACTCCTTCTGGTTGAACGTTAGTCTGACTTGAGAGCGAGGGTGCTGTAAATTAATTTTTAACCAAAGGGCCATTGTGTTAGCAAAGGGAAAGAAAAAAAACCCCACCTTCCCTCCCCCTGTCTAGACAAAATCACTGTTTTGACGGCAAACTGCAGGCTTCCCCCGCTCCTCCCTAATTCCTGCTTGTTTGCCTTCTTCTGCTGTAAAGCCGGGGAGGGGAGTTTAGTTTTTATTGATTTGTTTTACCCACCTTCGACTTCTCGTGCTGTTTTAGCATCTTTAGACCTGTCTAAAGATGGAGCTTCCTGCCGCAAAAAAAAAAAAAAAGAAAAAAAAAAAGAAAAAAAGAAAAAAAAAGGACTTTATCTTCTCTTTTACTTCCCCCTGGTCCATAAGCAGGCTCCAGCACAACGGGCACCTCAAAATCCCCCTCGGCAGCGTGTGTCCCAGGCGGTGTGGAGCTCCCTTCCCGGGGAGAGGCGGCTGCAGCCGGGGGGAACTCGAGAGGCACCCGAGAACCTGCGGGGCGGGGGGGTAAAGCGGGGAGCGGGGGGGGCCGCTCTCCGGGGGGGTGGCAGGGGGTTTCCAGCCTGGCCTCCCAGGCAGGACTCCTCATCTGTGCCCATGGGGGGGGGACGGGGGCGGGCAGGGCTCTTCTGGGCTGCCGGGAGGTGCGGGGGGGGACCCCAGACGGGGTGGAGGGGAGGCGGCAGGAGCCGCAGCCCTGGCTGCTGGCCGCTCGGTTCCATCCGCAAAGGAGGTGTGAGGGAGGTGGGGGGGGGAACCCCTTTTCTCCCCCCCCCCCATTGCAATGGGAAGCCTTGAGCAGGGGGGGAGGAGAGGCGGCCGGGGGAGCGGGTCCCTGCCCCGCCGCTTCCAGGGGAAGGAGCGGGCTGGGGCTTTGCAAAAAAAGATATTTTGGGGTAAGGGGCGGGGGGGGGAAGGTTTCTGACGATTGACTTATCTGTTGGAAAACGCGTCTGCAGGCGAGCTCACCAATCCGGGGCGGGCGAGGCTGCCGAGACCATCCTCCGGTGTCAGTTTTAATGGGAAATTTCACTGCTTTGCGGCGGGGGGGGGGGATGTATTTTTTAATACAAAGACCTGCGGCGATCGCCGGCTTTCCCCTCGCCCCTCCCCACCCGCGGTTTGCTCACATCTCTATCTCCAGCCTCCCCATTTTTGGGGTGGGGGTTATTTTGGGAAAGCCCTTTGCGGAGGTGAAGCAGGAGCCTGTGGCTGTGCCAAGGCACGAAAGCCTATCCCCAAAAATAAAAATTAGAGACGAGAAAGAGTCCTGCGGAGAGCTGACACCCATCTTCCCCCCGCTCCGAGCTCCTTGCAGTGCACCTTGCCTGCAGGCTGCACACATCGACGTGCAAATATGAAATACTATATATCGAATATTAAATGCAAAAAGGCCGCGGCAGTTTTAGGGAAGGGAAGACGACCTGGCCTCCGGGCTGGGGTTTCTTGCTGTAGCGCCAGGACCCACGGAGGGATGAGCCGGGAGGTGACACGGAGCACCCCAAAGGCCGCGGGACCCCGGGACGCGTTCCCCGGCCCTGCTTCACCCTTCCCGCGGCCAAAACCGGAGCTGAGGTCGAACCGCTCCGGCGGAAAACCCGCGCCCCGAGGGCTGCGGCGATGCACACGCGTGGGCCTGGTCGGGCTGCAGGAGGAGTGGGGGGGCAGCAGGCAGAGCAGCTCCCCCGGGTATGTCCCCCATCCTCCGACTCAGCCAACTTCTTTTTCCTACCCCCTTGGGCAGAAATTCAAGTTCTTGGCCGGTGGCTGGATGGGGACCCTCCTCCTGGGCTGGCAAAGCCGGGGCTGGGGGGGGGGGGGTCTCCCCAATTTGGGGGTTGCATGTCTAGCACAGAGGAAAGCCGGGTTGCCCAGAAGGACGGCGCTCAGCCCGCTTGCTCTCTCTTCAGAAAGGATTTATACGCAGGATTAAATGCCCGGCCGCATAGGACGATTTAACAATCAGTGTGAATTAATTCGGACTCTGTCTTTAAGAAAAATAATGGTTTGTGGTACAATCCTCTGCAGGGCTGTCATTGCAAAGCAGAAAAGAAACCAAACCCCAACAGCACCGGCGGGTTTCCCATGGCTGGATGCACCGTTTCCAAAACGGCTCGGACTAAGAGCATGGAAAAAAGGGGAAATTTGGTTCTAAGTTAGAATCTATTTATCCAATTTCTTCACTTGTAATACACCTTCCCTTCTGGAAAGGAGCCTGCGGGGACGGGGTGTTGTTGGAAACCTATTAAAGCTTACTCTGGGAGGAGATACTTTGCAGTTGCATCTGGCTTTGTATTTGAGACACATTCTCAAAAATATACAAATACGCCAATTTAAATAGCTAATAATGGGCAATAATGGGGGGAAAAAAAAAGGAGGGGTGGGATTTGTGGGATTTTACAGATTTTGGAAACCATCAGTATAACCCAAAACTTCATATAGAAAAAAAGACCCCAAGCCAAACCCAACCAAACCTCTGCTATAGAACAGCCGAGGGAGGAAGAGGGGGCACATTTCCGAGCCCTGAGCCCGGCGGTATTTGCCCCCCTCAGCCGCCCCCAGCCCCGACGCTCCGCCCGGCCGGGACTGACCTGGGGCAGCGCTCAGGACCCGCTCCCCGTACTCCTCCGAGCCGCAGCCGTGGGCTGTGAAATTGGGGTGGTTTTCCCCATTTCATCTCCTTTCTGTGTCCCATCTCCTATTCCAACCGGTTCCCCACTTGCTCTCGCAAAGGGCCTTTGCACAGTCCTTAATTAAAAAAAACCCTTTCTCCTCCAGGGTCTGATTCTGCACTGCGGTCTCTCGGGGGGGATTTTTCCCTTCAGCCTCGCCCCCTCCTCTTCCCCAAGGGACCAAAGTCCAGATCCGCTTTGCACATTAATCCTCCGGTCCAAAAGGTCACCCCTGGGTGCTTCCAGCGAGCCGGGGGACAAAACCAGCGGGTGCCCGAGGGGGACCAGCCGTGACCGTCCCGCCGCAACCGCCGGCCCCGCCGCAGCCTGGCCCCGCTCCGTGCACTTGCTCCCTTGTCGTTGCCTCCTCCCCATCACCGGGAGCCGTCGGAGAATTGGGGAGGGGGAACGGGAGGGATAAAGGAGAGCAGGAGTTTTAAAGGAAAAGTCCAGGATTGAGGTTTCAGGCTGTTTCGGCTAAAAGAAGTGAAGATCTCCTTTTTTTTTTTTTTTCTTTTTTTAGCAAAAATCTGTTTGTCGGAAAAGCGGGAAGGAAAAGGCGCCACTGGAAAGCTGGGAAGAGGGCAGGGGATGTGATCAGCCCTTGGAAAGGACCCTTGGCCCTCTCGAGAGTTTTTTTTGTGGAAGTACTTGAAGGATGACAAATGTACCTCTGCAGGGAGAGCTGGAGAGGGCTCAGGGCGTTATAATCGCCCGGGGGAAGCTGCTGAAAGGCCCGGTGGGGTGGGGGTTTTGCTCTCTTTTACTCCGGGCCAAATTCTGACAATCCCTCCTCGACTTGATTTCAGCCGGGGACTCCGTCCCCTCCCCACCCTGACGGGCTTTACTAAATTTACTTGGCTTTCAGGTTTTCATGCTGAAGCTCCGCAGCTGCGATCGTGCGGGGCCTGGGGGCAGCGGGTGCCCAGGGCGGGGGACACGCGGTGAATTTTGTCACATGAGTAACAACCCCAAACCTCTGCCTCCCCAAGTTTGCTGCCGGCAGGTATTAGCGTGCTTCACTGCTGGTGCTGGAGGCGACCAGCCCTGGGCGCAGCATCGCGGTCCCAGCTCGGTCCGGTGGAGCACGGGGCACCCCCAGCAACAGCCCTTGTGCCCCCGGTTCATAAAGAAACCTTCCTTGTAAAAGTCTCCTTTTACATCTCCTGAGCCTGAAAACTAGTAGGTAACAACTTTTTACGACCCGACTCCCAGGACACGGTTTCATTTCATTCCTTAACTCAACTCTCCGTCCCTTTCTCTCCTGGCTGCATTTCCCAGCAAGAGATCCCTCCGGGTTTAGCATGAATTTAAACATTCAAACCTTGCAACGAGAGCTGATTCACCACCTGGCCTTAAAACGCAGGATTTTCAGACCATCTGGAGTTGAACTCTGATTCCAGCCGGGGGGATTTTCAGCTTTTTAAAAGTCCTTGGGATCCCCATGATGGTGGGGAGAGCCCCTCCACCAGCAGCAGCTCCGGTTTCTGCAGGAAGGTGCTGGGGCTGGTTCGTCCCGAGGGTTTCCCTGGCCCCGGGACGTCCCAAGGGCCACTCAGCTCCCTTGTAGGCCCACGCAGAAAAATCCCAACCCAATCCCAGCCTGAAGCAGCTGGAGAAGCTCCTCAGATGTGTCGCTTTGCTGTTCTTGCTGGTTTTCCTTCTAATTCCTTGTACATTTTGGAGTTCGAAGCAGGAGCTTGGTGGGGAGAGAAGGTGAAAGAAGGGGAAAACGGCATTGGAAATCCAGGCAGGGAAAAATCACAAGAGCAAATCCATGGCTTAACTCCCCTTGAAAGTGGATGGATGTGAGCCCTCCTCTCCCCCTCGCCCCCCCGGCCCTTGTCCGGGGACCTTCGCCTCTCGGGTTTATGGTTCTCCTCTGCGTAGTGTCAGCATTTCACCCCCTTGATGACACAGCCTCCCCTTCTCCAGTCCCTCTGAAGGTGTGGATCCCAAACAGAGCAAAAAAAAAAGACTTCTCCAGCTCTGTGATCATTCCTAGTGCTTGGGAGGTAGTGGGGGTCTGTCCACTAGTCCATCAGTTATTCTTTAGATAAAGAAATAAAATTAAAAGGCCCCCAAATCAAGAGGTGAGTCACAAGAGCAAAACGAGACCGGGGATCCCAGCAGCAGAGCTCGGCGTCTCTCCGCTCCAACAGAGCAAAGGCAAGTTGTGGCACCATCCTGAAACTATTTAGCTCGCATCCATGGGAGATGAGGGCCTTTTAAGGTCTCTTCTCCCTACCCCACCCCCAGAGCCACTACCCCTCATATATTATTTTTACTTATGTGGTGGGATTTTTTTTTTTTTTTTTTTGGCCTTTCTTGGAGGAGGAGGGATTTGTGTAGCCAGATCCGAGGAATTTAGAGAGAGAGAGAGAGAGATCCCCCTGTTGACTAGAGAGATGTTGTTCTTGGGATTAGAGACGTCTGACCTTGAAGGTCACAGGTCACGGTCTTGAATAAGGAGCAGGAGTGCGAGGTTGGGATTGAAACTTGAGGTGTGTCTGCTGGAGATCACAGGGAAAAGTCTTCCAAACAAAGAGGAATGCCTCGGTCAGGGCGCGAAAGGACAACTTCCCCAAGAATTATGGGCTCCTTCCGGATGGTCGCATACCTGCAGACCCCCCAAAGGATGCGCCATGGCTGAGGGAGGGGAGAAAGGAGGGGCAGGATGGCTGGAGCCAGAAGGCCCCATTATTTATTACTATTTGCATTCTGGGCAGGCCCAAAGGCCCTGATGCTGGCGGTTTTATGGAGATAGGTGCTGTGGAGAGCGATAAAAAGAGCATCCCGTTGTCGGGACGGGGATGGCTGCCTGGAAGCATCTTTGCAGGAAGGGAGAAAGGAAGAGATTCCCTCAAGGGCAGGGAAGTAACACAGAGGCACAGGAAGAGTCTGAGTCTCGAATCTGTGTCCAACACAACAGCTATGAAAGTCTTCCTTCCATGAGGTCCTGCAGAGCTCTGGGGAGTTGCTCACAGCTGCATGCCTCAGTTTCCCCCTGGGAATACCGATCAGAGAAGCAAAGAGCACTTCAGGCCTTGTTTCAGGGCAGCAAGGTTAGAAAAGACTACAGAAACGTTATTTCTCTGCTGGGATCTCCATCCAAATAAGGGAAGTAACATATATAGTAGTCCAGAGCCGTCTGGCTCGTGCCCATGGACCCTGCAGATGGAGGTTTGTACATGTCTTCTTCTGGGTACCTCTGCACGGGCTGTGCTCCTGCTCTGTCCAGGGGATGAGGTTATGTGGGTGGTGTGAGTAGGATCATGGCCCGATCCTGCCCATGTCCCCTGCTGAAGGCCTGCACATCTCACCAAAACCAGCCAGCACCACGCACCGCTGGCAGCAGATCCCTTTGGCTATTCAACACGGCATTAAAGTCCGTGTTCAAATACATGCAGGTCAATCCCCTGGGCCAAGAGGAACAAAGCACACGGGGAAGTGTTTGAAGATCCAGGACCTTCAACACAACCTCAGCCCACCTCCCTGAAGCCCCAGCATTTGAACAGACTCAGCTCCAGACCCTCTGCCGGTGTCAGTATGGTCTAAATGACCTCAGGGATGAAAAGCCCTGACTCTATTTCAACATTTTTTGAAGAGACCAACGAGGACCTCATCGTATCACCCGTGCAAACCACGCATGGAAAGATCGGCAGTAAAACTCCACTGGCCAGGTCTTGCTGCGATGCTTAAGCCCATCCTTAAGGCCTTTTCTTTTCCCTTTTGGGGCCCGGTGGTCGGGAGGGGAAGGGAGAGGGTTGGGGCGAGGGCAGCCCCTGCCCCGGGAGCAGCCCCGAGTGACGCTAGAGGGAGCCCCGGGCTCAATTAATTAACGAGCGAGAATTAACCGAGTGGGAAAAACATTGGAGCTAGGAGAGAAAGTGAGAATTCATTTACCTGTGCTATTACTGGCATCTCAAGCTGCATTTATGCCGATTTGTGTTTAAAAAAAATCCTACACGCGTTGCAGCGAGATGACGCTAACCCGAAATGCAGCAAAGGAAATGGTTTTGTGCGTTTGTGATCCAATTTGGGGCAATTTGGGCTCTAATCGATTTAAATCACTGTCAAAACCACTTTCCCCTCTGCCTAGGTATTTATTCTTCACTTTGAAGCATTTGAGGGAAAGCAGAAGGCATCAATCTGTCTCCAAAATGCCTTTTTTATGCCGGTATTGATTTTTGAAGTGCCTCTGGAGGAAGGGGAAACGTAAGGGATAAATGTTAAGGAGTTCAGCGTTTCCCAGCCTGGCCCAGCCATAAGCTCACGCCCAGGGAGGCCAGACCAGAGCTGCTCTAGGGAGGTCCTCAGGCCTGCCGAACACAGTGGGACCCATGGGAGAGGGTCGCAGAGGCCAGAGGCACCCTTGGGTACCAGCCGAGCGGCTGCAGCAGGGTCCCCTGGTTTTTGGGATACTTGTAGGGTGCTGCCTGCATGCAGAAGGGTCTGCAGAACCATCCTGAGCCCCAGCCTCAGTTTCCCCCTTACCTTCCTCCCTCTGCAGCCTTTCCTGCATGGTGTGGAGCTCTGCTGCAGGTCCAAAGTCTCCTGAAGGCAAGGAGGGGTTTTCGGGGGTTGTAGCAGACCTAAGCAGAGCTTCTGTGGGTGGGGAAAGGGAAAGCAGCCCCAAAACAGGTCTCCATGGTGTGGTGGATGGGCCGGAGCTGTGTGTTGGATGAGCTTAGGCTTGAGTGTGAGCAAAACTGAACCAAAAGGGAGCTCAGCAGAAATGAGGTCATAAAAGCTGCTGTTGGGCTTATTTATTATCATTTTAATCTTATTAGCATCCCATTCAGTGGCTCTTTGGAGAATAAACCACTGATATTGTGTATTTATCTTGACAGAAGCCAAGCAACCTTAATAAAAATTAATCACTCGATAAAGAAAAAAAGGGGAATCAAACCTTTCTGAAGTTTTATATTGTCTTTTTAATTAACTACTCTAATATTGCCTGAGTATGTAGGAGGGGGAAAACTAGAAAGTAGCAGAGATTATGTAAAGGGTTTACTGTATCCCATGTCCTAGGTATAAATAAAGCTCCTGTTAATTTAAAACCAAGGCTGCCTGTCTTTAGGACTTCACTGCACTCCCATTAGCTCTATCTTTATACAGTGTCATGGGTGCAAATAGATTGGGTTGAAAACTTCCCCCAGAGCCACGTTAAAGTGACTTCTAATCTTTCCCTTTAGTGGTGTTAATTCAACTTCACAAGAGTGTTTGAAGCACCATTAGGCAGAGAAATGGACCTTCTCTCCTGCTGGTGCCCTTATCCAAATAGCAACGTTACAAAAAAAAAAGAAAAAATCTGTTTCATATCAGGCCAAATCTCTGGGGCTCCAGAGAGCAGCTGAAGGAGACGTGGGCTTCCTTTTTATGGGACTTAAATACATAAAGGATTTATGCTTTGCATTTCTGTATGACTGCCCCGTGGAGGTCTCCAGGCACCTTGGAAACCTCCTGCCTCATAGCATGCAGGACGAGTGGCAGCAGCTGCTGGAAACGGGGACAGAGAAAGAGCTGGGGACACAGCCAGGGAAAGAAAAAGAGTCCACGTAACCCGGGCTGGCTACACAGCAGCATGCTGCTGGGGTGGTTTTTTTACAGCAGGACACCAAGGAAGGGGAAAGTGAGGTGCTGGGAAGCCCCACATGTTTTGTGGTAGGCCATGCTCACGTCTATATGCCTGTCTGACATCCTACAAGTGGGTGATGGGGGTGAACAAAAGCCACGGCGTTATCTGTCACTAGTGGGAATGTGGCTGGGCATTAACAAGAAGGTAGCGTTACAAAAGCTGCGAGACCCAGAAGCAAGGTTTGTCACACGCATCAGCCCAGAGCACCATCCAGCCCCACCTCCAGCAGCACCCCCAGCTTCCAGCGGGGCGCAGGAGCAGATATATAGGGGAAAAGGGGCATGCGCAGAGTCCATGTCTGGATAATGTCCCAGCCTCTGGCAAGCAGCAGGGCAAGAAACTTTCTGACCTGGACCGTCATTATTGACAGCCAAAGTTGGATATGTCCCTCAGTAATCTGTTGTATCCCTTCTTGACCCTCGTTTACAATTTTGGCTTCTACAGCCTCCAGTAGCAGTGAGTTCCACAGTATAAGTGCACATTTTGTGAGAAACAACCTGCCCATGCTCTGAAACAGAGAATAAATAGTCCCCTGGACCCTTCCCTTCACCCTTCAGGCTGGGACAGACCTCTGTCATCCTCCATCTCAACCACCCCTCTGCTCCTGGCAGCTTAGACAGCAATGGATGGTGTGGTTACCCCAAGTTTTGGTGGAGGAAATATTTTATTACAGGAGAGTCAAATCCTGTCCCCATCCCCGGGGTCTGGCAGGTGCTGGGATTACAGCCCAAAAGGAAGGATTGCAAGGTCGTGGGATGCGACTTTCTCCTGTCCTCCAGGAGAGGGCAATCCCTGGCTGGAACTGAACTGAGAAACACTGGTTACAAAGAGACGCTTGGGAGGATTTTCCTCTTTTGCTGCTCCTTCCAGGCAAAAGCTCAAATTACTGTGGTGGAGGAAGGCTGTAAAATGGAAAACACAGATGGGGAAACTTATGGGGAGTGTGGGTTTGGGGTCGCCTGTGCTTCTTTACACGGTGGCATTCATTAATACAAACAGGCTCTATGAAAAGGAAAAAGCAGAGTTAAAAATAAACCGGAATTTCTTTTGAGTCAGTCAGAACTTCATGCTGGGTGATCCAATCATAAGCATATCTCGCCATTTATTTTCATTCGGTTCGTGTTGAATTTATCTTCTTTAATCTTCTTTCTTTTTACAACCCAGACAGAAGATGCAGGTGTGTGTTGGGTAAAACAAGCAGATCTATATGTAGTCTCTCTCTCAACCTCCTCCAAATACTTGATTGCCACCACACACAGAGTTTTATTTATGCAATACGTTCTCACACCAGCAAATGCATTCTTGACCTGCCCTGTGGAGACAGACTGGTGAGCAAGGCCCTGGCAAAAGTTTATTCCAAGTTTTATTCTATATCATTGGGTTACAGATCAAACAGCTCAGCCTCTTCTCTGTCGCAGTTTCCCCATCTGCAAAATAAGGATCATGAAACGGTAACATTTTGCAAGATGCCACATTGCAGAAGCCATGAATTAAACATAATTTTCTTCACATGTCCTCTTTCCTAACAGGGTGGTGAAAATCCAAGCCAGTATTTCAGAGTGTTTTATTGTAAGTGTGAGAGGTGTCCCATGCGTTTCAGCGAAGCTACTTTTGAGCGTGGCCTTAAACTTGCACGTGAATGTGTCCGAGAGCTAGCAGGAGGGAAAGGTGGAGAGAGGAAAAGGGGTCACAATGCTTCTGAGTAAAGATACAACCCTCTCGAGGAGGGCTGCTCAACACCTCCGTGATTTCCCAACCACTTCCAGGGAGAAGGTTTGGAAAACCTAACGTACAAGTATTGGAAGGGAAGTGGGCATCCCGCTGGGCCACTTCATCCCAGTGAGAGTGTGTGGCTCAGAGAAAGAATATCTGGAAAGTAAATGAACAAAACCTTGTTAAAATAGTCCTTGGACCATCCCGTCTCTTGCTAACTGTTAACTACAGAAAGAAAGCAGGAATGAGAAAAAAACACTCAAGCCTGGGAGAACTGGAATGCGGAGCTTTTTGGCACAAGCCGAGCAGGAGAAGTTTCCAGAAGAAACAACATGAGTGAGAGGATTATTACGAAAGGCCAGAGTGTCAAATCTGTGCTGGGAGTTAAAAGGAGCCCATAAAATCCACTCACCAGAAATGGAGCCAGAGCAAGGTCTGGAGTTAACTCCTTAAAGCCTACAAAACAGTGATAACCATCAGGAGCGACTTTCTTTCTGTGAGGTGCAGAGTCTGGGCAAAGTCCCATTTTAGCCATCACCCAGAAAGCTATAAAGAGGAAAAAGGCAGACCAAGCAGGTTGATGAGTGTTTTATGCAATGCAATAAATCCAATGTCCAGAGCAGCTCTCTAATTTGAACTCCCCTTTCATAGCCATTTATAAGGATTCTTTCAAAAATAAAAAAGAATCATAACAATATAATCCAGTTACATTATAACAATATAATCCATATGCACCTAATTTTACCATCATTATTAATAAAAATTATTGCACTGCAGTAGCTATGTGAGGCCAAACCCTACTGGGGACTTGCAAACTGATTGCAAAGTAGGAAAAAAAGAAATTCCAATGGCTTTTAATCTTTTTCCCTGTTCAAACCCTTTGCAAACACTGAGCAAAGAATCCCTGCAAGTTACACAGCAATTTCTCCGCTTCTGTATAAATGCAATGAATTTTTGCAGTTATCTGAAGACTTACTAGTCTAAAAAGTAGAGTCTGAAGAGAAATTTCAGAGCATTGCCTAAATAATATGTGAAACTGGGGGCAAGACTGGAGTGTACCATGTTCTTCACTTTCGTGGTGGACAGGACAAGAAACAATGGGTTTAGATCGCAGCTAAGAAGGTTTATATTACACATTATCAAAGATTTTGTATTTGCAAGGAACAGAAAGGATGGATTTGGAGTCTGAAGGTGGTGGGGGATCTCTGACACTGGGTGGATACATCTCACAGTGATAACAAGGTAAAATTGTCTGAGATCGTGTGGCAAGCTGAGACTGGCACTCCAACCTTATGCAGAGGGTACGAGACTCATTCTTACAGCTCTCCCCTCCTGCTTTCCTTGCAGAGTGCCTTTATTGGCCTCTGATCCCATGAGCCAGGAGCAGCTGATTAGTAGGTTACAGACCAGCCCTGCCTGTCCCCACTTCCCCTTCTGCTTCCAGCCTTTGGATCCCGACCCTGCTCTCCAAATGTGCACGA
This sequence comes from Mycteria americana, assembly GCF_035582795.1. Lineage (NCBI taxonomy): Eukaryota > Metazoa > Chordata > Aves > Ciconiiformes > Ciconiidae > Mycteria > Mycteria americana. The sequence continues at coordinate 2,850,279 of NC_134386.1, forward strand.
CGATATCCATCTGGAGGGAGCAGGAGGCAGGACTGCTTGAGTCCTGCCCTCTGTGCACAGCTTTGGCTCATCTGCACGAAGCAGGGAAAATGAGAGCAGAAGCAGGGTCTAGGAGATCACGAAACATTGACTTGAGAATTGCTAGTAATTCAGTCCTGTTTGGATCACCGGTGTTCAGAGACGTTTTGGGAGGAAGAAGAAAGGATGTGGCCAACATTTTCAAAAGATTTTGGATGCTCCCCTCGAAGGGCAGGTGCTCAGCCAGAAGAAATTACTCCAATTTAACATACACCAGAACAAATATCGTGTCTCCAGCTCAGAGGGGTAGAGCTTAAAGGGACAATCAAACTGAGATGCTTTGAAAAGACAGAAAGAAGTGTAATATGGAAGAAAAGGCAAGCTAATGAAAGTCAGATGAATTTATGAGGCACCTTAATGAAACACGTGGACATGCAGAAGATGAATCCATGATGTTTAAGCTTTTAAGTCTGCAGATAGTATGGAACTCACATGATTGGAAAGGTAATAAATTTCCTAGCAAATGGACAAGATCATATTTGCACAGAGAAAACCTTTGCCCAAAGCGAGCGTGTGTGGTTAGTGAAAGATTCAATTAGGCTATTTAATGCCAGTTGCACAACTGTCTTGTTCAAAGACTTGTACTATGTTCTGTCAAAGGTTGCACCCCTTAAATGGTTACATTTATGGATTGAAGTCGAGCAGCTTTGCTCTGCCCGACAGATGGGTCTTGTTCCTTTGATGAGAGAGATCACAGAGAAAATGATAAACAAATCATGTCCGACTCCATACCCATAGTGACAGAACACATATAATAAATGTTACTTTTTACTTAATTACCCAGAAAATGCTCAGACAATACGCAGTCTCAACACAGGACATGGAACCACTGAGCAATGATCAGAAGCTGTTAGCATTTATTGGCCGTCCTGCAGCAACACCCCCGCCCAGATGCCGATCGGAAACCCCACGGCACTGCTAGGCAGCCACGAAGCAAAACCCCACCCTGGTGTCAGCAGGGATTGAGAGCCCTCCCGAACACGCACCCTCGGGGGCCACGCTTGAACCCGGGGCCGGCAGCACCGCGGAGAGCTCCGCGCCCCCCAACAGCCTTCGGGAAACACCTAGGGTTCAACATATATACACACACGTACACGTGTATATATGTGGAAGCATCACTCCGTCTGGGCATTGACATTCACGGATTGTCGGAACAAAGGTTTGGATGTGGCCACGCTGGCTCATGACAAAGCTCCACCTGTGCCGTCAAGCGTGGCTTGGATTGTCCCTTTCCCATGAGGTCTTGATGAGCCCATGAGCCCATTGGGGCTTCTTTTCCAAATCAATCCTCTGAAAGAAGTCCACAGCGAGGGTCTGATCCTCCTCCCTGTGACAGGCAGCGAACGCTAATGACGGGCACGATCAGCAAGAGCTGGACTGGTTGTGAGTTGGCATCGGTCTACAGCTGGGAAGGGTCCTCACTGCTCTGGGTACGGTCACGCTGTCCTGAAGCGACGCAGACGTTAAGTAAGCCCAGTTCTTTGGCCTGGTACTTTGCTTTTCTTTCCTGCATTTATTTATTTGTAGCTGTGCACGCAGCTGCGTGAAGTCACTACGCAACAAGACAGAAACACCACCGCCTTAAATGATGAGAGGAAAGTAACACCACCAGCTTGACTTATGAAAGTAAAATAGAAATAATAATAATAATAATAATAATAATAACAACAACAACAACAACAACAACAACAACAATAACAATAACAATAACAATAATAATAATTTGCTAGCCTTAAGCGATATTTAACACAGAGGGACAGAAATAATAACTTCTTCCCACAGAGGGGGAAAAAAATCCAGAAGCTAAGTGGTAAAATAAAGTTAACAGAGTGCTGCGATGTATTTGTGCTTTCTGCACGCCGACCGGGTGCGTCTCGTATGCAGAACGAGGGAACTGCTTCCCTGCGCTGTGCTTAAAATATATTTTCTTGTAGCCAAGATCTGAAAGGCTGCAAGTGTCTGTTTGCAAACCGAGCAGATGCGCAAGGAAAATTACCAAATAAGCAGTGGTTTTGTGCAGGGAAGAAACGACCTGTTTTGTTTTATTTTGTTTTCCCCAGCTATACCCACAACCTTCTGCAAAACAGAAATTGAGGATGATGCAAAGTGGCAGCATGAGAATTCAGAGCTGCTGTACCTTTCACTCACCATCGGCCGAAGCGCTTTTCTCCCCGCTTTTCCTTGAGAAGCTTGGGGCTGCAGGACCCTTCTTATCTTCCGTGATAAGTCTCTATTGTTATTTCACTGTGTGTATCCGACTCGCTTTCCTCTTCTTCAGGCAGGCAGCGAGCAAAGAGAAGCCTCACGCACACAGAGAAACCGGTACGGATAATTTAATGGACCCTGCGGGAAGCGTGACTGCAAATAGAGGCACATAATAATTTGAAGCCTAAAAACTCAGTCTCTTGATTGAGGAAGAGGTTCGTTTCTGATTCCAGGAGAGTAATAGTGGCTGTGGGTGTGAATTAGTGCAACATTTTCTACAGCGTAAAGGGTTCATATAAGCACGAATATTTTCACGGGAATATTTTGAAGGTTGAAACTTGCATTTTGTGAAGTCGTTACCCCCGCCAGAACGATACGCCTCCGATATTATTTTTCAAATGCCTCCTTATCATTTGCCAGGTGTGCACCGTAAGGAAATACGCCAAGAAAACGAAAACACCGACAACGGAGGGACTTCCACCGAGCTTTTGCAAACGGGCGGTGGCGGCAGGGCCGCGGACCCGCGTCCTGCAGGCAGCGCCGGGCGGGCTGGGGGCTCGGGCAAACGGGCCGGTGGGGCTTCGAGTTATGGGTTTTTTTGGGATAGGGGTTCTATATTGTAGAGTTGCCGTTGTCCAAAAGAAATTAAAATCGGCTTAATCTGCGAGTCTCGCTGTTAGAATGATTTTTTTTCCCGCTGCCTTTTATTAGTTTCTTTTCTTCGAAAAGTAAATGAAATCGGGTTTTTTTTTCTGCTTCTATACGTCCACAACAAGTTCCCCCGGGTTGTGTCGGCGGTGGGAGCAGGCTGGGTCGCACCCTCCCGTCTGCGGGGTGACCGCCACCCGCGGCGACATCCGCCTCACACTCGTGTCCTTCAGGCAAGAAAACTGCCCGTGGCCCCGCTCGGGCTCCGGACCCGCCGGGGCTGCCCCCAGAGCCCTTTCCCGGTCCTTTCTGGCTGGGTGAGCCCCTCAGCCTGCTTCCCCGAAGCTTTTTTTTCTTTCCCAGGTGGTTTCACCCGCACACGGTGGGTGCGGAGCCCGGACGGGGCCCCCGCTGCCTCCCTGCCCGTCGGTGCGGGGAGCTGGCTTTGCCGTCGGACCCTCTCGGCCCGGGGGGGGACGAGACCGGGGGCCGGGATTTGCCGGGATTACCCGGGACATCAATCCCGGCCGTGAGCTCCCGGGGGGGTCCGGGGCACCCAGCAGCAAGCCCGGCTGTACCCACGGCACTCGGGGGCGGGGGGGGGCATTATTTCATTTATTAATCGATCATCCCCAGCCGCTTTCCCTCTCCCTGGCTCCTTTCACGGAAAAGGTCCCCCCGGTTTTTCCTTTCCGCGTTTTCCCTGCGCGGCTGCGGAGCGCGGAGCCGCGGCGGGGGGCGGGAGGGATTTACGATCCGGCCCGTTGGAAACCGAAGCACCGGGATTTACTGTAAAACGTCGCGGCGGCCTTTTCCGGAGGGGACTTGAGGCGAGAAACTCTGAGAATGTCACTTTGCCAGAGTTTGTCGCCAAAAAAACGTGCTCTTGTTCGGGCGGCGATAAATTTCCCCTCTGGCACGGAGCAAATTGAACCGCAGCGGGGGGGAGAGGGGGGAGGCTCTGGGGAGGGCTCGCAGCTTCAGCCCCTTAATCCTAGCAGCCTCATCCCTGGGGGTCAGATCCAGCCCCCCACAGACGACCCCCCCCGGTAATAGAGTTGCGCCAGTGCTGTGAACCCCCCAGTTTTGTCACTCGCTGCGCACACGGGCTCTCTGATAGGGAAGGGATCCTGGTTTATATCCAAGGCATTATTGGATTGAATTACGCTTCCCGAGAGGTGAAAAGGGCCAGACACACACAAGCACCCCTGGCCTGAGCCTGGGAGGGGACACGGGCCTTTGGGGTGGGCTTGGGAGGACTCGGCCCCACGCATCACCCTGGGGCTCCATCGTGTAGAGGAGCCCGGGGCCTTCTGCTCTCAGCAGAGGGTTCAATTCTGAAGTGAGCAACGAGGGTGAGAAATTCTCTGGCATGGTAGAGATTCACAGGAGCATGAGGGGAGAGAGCAGAGAAACTAGTGTCCATAAATTCCCTCGAAGAATTTTGGTATCTCACTTCTCATCCCACTTGCATTTGACACTTGCAGTAAAAGCAAAAAGTAAAAAAAAAAGAAAAATAAGGAGGAAAAGTGGTAACTCCTACTGATTGTGGTGTCTTATTCTATTTTTTAAGACCAAACAGGGAGACAGGAGAAAAAAAACCCAACAGATCTGGCTGAGCAGAGATCCCTAACTCCTAATTAATTTCTCCTTCCTTCCATGCAGGGCTGTTCTTGGAGGTGGCTGGACAAACGAGGAGAGACGTGAAGCCCCCAAAGAGCTGGAGGCTGGGGCTGGCAGACCCGTACCCACCACCTCTGTGCTGCTCAGCACCAGCAATGCAGCTCTGCTCAGGGCAAGGGCTGCAGGGAGCAAAGCCAGAGACACCCCTGCCCTGATTCCTGCAGCAGAGGTGGGAATAAGGCGCGTTTCTCATAGACTAGGTCTAGAAATTCCACTTATTACATCAATCCTGTTCTCCTGCATGAGAACAGGGTTTTGCTGAGGTCTGTTGTGGCTGCTCAGGCATTGGTGACCTTGCCCCACATCAGCCTGGCGAGCCAAGAAGAGCCACTGTCGAATTGGCCTTTTCCTCTTGAAGTCTGAGACAAGAGGGTTTGAGAAAAGCTGGATTTCAGGAACTGGTTAAAGGGAACAGTTACAAGAGGTTTACATTTTGGGAGAGACCAGCCCCCCGAGGTGGATGGTCCTCGAGGCTCTCGGTGGCCCGGTCCATCGTGCAGCCATTCTTCGTGCTCCAGCCAGCGTGACCGAAATGCCTCCTGTTCACACAGCATTTCTTCAGCCTTTTTTCTGAACTCAGCTGTTGGCCAGGCTGGAGGACCCCACAGGTTTGCCATATTTCACAGTGCTTCTGGCCTGCTGCTGGCGGACGAGCTAGATGCTAGGCAGATTTGGGAGGATTTCTTTGCAACTTAGACTATAAATGACATCGTCCCTTATACAGCAAAGTTCCACAGAGATCTCCACGTATTTTACAATGGCTGTAAGAGATGGAAATAAAATTAGAGATGATGGTAAAGCCAGAACTACAACTCTAACCTCTCAAGTCCCAGGGTAGTACCCCAACCACCGGGCTCTTGGGTCTTTTGAAATACATTAGTTCCTTTACAGCAGAAGCCGTAAACCAAATGCAAACCAAATCTTGGGATTTTTATTTAAAACACTCAGTCTTGGGCTTTGAATTCATGCTGAGAACAGAGACAAGCCAACCTTTATTTTTGTCTTTGAGAAATCCTAGTCCTGAATGTTCCCCTTTTCTTCTAAAACTTGGGTGGGGAAGGGGAAGAACCAGCTTGATTCTGGGAAGTATTTAGATAAAGAACAGCTACAGTCAAATTCAAACCCTCCAATTATTTTATTAAGGAGATTTCCTCATTCAACTATTTTACCTCTTTGTGGAATTTTAAGATGTGGAGCACAGAGGAAGGTAGCAGCAGCGGTGGGATGTGACAAATACAGAAAGCCTTCAGTGCGTTTCCAGTTCTGCTCCATACATATCGCATTGTTTCACACATTTGTGTAACCCTAGGTTTAGTGGAATGTGCCTGAATGATGGTTGAGCGCAGATGTAGGAAAAGACTGCCAAAAGCACTCCAAGAAAGGACATGGGATTGGCAATAAACAGAGCTGCATCAGCAGGAATGGAGGCTATGAGCCCTGGAATCTCGCTCCAGATTTCACATCCTCTATGGACTGATGATGGTGGGGAACTTGGGAGAGGGACCGGAAACTGGGTGGCTGGTGTCCCAACACCGGCAGCTCAGGCATAGGCTCAGCATTAGATTTAGCAATAAAAAAAGAGCAAGTGGGAAATCAGAAGTAAAGAAAATGAGGGTGGTTCAACAGTTTGTGTTGAAAACTACTATCTCCACTGATTTACAGCCATGGGGGCTTGGCCCAGGGCACGGAAAGCACCGTGCAGATGGGTTAGGAGAACTGCGATCCCCAGGTGCCAGTTGTTCTCAATGCAGCCAAATTCAGACTGAAGGGGTAAGGCAGAATAAGCATAAGCGTAAGGAAAAGTGCTCTCACGCTTTACCATAAGCTACCCAGACTCAGGGACTAATAGAGCACAGAGAAGGGCTCGTTATATCTGACTCTCCCTTTCCTCTCAGGACTGGGACTGTGCAGGGCTGTAGGAATGAGCTTTGTCCTTTTTTTCATTTGCTCTGAGCTGAGTCATTGTGGAGGAAAAGCCCATTTGTTAATGAGAACAAAGTGATAAGGTTGAGACCAGAATCTCTCTGGTTGCCGGTTAAAACCACTCACTGATTTCCCTGAGGTTCCTCTAAAAGCCCCAGCTGAGATTCCCGGCCCTGGGGCCCTCAGCAGCCCCCTCCTCGCCTGCCAGTGGAGCTGAGGGCAGCAGCCTGCTTGGCTCCAACCATGCCCATCTGGACAGCAAGACAAGTGCCTGGGTCTCTTACGCTTCTCCCGGCAGTGCAACGGGCTGCGCTCAGGGCTGTGCAGGGTGCACGTAAACACCCCCGCCTCGCATCGCCTGCCCAGACCGCAGACAGAGCCATAAGGTACCATAAAGCTTAAGGTGTGTGATTTTTATGTAAACATTTATTTAGATGCCGGTTCTTTGGTCTGCTCGGGAGACTCTGTACCCGGGGCACATTTGTCGCTGTGCACAAACCTTCATGTTTCTTTGAAAACCCTCCTAAGCTACGGGGCACTTGGGACTAAGGATTGAGGGAGTTCATGAAAATAGGAATAGAAAAACAAGAGTCTTTATCAGAGACGGCAACATACATTAACCAAGGATTCCCATAAAAATACCACTGACCTTCCTTTGCTTGTGAAAACCTTATGTCTGAGGAGCTGCAACACCACAGTGGTCGTTTCCCCGTTTACACAAAAGCACTTTCTCTTTTAATATCGGCGGGGAGGAAGGTCCCAGGGCTGGGCAAGGAAGGTCCCAGGGCTGGGCAAAGACGCTGCTGTGAAGGGCTGGAGATGGGAAAATCGTTTCTGATGGTTCTGGAAAAATACACTGAAGCTATCTCAGTGCTAAATGCTGGTGCCTGACTTCTTGGAGGGAGAAATAGGAACAACATAATTGTTTAGGGCCATCTATATATGGATCAGATCTTTTCAGGAAAATAATCTGATATCTGGTTATTAAATATATCAGCTATATATATTTACTTATATAGCTGATATATTTAAAAAGAAGAAAAATGTCATTATTCGAAAGTGTGTTCAAGAAACACAGAGATGTTAAGCACTATTTTATAATCTTGGGGGAGATAGATGGTTGTTGCAAAAAGGGTGAGCCTTCAAATGACAGGAAACTCACCCCAACCTGCCATGTAATTCAGCAGAGGAATTTTAACAAGAAGCACCTGCCTGTCTCTTCTAGCTCAGCACTGGCCTTTATGGCTTTACACACATTGTTAAATTTAATCAAGCACATCAGTTTACATATTGTTTCTAATGATTAAACTCTCTATGGCTGTTATTTTACATATAGCTGAAGGTACCAAGGTGTATTAAAAATTAAAAAACAAACAAAAAAAAATCAATCAGCCAAAAACGTGCGGGCTGTTTGCATGCTGTGCCCTGAATCAGGAACTTGTATATTCTCAGCACCAGTGTCCAAGAGTTCATGCAGAGTCTTGAGGAATATCATAGGCGAGAAGTGATGAGATGGTAACGGCATTTGACTTAACCAATCTGTGCTTTGTGTCTGTGTGACACCGGTAGAAGCATTAGCCCAGCAAATGGTCCCCACAGGTCACTTGCGCTGCTGGAGGACCACCACACAGCGGATTGCAACGTGGTTGCCACGATGCATTTCAAGTTCAGAGTTGAGGAAATCTTTTGCGCTAACAATCATTCTCCAGGGTTAAAAACCGAGCATCCAAAAAATGGGAGGAAGTTAGTGTTGGAGGGAGGAGGGGAAGGAAGGACGATCACAGCTTGGAAATCCCTGGCACAAAGAGGAGGTCATGGACTACGCAGCAGATCTGAGGGTGCTGGACTTGCTGCCTGTGTACTCTGCATATAGCTGGCTCGTGTGTAGTAGGTCCCATCATGTCCCAAATGCATCACTCACTGACCTCCATGGAGTTAATCTGTTCCTACTTTCCTTTGTTCCGTATTTCTGGATGTCCGAAAACCACGACCACATTCCTCTTCTTCCATCAAGGCAAAATTTCTTGGTGGATAAAGAGTACAAGTTGTGAAGCCATGAATTCCCACTTTCTCAGCCGTCTGGCTCAGCCTCATCTTCACAGGCCCATGGGGACCACCTCTGGGTGCACATATGAGAACACAAGAGCACATGCTACTTCAGCTATTGTGGGTCACGAATCTCTTGTCCACCTGAAAGACATTGTCGTAATAGGCCACTGCTTGCACAGGACAGATGGAGAGAAGAGACAGAGAAATCCACTGTCGGAGAAGGAATCTCCGTTGTCGTGGGAGGAAGCAACAGCTCCATCCCTAGTGGACCTGCAGCATCGGGGCAGTGTTTCAGCAACGTCAACCGAGGGATACTGTGGAGGGACAAATAGGAGAAGCCGTAATAAGGTGACACAAAACAATGGCTCATGCTGTAGAAAGGCTCTGCTTCATTCCTCGCAAATGTGCATGAAACGATGGTCCCAGTCTCTTCCCCACTAAACTTGAGGAGATAGCTTTGAACTTTAACCGATGCAAGGGACTGCACAACTTTGCTGGTGTACTTCAGGGGAATTGCTGTTGATTTACACCAACAGAAGCTCAGGAGCTGAAGAGAGCGATGGGGAGAGGTGCTGCGCTCAGGCATCCCTGCAGAAGGAAAGGTTCACCCTCATCCTCAGGGCCCTGTGTGCTCGGCAAGGCCAAACGAGCTGCACCTCAACACAGCTCCCGGCTTTCGGTGCGCATTTAGATCTTCTGCCCTGGACAAAAGCTGGAAGCTGTTGCTCCCAGACCTCCTGATGCTGACCGAGCCCCAGTGCATTTGAGCATTTCACAGTGCAGCAAAAATGGCATTTAACATAATTTAGTCGCGTTCCACTTCCTGCCTCTCCTGTTTCATGTGGTAAACTGCTAAAAAACAAAAATATCTAAGAAAATACTGGTTATTTTTTTTTCCCAGGAAAGCCAATGCAATACTTATGTTTCTGATAAATTTTATAAAAAGTCCTGGCTTCGTGTGCAGATGCGAATATGTATGCAGGTACCTGAGCCAGTGACTGCTAAAGCAAAAGGAAATTTCTTTTATATCACTTCACTAATTTGGGGGGGTGGGGGAGGCAAAATGAAGGCATATAGCTATTTTGATGGATTAAAGACAATTTTTTTCAGGAAGATATTTCTTCCAACTAGCCTTTTCCTGATGGGATTTTCCAAGCCAGAAACGTTTTCCTCCTTTTCCTCACCCACTAACGGCCCTTCAGGTGAGCAATGACCATCCCAGCAACCTCGGTTATTTACACCCGCAGCTTCCGCGACCATTGCGGCTGCGTGCGGTGCTGGAGGACAGCCTTAGAAGCCCCATGTCCTGCAAGGTGCTTGAAAGCTGCCTGGGTTTAACCCAGATTAAGCTCCTGTGTCTCATTCAAGCAGTCACTGAAGTATCCCGCTAAACGGAGACTTTAACAAGGAAATGAAGCTGTGAGTCCAGGTTACTTTTTTTTTTTTAATAAATTATTGAGTGCTGCTGAAATGTATGCATGCAAACACAGACCTATCTCTGCTGCCATCCCTCCCATTTCCATCCCTCTCCAGCATTTCAGTGCATTTCAGTGGGAAGCAGATAGGAATGCCCACGCGTTCGGCTTCCATTTTTGGCAGCTTAGCGTTGCTGTAAGCTCCGTATCGGCTCCTTTTGTACAGGCTTGGGTCTGTCCCTGACACTTCCACACCTCATTCCCTTTCGCTTTTGATATTCTTGCCTATACCTGGTTTCTGGGTCACAGACCCAGGATGGGCCCCCGAGGATTTCAGGGCTGTGCAAGGGCGAGTTGGGGTTGGAGGTGAATTTTGGTAAATCAAATCTTTTCGATACTCTGATAAATGGTCCCTGGAAGGTGACCCAGGTGGGACCTGGGTTTCTTCTGGCCACCGCACACACCAAGTGTCCTGTCCCTCAGTGCTTCAAGTCCCCTTGCTAGCCTCATACCTATGCATCGCTCAGAAATGAATGGCATTAAAAAGCAACAGATCCTTTAATTCGGTTGTTTTATGCAACTAGATAAGCACCACCGGGGTTTTCTTTCTTTTCTCTGTGCAAAACGCCCATAGTCTCATAATAACCGACACACTGATTTCCATGGTTTTTTCTTCATCAGGTAGTACCCTTCCTGTGGCCGTACAGAGAAGTTTTCTTACTTGCTTATAAAAATTAAAAGCAAGTGGGTGTATCCTCAAAAAAAAAAAAAAAGTTTCTTTTCGCCTTGGGTCTTTAGGGCAAAAAATAACCCTACAGGTGCTGTAAAAAATATATCGGGCTGCAAATTATTGAAGGGGACAGGAAACACTTGCAAGGTGAGCTCGGGTGCAGCCAGGGCTTCTCTCTTTCTAGGTCAAATTGTGCTTTAAAAGTGATTTTTCCCTCCTCCCGGAGCCCGTCCTCGGGGCCGCAACCGCTCCCGGCGGGTCCGGTCCGGCGGCCCCGGCGGGTGCAGCCTCGGACGGGGCAAACGCCTGCGGGGCCGAACAGCCCCGGATTTTCCCCCTCCTTTCTCCACCGAGCTCTGGTTTCTCTGGTTTCTCCTCCTGCCCGGCCGAGAGCAAGAGGAATCGCCTCTTTCTTGCACTTTCTTGCACGCAAATTGATGCCGAAAAGGGTGCTGGAGGCTGAGGGATGCGGCGAAATGCAAATGGGCAGCCTCGGGTTGTTCATTTACCGTCCTTTAAGAAAAGAAAGAAAGAAAAAAAAAAAAAGAGAAGTGTTTAGCCATCAGAATAAAGACAAAAAGGTGCTTGAAAGGAACTGAAAAGAGCCCCTTTTTCTCCGTCTTTTGGTTGCAACAGAAAATCGCACACGGATCTATAATGCAGATATTTCACAGTCTTCCAGTGGCCATTAACATTCAGCACACGGTTCTCTGCAGTAGGAATGAAATGGTTTTGAGTGTGAATGAACAAAAACCCATTAGAAAACCCTGGCTGTATTAAATTTCAGCTCGGAAAATGGAAATATTTCTCACTTGGACGCTTATTTCTGTAGATCAGAGCAAAAACCCGAACGGGAAGAATGCTTTAGTTGCTGTTTAGGGAATATTTCATCCCAATGGCACTTCCAGAGTGGTGTGAGACCCATCAATGGCGAGTCTGCTTGCAAACAATAAACCTGTTTAATCTTTTTTTATTATTATTTTTTAATTTTATGAAAAGCAATTAAGTCATCTAGCAGAGAAAGATAACATTGATTCCCTTGGAAAATTAATTATATTTTGCCTTTGTACAGAGTGTAACATATATCGAAAAGGCATTTCCCTGGCAGTGCTTTAGAGCAACGAATTTCATTTTAAATTTATTGGATGTAACTACAACGAGGAGTTTTCCTGTTTTGTTTGCAGGTCTAAAATTACATGGTGCCGTACAGCAGCACACACACTAAGAGATCACGTCGTCTTAGGGCTTGAAAAAGTAATAATAATAAAAATATTTAAAAAGAAAGAGACGCAGAGCTCCCTTTTATATTGTATTTTATTTTTGGTCTCAGATTAGGAAACAAATGGAGTGAGGACGTAAAAAATGTACCTTTGATGCTGCTGAAGGAGAAGCAGGGAAAGACAGAGAGCAGTCTGAGGTCCCTGTTAATGACATCCCGTCAAGATGCTTGTAAGACCCAAGAATGTTTACAACGTGGGCTCAAGTTCAATGACAAAATCCTTTGAAGGGGAAAGGGGAAGGAAAAAAAAAAAAAAAGCAGCCCAGACACTTTGTGCAGTGGGCATGAACTTGAACAAAAGAAAGGAGTCAAAGGCTGGGGAAGGGGGGAGGCGTGAAGGAAGGACAAGGAGAGGTGTTCCCACTGCGCCTGCTTCTGCCTTTCTTCAGTTCGTAGGTGGATCCTTGGTACATTTTAACTTGATTTAGGGGAAAAACAAAGCGGGGGGAAAGAGACGAGGGGGGCAGGAGAGGAGAGGAGAGGAGAGGAGAGGAGAGGAGAGGAGAGGAGAGGAGAGGAGAGGAGAGGAGAGAAGAGAAGAGAAGAGAAGAGAAGAGAAGAGAAGAGAAGAGAAGAGAAGAGAAGAGAAGAGAAGAGAAGAGAAGAGAAGAGAAGAGAAGAGAAGAGAAGAGAAGAGAAGAGGAGGGATGCCAGCGTGGTGTGTGCCCCACCTCGGGGCAGGGCGGCCGGCGGATGAAGATGCCCCTCCAGTCACTCTGTTTTAAATGCCGTTTTCTTACCAAAAACTATACCAGAGCCCCCCCACCTCACCGCCCTCCCAGGGCTGCTCTGCCCCACGTTTGAGGCTGCTCTACCCCGGGTTTTGGAGCTGGTCTGCTCCAAGTTTTGGGCTGGTCTGCCCTAGGTTTGGGGCTGCTCTGCCCCAGGTTTGGGGCTGCTCTACCCCCGTTTTGGGGCTGGTCTGCTCCAAGTTTTGGGCTGCTTTGCCCCAGGTTTGGGGCTGCTCTGCCCCAGGTTTTCTGAGTTTCAAGTTCAACGGCAAAGGGAGGGGGCGGGAGCCTTCACCTGGCCCGGCGCCCCCCGGCAGCGGCTCCTTCCCGGCGTTTTACGAGGATGTCGGGCCTTTCTCGCCCTTTGCTGAGGCCGCCGTGTAAAGGTTTTACAGCCCCCCCCGAGACTCTCCTCCTCCCCTTCCCATCTGCATTTTCCACCTCGGATTCGGGGCTGGAGCTGAGGACAGGGATTGGGGGCGGGGGTGGGTCACGTCTCCCAGTTTCAGCCCAGTTTCCCACTGGGACGGGGTTCCTAACTGGGCTGGAGGTGGCTGGGGGTTTCCAGTGCTGGTTTGGGGACATCGGGGAAAGATCTCTAGACGGGGAGAAAAAAAAAGGATGGGGAAAAAACCCCCATCTCACTAAAAGGATTAACCCTTAATGTGCCGTAGAGGGGAGCTTTAAGAGCCTTTTCCAAACCCGCAAACAGACCGGGTTTATTTTGAAGGGCCATGGGAGACCACAGCCGGATTTCTTTTATTTCATTAGATTTGCTTTTCTTTGGGGGACATGCGAGGGGCTTCCTCCCGTCGGGTAAAGCCGCTTCTGCTTTGCGGCCCCTACAGACACACCAAAATCAGGTTCGTTATTGGTAACACAGGGGGAAAGAAAAGCGGATTTTGAGCTTTCCATCCATCCGCCCGTTCAGGAAAACCGGACGAACGTTCCCAGCCGCTTCCTAGCGCGGGTCCGGCCGGTGCCGCCGGGAGTCAGGGCCGGGCTCCTGCCCCCGGGCCAGAAATTAAGAAAATAAACCCGAATTGGTTCAAAGCCGAGTAATTCAGAGCAGGATCCGGATTGGGAAGAGCAAAGTGTAACCGCTCCCTGCCCGCCAGCGCTCCAGCTGCCGGGGGACCCATCACCGCTGCCGGGGCCCGGGGGAGCGTTATAGGCGAGCACGGGGCCCTATAGGCGAGCGTTATAGGCGAGCACGGGGCCCCATAGGCCGCGCTGGGCCCACACACGCGGAGCCGCGCGGTTTCCTGCGCGCTTCTGCGCTCACCCTGTCCGCATTGCCCCTTTTCGTCTTTTTTGGGTTTGGTTTTTTTTTTTTTTTGGACCGGAGCGCCCGTCGCGGAGCCTCCCCGCAGCCCCACGGCTCCCCCCGCGTGGGGCGGGATTTATTACGTCTGCCCCACAGCCCCCGCTTACGTCACCGCTCGGAACGCTCAACCCTAGGGCCATTGGCTGTCCCCCTCCCGGAGCTTCTGGCGTCACGCGTGACGTCACGGGAGGAGTGACGCCCGCCCAGGCGGGGAAAGGCAGCACCCCGGGGTGCCGCCGGCACCTCCGGCAAAGCGCAGGGCGGAAATATCTGGGGAAAACGGGGAAAAATGGGGAAAAAAACGGGGAACCCGCGCCTGGCTCTGCTCCGCTCCCCGCCGGGAACCTCCTGGAAGCCAGAGCCTGCCCAAGCCGAAAATATTTGATAAATATGTCATGAAACCAGACCAAAAATCACTATTCAAAATTATCATTATTTAGGGCACGCTGCAGTTTAACGCTTCGAAGAAAGAAAAGGCAGGAAAAAAAGCGCAACGTTTTGGTGGTGGAGCCGGCCTTCCGGAGTTTCTTCGCCCTGCGAGAGGTTTTTGGGGTGCACGGGCAGGTTTTACACGCGGGGCTGCTGCGGGGGCTCTGCGAGCCGGCACATTCCGCTGCCTTGAACACCGAGATATTAAACAAAGAAATCGTGGAGTTCGCGATGGTGCACCCAGCGCGTCCTTGAAGCTGTAAATAACCCGAAAAGAGGAGAGAAAAGCGCATGTTTGAGTATCTCGACTTTCGCCCTATTTATTCTGTTGAAAAGGATGACGACGTTTCTTAATATTAACCAAGATCATTTAGTATTATACGGGGATTATCTCAGCACATGCTACGAAACGCATCACTATAATTCTGTATTAGTAGGAGCAGGAAAATGTGTGTACAAATGCAGGTATATTAGCACAAACGAAAGCGTGTATGAAATTATACGAAGTGCGTTTTCCTGTACCAAAATAGAGGCATGAACATACACACGAGTATGTATATATGTCCGTATACAAACATGTGTATATACACCCTTCCGGGAGTATATATTTAGATCCACACATCCAGTACTATATTGCATGTATACGTGCATACGTTTGGGTAGCTGGGTATATATAAACACACGAACACAAATATCAGATATGATAAAAGGTAAAATAATGCGTATTGCTAAATATGTGCATGTGCATACGTATATGTATATTTTATATATAAACGCGCAAAAACGTAGTACGTGCCTTCATAAATGTGTGCCTACGGGGACATATACGCATATACTGTACATTCACGCAAACCCGCGCGTTTATGCAAACAATTCACGCGTGTTTCTGTATAACACACCCGGACTATATTTAATCTCCCTTAGACGCGCATTTTGATACTTCTGCCTGTGATTAAGGAGATTTTTTTTTTTTCTGCTAGAAGTGCGGCTTTTCGTTTCTAAAGACCAAATTCCCTGTGACTCCCCCCCAGCCCCGCACAGCCCCGCTCCCGCCGCACGCAGGCGAGCCGGGAGTTGCGTATTGGGGTTAATCAATGCAATTAGAGAGTTTTTCTGGTGGTTTTGGTTTTTTAAAGCGGTCGGAGGAGGCGGTTCAAACCGAAGCGGTGGGAGACGGAGGGAGCAGGACGTGGCAGCGGCGTGGTAAGGCAAGAGCAAACTGTGCGGGGTCCTCCGCCTGCAAAGCGGGCAGGGATGGGGGCATCTTCCTCACTCGCCCTCCTTTCCGGGGGGTCGCACCCCGCGGGAGCAGCGGGGAGCGGTGCCCAGCGCCCCGCGCTGCCCCGGCCGCGGGGACGGCTCAGCCCGCCCCGGGCGCCGCTCGCTCCCGCCGCTGCCGGTGCCGGACCCCCCCCGCTTCCCCGGGGGAGGAAAGACGGGGACCCCTTCGGGGCTTGCGGTGGCCGTGTCCTCACGGGGTGCTGCTGCCGCTGGTGGTTTTGATTTTGGCGACGACTTTTTTCTCCTTCACCCGCCTGTTCTGGAACCAGATGGTGATCTGTCGCTCCGTGAGGTTGGTGGCGGCGGAGATCTTCCTCCTCTTGTCGCGGGTGATGAACTTGCTGCTGGCGTACTCCTTCTCCAGCTCCTTCAGCTGCCCCTTGCTGTACGGGACCCTCTTCTTGCGGCCCCGGCGGAAGGAGCAGCCTTCGGGGGGCAACTGCCCGGCGGAGTCTGGGAGCGGGGAGAGACGGGGCTGAGCGGGGCCGGGGGGGTCCCCACGGGGTCCCCACCCACCCTGCACCCCTCCACCCTGCACCCCCCGCCCTGCACCCCTGCCTTTCCCTGAAAGCAGCACCCTCTTTCCCTGCCACCCCATTTCTTGCCTCCAGCCTCCTGACAGCGATGATGTTTAAAGATATTTAAGTTCTATATTCCCCCTACTGGTATTTAAATTTTGTTTTTCTTCCCTGAATTTATGATTATTTTGGGGGGAGGGAGAAATCCAGGTATTCGCAAAACACCGACGTGGGTGAGACCCGCGCTCATGCCCGCGTACTCGCTCCAGGGGCGAGGCGAGGGCGAGGGCCGGGGGCGAGTTCAATCCCACCAGTGTGGCGTGGGCGGGGGTGCGTGGGAAGGGTCCCCCCCGTTCACGGCCCTGTACGGTGGGGGCCATGCTTTAAAGCAGCCCCATTCCCAGTGCTGCTTGCGGGCTGCGGCTGGTCCGTAGCTGCCGGGATCGCGTCTGAACCCGGATAGTATCACCATCCGAACCCGGGTAGTATCACCATCCGAACCCGGGTAGTATCACCATCTGCCTCCCTGCTCGCAGGGCGATGAGTTGCAAAAGGCAGCGTTAATCTACATTATTTTTTGAAGCCTGCCTACCGGCTAATTCTGGCTAGCTCGCAAGCGTTCCTGGACGGCAAGAGCAGCTCCCCAGCAGATTACTTTAAGCCTTGGTCCCAATCTCCCCCCGCACGATGCACCCCCCCGCAACCTCCTCCCCGCTTCCAGCCCCTCGCAGCCCCCGCACAGGGACTTTACCTGCAAAGGCGGATTTCAGGAGGTACCCGGCCTGGCCCTGCTCTTTGGGGCAGCACATCTGGCTGCTCCAGCCGCCGCCTAGAGCCCACGGCTGATGGTAACCGTCCACCGGCAGCAGAGTCTCATGCCGGGCCTCCCCCGGGCCGCTCAGCCCCGGTACTACCGACACGTCCAGGTAACCGGCGACGGGCTGGTAAGGGGCCCCGTAGCCGGGGTAGAAAGCGAACTCGGCGGGGCGGCTCTGGAAGTCCTCGCTGCCCGCGGGGGGGTCCAGGTACTTCTCGGCGGGGAAGGGGCCCTGGCCCGGGCCGGCTTTCAGGGCGCTGCGGGCGACGCGGCAGGAGTAGTACCCGCTGCCGAAGTATCCGTAGGGCAGCGGGGCGGAGGCGGCGGGGCCCGGCGGGGCGGCCGGGGGCGGCGGCGGGGCGGCGGGGCACGGCTTGGGCGGCTCGGCCGGCCCCTCCGCCGGGTAACCGGGGTTCATCCCGGGGGGAGGCGAAGGGCCGCCGAGGGCCGGGGGGGGAGGCGGCAGCAGCCCCCTGCCCTGGCCGCCTGCGAAGCCGCCGGCTGCCAGGAGCCCCTCGAGGCCCGGGGGGCCGCGGGGCTCCGGGGGCTGCATGGGGGGCGGCGCGGGGGCCGGGGCATGGGGAGAGCCTGCTCGGCAGCACCCGGGCACTGCCCGAGGGGGGTCCCCGGATCTTTTTAAAAGGCTGCGAGCTGCCGAGAGCTGCCTTTCCCCGCCGGGCTGCCCTGACGCAACGGGCGGGGGCTGCCTCATTGGCTGCCGCTCGGGGGGAAAAGGACGGAGAAGGAGGAAAAAAAACCCAACCCCACACAAAAAAACCTCCAGCCCCAATAAACCCTGGCTGCAGAAATTGCGAAAATACTTTTATTGCAATGGGAGGAGGAGGGGGACACCCCCCCCCGCACGTGACAGGCGGGTACACGGGAGGTGCCTCTTCGCTGCATCTTGCCAAAAAAAAAAGGGGGGGAAGAGGTGGGGGGGAATGGGGGGACGAGGGGAGGGAGGGGAAGCGGAGGGAGGATCACGAACGGCGCGGAGGAGCAGTCCCCGGTGGAAAAATCCGGGCTCAGATTAAAACCACCTTTTTTTCTTTTTTTTTTTTTTCGGTGTGGCCCCTTCTTCCCACGCAGGTCCGGGGGCTTCTGCCCTGGGAAAAACCCGGCCCAGTCCGAGGAAAGCCGGGACCCCGCCTCGGCCCAGCGGGGTGACGGCAGCAGCCGTGGGGCAGCGATGAACCCCTGGGATGGGGCCTCGCCTCCGCCCCGGCCTTGCTCTCTGCCCCTGCTCGGGGGTTTTATCCCACGCACATCATCGCACACCCCCACTTTCAGCTGCAAAAGGCCAAAACCCGTATTCTTGGGCAGAGGGACAGGGCATGGACCTAATAGCAAGGAGAGAGAGGAAAGGGGATCCCTGGTACCCCGAAAAAATAACTGCAAGGTGGGGGGGGAACAATCTGCTTGCCCACAGCTATTGCCACGCACAGCACTGGCATGGCCCTGGGTCGGGTCTGCAGGTCAGTGTGGACCCCGACTAAGAAGCATCCCAAAGAGAAAGAATTTGGAAAAGAGGGGTTGGAAAATAATACAGAGAAGCCCTTTGGGGTCCAGGAGCAGCAGACAGGTGGAGAGACAGGCAGAAGGGGGGACAGACAGACAGACGTGGCGATGAGGGATTACATCCACCTGGAAAAGTTTGGGGTAAATACACGGAGGCCTGTGCATATGTGCGTGCTAATAAATGATTCAGGTACGTGCATTTTTAATCGTCTGTACGCGCAGTACGAACACATACAGCCACGTTTCTCGCTCCTTTTTCTCTCCGGTTTTCCCTCAAAGGCCTTGTCTGAGGAAAAGCTTTGCCGCAATTCCCCCAAAGGCAGCTTGAGCTCACATCTTGTTTCCTTCCTGCAAAGAAATCGAGAGATTTTTTTTTGCTTTCTGACTATCAAATCGCAATATAAAGTCTCCTGCCACGTCTTTCGGCCACCAAAGCAACGACCAGTCTGTCCAGAGGAGCCGCGACAGGATCTGACTCGTAGGGACAGAAATTACAACAGAAATCACGACAGAAATCACGACAGAAAACAGGGGTTAAAAGTGATGATTGCAAAGCTCGTCCAGGCGGGGAAAAGCCCCGTTTCGCTGCGGGGGACAGCTCCCCCCCCCAAAACGGCTCCTTCCAGCTCCCGCATCCGCAGGGGCTTTGCCCCGGGCTGTCTCGGCGAGATCCGCTCCCGCACCCCGTCTTCTCTCCCAGGGAAATAAATAACCCGCATCGCAAAGCTGCGTCTTCGCTCCTCGATCCTTCCCGTCCGCTAAAAATCCCGGAGTTTCACCGAAGCCGATGGTTTTATTTTTCTGGAGAAAAAAAAAAATTAAAAAAAACCCTTTTGTGTTTTTAGCCTTCACCTTTCCGATTTCAAAGCTTCTTTCTTCCCTTCCCGTAGTTTAACGACTGCACTCCTTCTTTGATGCCCTTTTTACTCTCCTCCTCTCCTGCCCTCTCCCCATTTGCTTTCAACCAGCCCATCACTCGGGGCACGGCGGCCGGGTGTTTGCCGACGGGGCCGCAGCTCCCCCGCGTCTCACCCGGCTTCCTTCCCAGAAAGGTCGGCTTTAATCCCGAGGTCAAGGCCAAGTTGAAAGTTAAAAGCCGGTTGACTTCGGGGCTTGGCTGTGACCGCGGCCGTCGGGGCTGCCCCGGCCCCGCCGCCCCACGGAGCCCCACGGCCGCGGGGAGAGCTCGCTCCCCACGGCGGCTTTGCGGGGAGAAGCTCCCGAGCTGTCCCGGGTTGAGGCTGGAGTGGGATCCGCGGAGAGAGCGACTTGCTGCAGATTTGCCTGGTAGTTTGTGTCACTTTCTTTCCTTTTATTGTATTTTTGTTTTAATCCAAGCGGGGGGGAAAAAAAAGGAGGAGTGGGACCCACCGGGAGAAGCTCCAGACACCCCGATAAACGAAGGGACGGCACCTCCGATTTATGGAAATATGGGTTTATTCTCTTTCCCAAAAACTCCTCGGGCAGGCCGGGGCGTGGGGGCTGGCAGGAGCAGCGTCGGGGAGGAATTCACCTTTTTCACCCCCAAAACCCCTGCACTTCGGCTGATTTATTTAGAGGCGTTCCTGGTTTCCGAAATTGCAGCGGACCCCGTGCTTTTAAGACGGCCGTTCATCTTCTTTATGACATGTTTGGAGATTTTCGAGCAGGCTTTGCCGTGGAAATAGTTTAAAATGCGGCTACCAAACTGATCTTAAGATTTCCGTTCTTTGACAATTCTACGGAGAAAATTTCGGTGTAATATTTAAGGTCACAATAAAGCAAGAGGAGCCGGGTTATTTTAGAGGAAAAAACGGATTTCTTTTGCTAGTTCCTTTCTCCTCTCTGTGATCGGACTTAAAATTATCAAATGCGCCTATTAGTTTGCAACGATTCTTTTATTATATTCTCCATAGGATCCATTTAATATTTATGCCATCTAGAATCCGAAAAAGCTGGGGAATAACTATTTAACAGTCTGTGATTTTTTTAAGCAATTGAATTTGAGACCGTCGTTACAAAATACAAGGGGAAAAAAACTCAAAACCAACCCAAACCCCAAAGCAGTTTGAAGGGGGGAAAAAAATGGAACTACTTAAAGACTTAACGTTTGGAAATAATCAATTGTTGGAAAATTGAATTCTGGGTCTGGAAGGGAGCCCAGCTCTTTGGTTTCTGATTTTGGCAATATTTCTGGGAAGAAAAAATCAAATAAAGGCAAACATTTTGATCTTTTATTTCTTTTTTCTCCCTTCACCGCCAGCCCCTCCTTTCCCACCCCACAGGCATCCCCGGAAGCCCGGGGGATGTAGGTGCGAATATTTCTCTCCCTGATGCCTGGAGGGCCAGAATCTGTACTTTATAGCACATTTCTCGTGGATCCTTTGAACAAATCAGCTGGCATGGGAACAGAGAGCATGGCCTGACTTCTCTTCGCTCTTTTTATCCCCGCTCTGCGCTGAAGCCCCAGCACCGCAATCACTGCAGCACACTTCTGACACTCCCCCCCCTTTTTGGGGTGAAATGTGGGGTGATCTCAAACTCGGGGTGTTTTGTTTAACCCGGTTCTCACCATCCTTGCACCTCCCAGGTTTCCTTTTCCCTCCCTGGGCTTGACTGGAGGCTCCTTCCTTGCTGCTTAGTTTCTCTTTGAGAAACTGCGAGGGCTGAGCTCCACCTCGGACCCTTCGTCTCTTGCTCCTGGGCTGTCCAACCTGAAACCTCCAGTTTGGGTCTCTCCTCCTGTTTGCCAAAATGGAAAATGAAATACCATAGAGGCTCCCCAAAGGCCGCGGCTGCCCGTGCCCCCTGCTCCCAGCCCCAAACCCTGTCACTCCCTCGGAAAATGCCCCTCCATGAGCCCCCTTCCCACCTCCTGCATCCTCCCCTGGAGCCCCAGCCTCCCCCAGCCCCAGCTCCTCGGCCAGGGAGGCTGAAACTTCAAAGGGGACCAACCCTGACCCCGCTCCTGTCTGCAGGAGAGGAAGAAGAGTGGTGGGAGCCGGTGATGGCTTCACCCACAGAGCAGAAGCCCTGGGGGAAGCAAAGGCAATGTGGCCTGCGTGCAGCTTATGGTGCAGCAGCAAATGCTCCTGCCTGGGAGCAGAGAGACAAAATACAAATGTATAATACAATATGTTTGTGTTTTCTCTCTCTGACTGCTGCAGATAGAGACGTTTGCACATCCTCGATCTGGAAACAGCCACATAAATGCAGCTGGGTGTCCCTGCTTGTGTTGGTGCTATGTCCATCCCAGCTCTTCAAACACCCTTTCTTTAAATACGGCAAAATGTGCATCTCTGCGCACCCCCTCCACACACCCCTATATGTATGTATATGTGAATCGTGCACTGTGGCTGTGCATCCCGTCCATCCCGCCCAGCCGGAGCAGCCCTTTTGCCTGAGCATGTTTCCCTGTCGGCACCGAGCCCGGCAGCGTGCGCCCATCACTGCACGCACCAGGGACTAACTCTGTGTTCCCCAAGTTCCTGCTCAGCTAAAGCAATTTATTTCAGCTGTTGTGGGAGAAAAGGGGAGTTGCTTTGTGCTTGGCTTTTAAACCCTGCTTCTGATGTTTAATTCGTTAGGAGCCGTCGGGATCCTTTGCGCTTCCCTGCTGCTCCCTCCACTGCTGGTGGGTCCCGCAGGCAGCCTGCGAGGGGGCATAGCTTGACCACATGCATGGAGGGGCTGGAGGTAAGCCACATTTTTGGTGGAATCAGGAAGATTTTTGAGGCCCGTTCTCAAAAATGTGCCCTGCAGGAAGTGAATCTGGTGGTATCCAGCCAGGGCAGGAGCAGCTCTGCTGCACCAGGCATGTCACTGCGGGGTACCCAGGGCATGGGGCAGCCTGGAGGTGGGAACCAGAGGAACCCCCTTCCCTCATAGCATAAACCTATAGGCAAACCTATAAGCTGGACCATGCCTCTGCTCCAGCACAGCTCCGCTGCACTCGATGGGTTGTTGCTCTCTTTTCTGGTATCTCTGGTAGATCAGAAATTTCTCCCTAGGGCAGAAATCCAAACATGAGACCTTTGTCTTTTGGATCGAGCCATTGATATGGCGATCTCCACCGAGGCCCAGGCCCTAACTCACGTGTCTGGCGTGATTCATGCCCTACACTCAGGGAAGTCTCACTGAGCTTAGTAGGACAGATCATAAATCACGGCAAGATGAGCGATGGCTGCTCCTAGTCCCAGGCTGGTCACGGAGGTGCTCAGGCCAGCAGGATGGTGACTGAGGTCCCCAGGCCTGAGGTGACCGCTGCAATGGGAATTATGCCTCCTGCTATTCATGGCAAAATCTCCCCAGGCCTCTGGGGCTAAGGTCTTCAAAGCAGGTAAAATATTTGGGATCTGAACCTCCTCAGGGCAGCCACGTTGTGGAAATGCCCCACAGAGGTGGCCGGGGTGCAGCATTGCTGCTTTTCTGGCTGAATCTTGAGTGTTTCTCACCTGTACTGCAGGGAGGGATCTATGTATATCCAAAAAGTGGCCAAGTGCTTCATTCAGGCTTCTTCTGCCTTCCCGAGCCTGGTGGTGGATCAATAATGCCTAAAAGGGGTTACCTACAGGCACAGGGCTGGGCTCAGCTTTGCCCAGGCAGAGCAGAGACCACAGCAAGTGTGTTGGGAGACTTTGTGATTAATAGATTGCCAAGAGATGACTACAACGGCTGGAAGATAGTGCGTGCATTGCCCTCACCATTGCCATTGCCATTGCCACCGCCAGACCAGGTCTGGGGAGGTCTCTCCCTCCTCCCCTGCCCAACGCACTGCGGCGTAGGGAGACTCCCAGTGAGGACAGATGGATGCAGCATGGAAAGGCGCTGAGCATCATGCCTGGACTGGCCTAGAGCTCCAGTGCGCCCTGGGCCGCAGCATCATGGGGGACAGGGAAAGACATCCCTGTCTTGGTGGGTTTTAATGCATTTTTACACATTTCTACTTATTCCGTAATCCAAGGGTTGAGAGCAGGGTCTCCTCCCTGTCCCCCCCTCAGCCCTTGAATCCAGTTTGAGGTCCCAGCGTGAGGTGGGAAGAGCGACAGGGAAGGACTGAGAGCACAACACAAGATGTGTGTTGCTGGAAATGCTTTAAGGCCAAACCGGGTCTGCAGAGCTCCTCTTCCCTGATGCTGCCCCGGTTTTCTTCACCTCCCTGGCTCACCCCGCCGGGGAGGTGTAAAGCCCCGCGGTAAATCAGACAGAGCGGGCAGTGAAGCCCCCCGGGAGCATCCCCACCAGCGGCCGCTCGTCCCTGGGCTCTGCTTCCCACCGTTTTCTGCCATTTGCACCCTGTACCTCGCTCCTCTCCACAGAGACCATGGGCGGGCCGGGGAGGGCAGGGAGCCGGGCAGGGAGCCGGGAGGGAGCCGGGCAGGGAGCTGGGAGGGAGCTCGGCGGGTGCCCCCGGCTCTGTCCCCCCCGGGGTGGCCCCGAGCGCCGGACCCGCCCCGGCTCTGCCCGCAGGGTGTCTGGGTCCCCGCCGGGCGTGGGTGGCTGCCTGGGAGGGGGGGTGGGGAACGGGGAAGGGGGTTTCAAAGGTCGCCCTTTCCCCCCCCCTCCGCCTCCTTCCTTATTGCAGGGGCGGCGGCCTGGGCCGCCCGGTGCGGCGAGGAGGAGGAAGGGGGGGAGGAAGGCGGGGGGAGGCAGGGAGGGAAAGAGGCGGCCGGGGGGAGACAGGCAGCCGCCTCCCACCTCCCTCCCCGGGCTGCAGCGGGGGCTCGGGGGGCTCCGGGGGTCCGGGGAGCTAAAAAGAGCTTTTTATCCTTAAATGGAAACCGAAATGCAAATCCAGGTATTTCCTGGCATTTTCAACGCTCAATTCACAGTTTCCCCGCGCCACGCTCCCGGGTGTTAGGACTAGCCAGCTGATGCCGAATTAATTTGGTTTGGGGAACAAATGCGTTGCTGTGAATCAATTAAACGCCCAAACGTTACTTGCCAGAATGGTGGAAAAAAATAACGCCAAATATTAGTCGATGGGTGAGTGAATTTTTTGTTTGCAAGAAGTGCCCGACTATATTAATCCCGCGCGTGAATACAATGGCGGGATTGTTGGTTTACGAGAGGGACAAGGTCGGATGCTTTGTATCCTGCTTTGCAGAAACATAATTCCATCCTTTTCCAAAGGGCAGAACACAGGGAGCCCACGTTACCCGAGTCCGACGTTTGCAATCGCTTTTCCTCCCGGTTTTTCCACCCTAGGAGGGAGGATTGGGGCTCCTCTCCCCAGCCCCGCCGGCTTTGGGGGTGAGCGGGGGTTTCTCAGGCAGTTCAGGCCGTTTGCACCCAGGGACGCTTCACAACCCGGCAGGTTTCGGCACACACCGGGGGGAGCTCGGGGCGGGATGGCAGAAGAAGCATTTTCTGTCGATGCAGAAATGCCTGCTTTAGGACTGAAGAAATCAATCCTGAAAAGTTGACCGCAGTTGCAGTTAAAGGAAAAGGGAGCTGTCCCTGTCTACACGTCCGAGCTGAGTAAATCCAGGCACTGAACCGGCGTCGGTCGAGGCACAGGAACACACGAGCGGGATAAAGCTTTTAATATTCACTGCTCTTAACGTCCTCCTGATAAATAAGGACCGTGGCAGAGCAGCGAGGACGTTACAGGGCTCGGACCTCATGCCAACACGAGCACCAATGCCTCCAGCCATTTCCACTCGTTTTCCCTAAAAAGCAAGAAAATTCCTCGTATTTTCCCTTCGCCGCTGCGGTGCAGAGGAACACCTCGGGCGAGCTGTGTTGCAAACCAGCCGGAACGACTACCACGGCCACATCTCCATAGATCTTTTTTTTTTTTTTTTGACAGAATACCTTTTTCACCCGATACCGGATCGATTCACACCGGCCCGGAGACCCCCCGAGCCCGTTCCCCGCCCGGATTCCTCTCCCTGCACTTGCTGGTTTTCCCGGTGCTCGGGACAGGGAGCAAAGCCCGGAGCTTCCCACGGGGAGCAAATCACTGCCTGCCACTCTGGCCCATGGAGATGTACTAATTAAGACCCTCCAATTATAATCAAGACCCGATATCCCTTTGAGAGCTTCCCTGAGAGGTTTAAGTAACGGAAGGGCGTTGATCAATATATGATATTAGTAAGTATACGAATAAATATTAATATCAATCACTACGTTAGTATTGTTAATATTGCTACAGTGATAACTATATCGATAAATATTATAATATAAATGCGAATAACAACAACAACAACAACAACAACACCACAACAACAACAACAACAACAACAACAACAATAATAATAATAATAATAAAAAAAAAATAGCATCCCGACAATCTTTTTATTTGATACCTGTAGCCCCTACGAGCACATACAAAGGAGTGGGCGGAAAGATGCCCACTCCTTTGGGGCAGGCAGCCTTGCGGGCTCTGAACGCACCGTGGTACTAAAGTCACAAATACCCATTTTTCTCTCTTGCGGTTCACGCAGCGGATAGAAAAAGTCTCTTTCCATTCCTTCCCTTAGTTTATTAGTGCGTGCCAAAACGCCCCCCCCCCCCAACAAACAAACAAGCAAAACCAACAACGAAGTACCGAAAGAGCACTGCAAAATAAGGAAATCATTATAAAATCGGTTAAGATTTTTTTTTAAACTTTTCCCCTCACTTAGCCCCTGTGTCGCCAGAATTGCCCTAATTCCCCCCGAAGGGGAGAGGAGGTTTTCCTTTCCTCCCTCTCTGCAATATGCCAGCGTTACCTGTTTTTTTTTAGCTGTCCTGGGAAAACGGCTGATTTTTCCCCTTCCGTTTCGGTGCCACCGACTTTGAGGCTCCCCCCGGGCGCCTGGCAACCCCCGCGGGGCTTTGGGGGGTGCACTCGCCCCCCAAAAACCCTCCCCCGGGAGGGAAGGTGTGCTCGGAGGCGGGGAAGGTGTCCGCGGCAGGGACTGATCCGCCGGTGCCCGCTAATAACCAACTCCTCTCCTCCCTCCGGGGCTGACAAAGGGATCGAGTTCCCATCCGCCAAGGTAACTGCTTCGTCTTACGTTAATTATCCAGCTTATTAACAATGAGCCAAAACTGGAGGTACCCCCAAGGTGCCCCAAAAGGTGCCAATATAACCATTATTTTAAGGAGAGGCTGGTTTGTGAACGACTCAGCTGGGACCACCTCCACGGCTAAATTGTGGTTTATTTCGGTTTCATTTTCATCCCTTTTTCTTCTTCCCGGCAAATTTATCCTGTGGGGTTCGGGGGTCCTTGAGATCCTGGGCGTGAACAGGGGACAGACCCTTGGGTCTGGTTGGAAAAACTCGAAACTTTCCCTGTTGAATCATTCATGTCCTCATGAAAGATTAATAGAAATGGAATAACGCATCTTGGCAGCAACCCTGCCCAACCCCATTTATACCTTTTCACATCCTAATTTCCAGGCGATCTCTATGATTTCTTGTCCTCCAGCAAGGAGAATCAATTGACTTTCTTAATTATCAATCAGGATGTAAAAATTTAATAATAATAAATAAAAAAAAAAAAAAACCACACATGCGTGGTGTTAGGAAAGCTATATGCAAACTAGACATTTTTTCTACCATTTATTTCTGTCTCCACCTAAGTTATTTTTCCTTGGTCCCTCTGACAGGTACTTTTCTCTTGCCCAGAGACAGTTCTCCACGTCTTCGTGCCAGGTGTTTATGCCCTGCTTGGAGTTGTCTACAGGTCATGATTTCCACTTAAAAATTCCCCATTTTCAGAATTCTGATTTTTTGAGCTTGCACGGTATTCTTAAAAGTCTAGATATTGAAACACCCAGCGCCAAAATTTTCAAAGGAGCTGTAGTATATTTGATATACTCAGCTCCAGGCACGCAGCTGCACACGCGAGCTGCTCCCCACTCCCCGCAGTGACATCTCACAGCCTCCCTGGGGAGCCTGTCTTTAGCGTTTTGGTGGTCTCAGACTATATTTTTCCTTCTCATTTTAGTCCAATCCTTGCTGCTGATGAATGCAGTTGGGGACTAACTTGGATTTCCAAATTCTAATAATAGGGGAAAAAAAGATTCACAATGCTAGGGTTATTCACTGCCACACTGGAAAGTCCTTCAAAAAACATTTTCAGTCATTCCCTTTGACAAATGTCCTTCCAACATCGTCCAGACCAGTTTCTTTATAGCAAAAGAGGTAGACCACGTGCATACACTTGCACACCTCCACAGCAGGAGACTGTATCTGGCCAGTCATTCTCTTCCCATTTCCAAGATAATCTAGACTTTTTAATACCTGTGCCCACATCACTTTATATTCACCAGAAGGAGAGGCAGATCTGGGTTCTCCCTCCTTGTGTAGCGTGTACACCACATCAGAGCACTTCCAAAGCACCCGTCTGACAGATGGTTCACAATTAATGTTGCCTTTCCACTGTCATTATGTACAACTTCTCCTGCTGACTAGTCACGTACCGCAAGACATCAGGCAGTGCCGGATCATTTTATGAATGCCAGGACCAATAAATGCTGCTTGCTGGTCCTCGGTGGTTGTGAGCAATGTTACCACCCGTGTGACTTAATGTACTCATGTATTTCTGCGCCCAGGCCCCAACTGTTAAAAGCAGGGTGTGTGACTGCCATCAGTGGCTTCATATTTTCCATTCATTACTGAACATGTGTCAGAAACACTATCGGTTGTTGCTTAAGAAAAGAGATTAAGAAGTAAATATTGTTTCCTCATGGCTGATTTACTGTAATTGTCTCCTGTCTTGAGCTCCTCCTTTTTTGCTGCTTGTAGAGCAGCATTTTCCTTAGACGATAACGGCTGGTATCCTTTCTAAAGGTAGAGGGGTTTTATCTTGGATACTCTAAAACATCTGTATTGGCTCCCCCTGATCCCTACACTTCTTGGGTATAATAATCCAGGGATTTCAGACACAACACCCCTTCAGGCCGTGCTGTGGGGAAGGAAATCTAGAACAGTTTCAACAGAAAAGAGTCAGAGCGCTCCACAAGCTACATCCCTCCCTGTCTCTGCTAGAATATAAATCTTCAGATATATGTTGTAATGAAAGAAGCTGTCCTGTATGCACTGGAACTAATTAAATCCCAATCACATGCTCCCAACAGAGGGGATGTGCCTTGGGAGCAGCACAGCTCCTCCACGCACACAAGCGGAGACTTCCACCTTCCTACGCCGGCTGGTAGCTGGAATTACAGGCCCCTGAAAGATGCTGAGCAAATGTTTTGGCTCCTGACCTGTGTTAAAGCCTCTGTTATTCTGTTTTGCTCCTACTGTGACTGGTACTAAAGCTGGGGTGGGTATGGTGGGTATGTCTTCTGCTGCTACACTCACATTTCCAGTTGTTCCGTGGGTATATCCTGAGAGCCCTGCCCTAATCCTGCAGCAGTTTATCCACATTGCTTGTGCTGGACTGCAACAGCTTACGGTTATGATAGGACTGTATTCAAATTGAATTAACTGATGGTCATTTGTAGGATGGAGGAGGACTGACCGTCAGCAGCTTAGCCTTAGCAGACCAGTTGTCTAAGAAGGAGCTCTCTGAATTCAACCCAAAAGGATCAAAATGCCCCCGATGTACCGTTTCTTTCGGGGAAGCAGGAAAAATGAAGGCTTGTTGTGCCACTAGCTCTTGAAATGAAGCTATCAGAGGACGAATATTATCTACACCAGCTGAAAAGCAATATGAATGGAAACTGATGCAATTTTCACATGCAGATAAACCCTTTAATCTCATTTTGCATAATTGTATTGTTGCAAAGGGATTATGCGCTATTGAAACTACAGATATCCTCTAGCCTAGATAATTTCTCAGCGCCTTTAGTTGACAGTATTGCTGTATATAATAATTATAGCTCATGATCATCTTACTTGGCCCAGCTGTTATTGATATAACTCATCAGCCAGACGTTGTTCTAAAAACATACTACTAATAAATGCCACTGAAACCTGCGTGCATACAAAATATGATGGAGTGAAAAATAATAAACCTGCTACAGTGAATGATCAGAACAAAGCAATAGGCACATACAGTGAGAGCCGAAAGCCTTCAAGGCACAGCCATTTACTGGAATTGCTTCCAAAATACACAATTCAAAGTGGGCAGAACAAAGGAGGTTTGGTTTATCTCAGCAAGGAGCCAATTTATACCGGAGAAATGAAGGAGATGGTGTTTGATATTTGTACACAATGGCATATCTGAGCTATATTAGCCGTTCGCACCTCCTCAGCTCCTGAGCTCCAGCGGCAGCAAAGGAGGGGTGAGGACATCTCTGTGCTTTATAATAGATGAAGCTGCCAGCCTATTCTTGCGAGGACCTTCCCCACAGAAATACCCTTTTTCCTAGCTTTCCTCTAACTCCCCTTTGCTAGCTCCCATTTCATAGGAGTCAAAATGAAAAACTTCCTTCTGCC
The DNA here is from genome assembly GCF_035582795.1 of Mycteria americana. Taxonomy (NCBI): domain Eukaryota; kingdom Metazoa; phylum Chordata; class Aves; order Ciconiiformes; family Ciconiidae; genus Mycteria; species Mycteria americana. The sequence continues at coordinate 2,880,266 of NC_134386.1, forward strand.
AATTTGACTTTTAAGTGGGAAGCGCTGAAAAGTCAGCACTGTCCTGCCCCACCCCGGGATGAGCAGCAGGGAAGTGGCACGTGTACAAGTGCAGACATTGTAAAACATTTCTTCCTAGCCAAATGAAGTGAAGACAACTGAACCTGTACTTGCCCTTAGCTGAAGGGCAGTGTCAAAACTTCATTTTCTTTTTGATTAACCCTCAGATTAAGTAATTTAAAGGGAAGGAAAGTGATTCTGCTGAGTGACACTAATTTCAGTCTGATTCATTTTACAGTGTTGTAAAAACAATTATGTGCCTGGCACCCTCCAGAACATTGAACACTGTTCAATAACCATCAGATCTACTGAGATGAAACTGATACAGCTTGTTAGAGCATAAACTTATTGAAAATGTGCTTTGCAGCCAGACCAAGCGGACAGTGGCTTTTTTTTTTTTTTTGGTAATACGAGCTTGGCTGGTTTTCCTCAACCTAAATAAAAAGGTGCAATTGCTATAGTGTCTTTTGCTCAGATTTTTAAAGGAATCTAACTCTCCCTTGGGCACTTAATTGGATTAATCTGATTTTTCAGAAGTATTAACAATCTGTGGAATTATGTGTCAGAGGCTTTCAAAGGACTAAACTTTTCTAACAGCTTGGGACAGATTTTTAAGTATTTAGCAATTATGTAGAAGCCAGAAATGGCCAGCTCCCATTCCAGCCATTAAATAAAAAGCGCATTTCCAGTGCACTTGCTCCCAAGGATATCCAATCTTGTCTAACTCACTGGTCAGGGCCGCACACAGCACACTGAAGAACTTTCAAAAATCCAGTTCCTCTGAAACTAGCTGCTTTGATTTGCTGTTTCATGACTACACTTACAAATTTGGCCATTTTAATACCTAAACTGCTATCACTATTAAACCAAAAAAGGAAATAATTAGTTCTGTATCCTGTTTCTTTTTCCACAGTGACACAAGACAATGAAGAACTGTACAGCTCAGAAACTTCCTTTTGCAGACATAGAACCTCTTTTATTGAGATTCTGCTATAGAAATAGATGACTTAGAAAAAGAATAGCTCAACAAAATTCTTTTTTCCAGAATTAAGAGGTAAGAGGTCACTGATGGCCTGAATGTATCTGACACCACCATGAAGGTTCACTATCAACTCTGAGATGGTCAGAACAAGGCTGTAGAAATCAGTGTTACGGGATCTCATTCTTCGTCCAAGAGTCAGCAAGAGCTAAAGCCCCTCAGGGTATCTTCGCTATGGGATCCAAGCCTGTGCCATTAACAGCTGGAGCAGGAACCAAAACCAGGCTGAAGCTATCAAAATGATCTACTCCACATCGGAGAGAATGAGAATTGATTCTGTTCCTCACTCTGTGGGTCACAGAGAAAGTTCCAGAGAGGTCCAGTGACACAGACAACCATCTCTGCCAACTAGCAACAAGCGTGCCTCAGTTTCCCTATCCACAATACTGTTGTCATAACCGTATTTTCCCGACCCATTAGTGAAGCTTTGTACAGACAGTGTTTCTAGTATGGCATGCCTCATTGCTCCACGTTAGGTTCCAGAACTGAAGGATAAAAGAAAGGGGTACTAATTGCTTTGATTGCTGCCCCTCAGGCCTTAGTTATACCGAACGAGTGCTTCTCCCTTCTCCTTTATGCTCAAATATTCTTCCAGTATTTAGGTCTCTGAAAAAACCTGAAATTTCTCCCTCCACCTGCAAGCAGATCTCCTTTCAACTCAGAAATCCCTCTACTTTCCACCATGTGGGTACTCACACGGCAGTGAATTACTGCGCTGAGAATCTAGCTGCTAGAAAAAGAGCAAGGAGGCAATTCATGACCCCTTTCCAGGCTCACATAATCCTTCTCACAGTGACCTGATTAACTGCGTGTCAAATATGTGGTCGTTTCCAGTGACTTACATTGTACTGTATTTTTACATAGGAACAGTCTTGGAGTGGGTAGCTTAATTTCTACCAAAACTTCTATTAAAATATATGAAAAGATTAACATTTTATTGATGCCCTGCATTGGAATTATCTTCCTTAACGCAGACACATCTGTCTCACAAGGCTAAATAGCTTGTATCAGGAGCTGATTCAAAATCAGATTGATGGTACGGACTAAATTCGTTCTTGGTGCAACATTGCTGAGGTCAGTGAAATGGAGAGCATCAACTCAGTCTATGTTACAAAATTGGCTACTGTTAAAAAATGAGCTAAGAAGAAGTGAGGATGAGACACTGCTTATCTTTAATTTTGTTTCACGTTGCTATTCTGCTGGGGCAGAGGTTTTCATCCCTTGCTCAGTCAGCTCGTTCCCCACCTTCCCTCAGTGACTGCCCACTTTGAGCTAAAACCATTGAACAGTGAACAACTGAAAGCAATTGAGCAGCGTCTGTAGCTACCTCTGCAGCACATCTGGAAAGTGCTGTCAAGTCGTTAAAAATCACAACAAAACAATACTTTTTTTCCCCAGCCTTTTTCTAACATAATTCCACCGGCAAAGTTCAAAGTATGAGTGTTACTTTGAGTATGCGTAACAGAACGGGCATGATTAACCAAACGGGCACGATTAACAGCAGTAGGCTCCTGACACGAGGAGGAAGATCGGGCAGAATGAAGACACCGGATTATATTTGTTCTGCTGCTGGTAGAAGAAACATGAAACAATAGCCTCAAATCCTTCTTTTATCAAGGCAGATGTTGTGAGTGCTTTGGACAGGAACAGTGCCCCCTTATCTATAGTTTTGTTAATATGGAGTAAATAAATGTACATTTTCTGAAACTGAGCTTGAAAAAGAAATCGCCTTATCCAACGAAGCAATTTGTCAGACACATGAGGTCTTTTTGCCTCTAATCAGATGAGAACTAGGCCAAGGAAGAGCATATCTGTGAGTAGTTGAGTGCTCTCTTAACAGGCTTAAGTGCAAAATGAATGACTCTCAATGGAGCAATATAAACAACAAGCCCTGTCCCCCCCCCCCCCCCCCCCTTACAAGATCACAGTTGGTCTCCCTCATTTCGGCCTCTTCCACCCTTTACGCTTCATGAGCTTGAGGAGTGAGACTCTGCTATACCACATTAATGTATTTATTTTCATGCTCTTTACAGTCTTACGAAGAGTCATAAAGGTACAGGTTTGTTTTAAACATAGCTTGCCCCGTGAAGAGAAAATTTTCAAGATGTGGTGCAAGCACCCAGCTGTTCAGCTGAAGTCCAGCGCAGAGAACTTTTTTTCCTTACTAACTATATTCCGCTAAGTAGATCAGACACCGCACTGGCATTCTTAGCAAAGGATTTTTCATCGAGCAAAACAAGAGCTGGCAGCAATCAGATACCATCATAGCAAGCATATATACATCAAGTTCCAGTACAACAGTTTCACATCAGATCACCCACAAACTCCTGACATTTCTTTTTTAAAGGCAAATTTCACTGGTCATCTATTGATGGATGTTACGTGCCAGCAAAGCTGTAAAAATGGAAGCAATTGCCAAAGAACATATATAAAAAAAGAAACAACAGAATGGTTCTGTCAGTTCCTGATGGCCAACATTGTCTACAGAAGAGAGGACCTCTCTGATTTGGGGAGACAAACATTTTGGGAGTAGAGGTTTGCTCAAGCCCCATAAGGAAGGAAATACAATAATTAGCAGATTAATGGTATGTCCACACCATAGGCTGAAGCTTTAAACAATCTAACTCAGATTCTGGAAGCGGTATAGCTAAGGCAGAGATGCACATGCATTGTCAATTATCAGTGAAGTAAATTAAAGACAGCTCAGCCATTGCTTCACAAAGGGGTTCCCAAATTAGCTTGCTCCTCCATGCTACAAACCTGCATGCAGAGAAGTGTTTCATTATTTTGGTGGTACTCGCTTATCATTTTAAGCAACCTATGTGCCATTGCTCATAAAGACATCACAGTTTGAGACCAGCTACTCCATACTACCACTATAAGACTGCAGAACAGATATATGCTCTGGAAAAGGACTGAAATCGTACAATGAAAGCAAGCACACCCTTCCCCACCAGCTTGTGACACTCCTCCCCCAGATTCTATTAAACCTGTGCTTGGGACTGCTGAAGAATTTGCAAAACAGATCCCCAAAATCCTCGTCCTGGCAGTATATTTGTCCTGTATTGTCTCCAGTAACGACAATGACATGATGGTCAAAGCAAAGGCAGCAGAAGCTAGCACCGTCAAGGTTTTCCCTTCTAACTATAGCTTCGACCAAGTCAATACATCATTTCTGAGACAGCTATCACACGCTGAATATTGCTGATTAATCATCTAGCACACAAAGCAAATCGGTTCCCCTCTTAGCAGTGTTCAATCCTTCACTCCTAAATCACTTTAAAATTAAAATTAGGAGTCTTTTGCTCTTTCGACGCTTTACCTTAACATCTATAAATAGTATGCTGAGGATACAATGCTGAGTCAGAGGAAGAAAGATCACTTGCTGAGTAACTCACATCTCTCCTTACTCCAGTGTGAAGGCAAACCTAGCACGTGATGGGGCCCACCGAAATGCAGCATTTTTCACTAAATGCAGTTCACTCCTGATGGGCTAGCACCCGCTATTCACAGAATACTTCTGGAAGGTGATAGTTCTTGGCCAGAGAGATATTACCACCTGGTTTCTCCCCCTCCTCTTCCTTTGTCCTCAAATTTATTTGTAGCTTCCACTGTTTGTGACTTAGGACACACTATGCTATTCTTTGCATCAAATAGCTAGTATGCTGCTGCCACAAGCCATCTAGTATTTTCATAAGGAGATTAAGGTTTCAGAGAACTGGAACTAGAAAACAGAAAAAAATACTGTGAATATAGTCCCCTGAGTGTTTTTTTACGTGCTAATCTGACTCTCTGATCTGTTGCAGGGTGATGACCACGTACTGCACGATCTCTTGGGTCTGGATTGGAGTTGTAGCCATCCAGTGGCTCCAAATCTTACTTGACATTTGCTAAAAATCATGCCCAGTCTGGAGCAACAGACACAATATCGTTCAGCGTATCTGAGCTCAGAGATGGGCCGAAGGAATGGGTCTGTACCACATCCTAGGTGTAATCTCAATCACCCACGCTTGCCTGGAGTTGAACTCAGTAGAGTTTGGCTCCAGGAAACGCTAAAGGAGAAATTGTGAGCCCACTCTGTCCCTTTGCATGGAACTTTTTGCAGGAAGCAGAGCCCACAAACTGGGCTCTGTGTCTGGTCCCGCTGCCTTCATTACTAGGACTGATGAGATAAAATAGCTGATGTGAAAGCCCTTCCGAAAAGATCCCTCACCTACCTGCCTCAAACTGCACATAAACTGAATTCCTATGCAATGTGACGGCTACCTAGAACACAGTATGTATGGTGTATGAGGAAGTTAAACATATCTTACAGGTGACAGAGGTGTGTGGAGCCAGGTCAGGGGATGCACTATGCTTGATCCCAGCATCTAAGGTCAGAGGTGATATAGGAAATCTGGAGTTTCGCTGCTGCTTTCAACAAGGATTTGTGAACAAGTCACTTCAGCTGGAAAAAAACCCACTACCTTCTCCAGCGTGTGCTTGGTAGAGTGATGCCAGCTGTTTTTTATATATTTTGCAAAGAGGGAAACAAATAAGTAACACAGTTTGAAATTATAGCCTCAGGTTGAATGCAGAGTTGATACCAACCTAGTATGTGCTGGGAGCAGAAGAGGAGGAGCTGGCATTACCTTGCTGCGCTCCGAGAACCACAGTCTGCCTCTTCCATTACCAAGAAACTTCCACCCAGGGTAACGGATAACTCGGAGATACTTCTGTATGCAAAGAACTGGAGTGAAGCTGGCCACAAAGGTGAGGGCTCCTGCAGGCAGGCAGCGCTCCCCGCATGTGTCCGGCAGCACAATCACGGTTTTTCCACCGATTCGGTGTAGTCGATCCCCCTCTGCCGGCCACCCACCAGCCATCGGCTCCGGGAACCCTGCAGGAGATCTGCAAAGAGGCAAAACGATCCGAAACTGGTGGTAAGAGAGAGGCTGATGATAGCAATCAACAGGCTGGGGGGGAAAAAAAAAAAAGACCAGTTAATACATGATGATGTTGCAGGATCAAGAAGAGACTTTTATCAGGGTCCTCGAGCAACTGGGGCTTGGATTTGTGATTCAAGATAATATCAAACCCACGTATTTCAAAGTGAACGCTACCCTGGTGTAACTGGGGGAGCAGATCTGATAGTTATGTTTCATAATAGCACGTGCTGTTATCCATATTTTAATTGTAACATCTTCTATATGCAGCCACATCTGGCTGGTATCACAGCCGTATTTCTGCATGCAGTTATGAAAAGTGGACAGTTTCCTAGAAAGGGCAGAATATCGGAAATTTTGATAGCAAACACAACTGTAACTGAACTGGTGTATTTCTACCCTAATATTGCAATAGCTCAATCTCTGTACTGCTTCTTTATATCATTATAACTGTATTCATGCCCAGAAACTTCTATTGCTCAAACTATTCCTGAGTTAGGGCAATCCCATTTCCTAGTAGAGGAAAGGATTTAGGAAGCAAAATGTGAAGAAGAAATGTATACTCCTGGATCACCTTGTAAGAGTTATGCCTTGCACAATTGCAGCACTGCAGCTGATTTATTTACAGAAGGAACATTGCGAGAGAAATGCTTGCAATAGGAAAAAATATTATGTCTAGGTAAACTAATATAAAACTGCCTATCACAGCTGACAAAGATAATGTAGTGAAAATGTAGGATTGTTATCACATGATGATCTAAGATTACAAGCAAAGTTTGGAAGGAGTGGTAACATCTTACTAGACAAATCAGTGTAACTAGGAAAAGCAGGCAAGCATTTAATCTCAAGACAAAAATTGAAACAAATCCAATGTATGCCGTCAAGCTGGAGTACGAACTCCCCTCGGTGGAGTTTTCTTCCCAATTTTGGTGTCCAATTCTGTTACTCATCTGAATTTCTTCACTCGATTTATTCAACAGCAGAAAATACAGTGCCTTGGGGAAACACAAAGAGATGCTTTGAAGTCTTAAAGTCAAGCACATGAAGATGTACAAGAAAAGGTAAACACTACCCCCTCTGGGAGTAGCTTAGGAATGTTCTCTCCTTTTTACCTCTTACTACCAGTGTCTTTTGCTCCGGCAGAATTAACTCTGTTCTTGTTAATGGAATAATTTGTCAGATGCATGCATACATTATCCTGTAAATGAATGAACAAGATGCAGGGTTAGAAAGGTATTAGCCTCCTCCCTTCTTCTCTACATGATCCTGGTCACACTGCATAATGTACAAAGCATCTTAATTAAGCACAGAAGATTTAATGGCACTAAATATGATCAGCCCTATACTGATCCCATTACTCTAAAGAACCCAATAAATGAGGCTCAACAGTTTCAATTTCACTTCACTGCAATCTCATCAGCATTCCAATTCCATCACTTCTGAGAAATCAGCAGTTTCAATGGAAGATAACCCTCTTTCTCAGTCAGGCCCCATTCTACAACCACTTATTAGTAGAGCTAATTCTGTGTTGGAATGATCCAGAACTGCATACCAGAACCTTTTCCAGCCATCAGCTAAGCCACAACTTCTTTTCATAAAGAAGTAAAACAAAATATCTTAGCATTTTGGACTTTTTTTCCTTCCAAGATTTCTTTTTCTTATAACTATCTTTTTTTCACAGTAATGCTTCATGAAAAACAGCAGCAGAAGAATACAGAAAGTTAATTAGGTATGTATTTATAGAAGTACTAACTGTGCCGAAACTTGTATGCAGCATTGATCTGGATAATGTAACACATGCTGTATTCTACTACAGAATCTGCTCAAATATTTCATGTATAATTTTATTTATGGCACTCAGATACTACAAAGATGAATTACTAGTATTTATGAAGTGCTTACAGATTCTCAAGAGAAAGATGCTTCGAACAGTCGAATCGTTATGATTTCTCCGTATCTCTGGTTGCTATGTATCGGACTGTCATTAACTTCTGCTAATAGGCTTGTTTACTTACCAAGCTATTATGCAAAAGGTCAGAGGATGCTGAAGTAGCAAAATGTGTAAGGTCCTCATTAGAGACAAATATCCTCAGAGGGTCACAGGATGTCACCAGCACATAAATCCCCAGATCAAACTTAAGTCTACCAATAATAAAAGGCTGGGAAGGAGAACATGAAGCTGATTTGCTTCTAAACTTGCTTGAAACACATGAAGAACACTGGTAACTCATGAATTGCTATAGCAAAGGTGACAAGCCTAGCTGATGTCCATACTGAATGCTTTTCTACGCCAGATATGCTTCTACCATAGTCTAGCTTGGTGCTGAGCTGGGAAAGACACTGTAAATGTCTCGTACTGGAGTGTATATCCCCAGCACTGATCACACTAAGACCTTGGGTCTGCACTACAGCAAGTGTTCGCAGGTTCTCCACTTAATTTAAAGCCATAGCCGGTCTTCGTACAGCTCAGCAAGTGTTTGAAGTTCACTTCAAGCATGAATGTTTGAAGGAATGAAACTCTAACAACAGAAATGGAGCCTGTGGGTCAGTCCGCCCTATCTCCTGCTCAAGAGGATCTGATTTTCTACCTTCTTTTTCTCCAGGCCAGAGGCTCCATGTGTCCTCCCTTCCATCTCTTATTATTTTTTCCAGATGTTCATAGACTTTAATTCTTTTCTTGGAACACTCTCTAAAAAATAACAATGAGGTCAATGCAAAGTCAAACAAATTTAGCCCATAAAGTAAAGTGTGTCTAGAGGTCAACAATAAACCAAAGTAAATTAAGGTTTTGCGCCTCAGATTATTGGAAGTCCAAACAACTAGAAGCTTACTGAAGTTTTTATATTAGACTTCATTAGGGACATGACTTAAAAGTGTCAATCAAAAACACTTTTGTGAGACACTTGTTTGGAACAGGATGATAGGGCTTAATGGGACTCATGAAAAATGAGTATCTTTTAAATGCTCATTCACTGATGAGCGATAAAATTTTCCTTGTTCATTACATCTATCCTGAATGCCCTGAATTCTTGTCAAGGTGATTCTGTCTCAAAATATCAGAAGTCATTTCTGAACAAGAGTTTACAGAATAACATGTAAAGTAGACATTTTTCTTTTGACAGCGATGAATTCTTTCGACAGTGATGAATCTGAAGAAAATGACCAGTGAATGCTATTTATGGCTGACTGACCACATCAAGGCAAGGCTAAACTGGATATTAAAACACCAGCTCAGTGACAAAGCAGCAATCTTGAAACATGGAATGGAGGGATTACCCTTGAGAAGTAGAGCTGGCAGATCACATCCTGTCCAGGGTTTACGTCCTTCTCAGATTTGGTGATGAAGATGCCTCTGACCTGACAGCCAGAGTCCAGTTCACAGATTTAAGTCTCGCGTTTCCTTGATCAGCTATTGGGCTACAAATTGTCAGAACCATGAGGAGGGAGACAGAACAGAGGGACACTACAAAAGTTATGAAATAATTGCATTAAAGCTGCTTTCTAATGTAGATTTTCTAGGCCTACGTTTTCAAACTATCGCAAGAATTTTGCAAAAGTGTAACTAACTGTTACAGCAAATAGGATTGTAAGAATATTGTAAGATTAAAGAATCGGGACTACTTTCCTGCAGTACACTGCACTTAAAAAGTTTTAAGTGGCAGTTGCTTATTTTTCCTGATTTCTTTTCCAGCATTAATTTCAAACAGAGAAAACTATTTGCTTTCCTCTAGCCCAGCCTAATCTTTGCCTAGTATTCAGGAGAGGTTTCCAATATGCCTGAAGTTAGCTCCTTCTGACATGCAAATAATAAAATTTAAATCTGTCAGACAAAAAATAATTGTACCAAAAAGAAAGTCAGGCTTTAAGAAGGGCTTACTCTGCAGAAAGGCACTGAGAAAGCACCTGAGTTCTTTTGGGAAGAGCTTTACCACCCTGCTCATGTTCCTAGCCAGAGAATATTTCCTACGGATCTCTCTCCTACCGGGGATGTGGCTAATTTTCTGGGGAAAGAAGTCCAGGGGAAAACAAAAATCCATAAAAATATATTTACATCTTCACCTTTTAGATTGCAAAAAAGCAATAAAGGGATCATCATATGCATGTAGCCTAACCAACCCACGCTCATAAGCACTTGATTATTTTTCATTTCCATTAACCGATCTGTTGAGACGCTATAATCTGGCCAGCTCCTGGTTACTCCTCGTTATCTCTTGCTCCTCAAAAGCCATCCCTGCCAGCAGCTCCATGACCGCGTCGCAGAGCAGAAGCGGTTTCAAGGGAATGAAGATTTGTAACTTCAAACTCTCTGTTTGGACTCAGAAGGAGATGTGGAATCGCCGTTCAATTAGACCTCGGCAATCAATCAAGGTGGATGGCTTTTGCTCACTGTGGATGTATTATTTACCAACTGTCTGCTTTAGACGATAATCTGGGCAATTAGTCATAAATGACTACCAAACAAACCAACAATTTCTTACTGTTTCAGAAGCTTCATACTAGCTAGCAATAACTCTGCTAGAACAAACAGTTCCATTGATACTTCTGATGAGTGATGAAAAACAAAGATTCCTGAAATACAAGTCTGAATAATGCTTTATTTGAATTGGGAACGGAGCCATTTACAGTGCTTCTTCATGTTCTTCTCTCAAGGCAGAAATCCAGAAAATACTGGCAAGAGCTCACAGACACATTAAGTTTTGACTTCTTGCCTAACTTCAGTCATTATGAGAGAAATATGTATAACGATCACAAGCTAGTACTTCAGAAAGATTAAACATTGGGGATAGTACATACTCGCAAAGAGCAAGTGTTAGAACAACAGGGGACACTGGGGCCAATAAAGAAATATGACTAATGACTGGTAGCACATGTCTGGAGTCAACTGCATCAATGGGGGAATTCTGAGACAGGCTGCCAAACTTTGTGCAGAACAAGACGCATGGACACTAGAGCTTTTGATTTCTAACAATTCAAGCGATATGTTAAAATAACGCTGTGACCCCTGTGCAAATGTAAATTGACTAGTCCTTTAGGAATCGACGACACCACAATTATTTTGGCTTCCCCATCCAAGAGACGACAGAGACGCTTTCCCAACGCTCCGTCCTTGTGCCAGAAGCAGACTCTACAACCCAAGAGACCCATCTACAGCTACAGCCCAACTTTGGAGGCACTTTCTTCCAAGGTTTCATCCCTGCACTTGTGGCACAGAACTTGGCGTTCATTCAACGCCAGCGGGAGACTCCCCAGGGAGGACCTGCCTGCCAGGAGCGCCCTTGTAGAGACCGCCATCCCCCATAACCGCCCTCAGCAGGCCCGGAGGCACCGCTGAGCTTGCAGCAAGGGGAGCTCGCACCCCGCGGGACCGGGGCGCGCCCCCTCGGCCTACACGGAGGCACCGGCAGGGCCGAGCCGGGAATGCAGGTGCCTCCGCGGGGCTGGCAGGCAGCGCGACCCCCATCCCGCCCCAGGGAGCCGCTGAGGTAAATCACCGGGGCGAGGCCCGCCGCGGCCGCACGGCTGAGGGGAGCAGACCCCTACCCTTCCCGGCCTTCTGATTGGGCAAAACGACCTGCATAACCCCCCCTTCCGCCCCGCCCCTTTATTAACATACTGCCGCTCCATTGGGCTAAGCGGCCAGAAGGGTCTCTGATTGGATAAAAACAGCAAGGGGAGGGGGATGGTGTTGTTACGGCAACAGGAGGACGCGCTGGCGTCACGGGCGTGCGCCGGAGCTGCCCATGCGCATTCCAGTGCTCCCGGCCTCCTTTCCCGCCCCCAAGCAAACGGCCGCTAACGGCCCCGCCTCGTCAAGGGAGGCGTGGCTTCATTTGAACAGCCACAGCCAATCACAGCTGTGAGGACCGAGGTGATTTGAATATTCATGAGGGGCGCCACGGCTGCGCAGGGGGGTCTGGGAGGGGGCGGTGGGCTGTTGTCTGAGGAGGGGCCCTACGAGGGAGGGGGATTTTCCTGAGGGGATTTGTCCCGTTTCCTCATGGCCGGGCGGGATCCTGAGGTACGAAAACGGTCCCCACCTCAGAGCCCTGCTCCCCTTCAGCCTGCAGGCTTCGTGGGGAGGGCTGGCAGCGGAGGGCTCTGCCGTTGAGGCGCTGTGGTGTGTGATTTTGGGGGGCTGAGAGGAGGGAGGCGAGTGGCTGTGAGGCCCACAACAGCCTCAGGTGACACAACATGGCAAAGTCCTTGGTAGCCAAATGTTGATCCCTAAGCAGTAATGGGCATACAGGATCTTCCCATCAAGAGCTTATCGGTGGCAGCAAACTTCATCATGAGACCCTACGCAGTTGGTTGGGTGGGATTTCAGGACTTGGTTTTAAACAGCCAAAAGTTAGCAGATAGGTCTGCACCAGATCTGTCCGTGCTACCCTAACTCTGGGCTAATGGTAGTGCACAGATCCTAGAGCAACCTTGTCTTAAATCTTTAAAACGGCACAAAAATAATCCTAAATAAATAATAACGAAACAAAATTACCAGCTTTGGGAAGTTGAAATGAGACTCTGAGGTCTGTTGGTGCTGCTGACACAATGGGTAGCACCATTTAACACCCAGAATTTGCAACAGTTGTATGAATTCAGCTCCTGCTGCCATGGAAACAGACTGAGATGGCTAAAAATGGAGCAGGTTGTTCTAAGCTAATTGTTCGACACACACAAAAAAGCTTGGATTCCCTTTTCTTTTTGTGATACTGATTCCTTTAAACTAACCTGCTCCATTTCCATGGCAGCCAGCAGCAGATTTACTAGAATTCATTTTAAGTTTTACAATCCTGATATGTGTCATAAGGTTAAGAGTTTTCCAACATTTTCTATAGAATTAAAGATCCAGTGAGCTCCTCAGATTTATTTGAGCAATCTGTAGCATACTCAATACGATGCATTCAAGAGATTTATAGGTGTATATAGCTTCTACATTAAAGCAGCATATTTTTCTCTTCTTCTGCTTGTAAACAAGGATTGGAGCTTTTACTGAGACTAAAGAAATTTTCATTCAGGATCCTGCAGTGATGCATCTAGTCTATCTTCTGTCCCTCGTTGGGCCACATGTTTTAGGATAAAGTGCAAGAATCTCATGTTTAGGGGTTGTCTTAGAAAAGTTCACTGAGAAATATGATTTAATATCTCTAAGTTCATGTCTCTTCCAAAATATGTGTTAGGATTGTAACTCTGAGTATTCTTATAAGATTTCTTCCTTTAAGAGCAGGGGGGTGTTCTAGTAGGTAGCTTGCAAGAAAGTTTGAGTGTCCCCATTTTGCCTGATTTGTTAAAAAACCCACCAGTGTAAAGCAACAATAACATCTCAAGGCACACTTTCTAGGTGTAGTTCAGAAAGGACAGGATACGGGTCATTAAAATTACACTAACAGAGAAGGAACTTCGTGAAGGTGTAAAAAACACTGAGCTGCCTAAAAAAAATACTGATGTTCTCTGGTTCATATAATGAAGAGCCCCTCTTCCAAACCTTTCCTACACTTTGGATCAGATCTATCCTAACAATAGCCCTCTTCAAGGAAGGATTGTCAAGTCTAATGACTCCATTAAGGCAAGCGTGGGTTCATATATACTGCTACAACCAAGTAATAACTCTTAGGAATTAAAAATCCATATGGCTCTCTCAGCTGTACTACATAACATGTGCAGCAGCTGCTCTCAAAAATATTGTAACTGTTATGAAAAAAGGAATTAACTACACTGTATGGCTTATGAAACTGCAACTTATTATTAAATAGAAACAAATTTAGTATAAAACATTCAGAATCTTCAGGCTGGCCATCTTTTTTGTCTTTTTCATTGTCACTATTTGTTTCTGGTTGCATTTAGATGCCGTAATCATGACCAAGGCCCCACAGGAATACACATTATAAAAGCGCATGCAATATTCTAGTCTCATCCTGTTACTGGGGAAGGGAAGCAGGCAGGGGACGAGACGTACAGATGTAAGTGCCTCAGGGCTGGAGTTATCAACTCACTCTCGAAGCAGCTGCTCCCACTGGCAAATCTCTTATGGATCAGTAGAGGAGAAGTACAGCCTGATGAACCCCACCAGGTTTTTCAGGCGGGGAAAACCATTGGGAAGGGTTAAAAACTCCCTGGAGTCTGAAGGGCATCAATCCCTTTTGGCAGCCATCCATTTTTTCTCCATCCGGGCTCACTTCTTGTGCTGTTCAGCCTTTCTCAAAATGAATGTTAAATCCGGTGAGGGAAAGGAGGATTATGCCACAAATTTTCTGAGTGACTGGGACCAAATTCCTTCATGTCTGCATAACTGTTTCCCTATCTGTAACATAGGGGTAATATTTAATTATGTTATGTTAGAGCATAAGTCTCGTAAAGCCTACTTCTTCAGTGCTTGTCATGTGAGGTTGCAATGTGAAAGGAGCTATATTTAAAGTAATTAATTTAGGATCTGTGTTGCTGATGGCTTTGCTGTATTTTAGACTCTCAGTGCCAGACTAGTAATTATGTAAGACTATAAGCCCTGGGCACTCTGCAGCTAGTAGAAGCTTTGTCACCAATGTCATTTTTTATTTATATTACATGGTAAGCCAGGGTGCAAGCCTACGTTTAAGCCTAAACTAATCTTGCATACAAATTTTAACGCGCTCTGGTGCCTCGGAGGGCAGAGAGTCCACACGATCTCTTAAAAAGGGCCCCGTGCAGTCTTGTCTGCTTTGTGAGTTGGATGGGCACAAGCATGGCTGTGCCAATCATGATGTATTCCATAATATCATATAGCCAACGGAGAATGGACGAGTGAGGTCAAGTCCATCCTAGAAGGCTTTAGTGTTGTATGCAGGAGGGTGGAGGGTGTTATGATCTGAGCAGGCAGCTGAGCTACAGATATTTGGAGGACGACTAAGTGCAGGGCAAGGGACAGACTTTGTAGTAACCCGGTTTCTGGCCAGATCCAGTGAACTACAGAAACATTGCTATTTGGATCAGGATGCGGTGTTAAATTTTCCCTGAAGGTAGTTTGGACTGGCTAGGAAGATTTAAAAAATTCATCTTGAAAAGGAAAGTCCTCTTTGACTAACAGCAAGAGACTGTCTATGCAGTACCACTGCACTAGCTCTACCACTTAAATTGTGATCAAAACCTAACAAAACCCTCTACTTGCCGAGATTTACTGCTTCACAGACCAACGGAGCGAAATGTAAACTGCAATACATCCGTCTTTATTCCACAAGCATCCCTGGTTCTGTTATTCCCCTCTCCAGTCCCCCTGGATGAATAGCCCTTTCCCCTCGCCACGCTGAATAGGCCAGGTGACTCCAAAACCGGCCACCCAGCAGATGCTTCCGCAGTACCAACTGTTCTGAATCCCCCACCCCATCTCTGGCTTTTTTTTTTCCCCCTTCTTCCCCCGTGTCCTACCAATCCAGGCTGCCTGGCACATGCTGCAAGCTGCAGTCCCACCGGAGTGATATTGTGATGGAAATGAGGGAGGGGATGCAGGCAGAACTGCACAGATTTACAGCACTCTAAGGGTTTCCATTAAAATCCTTGACAACTTGTTATTTATGAGTAGACCAACAGCTCTTCTAATATCCAGGGCCTAGACCCCATTCACTTCAATAATGCTGGTTTGGAATAAATGAGCCAGAGGATGGAAACCAGTTCTGTTAGTATAATGGAGGAGGCTAATAGCTGTTTAGAGAAAACAACTGATGTAATTCTGGGACCCAATCCTTTCACCAACAAAACAATAAAGGTTCGATTCTTCAGTGCATTTCACATAGTGATTTAATTCAGTACAAAGAGGGTGATAAATGGCAGCGTTTGGATTTCGTGCCGTTATATACCCACTAAGCACTCTCTATTTGTACTAGTGCACTAGAGATAAAGGGACTCATTGACTCCTGTGCAAGCAGGAATAGGTCAGTCTGGATCTCCACAGCAGAACAACGGTAAACAATGTGTCCTTACAAAATAACACAAGTGACAAAACCCCCCTCTGCATAAGTGTAATATCTTCATTTTTCAGTCTCACGGCAGCCTGTGAGCATTTTCTTCCCCAGATTTTTCTGAGCTGCCCCACCTAAACCAGTGTGGCAGTCTAAGTGTCATTTTAGAACATTTTTTTCCACTGTTCCCTTCTCTGCTCTCTTCCCCTTCCCATCATTGACATGCCAAATAACAGAAGCACCTCCACTTACTAAGTAAGCACAGGACTGGTCCCTGAAATAAGGACTTCAATGATCAAAACACTTGAAACCCTAGATGTGCATTATGCTGCTGTAACGAATTATCGATCTCTTCTGCTGTGTCTTAAAATCAAACTGACAAGTTGATTACTGAGTATAACCACTCAATTGCTGGCTTGTACGCGGTTTTCCTTTTCCTCCTTTGTTCACCTGCATCTTGTCTATTTACATTCCTTTTGTCAGGAATCTTTTTATTTCCTTTCAGCTTCCTCTGCTCTCCACCGGAGCCTCGTTAAGGTGAAGCGAAGAGAAGCAGCAGTAGCGCTCCCAGACTGCGTTCTGCGGGGTGAAAGGCAGGGAGAGGCAGCACTGCCAGATGGACCGTGCTCCATGCCCCTGCCTCCCCCTCGTCCACACCCTGAACCTCAGCACTCTGATTTTGGAGGAGACTGACAATGCTGATGGTTCAAATTGTTCTGCAGGAAGAGGAAAGAAGACATGGATAGATGAAGAGGAACCAGGAGGAGAACAGGTGGAGGAAAGAGGCTGTTCAAGTGAGGAAGGGGACTGTGGCTGTACGATTGGGAATCGCTTTCTGAAAGAACCTGAGCCACCAGTCCGTTATTTCAGCAGCCTTCCAGATACTCTCACTTTCAGGGCTGAAATAGTTTGGGAATCTGGAATCTGTAACCGTTTCCCTTGTGGCCAGTCTCCATTTTCTGCATCAAAAAGAACTTTGCCCAGACAAAACAGTGTGCTTTCCTATGAAATGAACTGACAGCAGTCGGTATGTCATGCCCTCTGTGACCATAGTTAGCAGCGTGACTTTGCAGCTGAGAGAATTTATCATCTGGTTTGCATTTTACACATACAGAAACATACCTGTCAATTGGAAAATGATGTGCCATGGACAGGGACAGATATATTCAAAATATACTCTGTGTGAATGGGAGAGAAAGCCCAAGGGAAGAACCAACTTCTTGGAACAGGAAGGCAAAGGGTCTGACAAAAATGAGAGAGAAGCAAAAGGACCAAGCAAAGGGAGAAGAGCTCTCTGAGGCTGAGCTCTCTGGATGACGGAACAGAAAATGCTACGCTGCATCGGAGCAGTTACCGCTCATGGAAAACAAACTGGGCCAGTTCCTAAGCTGGACCAAACTGATAAGCCCTGTAAAGGTTTTAAAAGATATATATTCACAGAGGTTTGGCCCACAAAGTATGACTTCTTCCTTTTAGATACATTTCTAATGAATGTCCATTCAGATGCTACATGAGTTTGGGTATAAATTGTGCCAAACCCCTACTGTCCCTTTTGAAAATTTATTCCAAGGTCCTTATCCAATACATATCAATGTAATATTGGATCTCATCCAAAGTACAACTATATCTAATTATCAGCCATTTGAGCTACTTCTGTATTAAACCATAAAATTGAGATAGGATTGAAACCTCTTATGATTCCAAAGGCTAAATGCAGCAGTAACATAAATAATGCTGTAAATTACAAGCAAAATGAAAACTTGGTCAGAAAATATATGATGTAATTTGTGCTTAGGGGTAAATTGGTCCCTGGCTGCCCAGGATAGGGAAGGTATGACCTGCATCAGGCCGAAGTATACGGCTGGGAGTCTGAATCTGTGTCATTATTACAGAAAAAAAATGACATACCTTAAAATACTTCAAAAAGCCAGCATCCTCATGAGATTTATTGCAGTCTGACCCCCTCTGCCGGTCACCCGCTTGCTGCCTGTGTCCCAGGGCTGGCACCTCAACAAAGGCACTGAGATTTGTAGAAATCACAGGAGCAGGCAAGTGGAAAATGATAGGTACCAGTGTAAGAGGGATGGAGAGGCAACTCGGGAGCACTGACACTTGGCACTGGTAGCTCAAGGACATAGATAGCGTCGTGACATAACTCTAACCCCAGGTGACCGGGTTTGGGTTTAGGATACAAGCCGCTAAAGCCAGTACTAGCAACAGTGTAGAAAGGAAAGAGGTCTGGTAACTGGCGTTTGGGTGAACTACCAGGGTTTTAGTAAAAATTGCTTTTGTGTCTCTCCACCTTTGATCTGCTTCTGTCAAGATGCAAAGCAGTAAAAGAAGAGAAATGTAATTTAGAATGAGGATGTACAGGAAAAGGTTGGGGGGGGGGGGAAGCATTTTCTTGAAAAACAATGGGACTTTTCCTGAGGAAACAAGTGTACAGTTAACAATGAGCCTCATTTTGATGGCATGTTCGATTGTCAAAATTGGGATAAAGCTATGCCAGGAATGTTGAGATATACATAGTAATCAATAATGTCAAAACATGTACAATACCAAGTATTTTTTTTAAATAATATTTTATCATCCCGAGTGAGGAGGTTTTCAACTTTTTCTCCTAGCCTAGGGAAAAAAGGTGTTGATATGCTGGACGTTCCTAACGCACAGAAGAAATTCAGCCAGCTCTAGGTTTTTAGATCAGCACTACTGGGAATGGATATAAACAAATAGGTCCCATACAGCTCATTTTAATTTCCTGATTCGTTCTTGTTATCCCATACTATCCTTTGGCCTTTGTGATATATTCCCATGCTGTGAGGAGCCACTGAGGATCAACCAGTTAAATATGTGCTTTCTGTTAAGCAGAAACAGTCTCACTACCCGTAGGGATACCACGTTGTATGCTAAAAGTTATTCAGAGATGTGCTTAAGTACTTTGTTAGGCAGAAGCTTCAGCAAGTAATTGAAAGCCTGCAAATAGCTCCCTTAAGACCCCATCAATTCCTCCAATTTATTTCTTTAAGAATGAACAGGCATAGACATCTTTTTCAAAGATTTTCTCCGTATAGCTTTTATTTTTGTTTGGTGTTACTTTCTTTAACAGGTTTTTTAAATAATGCTTACCAGTATAGTGCATCACAAGACAGAAATACTCTGTTTAAACCTAGATTGATAAAAAGTTTTGCGTAGAATCAAAACAGTAAAACATTTTGAAGTCTTTGTTACTCTAAATATTCTTAAAACTCTATGTAAACTTCTTAGGATTTTCTATTGCTTCAGATATTCAGCAGGAAACACAGTCTAATACAGTTGGATAATAAATCCTTCCCCAAACTAGCTGTTTGCATGGAAGAAAGAGCTGTTAATCATAAATTGAAAATCCCAAAGCAGAAATAAAAATAGTACTGGATAATCTGTGCACAAAGCATTGTAATATCCCAAGGCACTTAAGTTTTGAATCACAAATGTTTTGGTTTGAGAACAGGCTCTTCTTGTTAAATCAAGAAGGTTTAGAAACGTAAAAGAGAAATAACCCAAATTCATAATTTCCTTTAAATGAGGATGCCCAGTTTCTGACTGAGAGACCATTTATCCTCTGTGCTGCCAAGACGATTCAGCTACTGCTTTTCTATGGGCTCTGCACCATACTGACCTTCTCTGTTTCAGAAATTTCAGGTTTTCCTCATCATGAGATGGATGGAGAAAACGGTGCATGTGCCTCACCCTAGAATAAGCCGTGCTGCCTACTTTGCTGGAAGGACGGCCCTAGACCATCAGATCTGCCAACAGATATTTGGTCTCTTTATAAATATGTCTCTCTCACTTGCTTTACGACTGATGGTGAAAGAAGAGATGTATTTTTATTTAGACTTTTTTACTTATCAATAATTAATTCTGCATTCCAGAACCTGAGCAGGACTGAAGGTGTGATCCTAAAAGATTATAAAATGTTTCTGGTCTTTGGTTAGCAATCACAGTGCTAATATTAAAGAATAAAATCATTACAATAGAGATGTATCAGCCAAGTACAGAAAACTGCTGTACTACATCCCATCACTTGGATCCCTACCTGAATGAACAGTTACATGGCCAATCCTGTTCTAAAGAACTGGTACCACATTCAACTAAATTACCAATTATAGGATTTGTAACTCATTTAACAAGTATATATACTTGATCCAAGACAGAGGACTTAAGTTTCATGATGGTAATTCAGTTTCAGGATGTGGATGTCTGACCTGATTTATGTGTTGGTCATCTGCTGCGTGAACAGAAAGCTCAGAATGTCAGTACTAGTGGCATAGTCAGTCTTGTCCGGCTGATCTTAGCATGAATTAAGCCTATACAGTGATTTTGGTCTATGCTATACTGTGGCCTCTGCCACCTATTCTACAGAGCAGATACAAATGCAGAATTATTCCAAGCCATGACAAAAAATATGGTCATCAAACACCTGCTTATTGGACTTTTCAAAGGTCTCACTGCAGAGTGGGCACTCCAGAAGATGGCTCTGCACATGGGCCTCATACTGACTTGTTTCAATATCTTCAGGAAATACTTCATCGCACATGGGGCATTTCCTTATAGAAGCCTGAAGTACAAAGCAAATAAAGTCAGTTTAAAAATTATATTCAACGAGAAGAAACAGAAAAGTTTAGTAGTCAGATATTATCACTTTTGGACAAGTCTTCCTGACTTCCGATACTCTCAAGTTTTTGAATGTCTCCAGGCCTCTCTAAATAGCACTTAAAAGTCAAGAGCTTGAGAGGTACTCTAACTTTCCACCCTACGTAGCACATGTCCATGTCTCCAATATGAAATAAGGTATTTAGCAGCTGCATGCTGCTCATTCTGACATTAGATGCTGCCAAGAGCTGGTCCTTAAAGATTAAGGTCAACAGAGTTTCCTTTCTCTTCCTGAACACCAACAACTGTTATTAATTCTACACGTTAAGCATACGTGGCTCCATTTTGTAGTCTGCTATCTTACCAGGACTAAACCAGCATGTAGACAACTGGCTACAGAGCTGAACTGGGAGCTTTTTATTTCAAACCAGTAATTTGTGTCCATAAACCACTAATTCATGTCCAGTCGTGTCCACTTTACTTACATCTCCAGGTCCTGCCCCCAGGTGTGCTCCTGCAATTGGAAAAAGAAGAAATCATTTTAGCCACAACAAAATGATTAACAATGTAATGTGCTGATAACTAGTAATTCTTGAAACATGAGGATGTGGCTCTGGATCTAAACCTCTATATTTAGGACTATGGAAACTGGACATAAGCCACAGAACTAGCTGTCTCACAGCTGAATAAACTAGCTAATAGGTGTCTCTCTTGGCAGAAAATGAGCAGACAGCTGATCACTTAAGTCAGCTCTTAACACCTGGCAGCATTTTGCAGCTGCCAAGTCATCTGCACACATGCAAAGCTGCGCAGAGGTGCTGCTAATAATGTCTTTTCTACAGCATTCAATTCGAGAGGGAGGATAATTTGCTGAGACTCTAACCACCATCTATTTGCGGTTTCAGACAGAATGCCAAGTAATCTCACCACAGTATGGATTTCCAAACAGAAGGCCTTCTACTTCAGGAGCTGGAATTGGAGCTTGAGCTTGTGAAACGACAGAGAAGGAAGAAACCTCTCTAGCCTGCGAGAGATGCCTCAGCAGTCCGTCATTCTCTTCCCTTAGTTTCTGCAAAGGGACAGAAGGGCAGAATGAATTTCCAGAAGCTCAGGAGACCATTTCAGAGAAAAGTCATACTTTGCACTAATGTAGATATTCTTATATCAGAATCAAAATTGCTCTGAGCTTCTTCTAGGTAGCTCGGGGTTAGTCCTGCTCGACCAAATGGGCAAGCGAGGTAAGGAAGGGCAAGGATCTATTCTGTGGCCTGCTCAGAAAGGCTGACAAGGTGATCACAACAGAGTAATACACTTTAAAAGACAGAAGACTATCCTGAAGTCATGCAGAGTAAGGAACAAAACTGAGCAGTCATTGCTTAGACTGGACAAAAAGGCTGTGTCCCTTTAAACGAGTAAGTCCATTCATTTCAGTGGTGTCAGAACTGAGCTAACATTAGGAGTTTTTGAAAATCCCCATGCTATTATGAAACCAGTCTATTCTGTGGTGGGGGAAAAAGGTGCAAGTTTTTGGACCCTTCCTCTTAGGCTGTAGAGTCGTGGCAGCAACAACATACTGTGAGCGTATGCCTACGGTCATTTGTACGTGCCTGCAGACAGCCTGGCAGCCTGGCTTTAGGTGATGGTGCATGTGCAGGCACAATTAGTGATCCGTTTGGTAGAAGGGTTAATGGAACTGAACACTAGACTGAGAGATTAGTGTCGTACTCAATACAGGAGAAAGGCGAGGGAGTTGTGCCAAGTTCTCACCTGATTTTCCTCATCAGCTTCATTCTTTTTTGCCTGCAGAATCTGAAACAAACGCTTCTGCTCCTCAAGTTCTTTCATTAAGTCGTGATTTTGTTGCTATGAAGGAAGAGGGTTACTCGGTAAATCGTGGGAAACTGGCAAATAAAACGATGACAGCTCCAAGCACTGGAGCTGTCATATACTAGCTGCCTCCTTCTGCATTTATTACCAACAAATAAACCTTCACTTTCAATGGGAGTCTATTTCATAGTTTGTCACCTAGGACATCTCCACGTCACCACTCACGCTCTGTATTTTCATTACAACGTGCGAGATGAAACATGACCGCTGAAGGGGACATACGACAGGTCAAACAAAGAGGGAGGTTGAAGAAAAGGAACTCATACAGCTGAAAAATTCACCCTGGCAGGTGAGAACTATCCAAGTCCGCCAGGTTTTCTGGTGCTGTGAGACTTGCATTGACGGTGGATAGCCAGCACATCCTTAGGAATTAATCTTGTAGCTGACTCTTGAATTAAATCAGTAAATTAGATAAGCTAGAGTACTTAGGGATTCTGCAGTCATTCTCAAACTATCACTCTAAGAATCCTGAACATTTGGCATCACAGCGGAGGTAATCACATCATCTATTTTAGGCATCTAATTTTCAATGCCAAAGTCAGAGTAGAGCCTCCGAAAGCTTCCTGAGTAGCACATACAGAGAGAGAAGCACCTTTAGAAGGTCACTCAGGGCAACAGGCTAAAGATGATGTGACGGCCTCAGTCATTGCTACTGATGGTTTCTCCAGAAGAAAGAAATGCCACAGCACGCTGCCCTTTCCTTTTATATCCTTCATATTCCTTCAAGGAGTGACTTCCAATGCTGAGGTCTGTGGACTACTTCTAAAAGGTCTGCAGAAGTTACTGGAGAGAAGCAAGGCTTTTGTCCATAAACTTAAATTTGTTATACATATAGTCATCTGCAACATCGCAGGGAAATTGTGATGGTTCTGCAAATCGAAAGAAGGTGGAAAACAGTGCTGTCAGTGACTCAGCTCCCCTGCCCAGGTACCAGCAGGTTCCCTGCAATACAGCAGATCTGTGTGCTCAGTGCTTTCAGGACCATCTCCCCAGCTGCACCCCCAGAAATGCTGGGCACCTGCTCATTCTGCAGACAGTGGGACAGACAAAGTGACAGTTTGGCCTTTAACCCCTTCAAGTATTCCATGCAATGTTCAAGCTCCTTATTTAGCTCCTTCTGCACAGAAATCCCAGATTTTCACGAGCAGAGTTGCAAAGGGGTGTCAGAGAAGGATGTGGGGCAGAGCGCCAAACTACAGAACAGAAACTTTGCATTGTTTACAGCTTATTTTGGTGCATTCTGAGCATATTGCATCTATTTTATTGATTATTAAACGCTAAATTTGAGATATTAAAGATGAGAAAGAGACAAAAACATCAACAGAGGGAAGATCAGCAAGGCTGCTGCCTCACACCAATTACTGGTCACCTTCCTGTTGGAGGTAAAATTAACAGCGTATAATCTGGGCAGATTTACGATAACTTGTTTTATTTACCCATAAGTCCCAGTCCTGAAACAATTTTGCTTAGGTGCAATGATTTGCAATCAGCCAAATATGAATCCTGAATTCCCACTGATTTACTTTATCCCTGGAGCTGACTCAAAAGAGATCAAGACAGAGACTGAATTATCCTGCTATAGAGAATCAGAATTACAGTGTCTAGTTATACAGATGTCTCTGCCAAAACTAAAGCATATGTCTATACTATAAGAATATATGTATACTGTAAGAATCTGTCAGATGGTGTGTTCACAGAACCACCTTTGCGGACACCCATGCCACCACGGATGTTTTCTGTCATGGAATCCCCTAGGTTCTCGAAAGATTGAGCAATATTTGTACCTGCTCACTGCCAAGGATGCCTCAGCCTCTCCGCCCTGGCTCCCCCAAGCACCGTGATAGTCAGGAAAGGCTTTACCTGTTGAGTTATAGTCATGCGTAACTGGCGATTCTCTTCCTTTAAACTTTCAAGCTGCTCTGTCTTCTCACGGTCCGTACGAGACAGGTATTCCACTTCTCTCTCATAATTCAGCACTTGAGACTAGGGAGAAAGAAGGGGGCGCAGAAAGTGACAATCGAACAGCTCTGAGTGAGGAGCGCAGGCACCTTTTGCTGCAGAAGGCAAAGCTCCAGAACCCATGGCTGCTTAAATTTTTTTTCTGCAAACATTTTTCCATTAAAACCTTTGTAGAAACTGAGAATAGTTACATGGGGATATACCAGAGCTGATGTATTAATCAGAACACAGCATTCATCCATACGTTCTCTGAGGCGCTTTCTAAGTTTCAACGTGACAATTCTAGCCTGGGAAGTCAGAGAACAAAGAGAAAAACAGAGACTCTATAGCCAGATGGTTAGCCCATCGTCCTGCGTCTCCCATGGCCCAGACCTAACAACCAAGCTATTTTCAGTCTGCCTTCTCCCTTCACATACCTCCCAGCTAGAAGTCTTGTTTTCACCCAAGTATTGAATATAAATTTAGCATGTTTTTCAAAACAGAAGTGTTTTCTGCCTGGATCCTTGGCTAGCAGGAGGTAAACAACACTCTGATTTTGGTCAACTTAATGAGCATGCAAAGGGGACGTTTTTAGGGAATAAAATCCTTACAGTTTCTCTTAGCACGCCCCCCTCTACCTCCCCCTCAAGAACACAGATTTCTTGAAGTTTCCTGGAGGTCAAATCGTATCAAAGGTTGATGTTTTCCTAAAGAACTCACGTAATCAAAAAAGAAACTCATACACCACATATTTGCTCAAGATTGCTCAGTTCTCTGTCAGAGGCAAAGCAAAGCAAAAGAGGGCAGCTATATGTTTGCTACCTGCAGCTGGTCCATGTGATCCAGGGCTGTTTTCAGTTTGGTTTCCAGGCACTCCTTGTCAGAGGTCACATTCTGAATTTGCTCTTTGAGTCTATTCAGAACAAATCCAAACACACCACACTTTCACAGATGGAAATTTAATCCATAAAGGCAGGGTGCTTACATGAAATCCTGTTTTGAGATATGCTGTAAATACACTTACTGGTGCAGTTCTGCCTCTCTGCAGTCATCCTGCTCCTTTAGATGTTCATTTTCCTTTTTCAGGGAATTCAGCTCCAGCTCCAGTTTCTCTGTGTTGCTCCTTAGAGACTCTAAACTATTCTGCAGCTCCTGAAAATCACAGTGACGTCAATTGGAGCTAAATGGGACCCAAGCAATAGTCCTGCTCTGCACTGGAACTGCAAAATCCCTCAAACGCAACACTTCCAGGCAGCCTACCTGAAGGAGGGAAATCTCTCCTTTGCATCCTGACTACTCCTTCAGACCCCGCTTAATTTATATTAAGCCCTGAGCAAAACTGAAGGAGGAAAAGATAATGATAATGCGATTTTGGGACAGCCTACAAAACATTTTTGAACACTCCCCTTCCCATACGTTCCTAACTTCTGTGTCTGCTGCTGCCTCTTGTTCATCGTTATTGTTCTTATCACAGTAGAGGTGGTGTACCATTTGGTAAAGGATTAAACACATAATATGGGGAGAAACCTCTTTAATTTTCTCCTGGAAGCATACAGTGGAACAAGACCTGACTCAGTCCCTCTTCATCTTTCAGACTTAAAGCTTCTGACTTATTATATTAACTTTTTTGTTTACCTGTGTCTTACTGAGCTCTTCCTGCAGATCGACGTTTTGTTTCTGGAGACTCGCGCAGCTTGCTTTCAGCTCCTCGTTTTCTTTATGCAAATTTTTGTTTTGTAGTTCAATCTCTTCCACTTCTCCCTGGCAAGCAACAAAGTTGTTCGGTCATAACAGAAGTTTTGAAAAGCTACACTCCAAACGGCACAGTGTGAAGAGCAAAGAAAGATGAGCTCTGCAAAAGGGAACACCGTGAACCTCCCCGTGCTTTCACTCCGAGCGCAGACCAGACTGCTACTTCACTCTCCCCAGTCTGTCCAAAGCTGACCATCGACCCAACTCTTGAATACTGAGCACATACTACCCCGATCTTTGGAGATGCTCAAAGCCTTCTGTGTCCACAGAAGTCAGCAGAGGCAGAGCTTTGGGGCTTTTTGCAGTTTGCTAGATTAGGACCATGTGTGCAGTGTGGTCATTAACAAAAGGGCTGCACACAAGAGACTGCAAAATAAGAGCGCCTGGCTTCACAGCACCTCAATTATTGTCCATGTGCATACTCTTACTCCCATCTAAAGGGAGACCGTTTCCATGAAAACGACATTTTCATTTAAAAATATTCAAAAGGCCCTGAAACACTGAGTATTAAGTTGCCCCCCATTACAAAGAGCTCACAGTCTAAGTTAAACTGGTCTGATAAATGGCAGGTAGAGAAACAAAGGCTGCCCAAATTTGTGCGACAGATCAGTAGCAAAGCCAAGAATAGAATGCAAGTCTGCTAAGTTCTAGCTTGGCATCCGATTTACCGGATCACTCCATGTTAGCAATGAGCATATGCCAATAAAAGCAGAGGCAGGAAAAAAAATAAAAGCAGAGGCAGGAAAAAGCAGGGGAAGAGAGGACACCTACCTGTGTGGTAACCACCAGGATATCATCCTCAGTCTCTGCTCTGAACTGGAAAGGCACACTGGCTCCCCGGACCACACCATCCTGGTCAACATAGCAGAACTGGTAGTATTCATCATCTTTCGGTAGGTAGTAAGCTTCAGACAAACACAACAACCCCGTCATATGGAGCTTCTAATTATTCAAGACTCTTAACTATATAGCATAGAAAGCGAGAACCTCAGAAAACTGAGACATCCTCGTTCAGTATTGTTCCTGCACCATTAGTAATTCTTCGTGCCAGTGATAAGAACACAAACAATATCGCTCAGTCAGGATGGCAGAATTTAGCAGATGACTCGAAATTTTGTGATTTATTATGAGATTTGAAATAAGTCTCCCAAAGCACGGTCCTACAGATATTCTGTAAATGCAAATGTAACGCTTATTGGTGGCAGCAGAGTGGGAGTCTGTGTGTGCGTGCCTGCGTGTGCACGTGCACGTACATTCCCCGAGTGACCCGAGCTCCCCACTCACCTTTGAACTGGATCTGTTGCTGCACAGCAGTACCACTGCGGACGGCACTGGGCAGAGGAGCCCACATGAATGTGTAATATTCCCGGGTTGTTTTCCATCCCACCTGCAACAGCAAAATTGTTATACGGCATCACACAGTTCACGTTTATCCTATGGTAATGGGACTATATTTCCACATAGATCAGTTACTGGGAGGACTTTTGCATTGATATCCTGACTTCTAAGAGTTGTGGTCTATGCGTGAAAGGATAATCAGAGTGTTTGATTAGCCTTGAAGCTGTTCAGGTCACAACAGGTCTGGCACTTTGTCCCTAGGCACAATAAAGATGTTCCATTACACAAGGTTATTACTGAAAAAAATTCCCCAACGCTGTTCTATCAGAGCCCAAGCTATTTGTTTCTGCTTGCTGCTGCCTTCTCATACTTGGCACATCTGGTTTCACAGTATTCACTTACCCGGAAGATGCCCACCCAGTCCTTCCCACGAGGACTGATGTTCTGTGTGAGGGTGTAATAACAGGTTACGTCTCCTCCGGGAACGTAAAACTTCTCCACGTTGTTAAAGACGACCTGGGAGAAGTGGCAGTTGTCTAAGAGGACGGCAGAAGTGGGAGGCTCGTCTGAGGTCTCATCCATCGTGGAAGGCTACAAGAGGAAAGAATAAAAGGGATTATCTCATCTTCAGATGCTGCCAACATAGTTGTGTCCGTGAAGGGTATGAAGAGGGACGGCTTGGGAATGACACAGCTGTGAGGTCTGCAACCCCCTACGCACACACCAAGGTTTCTCAGCAAGGCACACGAGCTCGCTGGAGTCCCTGCTGCTGTGGCCAGGCTGTTCCTGACATCCACGGCAGCTTGCAGATCTTCTTTAGCAGACGTCTAAGACTCTTTCATCTGACCGCTGCTTCCCAGCCACGGTGCCTGGTGCTCTGAGGCTGGCAGCATGGCACAGCAGCCTCTCTCCTGCATGGGACCCCGTGAACCAGACCCGCTGACTATCCTACAGATCTGCTACCCGGGAGAGGCAGTGGTGCCTTGCAGCAGCAGGCTGGTGGGATCTCACGCTTGAAGACCCTGCTGGAACGCTGGCTGTCCCCACATGCAGCCTCACATCATGTTTTTCATGTGATTTGACGCTCCAGGCACATCCACACCATACGTAGTTAATGTGGGGGTGCATCAGCTCTTCTGAAATCTGGAGACTAGCACATTGCTTGAGAAGAATAGAGGTTTCGCTTCATCAGTGAAATGCTCCGACAGTAGTACAAGACAAAAATACCAGCTTACAATCTACCATGATAGAAGCTCCAAGACTCGTGCAGTCCCAGCCCTAACACACTCCACCTTTACTGGCTGACCGTGGCGAGACACTCAAGACACGCTCATGCTGGTGATAAGCAAACTGAACAGCCTCCCCGCTTTCTGCATTCAAGTCCAACGCAACGACTTGACCTCCAAATACAGTATCTTTCATCTTCAGCTTCCTGGCTCCAAGGGAAGAGAGGTACCTTGCTGAGCTCAGCTCCCATGGAAGAGCACAAACGGAGGAGATCCTGGTGAGGCAGGTCGTCGTAGTTCTGTCTCGCAAGCCTGTGTCATGAGGCTATTATAGCCTTGCTACTCGTGACCGTTACGCCGAAAACTGCAAGATGATTCTCAGTATTGAAATGAATATGTTGCATGACAGCAGGGTCAACAGATAGCATTATAGCTTTTGCATGAGCTATCTATACAGAAAACTTTGCAGTGCGTTGTGACGCTACAAATCACACAACATAAATCTGTAGCGGGTGCATCGATCAAAACAGTATCCAAACTGCCAGGCACCTAGGCAGGACTGGAAACAGAATATTAAATCACCCTCTTTGTCACTACGTCTTGCAGGCAGCCAGGCTTCAGCCCTGGCAATCTGTCAAGGGGCAGATCACTGCTGACAAAACCCTGCCGCCAATCCCGGACAATTCAATTCCAGGAATCCAAAGCAGAACCTTCTCAGCTGATCTTAGTGACAGCAGCAGCGAGCAAGGATTGACCGCAGAAAATTCATCATGAACAACCATCCCACTGGAGCATTTCAGGTCATCTCCAATCCAGAAGTTTGACAGGGAAATGAACTGTCTGGAACCCCGCTTTTTTTTTTGGCATCACCTAGGAGATCATCTGTATTCTGTGCCAAAGAACAGCCTGAAAATCAGGCAGAAGCTTAGATGGGGATTGCGGGGCTGTGCTCGGAAAGGAAAAGGTATCTCCAGCTGGAAAGAGCAGGGATAACTGCACTGACACAGGCTGCCTTGGGAGGACAGAGAATTCCTCCTGCGGGGAGCGGGAGGCATGGCAGACCCCAGACGTGGATGAGGCGCAACGCCCCAGGACACCCAGGGCTGCAGTTTCAGTTTTAGTTATCTCAGTAAACCGTAGGAAATGGCGTACAATTCATCTAAGCCTCAGCCTTTATCTGGCTGATGTCGATCTTTCCTACCCTGATGTGCCTTACGATTTGCAGTTCCTGAACACCAGGGACCTCTTGACAGCCACCAGACAGAAAAAAAAAGAAAAGAAAAGAAATCTAAGGACAGCACCTCAGTCATGTTACTGCATCACTTCAGGACAGGACACGAGCCCTTGCTGCCACAAGGGTTAAAAGTAACTCGCAAAGAAAATGAAGAGTCAGTGCCTGGATGCAGGACAACAACGCATTCTGCTGCACGAAAAAGATGTTGCTTTTGGTGAAAATAATTGTGATCTTGAAGGAAAACAAACCCAGAGGCTGCGCAGAGTGCGCCGATGGCAGGGTCTGCAGTTCACTTCCAGGAAAAGACGCCAGGAAGTAGAGGGAGGAGGACATTTTATTAACGTTCACATTTTTGTTATGCGAACAGCTCGTACATCAGCGAAGGCGGAGGGGCCCTGCGAGGCTGCTGCGGCCCGAGGGGACGGGGACAGCCACCCCTTCGGGGTGAAGGCCAGTCCCAGCCCGGGGCCGAGGTAACGAGGGCTCATTACAGCTCACACGGAGCAGAGTGGAATAAATTACGCTTCCTCCGGTGGCCACGGCCCAGCCTCTCCCCGGGGACCTTCTGGGTTTTTTTCCCTTTCTTTCGTTGTTGCCGTTTTCTTCTTTCATGAACTTGCAGCGTCCCGAAGATGTAGAAAAACACGGATTCCCCTTGCTCCAGCGAGACCAACTTCCAGCCGCGGCTGGGCACCGGGACACCGCGGCTCGGATGCGCCGGGTGCCGCGGCGGGGGGGGGAGACACGGGGGGGGGGGGGGCTGGCTCCGGTCCCCGTTGGCATCCCCGAGCGTGGGGTCCCGGCGGGGAGCGGAGCGGACCGGGCTGTTCACCCCCCCCCGCCCCCCCCACACACAGGCCGGGCACCCCCGGCTCCGCCACCGGGAAACGAAAGTGAAAGTGTCGCCGCCGCTTCGAAGCGGGGCAGCCCCGCCTCCCCCCCCCCCCCCCCGCACGGCCCCAGGGGGGGGAATCAGACTCCGGGAGGGGTATACGGGACCCCACCACCACCACCGCCCCCGCCCCACTCACCGAGCAGCACGGCTGGAAACCTCCGGGGCTGCGAGAAGCAGGAAAAGGCGGAGCCTCCCCCGCCCCCCGGTGCCGCCCCGCCCGGGACACCTCCTCCTGGGCGGCCCCGGCCACGCTGCTGGGAGTTGTGGTTCGGTGCGGGAGTGGCCCCCAGCCCCAGCCCCGCCCTTCCGTGCCGGAGCTCCGGTTGTGGGGTGGGGAGAGATCGGGGATACCGGTGCCTGTTGTCCTGGGCCGCCAGGCTCGGGAGGGGGTTGAATAAGAGCTCAGGGAGTTTGGCAAAGAGGGAACTTAAAGTCCCGGTAACGAGCTACGGCCCTGGAGAGGCTCCTCCGACAGCTCTCCTCCTCCGGGGCACACCGGTGAGCGGGACACCGGCGGCCTGGGGCAGGCCCGCCGCCCCCGACTCACCCCAACGGCGGTCTCCAGCGGTTGAGGCTGCCGGTAACGGGGCACGGAGCCGGGCCTTGCCGCTACACCACGACCGGGCGGAGACCCCCTCCCTCCTCCTCCCCCGGGCCCCGAGCCCCTCCCCGGGGCGGCGGCACTAAACTTTGGCTCCAGCGACGTTCGGTCACGGCTGCACCGGGCACTTTAATGAACCACGGGAAAACGTTTAAATGTGCAAAATGATCTTTTAGGAGAGACTCGGAAGGGCGGCGGGTGCCGGGGCGGGCGCAGCAGCCGCCGATACACGGCAGAGGGCGGCCGGGCCCGGCCCGCCACCATCACCACCCGGTAACCTCTATGGTAACCTCTATGGTGCAAGGAGCAGCCCAGAGCGCCTTCTGGGCCTCTGGAAGACCTCCAGGCCGCCATCCAATCAGCAAGCACGCAGCGGCAATAATCAACCAATGGCGACCCGCGTGGCGATCCCACCCTCCCGCCCCGTTTGCTCTGTCCCGGATGCTGGCGGGAGGTGCTCGCTCGGCCGCAGCCAATGGGGAGCGCGGATGTTGTCCCAGGGTGCCGCGCGCCGTGCGCGGCGGCAGCCAATGAGCGCGGAGGACGCGGGGGGACACGGCAAGGTGAGCGGGGCGGGGGCGCCGCGCTCCTCTCACAGCCGCCGCCGCCGCAGCCCCGAGCGGACCCCGCGCAGGTGGGCCCCGCTCTCGGCCCCGCCGCCCCGCTCCGGGCACCGCGGCCCCCCCCGCCGGCAGCGGGGAGGGGCTCCGCCGGCCGCGGGGTAGCGCTGGGCCCGGGCGGCCGGTGGGGACGGCGCCCGGCCGTGCCGTGCCCTTCGCTGGGAGGTGGCAGCCGCGGAGAGCGTGAGAAGCGTCGGCCCTTCCGCTGTCTTCCCGCGCCCGCCGGGGCTCGGACGGGCTCCGTTGGCTCTTGGTGGGGGCTTCGATCGAGTCAGGGAAGGGAAAAATGGGCAGCTCTGAGTCTGCCCTGGGAAGGCCCCAAACGAGGATTAAGGGAGGGAGGGCGGGAGGGCGGCGGGGGCACCCGGAGCCGTGCGGGGGGGCGGCGGGGAGAAGCCTTGGGCACAACTCGGGGATACGGCTGAAGACAGACGCGTGTCAGTCCCGAGAGGCTGGTGCAATAGCCTTGGGATTCCCATTTCCTTTTTCTTTTTTCCTCTATTTGCATTAGGTTAAGCAAAATGCAGGCTCCTTTGGCTCTCCTCAGCTCTCCAGCTCTGGTAAGTCACCTGTTTTTTCAGAGGAGTATATTAATAGTGGGGATAGATGATTGTGAAGCCTTTCTCTGTGGTGCTGGGTTCAAAACGCTGTTCTGGATGCTCTCGGCTGAAGTGGGATCATGTGGGTTTGTTTTACCGTGGATTTAACAGGGAAGGGAAACAAGGTGACCTCTGGTGACGGGAGGTTGATACCTGCCATCGTAGTAGATGTGCATTGGACTGCAGGCCCAAGGGCTTCTCCAAAAATAAGCTAACTGATTGTCACAGAGATACGCAATCACCTCTTTCTTTCACGGTATGAATTGGGAAGAAAACGTATGGAATTGTAATAATGACTGAACGGGTGCGGCAGATGCGACTCCCGTCGTGTTGCAGTGTGTGGTCTGTGGTACCGTTGCTCACGGGCTTAATCCAGCTGGCTAAAGTAGAAGTATCCTACATTTGCATATGCTTTTGCTTTTTAGTCTTGTTTCATTCTTGAGCTGTTTTAAAAAATTCTGAGACTGTTTTTCATAAAATAACTGCTCTTTTCTGAAGGTTAGTGTGAACACATCCAACTACAGGACTTAATTGTCTGTGTTTTGCTTCAGTTCCGGTGCTGTTCCAGGGCTCTGGCCAGACCAGTTTCGGTGTCTGTTTTCAGCAGGCCTGAGGCTCAGACTGTACAGGTGAGGCTCTTACGTGGTAACTGGATCCTGTATTTCTGTGCTCGCTGCCCGTGATACGTGATGGTTCCTCCTGAGACAGAGGAATAAGTTTGTATATCAAGAGGATGGCTAGTATGGAGACACAGCTTCTAGCCCAGATTGGTGATGGCTCAGCAAGGTTTGGCTGATCTTGCTCTGCCTTGAGGAGAGGATAAATGGTGATTATGTTTTATGAAACTTTTATATTTATGATTAAAAGTGCCATTAGCGTGTTTCTTCTCCTGTATCCCACAGCCAGCTGGCGTTTCCCATCCACAGCTGACCTGCCGCGAGTTCCAAACCAGCGCTGTCTCCAGGGACATTGACACTGCTGCTAAGTTCATTGGTGCCGGTGCTGCAACGGTCGGGGTGGCTGGTTCAGGCGCGGGTATCGGGACGGTTTTTGGCAGCTTGATCATTGGCTATGCCAGGTAAGCAAGATACCAACCTGGCTTGAATTTATTCCCTTCTCCCAGCACTAAATTGAATAGATTAGTAGAGCTTTCTTGGGAATGTATGTCCAGCTCTACATGTGTAGTGTATAGAAGCAGCCTGAAGCAGTCCTCCTTGGAATATAAAATGGTTGTTACAATCCATTATTCTATTAAAATAAATAAGAAAGCGCCTGGATTGTTTGAATCCACCCTATACTTACTTCTGAAGGATGCAGCTGCTCTGTGGAGCTCTGCCTGCCTCCGGAAGAAATGAAGCACTAGCTGTTAGCGCTGTTGAACAGTTGAAGCACTGTTGCTTGGTACCACCAGGGCAGGTGAAACTACCCTACCCTTAGGGCTCACCATGTCTACAGCACTAAAACCATGGAAAAATCATGGCTTGCTTATTCCAGCCTGTGGCTGCCTGCCATGAAACTGGGTTTGTGCTCCAAAATCCATTGCCAATGTGACATGATCCTGGTTTTCTGTGATACGGACTCGGGTTTGGATGGTTTTTTTCTCACTCTGGATCCTTTTTTTTTTTTTTTCCCCCCTTCCCCCACCCCCTTTGTGGTTTGTTTCCCCCCTCCCCCCCGTACAACGTACAGGAATCCATCTCTCAAGCAGCAGCTTTTCTCCTATGCCATCCTGGGCTTTGCCCTGTCTGAGGCCATGGGTCTCTTCTGTTTGATGGTGGCATTCCTTATCCTCTTTGCTATGTGACAACTTCGGGTCCTGGCTGCGGCTTCCACCACTCTGTCCTCTGCGGTTTGAGTCTACTTCCATCAGAGCGTTCCAGACTGACAATTAAAGAAAAGATTTCTCTAAATAAACTGGTGGCTTTGGTTTTTTTTCTTTATTTTTTTTTTTCTTATGTTCTGGTCCAGTGGTGGGGAAATCCTTGGGTGAGTTGATGTATTGGTTGAAGAGGGTGATATCCCAGGTATGGGGGCACCCACTGGTAAAGCAGAAGGGGAATATGAAATGGTGGTGGGAGGGGAGGAAAACGAATATGAAGTCAGCTAGATAAGAGAGGATGTCCTTGAACAGCTCACATCTATGCCAAAATCCCAACAAACGTTGCCCTAGCAAAGCAAATACTTCTAGGTGAGCTGACAAAGCGTTGGTTTTCCCCACATACCGTTGTTGAAAATGCCACACGTCTTTCTTTTGCATCTGAAAGACAGCATGTAGAAGAGGTGATGGGTACAGGTGAGTGTGCTTAAAGTGCATTAATGGTGTTTGCATAACTCAGTTACCAGTAAGGACACGAGGGTAAGCATCTGAATTTTCTTCTTTCACAAAGAAGAGCTGGTTTCAAGGCCACGCTATTCATCAGTTTACACAAAGGACCACAGCTGAGTTACATTTCTTTTCTCCCCCTGCCCTGCCAGTTATATGCTTCTGCTGTTTTAGAGATTGGAGTATACTAGGAAGGAGCAATTCTAAAATCAAACCTCAATCTTGAACCTTGGGGTAAGGCAGCTGGGCCTTTAAGGTAGGAAGGGGAGCACTGGGGGAGCTTGTCTGGTGATCTGCTTTAGGTAATTGAATTAATGCAGCCACTCTGCACGCTTAAAGCCTCTGAAGCAGGGTTGTGACCTCCCTGGAGCTATGAACGTGGTGCAGGAACTGCTCAGTTCCTTCATTTGTAATAGCTGCTTACACCCTGCGAGGGGAAGGGGGGCTGAGAAGAATTTGACGCTTAAAAAACTTCCTTGGAGAAACGTGGCTCTGAAATCAAAAAGAACTTGAGGGAGACTCGCTGGCTGAACGAGAGAGGAAAAATGCTACATCTGCAGCTGGCTGGGCTCCTGGGGACAAATGTGTAACCCCGCACCGGCAATACCGTGCTTTGGGAATCTTCTCTGGGCGTCGATTGCGGGTTGTAGCATCGGCACGTCAGGCACTCCACGCTGGGAAACAACAGGAAACAACAGAGAAAACAGGAAACAACAGGTCTCAGGAAAACAACACCGTTACCTGCGTCTAAGCTAGTTAGGTTTATTCTCCCTTACGCACCTGAAACTGTGCATAAATAACTTTTGTTGTTGTTGTATCCCTGGTAAAGCAAAAGTGACCTTGGAACTAAAATCGCTCACTCGCGGTTGCACGCTATTACTGGAAGTAACCGAGTGCTTCTGGGCGGCTCTGGCAGGTGTTGTAGGGGTGAGATGGTCCTTGTAGGCCAGAAGCAGAGCTGCTGCTTTCCTGCGAGCCGCAGTAACGGTTTCCCCGTTCTCACACCGCTCCGGCCAGGCTGTTTTGCTTCCTGAACATTTCCTGAGGCTGGTGGGTGAGGGTGTGTGCCCCGGGGAGGGCTGTGGGTGCCCTCCGCATGCTGAGGCGGGCTGATAGCGAGTCTGTTGCAGCAGCCGCTTCCCAACAGAGCTTTTTTCCGCCCAAAAAGCCCCAAACTACGATTTCTGCAGCCTCCAGCCCCGGAGACCCCCGCCGCGGCAGGGGGCGCGCTGCTCGCAGCGTTACACTCTAGCCTAGAATGAGGCGTCTCTGTGGAAGGGGCGCTCTGGCGCCGGGGGGGGGGGGGGCAGACTCTATGGTGGCTGGGGGGAGCTTGCGCCGGTAGCGGGAGGGGGGAGCGGGGGAGGCGCCGCTCTGGCCGGCGATCAGTGGTGGAGGCGAGGGGCGGGGGCCGCTCTGGCCGGCGGACTCGCTGGTGCGGAGTCCCGGAAGCGGCGTTCCCCCAGGCCGGGCGCGGAATGGCGGAGAGTCCGGCCGCCGAGGAGGCGGCCCCGGCCGCGGTGCTGGCGGCGGCGGCGGCGGGCAGCGGCGGTGCCTCGGCCGGCCCGGGCGGCGGCGCGGGGAGCCCCGGCGTCTTCATCCCCGCTGAGCTGTGGGCGGCGGCGGGCTTCGGCGCTGCGACGCCGGGCGCCGGCGTCGCCCCGGGGAGCGGCGGGGCCCCCATCGCGGCGGCGGCGGCGGCCGCGGGGGCCGCGCTCCTCACGCACTCCGCCTTCTGGGACCCCACGGTGAGCGGCGACTGGGACAGCGAGCGGCCCAGCCCGGCCTGCCTCCTGCGGATCAAACGGTGAGAGAGCCGCGCTGCCCGTCGGCGGCGGAGCCTCCCCGCCCCGGGCCCGGTGGCTGAGCGGCGCTGCCGGGTGCCGGCTCCCGTAGCGGCCCTGGGGGGTGGCTCCGGTCCTCGCCTCTGCCGGCCTCGCGGGGCTCCCCCGGGCCTAGCCGGCTGTGGGCCGGGGACCCCCCCCCCCGCCCCCCCGCCCCGGCGTCTGTTGCGGGGGCTGCCCGGGCGGAAAGCGGGCGCGGAGCCGAGGCTCGTAAGGCGGCAGAGGCGCTTGGCTCGTCCCCGGTACCCTCGGGGCGGTAACTGTCCCCTGGGCCTCACCATCCCCTCGCCAGCGGTCCCGAAGAGCTGGGTTCGGGCCTGGGGACAGGCCCCGGTCCCTCCCTGTGTCCTGGGGCTTTCCTGGGGACAGACCCCGGTCCCCACCGTGCCCCGGGACTCTCCTTGGCCAGGTGCTTGGGCGAGGATGGAGTCTATCACACCTCGCCTGCCCTGGAGCTGTGGACCCCTGTGCCACCATCCAGGGTCTCTCTTTCCGTCTGCTGTTGCTGGGGCGTTTGGCAGCGGAGCTCCTTGGTGCACGGCTCTAATCCTGCCCTCGGGATCGCTGGCTGCTCCTCGGGCGTGCTGTTAAATGGGGAGGGGAGCAGGCTTCTCAGTCCCCATCAACGGTCGAGTTAAGATATTTATCCTAAACCTGCCCGTAGCGATCCTCCTTCCTGCTGGTGCCCACCCGTTTGGCTGCTCTGACCCTTTAAAGGATCATCTGGTTAAACCTGGCGTGTCGATAGCCTTCGGTATAACGAGCAATATGGTCTGGTATTGTTCGACATGCTGGCACTGTTTCAACAACTTCTTCCTCTTCCTTCAGAGCAAGTATTGCTGCCTGCCAGGCTCTTGCTCATCCTTGTTCTAGAGCTTGTGTAATGTCTTCCAAAGATGGCACCAGATATTTGGGCACTTTCCAATCCAAACACCAAAAGCACTGACTTCGTAACGGTAGGCAGGAAGGCGAGGCTCACCTGTTGCCCTCGCACTTGTTCTCGCCCTGGAACCTCGCTGAACTCTGGTTGCTTCCCAAATGGGAAAGTTGAGCGGGAGCTTGTCCTGGAGCTGGGCGCAGCTCCGATTAGGGGAGGGAGGTTTTTTGGCGATGAAAAGTAATGGATGCCATTCAGTCTATCTGTAAACTGCAGGGAGTTGTAGGGGATTTATTACTTTTCAGTTCATTTAGTCCCCATTCCGAAGGAAACAAGGCCATTGCGATCAAGTGTGTATGTGCATCCGAACTACTCTTGAACCGGCTGTCTGATTAAACCCAAATTTGTCAGAGCAGTAACGGTTTTCAAAGGCGGTTGAGTCACGGTATATTTGGGGAAAACAAATGACTGGGTACACGAAAGGGATCCTGTAAATAGTCTGAGTGTGAAGAAGGAAAACATGGGGCGGGAAAGTCATCCTTTAAACAACAAAATTCACCTAAGAGAACTTTTAAACCACTACCGTAGGGGAAGTTTATGGTTGAAGTTTTACGCAGTGGAGCTGATCTGTGGTAAAATACGAGGCAGCAGGTAGTCCAGGTCTGATGCCTTGGTCTGATGCCTCGTGTATTGATTCACTGAATGCTGCTTGTGCTCTTGAAATGCCTCAGCTATTTTTGGGGATAAGTTGAAAGAGCTCAGCCAGAAAACAGTCAGAGGCAAAAGAAAAATGTCTAGCTCTTTGCAGGTTGCAAGTTTCCATCTTAAAAGTCTGTCCCTTTGTATCTGCGCACAGATTTGTCATCTAGAACGTTCCGTGCCTCAAGGGCTGATGAACGTCAAGGGAGATCTTGACTAATTCCTGTTTCCTTTATTCAGGGATATCATGTCCATTTACAAGGAACCGCCCCCGGGAATGTTTGTTGTGCCTGATCCCCACGACATGACCAAGGTAAGAGAAGACTTGGAGCTGGTTCAACTTTCCGCTTCTCTGTATGTTGCTGTTGATGGCTGCTTTAAGGGTCTGCCCAAATGGAGTATTCCCTTAATGTTTTGAGAGAAGTCAGGGTGAGTCTTGCAAGAGCATAATGAGGCTCCATTTTTCTTGGTGACATTGAGATGGGCTGCATTTAAAATGGGAGGAGGCTCTCAAGGAAGCTGGCTCTGTGGAGAGATACCATCACAGGGATCTGAGGAGCTTCCACAGATAAAGCCAGCTCTGCTTTAGTGGCCCTGTGAACCAGTAGGGTGTGCTGATCCAGCTTGTTTAGTCCTACTGATGCTTGAAAACAATCAATAGAGCAGCTCAAAGAAGAGGGAGCTCCATGGAAAGCTGTTGGCCATGGGGGGCTTCTCAGAGAGGCTGGAAATGAGAAACGTCCATTAGCCACAAGCAGTGCTGGAGTATCTATAATCCGCCTGTGGAACTTGGAGATGTTTAATTGTTGTGAGCTGGTAAAGAGATGCATCCCTGCACCCGAGCCCTGTCCCGCTGTGGAGCTGCCCGCCGGGTTCTCACAGGTACCAGGGTCGCGTGCAGGTCTGACCCACGCAGCCGCTCCCACCGCATCGCCTCCAGCAGACCTTCTCTCTAGGGACGCTGGCATGGCTATGGCCTCTTCTGCCCCGGTTCTTCCCCTCCTGGCTCTCCAGGACTGGGAATTTCCGATTATGTCAGAGAGAACGCAGTGAGCTGGGAGGCAGAAGTTGCTCAAACGGTGTTCTTGATCCACTGTGTTTCTTGGCTGGTGCTGCCCTTTCTCCAGCCAGTATCAGCTGGTCTGGCTGGGCTGGTTCCTGAGAGTCGTGCGTGCATGCGTGTGAGGTTGCTTTGGTTTTTTCCTCTGCTGCGCACTTCTCCCACCCCCCTGACAAATGTGGCATCCCCCACGTCAGTCAGCCTGCCTGACTTAGGGCCCCTGGCTTTTTGGAGGTAGCACAAAGGGAGTGTCTCTGCACAGCCAACTCCTACCTGGGGCACTTAGCTGCAGCTCTGGCTTCCCTCGGCGTGGATAGCTGAAAGTGCCAAAATGCCCTTCGACGGAAATGCGGGTTTGTAGAACGCCAGCCTCGGGGCTTTTAACTGAAATCCCGGGGAGGTACGAGGATCGTTAAAGGAGACTGCTTGGATCACTTGGGGAGTAAGTTTCCCTAATAGCCCAAAGGGAGTAGATTTCCTGGTATACAACTGGGATCTTTGAGGGTAATTAGCATGGAGAGAATAGGGTCTTAATTTTGGATCCTGGCAGAGGAAATTGAGTGATTGGTTTTAATAAGACCAAATCAGCACGAGACCATAAAATTGAGGAATGCTCTAGTTTTGGCAGAAATTCTGAATTTTTTTTTCTTTCTAAAATTAGATTTTTTTCATATTTGAAATCTTTCTGTTTTTTTTTTTTAAGCAGAGCTTACCAGCTGAACTGTGATTCAGTCTGGTTTGGACTGTATAGAGATGTATGGGAGGCAGCTGTGGTGGACTCTGGCCAAACCTTGCGTTGGAAACCTGCTTTGCACATTGAGCGTGGCAGAGGGGAGAGAAGTGCGCAGCAGTGGCTCTGGCTAACGAGGGAAGGAGGGAGGGTTATGTATGGCCTGCACATGGCGTGTGCTTGTGGAAGATGCTGCCTCCGTGCTGCTGCCTGGGTGGAGATTTCTTGCCTTCGGTTGGCTTTGTTGAGGATTTGACGGTGCTGCACAATTTTGAAGTGGTGCGCAAGACGGGCTTTTGTTTTCCAGATTCATGCATTGATCACAGGCCCATTTGACACGCCTTATGAAGGGGGTTTCTTCTTGTTCCTGTTTCGCTGTCCTCCAGATTATCCCATCCACCCACCAAGGGTCAAACTGATGACAACGGGAAATAACACAGTGAGGTTTAACCCCAACTTCTACCGCAATGGGAAAGTCTGCCTGAGTATTCTAGGGTAAGAGGAGACTTTGGCTGTTTTGATGGGAAATCAGGAGGTGGCTGCAGGCTGTATTCTGCCTCACGCATCCTTCTCAGCGCGTTGTGCCCTGATCTTGCCCCAGACGTGTGCTTGGATGCACCTTTATGCTTCTGTGAAGTCATGTGCAGAATCAGAGTCGTAAAGCAGCACAAATTCCTCTACTGAAATAAGAGTCTAACTTGTCTTTAAAAGCACCTGAGAACGGAGCAGGGGAAGCACGAAGTCCAGTGGATGCTGCCGCTTTCCTCCTGCTTCCCTTTGCAAAGCCTCGGCCCGAGCACTGTGTTTCTTCCGCTTTTGCGCTTTGCAGCTTGATCCTTAACGTTGTTTGAATGTAGGTTTTTGTGGTTTTAATTTCCTCTCTCTGTGTGGGTTTAAAAATAAATAAATAAAATTAAAAGCCGCTAAGAACTTCCTTGAGAGCCATTTGACTGCTCTGGGCTTCCACCTACACATAGTATGTGGGGCTGAGCGGTGGGTGTAATGATTTACAAGCGCTGCTCCCATGCTGCCTGTTCAAACAGGCTCCGCTGCTGCAAATGCTTGTTATTCACCTGCTTGATTTTTAAACATGTGAAGGTCCTGGTTGACTGAATGGCTCTTACGGCTCTGCCAGAGGAACCTTGGTTGTGGTGTGATATTCCCAACCCCAGCTGTGACAGTTTCAGTTGCCAGTAAAGAAAAGCTTTAGCTGAGACTCTGGACTGGTGCAGCTGGGGTGTTAGTACGTAGTTCCTTCTGCTGCAGAGAGGTAGTAATGGCAGCCAGGTGAGGAAGGGGCAGCGACGGCTTGAATTGCTGTCGGGATTTGGTCAACCGACAGGAGTCTGAGCGCTGATGTGGCTATAAGACTGCCTTTGCTGGGATGGTTTCAGCAGCGCTGTGCATGTGCCAGTTACGCCAAAGTTGGTCCAAGTAGCTGATACCCGTCAGCTGATAGATACTGGCCTCAGGGCTGGTAGAGAGATGCATTGTGCTGGGAAACTCCTTCCTCGGCACAGGAGTCTTCCTGATCCAGTGAGCTGGATGCCAACACCTGCAAAGCACTGAGATGTGTAGGGCATGTCCCTGTCTCGGGGGTCTGAATGCCTAGCAGCTCCCACGCAAGCTGCCTCGTTGCTCGTGCAATTGTAGCCCTGGCATGGAAGCTAAATTATTGAAGAGTGAACAAAGAGCCTCGGCCTTAGCAGAAATGGGAAGCGCAGAGGGAACTGCAACTGAAAGGATTTAGGAAGAGCATATGTGGGTCAGCACATCTTTGTTCAGCTCACAGGGAGACAGGTCTGTATCTGAAACTAGGATATTAAGGGCAAGCAGCAGAACAGCTTTTTCTGCTTACGCTGTTCTATGCAAAGGTTTTTGCTACCCTGTGTGTATGAAATGGGCACCTTATTCCTATAGCAGAGCATCCATTAGTGCTTTTGATGGCAGTCCTTGTGCTGAGTGTCTGCGTGACGGACTGCGCAAGTGATGGTCTTGTTTGAGTCTTGAAAATCAGATTTCGGTTCTTAAGAGTTGTTGGTTTTGACTTATGGTAGTGCTGGTAGCTTGCGTTGCTCCAGGCTGCTGTGCGAGATGATAGCCGTAGTTTTAAAGTGCCCTGTAAAACGCTTGGAAATGTTACTTTTCCTCAACTCTTGTGTGATGCCCTGCGTGTGTTAGCAGTGGAATGAAGTTTACCAGCCTCTCTTGTCTTGCTCAAGCTAAAGTACCCATTTGGTTGAGAGAATAAACGACTTTGACCCTGAAAACTTTCTTGGTGTCCAGTGCTTTCTATGTCTGTAGCAGCTGTTTCTTTTCCTGTCCCATTTCAGTAAGGTATAGATGTGGCTTCCCAAGCTTTCTGATCTTTGGTAGTTGGAGGGGTGGGGCTCACTGGGCCAGTCCTGCATTGTTAATTGATGCTTTTCTGTTTTAATGCCTCAGCACTTGGACCGGGCCTGCATGGAGCCCAGCACAGAGTATCTCTTCAGTCCTCATCTCCATCCAGTCTCTGATGACTGAGAACCCCTATCACAATGAACCCGGCTTTGAGCAGGTGAGAGTTTGAGGTGGATCATCTCTGGTTCTGCAGCTGTTTGTCTCTTCCCTCCACACCTTGCTCCTGGTGGCAAATCCCATTCTGGAAATGGGGACAAAAGTAGGTTATGTCGCTTGGCTCTTTTCCAGCTTGCTCTGCCTCTAGTCAGAGCTTGAGGGGGAGTTGCAAGCCAGCTCCGAACCGCAGGCTGCTTAGCTCACGTATATGTAAGGTAGCAGAAGAACAAGAGGCATTCGAGAAGTTGCCGGGGAGATGAGATGGCTCTTCATTTCTCTGCTACACGACTCCTGAAATGGCTTCCTTGGGACACATTGTCACGCAGAAACCAAACTGCTCAGGTTTTCATGGTCTCCAGCATCTCGGAGAGAGGCAGGTTTCTGTGCTAACTTTATCAGCTGACCTGTCTCCAAAGCTGTGGGAGTCTGAGGCTCTGGAGACATGTAAAATCTTGCCAGCTTTTCATTTGCCATATAAATTAGCTCAGCATACACAGAACAGACAAAACTGTAGTGGGTTCATGCACCAGTGAAATTCATCGGGCCCAGAAGGGAGAGATGAAGAGCCATTGCAGTTGTGTGGACTCACTGGCCCAAATTCTATT
Organism: Mycteria americana; assembly: GCF_035582795.1. Lineage (NCBI taxonomy): Eukaryota > Metazoa > Chordata > Aves > Ciconiiformes > Ciconiidae > Mycteria > Mycteria americana. The sequence goes on from NC_134386.1 coordinate 2,923,605, forward strand.
TCCAGGAGAGGCACCCTGGGGACAGCAAGAACTATAATGAATGCATTCGGCATGAGACCATCCGGGTAGCAGTGTGCGACATGCTGGAAGGAAAGTGTCCCTGTCCTGAGCCATTACGGTATGGAAAGGAGGCATGGAGGGAGCATAAGAAAGTGGGTGTGGGGAAGCAGACTAAACTTCTCTGGCTGCCCTTCCTGAAATCCTGAGAGTTGCTCCAGGGAAGAGTGAGTCTTTAACTCTCCCTGGTCCAGCGAAGAGTGGTTTTGTTTCCCCTGAAGTGGATGGCTGCATCTGTGTGGAGCCCAGGAGCTGTGCATTGACAAAGGCTGTGCTAATGTGCACAATGGCTGCATCCTCTGACTTGTGTTTGAGTATAAATGTGCCTTGTCTTATGGGAAGAAAAAAATCTCGGAGGGAGGGGAGCACAGCTGTTGTGGAAACATGTGCAGAATCTCTTCAGCTGCAGTGATGCTGCGGTTCGTCTCGCTCTGTGTCCTTGCCTCGCTGTAACCCTGTTAGTTGTCTGGGACACCCTGTACGCGTATCCACACTGATTACATGAACTGGAGTTCAGTGGGATGGGGTCACCCTGGATGACGTGACCGTTGTAACGCTGTCGTTTTGTGTTGACTGCTCTCTCGTTGCGTTCAGGGGTGTAATGGAGAAATCCTTCATGGAATACTACGACTTCTATGAAGGGGTGTGTAAAGAGAGACTTTATCTCCAAGGACAGACAATGCAGGTGGGTGGCAGACAATTTTCTTGTTGATAACACGCTGCCTTAGATAAGGGTGTGTGGTTAGTGACAAACAACAATGTACAGCACATAGACGGATGGGGTGGATCTGGATCTTTTCTGTGAACTGTATATTCCAACTCTGAATCACCAAACTGAGACATTCCTGTGGATAAAACACTACCTTCCCCGAGTTCAGAGTATGCGTACGGTCTTTTCAAGGCTGTTAGACTTCTCAGAGTGCTGGACCTGAGCCACTCTCCAGACAAGCAGGTACTTCTTTCAGCAGTGGAACCGGTACAGTTTGCTTTCATGTGGATTTGGTGTTAAGCAGGGAGGGCACATGCCAGTTGTCCAATGCTGGTGGCAACTGAACTCTGTTGCAGTATTTTCCTGTTGGGTCACTGCTAGAGTTTCTCTTTTTCTGAGGTTCCTGTGCTCCTACAGCAGATAGGAACTTTTCTCTGACTCTCCTTGTTCTGTCAGATGAGATTGAAAGTGGCTGACTGAGTCAAAAGTTACTGGAGGAGGAAGGGGTGGGGGAAGAGTGACAATACAGCAGACACATCTAGACAGGTTCAATACAGGAGCTTGTTTCTGCAGGAAAGTAGACTTTAAAGAATAGATTGCCAAGCTATTTGCATATGAACAGATGTGTCTTCCTCCCTCATCAGCCACCTCTTGTCTGACTCATTGAGAAATTCCACTGCTAAGAAAAGATGGAGGTGGTTGATTTAATGATCTTGTGTCTCTGAGCCCTTTTTTCCTGTCAGTGCCTTCACTGGCTGTGTAATTCATAAATTGAAAGCACTCCCAAAGCAGCAGAGTCGATGTTTGGAGTGAGAAATTCCCATAAGGAAGGTCTGTGTCTGCAGGGAGTACTGAACTGAAGGCTGTGTAGTGAAGTTTGGTGACATTAGAGGATTGTCAGGTGTAGCCCGCTCTTGTTCCTTCTTCAAGGAGCCAGGGCTCAGTTGCTTTCTCCATGGGTTTATGGATTGTGGCCTGGGTCTGTGTTGTGCTCAGTTCCCAGAGGCAGGGACTGCTGTGGTCTGTCTTCTGCTCACTTGTAAATAGTAGTGCAGGAAGCATGAACACAACGCGCTGGAGAGATGGCATTGTTGTCTTCATTACCCTGTGTTTAAAATGAAGTCGCTCCAGGCTCAGTATCAGTTGAGCGCTTGCCAGATGTGCTGTCTTGTTAACTCTGGGGCCACATGTTGGCTTGTACCAAAGATTCCCATCAGATAGGACAGTGTAAACTCCACCACCACCTTATATAGCTCTGGTAACGTGGCTTCGACCTGGGATGGGGATAAAAGCAGTAAATGTTAAGTAATCTCCACAGACTTTCTGCCTCTGACTTGGCTACATCTCAGGCTGGGGGCCTTGATTTAAAATAGTGATGCTTTCATTTGGAAAGGGTCTTTAGCACTAATATAAAGTGTGGTCAAGTCTTTGGCCTCTGGATTTTAGGGGCTTTCATTTGTAATGTTTTCCCTGCCTCTTTGGAGTGGGCCTGAGACCAAATCTATGAAACAGTTTACTTCCTCAAAGCTGCTAGTAGAAATCCAAGCCACGTCCACCTGGCCTTTCACGTGTTTTTGAAGTTCGCTTGGGTTTGTAAGGTTTCCCAAAAGAGACTCCAAACAGAAATTATCTTCAGTCTTCAACCTCTGCCATGACAGTGGAAAGTTTAGGGGCCTCTCTGTCATAAGATGGGATGTAACCCTTAAGTCCTTGACCATTTGTTGCCCAGTTACTATGCAGCTTTTTTCTTTCTGCCTCTTGCCAGAAGGATAACAGTCTACATTAATAGGCTTATCTCTGGTTTTCTTCCAGGATCCTTTTGGTGAAAAACGAGGCCACTTTGACTATCAGTCACTATTAGTGCGTTTGCAAGGAATTCGGCAGAAGGTGCAAGAGAAACACCAGCAGGAGAATACAGAAATAGACTCTGAGAGCAGCTCCTCTGAGACAGAGACAGACACTCAAGGTTGCTCTAAAGCTTAGAGCTGCGTTAAGAGTGGAGAGGCCAAGCCGTGGGGATGTTCTGTCTTCACACTCTAGAGTACCCCTGACAGACTCGACAACCAAACCAATGCCAGAGCGGAGAAAACTGCAGGATATCTTCTGTCTCCTTTTACTGCTCTGGTGGATAACGCTGAACGAGAAGACTTCATGCTAGACAAAGCCAAGCTTGTGACAGGCTACTCTTTAAAGGTACTTACTATGCTAGAAAGCTGGAGCATGTGGCATCAGGTTATTTTTTGGAAACACCTACACTGGTTGTTTTTTTTTCTTTTTTTTTTTTTTTTCCATTTGATTAAAGAATGAGATCTAGACTGCAAATTCTCTTTACAGCTTTTCTGTTCCTAGACAGTGAGCCCTTCCCTGGGGCCATGCTGAACGTGGAGCTGTAGCTGTGGGAGCGCTTTGATGAGTCCAGGGTATGACAGGGCCCACGCACCGTGTGCCCAGGTGAAACCTTTTTGCGTGGGTTGGGAGAGATGGAGCCTCTCTGCTCTGTGGAGCCCATCTACCTGATGTCTTTCTTCTAGACACTGTTCTAGACAGACCAAAGATAAAGAGCAGTGGTGGAATCTGGGCTCCTTTCTGAAAGCTTTACTCAAGCCCTGGGTGACTTTGTCCACTGAGACTTCAGGCGCAAAGGGGCGGATGAAAATGGAAACTGCAAGAATCCATAAATCGAGTGCAGGTGTGTTCATCCTGGTGTTTTGGGGAAGGGAAGGTGAGAAAATCATTGGTCAGAGATGGGGGGAGCACTTAAAAATAAGTCTAGTTTGTGTATTATTTTTTTAAGGTGTTGATTTGAATTTAGCATTCTAGTAATATTTTATTCTGGCTGCTCTGAACGGAGCTGTTTTGTTTCCTTAACTGAAGTACTCTTTGCTTTCCACCTCTCTATACTCAGTGTAATATTTTATTTTCCTCCCTTCTTTCTCCTGCCACCTCACTCCCTGCTGCTACCTTGATCCATCAGATTGAAACGCTAGAATAAGGGGCAATTCTAGCTGAGGAAGCCACTGTTTCTGGGTGGAGTTCTTCAGAGGTGTACGCCTCGTTACTGACAAATTCCTTTGCCAAACTTGGCCGAGCGCAAGCTAGCCGAGTGTCGTAAAGTTTAACACTTCAGTGCTTTGAACGTTTTAAACAGCAGCTTTTTACTGCGAGCGAAGGCCGGCCTCTTGGAGAGGTGTCTGCTGGCTGCGAGCGACATTACATCAAGACGTGTTCAGTGTAACTTGGGTGGAGGTGAAATACCCACTTTCTCCAGGTAAATGAGCCTGGTGATGATTGATTGGAGCAGTGTAATGTTTTGTTGATAAAGAGCTTAATCTACTTTTTTTTAATTATTATTATTATTATTTTTACGGGAGCTTTGATAGAAAGCGAAGCACAAAGTTGCACATTGTCCTGGGCCCTCTCCCAGTTTCCTTAAACACCTTCCCACCAGCTCGGCCCTGTTTCAGACTCCTGGTGGTGCTGGGAGAACTTCCAACGCAGTCATCTTTGTTCTAAAAAAAGCGCAGAATAGAGGGGCCAAAAGACCCCTGCCGTGCGCTGTACAGAAAGGCAATGCCCCATGCGTCACTGAATTCTTTTCAGTCTCTGTGATTTATATCAACTCTTGCAGAACTCAGAAGCCTGCACGCTGCCGCTTAAGCAGCTCTGAAAAGCTGAAAGGTGGAAACATTTTGGAATTGTTAAGGTGCCATTTAACAACTTGGGAACCTTTTTTCCCTTTAGCAAGCAAACTCCCCTGGGTCTGTCATTGGCTTGATTTAGACTTAAACCCTGTCTTCCCTCGAGGGAAAGCTGAACTTACATAGGACTCACTCAACACATACACCAGATGAGAATAAATAAAGCGGTGTTCACCTTGAAATGAGGTCTCAGGGAGGCAGAGGGGTCTCCTGAGAAGTCATGAGCTGTGTGCTACTTTACAGCCTCTTTAATCCCATTGTAAATGTCACGTTGTTTTTCACCATTCAGTAGCATTGTGGGTAGAGCTGTGACTCTGCTGCCTTCCCAAGGCAGAGCTGGTTCTGAAATCTGTTTGTGATGCATGTGGCGTTACCATCCACCGATACAACGAAACAAGAAAATGCCTTATTGTGGACACTATTCACATAACTAGCATGTGGCTGTAAAAGAGAAGTATTAGTTTTATAGCTCTAATGTTGTCTGTCCTACCATTTCTGAATGTTTCCATTTCAAAGTGACAATCCTCAAATGACTGCTCTAGGCAGAGATGTTTTAGCAACAGATTTTTAGACCTAATTGAGTTGAAAATATATGCACAAGAGTCACTCTAAGATACCTTGTTTATATACTATTGTACATAAGATTTTTTTTTTTTGTGCAATAAAGTTTGTTTTGGCAGAATCTAGACTGGTACTCCTTAGTGGAACAACGACTCCTTCCCAGAGCAGAGAGGACCACAGAACAGTTTCTCAGTGTCGCTGCTGGCTCCAAGATTCTTTAGCTAGAGTCACAGTTGCATCCTCTGAGCCTGCACTTGCAATAGCAGCTTAGATAAAATTTTCCTCTTGCTGTGACAAGGCAATTAGTGGTCTGTAATGGCAAGTGGCATTTCCACCCACAACAGAGGATAAAATTCAGAGGTAAGCACGTATGAATTAGTCCTATGAAACTTTTCAAGCTAGACACTTTTTACAAAACTTTTATTTCAAGTCCGCTGTCCCTGTGTTTCAGGTGATATACAAATAACCTCACAAGAAGAATTATATACAGGCACAGAACACGTAGGAGTCAAGGTATTCCCTCCTTGGCTTCCTCTGGAGTGATTTCCTGAGAGTACAGCTCTGTAAAGAGAGCAGGCAGCCAGTACTGAGGTTCTCCTGCTGCCTGCGTATCCAGCCAGGCCATTCCTTCCTTCAGCAAGTGTTCCTATACAAAGAGAGCGGAAACTGTGAGTGAAACTTAACTAAATAGCTGAGAAATCATTCACAATAGAGGCCTGACCCCACATTTATTCTAGGGTAAGGGAGGGTGTAGAACTTGGGCTACAATAATTGTTACTCAACTTGACCGGGAGAAATATAGTTCAGACATCCAGCTGTGCCCACCGTGCATGTTTATGTAGGACCTGAGCTAACAAGATTCAAGTTTTAATGGCGATTAGTGAAGCCACGGGAATATCTGCAGCTTCCGAGACTCTGCTTTCCTCAGTCTGTGTTTACACAGTGTGTACTCTGCCTTTGGTCCCCCAGCCAGCTTAGGATCCCCTGTGCATGCCATGGTAACACAGCCCCAGCAAAGCGTCTGCTGCAGGGCTGCGGGAGCAGTCACTCTACACTGTCGCTGAACTCCACTGTGCACAAGAGACCTTCATACATACCAGCACTTGCTTTGCACGTTCCGTCTCCCACTTCAGACTGGATCTGATCTCACTGACTGTTACATAGCCCTTTTTCTGAAATGAGAGGAAAAATACTGTGTGCTTATCATCAACTTAAGTCCGTAGTTTAGAGGAGTGTGGACAGTTTTGCCTATAGGCCTGGTCTAATCACAGTTCCTTGTCATGGAAGCAATAAGGTTCTTTCAAGGTGGTTGTATTATAAAATCTCCTGGCTCAATACCTCTGCCAGCTGCAAGACGACAGTGTGATCCATGTTCAGTTCAGCTGGTACAGACTGGATCAGATATGTTCCACCAACAGGGATAATCCCAAAGCCATTCCCCAAGACCTTCAGTTTCTTGATTGCACGAAGGAGATCATCCCTGAGAAGCAGAGGTCAATGCAAGGCTTTAAAGCGAGAGCCTCTCTCAAACTGCACACTATGTTCTGTAAATGAGGAAGACTTGACATGCAGAAGCTATGAGCAATAATAGCTCCTTGGAGCTTGCTGCAGTTTCAGGTAATCAACAGCTGAAAAAAATTTATAAAGCAATTCAGAATTAGTTTGCATATCTGTGCCCCCCTTCAGAAGTGCAGACTTGCATTAGAGACACACTTGTAGCACCCGAGCTGCAAGTGCTAAACTTTAAGATTCAGCCCCAATTAGTGATCATGGTGAGTTGTGTCCTAAAATCTGCTTCTGTAATGACACATATCAGCCCCTTCCTTACAGCTCAGGAGACCACAGCTGCTTCAGCAGACTGTGGCAGTAAGAGAACTGGATTTGCAGGGGACTAATTGTCTTCAGCTCAAGGCAACAGTCCTTTATACCTTAGGGCTCCCAGAGAAAGCACACTGCTGCTTTCCGAAACGGTTAAATCATTAATTGTAGATCACATGTAAGTGGCTCCATTGCTAGAAGTTAAATTTGGAGTCCAAGTAACAGCAGCACCTTCAAGTGCTGCTGAGATCAGTCACCCCCTTTTCTTCCCCGAATGCTACTTGATTCCCCTTTCCGGTGCCATAGACACTCACTGGCTGACATCCTGAGCAAACTTCCCCCTTCCCTTCAGCACTTGCTGATGAAGTTCTTCCAGCGTTATCAGACCTAAGAGTCAACAAAAGGGGACAGGAAAGCATTACTGCATAGCAACAAAATTACTCCAGCAAGAGCAGTCAAGGGTCCTTTGTGCATTTGCCACTGGCTCACCCCTGCCTTCCCTTTTACAAGCAGCTGTTCATTGTTCCCAGTATCAAGCCTTGGGTGAGATAAGCATTGAGTCACTTCTGTTCCCAGAACTAACATGCAGCAGTCAGCTGTTGCCTTCTCCCACAAATGTATTGGACTCAAGTTTCAGCTGGCTTTGCTGTAGCCCATTCCTGGTCTCAGATTGCCCTTTTGGAGTGAAGAACATCTACTATCTTTTCATTAGGCACTTATCACTGGTATTCCAACTCTTCTGGATATTGCTGTGATCCTTTAGAGACAATCTTACTGCCAGGCTCAAAGCAGTAACTTATCAGTTTCGTAATCCTTCAAGATTGTCATTGATCCCTGCCCTTCCCCGTGATACTGTGAGTTACAGTTTTGCTAACTCAACAGGGCAGAGTTGGTTGATTTCTGTAGAAATCAATGAAGGCAGGTGATTACCAGTGGTGTAGCTGTAACATGTTGTAGAAATAAAACAAGGCTTTTTGGGGACAATGAAGACAGAACTGCCATCTCAGTAATATGTGAAATCTAGTAAAGAACACTACACTGAGCCATGCGACTCATTTTCCACAGGGAAAAGGTATCCTCCTATTCACTGTATCTCCTAGAAACCAGACGCAGTGGGATCCTCACCTCCATTCCTGTGTTTCAGAGCCAGGCAAACTTCAATGATCTGCACACCCAGCTCATAGTAAAAGTCTCCAACTCCCAGCATCTCCGACCAGAATCCTTTACCGGCTGTGAAGTGAGAAAGGGGAAAGCGATTGGACCGTTGGCAAAAATATTCTTCCTTTTTTTTTTCTTTTTCAGTCTGCTTCGCACAATTACCGGTGCGAAGCAGACTGCTCGCAAACCTCGCTGTGAGGACTCTCAGAGCTGTCCGTGAAGAGTCTCCACTTTGGTTATCTCCACCCGTTTTCCCCCACTCTTTAAGTAAAAAACACCCAACGGTACATTACACCAATTCACAAACCCCAAGCATCAAACCAGCATCAGCTTTCCTCAAGGAAACTTCAGCTTCGCTACGAGCTGTTTACAGTATGAGAACAGTGAGATGAATCCTTAGGCATTAACCCCGGTGCCTGCTCCTCACATGCTAAAGGATCCACTCCGATCGTGGCACACATATCCTGGAACTGGACCCGGAACTCGGGGTTTTTACGGATCTCTTGCTTGTGTTTGCTGGCAAACTCTTCTAAGTTAGTCTTAAACATGTCCAGCTGCTTAGACATCTGAAAGAGAATTGCAGAGAAGCGTTTCTGTCTTAACACTTATTTAGTATAGTTTTTCTGTAAACACAGCACCCGACAGGCACTAAGCGAGCAGAGTCCTCAAGAAACGGGTCTCTGACATGCTGCCTGCCCAGCGCAGACGGTCCCAGTGGTCTTAAAGGAAGGAAACGAGATAAAAATCACTTGATGGAATCAGAATTCTCCACCTGTACACTTCTAACACTGAACACAGACCAGTATCAGTGGAGATAAGACAAGGCAAAGGGCTGTTCTGAACCAGGAGATAGGCTCAGAAGAGGGGGACGCAGTTATTCTCTGATGTACCTGGGGCAGAAACAGCTGTACAGAAATGAGATGTTGCTGAGGTACTGAGAAAGGAGGCAGAGCGAGATCTGTAGCAAACATCACAGCTCTCTGATGGAAAGGCAGCCTAATGGCTGCCATCATTATCCACGCTGCTCGTGGATAATGCTCTGGACACCGAAGCAAAGGGGGAAACGAAGCCCATGTTTGCGGCTGGGCCCACGACTACGGTTGTTCCCGCTGCCGGGGCAGGGGTGGATCTCCCACCTGGGCCAGCTGGTCTTCGGCCAGGACCGTCCCTCGCTCCTTGTACTTCGCCTGCAGGAGGAAAAACGGGATGATGGGAGACAGTGCTGAAGGACAGATGAACCAGAAACCAAACCTGCGTGAGGGAGATGCTCCTTAAAGATGGATGAAGCAGGAGGACCCCCGGCCCGCTGCCCTGGGCAAGCGGGGAGGCTGCCAGGAAGCCCGGGGCACCCTGAGCTTGGAGCAGGGCTGGCGCCGGCAGCTGTGAGGACGGGGATGGCCCCGCACAGAGCCTGGCACCCCCCGCCACAGGGCCGAAGGGGCCTGGCCCCCCTCACACGGTACCGACGGAGCTTGGCAGCTCCCCACCCGAGACCGGTGGGGTCCGGCACCCCTCCGGGGCCTGGCAACCTCCCCCGGGGCTACTGGGTCCTGGCACGGCCCGGCCCGGCCCGGCCCGGCCCCTCCCCAGCGGGGTCCCGGCTCCCCTCACCTCCGCGAGCTTCTTCTTGGCGATGGCGCCCGCGCCCACCCCCCGCCGGTGCATCCCGGCCCCGCTGCCCGCCGCGCTCCGCCTGACGTCATCTCCCCGCGACAGGCGGCGATGACGCACGGCAGGGGGTGGGGTCTCTCTCCCGGGCACCAACTGCTGTGTCTCCCCCCCCCCCCGTGTAACGGGGACCCCCCCCCCCCCCCGGGTCACCCCCCGAGGGCCTGGGGGGGGGGGGGGCACTGGGGGCCTCAGACCGCGCCGGGGGTCCTTGTGTGTGTGTATGGGAGGGGGGCGAGACCCTGCTGGGGTTGGGTCCCCCCGGGGTGGGGGCGAGGCCCTGTTTGGGGCGTTGGGTCCCCTCTGTGGGAGGGGGTCCCCCCCCGGGGTGGGGGCGAGGCCCTGCTTGGGGCGTTGGGTCCCCTCTGTGGGAGGGGGTCCCCCCCCGGGGTGGGGGCGAGGCCCTGCTTGGGGCGTTGGGTCCCCTCTGTGGGAGGGGGTCCTCCCCCGGGGTGGGGGTAGCCCTCACTGGAGGGGGTATCCGTCTCCCCCGGGGTGGGGGAAGCCCCGCTTTGGGTAAGGGAGACCCCCCCCCCAGCTGGAGGTAAGTCCTTGTTTGGGGGGTTGGGTCCCCTCTGTGGGAGGGTGTCTTCCAGGGGGTGCAGGGGAACCCCGGTTTGGGGGAGGGCAGGTCCTCGGGACTCCTTTGGAAGGGCAGGCTGGCTCCCGGCCGGGTTTCAGCAGGGCCAGCCCTCGGCCGGGGTTCGTTTCTCTGCAGCCGGAGCTGACCTTCACCACCCACGGGCGATGCCAACGTCGTTTTTTAAGTCACGGCCCAGTGGCAGGTCCCAAACCGGAACCCTGCGATCGGGATCTTTGCGTGTATGGTTCAGCCAGCTGGAGGCCAGTTCACTGACGCAAGGTGTGCTGTGGCTCTTAGGAGCCTTGTTTGGAAGGACACTTATTTTTTTTAGCAATTTAGTAATATTCTGTAGCCCATCCCCAAATCAAGTCTTATCTGACTCTTATTTTAGCTTCAGACTAAACACTTTATTGCTTGCATTAGCAAAATAGACAATATGCACAGAACAGAGTGAGTATAAGACACCTGCCTCCTTCTCATGTGTCTCGATAGAATGAAGAGGGAGCTCCTCGGGAAGGTTCTGGAGTTACACAGTCCTACCAAAGCAGAAATGGGAGAGAAAAACATCAATTCCTGTGATACTGCACTTCACCCATTTTCATTTGGTTCCTACAGGAAACGAGGCATAAGTTACTGCCTTCTCTACCCTCCAGCCCCCTCTGATACCTTGCAAATCCATTTTGATGGCAAGGCGTGTATCAAAGTTGGTATCTAATAGTACGTACCTACAAGTCTTGAGAAAAATCAGCAACTGGTTAGAGGAGAGAGATGCAAATAAGTGTTTCTCCGCAGGAAAGGCTGCAGCATGAGCTCAACAGTTACTTGTTTTCTCTGGCCTGCTGGCTGGCCACTCAGTTCACATTGTCTGACCAAGCTGCATGGAATTGTCCGTAGCACAGAGCTGCCTCTTATTTCCAACCTACATTTATTCATGGCCAGCTCATCCCTTTTTGTTCTTGTGCCAACTTTTGCCATTAGCATAAACAGCTCTTTTCTCGCTCTGTTTTTTTATAGATGGTGACTTTGTCTCTCTCAGCCTTCATTTTCCTCAACTAAGCATAGGATGGGCTTGCCATTCCCTTGAGCCTCCTCGGGGCCCTCCCCTGCACCTCTTGCATCTCAGCTTCTTGTGTTTCTCTCTGAATGCCTTTCATAGCAGTGCACAATGCACAGAAAAAGTATTTCCTGTGAGTGGTCTGATGAACACCTCTTTTTCTCATTAGAAAGGGGAAAAGGATTTACGAACCTCCCTTCTCTAGACAGTAATTGTTTGAAATTTGTCTTCCCCCATGTCTTTGTTGTTATCAATGGTCTGAAGATACTTTTGCAGAACCAAACTCTGGCCAGAGCTCTTAACTCTCCAGTCAAATCCAGCTGAGCTGTGCCCTGTAAGCACTCGGTGGTTATCTCAAGAAATCCTAAATTCAGGGATTGAACGCTGCAGCAAGTACCTTTGGGGACAAGGGCTGGGAAGGGATCTGTAGGGATGCTTGTAACCACAGGAATAGGTAGAACAGCCACTCACGTTGGTCTGCAGAGATCAGTCGACATGAGCCATGTCAGAAACTCCTCGTTCAAAACATCCTTCAAACCTTCGGAACCTTCCGGAGAGGTAAAACTGCAAGAAATATGCCATGCCGTAAAGACAGCAGAGAGGCAACAGTCCAGACGCAGTGTATATCAGCCTCCTATCCCAGTCCCCTCAAGTTCACAGGGATATTTTATTTTCCTTGTCTTCTAATATCTTTGACTCGGATAAACCCACAAAAAGCTTTCACCTCTTTTTGACACGGTGAGCTCTTTGCGCACAGCAGTGCCTTGATCTTGGCATGTTTGGGCTGCCCAGCAGTGACATGTCTGTCAGGCTTGGGGGACGAGAAGGAACGGTTCAGTGACCCCCCCCCCCCTGCACCCCACCTCCTCTTAGACCCAGCAGGCATCAAAAACAAAGGCAGAGCGTGGGTGAAGCAGCATCTACGCTCCAAACTCACAAAGGCAAGTCTTTGTTTCCAAGAAGGACTTTCCCCTGCAAGTCGCATTTTTTATTTGCAATTAAGGAGATTAAGGGAGACACTAGAAAACAATTTTTTTTTTCAAATGAAGCTAGTCAAGCTGATTAATCTCTAGCAGCAAAGGTTTCCCTTCCCCCGTCCCCCAAACAGGTTAGACAAACATCTGTCAGGAACAGTTTAGGGCGCGTTGATCCTGCCTTGGAGCAGAGGTCAGACTGAATGACCTCCCGAGATCCCTCAAAGCCCTCGTTTCTTTGATTTTGTGTTTTCCGTATGACTAGCAATTCCCAGTGTCTGATTTTCTGAGCGCTCGGCCTGAGACACCTCTGTGAACCATAACTGTGCTCATTTCCCCCACCCCGGGTCATCCCCTGCACCCTGGTTTCTAAAGCAGTTTTCATGCAAAGGCTGTAAAAGACAACAAATGCCCCCAGATTCTTGTTCTGCGTGGCTGTCCCATGACTCCCTGTAGTTAGTAATTCCATTTTTTTTGCCAGAAGACACTAGGATTGAGCCTGAAGGATGTGGGCTGTGTGCGGTAAGTGCCTTTTTTTCCTTCTTGCCACCATTTTAGGACTAAGCAGCAGCAACCTGTTAGGTTTTGTAAAATCCCCTTCATGTTAAAGGAAGGAAATGTATCCCTCATTCATTTGTTGGTGGGGTTTTTTTAAATATAGAAAGTGCCTGAGAACAGATTTTTCTTTGGACTCGTGTCTAATTTGCTTTTTGAACATTTGTGACATAAGCTAAGACTGGGGGAGGTGAAACAGGCTATTGACAGGCTGTGGATATGCTGACACAGCACAAAGCCGCGCAGCGCTGAGATACACGAGCGTGCTCTCGGCCAGATGGCTTGGGGAACGAAGGCACGAGCTGCAGCAGCAGAGCGTTCCATATGGGCTCGGTTACCTTGCCCAGAGGTACCTGTTCCGAGCGAGCTCGTATCGCCATCGTTACCGTGATCATGACGATTTTAAGATGATTACATCTTAAAAAAAAAAAAAAAAAATGTCCGAGTGTCCCCGGTAAAGGGCACAGATCAGAAACAAACTGGGAAATTCCTGCTGGGTCAGGCAGGCATCGCTCTCCTGCGTGGTTTCACGTTTAGACGGCAGGCTTTTCGTAACAAGAGCTTGTAGCGGTGATACGAGGCAAGAAGTATTTTGTTTCTTTTTTTAAAAATGAACCGGTCAACATGCTGAGAGCGTGAACGAGTGGGTTTGTTGGTTGGTTGGTTTTTTTTTTTCCCCTGTGGGTTGATTTGATCAAATCAAAATGTTTCGCAGAAATGTATCAATTTCATCTTGTTTTCACTGGAGAGTTTTCTTTTGAGAGGGCATTGTTTTGATTAGGTCAAAGCACTTCATTTTGACTTCTCCGTTTCGGTGATGTTAGAGGAGCGGATGCGCTTCAGCCCTGTCAAAAGTCCGTGCTTTGACCTTATCAAAGCGCTGGGTTTTGATGAGGCTGTGCTGACATTTGCAAAACCAAAAAAAGACCCCAGTGGTCTGTATTTTTGAAATTGGTATTTTGTGAGAGATTTCAAAATTAGAAAGGCTTTTTTTTTTGTCTTTGTTCTTTTCCTCACTCATGAGACAGAATTGCAAAATGCGAAATTTCCTTTTGAAATCAAAACCCTCTCGTTTTCCTATGTGACGCCGTTACCATCGATAACTGCCCCAAAACATTCCTTCGAAAGTTCAACCCTTGGGGACCTCATCCCTCCCTGCGACCGGATGTTCTCTTTCTATTCTCCCATCTCACCTCTGATTTTTCTTGGCTTTCAGAAGCCAGGCAAAGAAGTCTTTGGCTTCCTGGGTGCCCAGGTCCAATCTTTGGCCATTCGCAGCTGATACTTGGGGCTCAGCTTCCCTCTTGTATGGCTCGATGATGTTGCTGGAAAGGCGAAATGGGAAGGTATCAGCCCGAGGTGCCACAAGAGGGTGCCAAAATGCTGCTTTTCCACAAAACCCAGCTCCCTCCCACTCCATCTACCAGCAGCCAGAGAAGAAGGCGGTCTTGGACAGGGAGAGGGATAGTTGTTCTGTGTGCCGACAGACCAGAAACATTTTAGGACTTAGAAAAATAAAAGAAAAAAGAAAACCAACTCCCTAGAGAATCACTGCTGCAGTCCAAGAAAAATATACTCGGCTCTACATTCTTCTGTAGCCATCAGTTGGCTGACGACAGCTGTGAGTTTGGATCGTAGGAGCACTGAAAGTCTACACACTTACTCGCTTTTCTTCTCCCGTCTGGCTAGCAACCATTCCACAAAGTTCTTCTTCAGCATGTTATCCATCGTGCGGCTGTAATCGCTTGCCAGGGTGGCCTCAGAGTAGCGTCTTTGCACTGGTCTGGCACTGGGAGTCCTTATACTTACGCTGGGGTAAGAGCAGAGACAGAGTGAGTCCGGCACAGAGCGGGAGCACGTGCCGTGCAGAGTTTTGCTTGGGTTACGTGTGGTGGCCCATGCGGTCCCTACAGTCGGCAAGGTTGTGTGATCGCTTTTAATCTCTCTTGGGCCAGGTGACTCTTCCCGCACTGTAACACGAGGAGATGGCCAGAGAAGGGGCTAGCATGCTCCCCATCCATTTTGCTGGCTGCTAACGCAATTGCAGCTCAGATTGGAGAACTCGGGAGGAGATGAGCTCAGGATATTTGCTGATAGTCTGGAGTCAGTGTGGTTTTCCCTCCCGTAGCCTGATTCGCATGGACTTTGGCTCCGAGCTAAGGCACCAAGTGTGCTCAGGCTCCCTCCTCCAGTGAGCTGCACACCTAAGGCAAGGAAACCTTCTCCTGTGTCCTTGAGAGGCTCAGGGGTGGATGGCAGGAGACAAGGGCTGACCCCGAGACCAGTGCTCATCTGACAGTGTAGACAGAGTCGGTGCCTATCTAACTTAGCAAAAGATTTCAAGGCTGATCCTTTTTTAGTACTATTATCTGGGATTTCAGCAGCTCCTACTGCTCTAACAAGGATTCTCTTGGCTATTCTCAGGTGGTAGTTGGAAATTTGGGAGCAGGAGTCAGGGAAAGAGAGGGAAAGTCTTTATTATATACCTGCTTTATGTAACTGGTCATATTTTCAGAAGCTTCCAAATACTGGATGCCCCCTAGCCTCATTCATGCGAGATGATTACATCTCGTTTCTAGTTCTCAGCCAACCGTCTTCTCTTCCTGGTTGACTTCCAGCTTGTTCCTTCTAACCCAGAGCCATGAAGTTTGTAGGGAAAACTTGGGAGTTCCTGGCTCTGGCTCAAAGGCTCAGGGCTTTGGTTTGATATCTCTCTTATCATTTGCTCATCTCTGTACGCTTAGCTGTCTCTATTAGCTGAGATCTACCTCAGGACTCATGTTCTCACCTACTTACCAAGATACCAATGGAAAAAATCCATTTGCCTCCGGTGGGGAGCTGGAAAAGGCTCAAAATACACTGTGAGCTTTCCAAAACACTTACCCCGAGACGTTTTCTTCCATCAAAACAAAGCCCAGAGAAGCGAGGAGCAGAGAGAGAACTTTGAAAGACATCATTTTCTTGGCTGGTTTCTCTGTTCAAAAGCAGAGGGCAATCCAGATGTCCGGCCCCTATAACACATGGGAGACTTACGCGAGAGGACGGTCAACCCAGAGGGATGCGCGGTGGTTGGGCACGTGCCTGTGCTTGTAAATGTATTTCTTCAGTCCTTGTGCTTCGAGCAGCCTTCTCCATCCTACAAAGCCCTCTTCTGCCGTTCCCAGTTAAATTACTTTTTCAATGCCAATGCTCTTTCCCACCGTGGTGTCTTTTAATGTTGGTTCCCTATACTTTTATTGTAACCATCAAATTCATTGTGGGTTGCTCGTTCCTGGAGGCAAGGGCTTTGTCTTCCTCCATGTTTACAAGCTGACCCTGTGGGTACCTCATTGTGCTTTAAGGGTCGATTCAGTCTTGAGTATGTGAATGGGAACGTACGTTGGATCAGGCAATTCAGTAGCAATGGCATCCTGCTTATCCCACACTGCGGTTCTGCAGGATTTAGGAGCCTGATCTAATTTCTGGGAGATTTTGCGTTGGGATGGATAATGCCTCATGTAGGGACTGGAGCCAGAGTCAGTAAATATCAGTTATGAAAAATATCCCATGGACAGTGACAGGATTGGATTCCAAGATTTATTAGTTTCAAGCTGTTCCTAGTCCTCATGTCCACAGTTCGGCTCAATAGCCCTTGGACATTTGAGCTCTTTTAATTACTATTCCAGCTCTGCAAACTCCGTACAAAAATGGTTTTGATCATGGCTCACAGATATATTTTGTTCTCCCTCACCTCACTCTTTGTTATAGCTATTTCTGGAAACTGCATTGCAACGGAGAGCTGCTGTTAACAGGAATAATACAGTAACAAAAAGAAAAGGTCTAGATCAGGACTCAAGTATCGCATCCTTCAAAAATGTATTTGTACAATGAAAGAACTTTACTCCTCTAAGTAGTTATTTACACTCTTCCAACAGCCCAATTATTGTTTTGGAGAGAGCGAGAATTTGCAAGTTTGGATGTTGTTCGTAATTGTGGCGGTTTTTATTTCTGGAAAATTGTGACAGCTTTTACAAATGTTTTCAGCCCTTCCTATTCTGTGAGAAAAATACTAAATGCATTACATTATCTCAGATACACCAAGTTCTGAGGAATGCTCTTAAAAGCAAAGGTGTAATATTCTGAACACTGGCAAAATCCCTAAAATACTTAGACCTAAAGCAATAGAAGACAAATAGTTACAGAGTGTGTTAACAGCAGAAGTAAATTCCGTTATACAAAAAGCCGAGGAGTATTTTAAATGAGAAAGGAAAAAAAAAGTCATGATTAAATAACTGAGGTTTTCCCTCTTGTTTGCTTTTCGTTTCATATATCGGTGATGTGACTGTGGGTACGACGATGGGTCTGAAAATAGCCAAGTTGTGCAAGAATATTGTTCTGCTTAGGGTAATTATTTATGATGCTAGGAGAGGAAATGCACTGGAGCCTTAATTTTAAGAAAGGGCAGCACTCCTTCTCTGTAGAATTTACCCGAACAGGGAGGAAAAGCAGTCCACATTTTCAGAGACTGTTGAAAAACCATTTTTGAATTAATACAAGACCCCTTTGCCCGTGTGACACTGAACTGGAGTAGTGGAGCTCTGCTAGCCCTGTCTGGCACAGAGTTTGCTGTGATCCCTACACCGTTTCGATCCTATAATTTGACTTCTTCCCAAAAGGAGGAGCAACTGGTGGGATCTTTGCTACAAGAGGTCTTCCAGTCCCCCGTGCAACCCTGTCTGCTTTGGAAGAAGCATTATCCCTGTTCTATCCGTAGCTGGGAGGTCCCAAAAAGCAGCTAAGAACCAATTTCTCCTCATTTGCCATGTACTGAAGCCTCCTCTGAAATAACGATCTTTCCCTTTACAACCCCACAGGTACACTGCTGCAGGTCTTTTCTGCCAAAGCTACCGAGAAAACGCCCGGTCTTGTGCCACTTCGGGAAAAATTCAGCCAAAGGTACGGGCTGTTCCTGCTCTGCTACGGCTACTGCCTGACGCTCTCAAGCACTGTTCACTCCCACTGTTATCTTAGGAAAAAAAAAGAGGAAAAAAAGTTAAAAAGAGAGTCTGACATAGAGCTGCTTACCTTTCTCCTCCTCTGAAGCTTCCCGGAGGATTTCAGCTGGTTCTGGTGCTGAGGAAACGCTTCAGGGCTTTTATATACGTTAGCTGTACAGGACCAAACCCCCTTCCATGAGGTAAACAGGAAATCAAGCACCTAATCAAAGCAATTCAAACCCACTTAGAGCTGCTTCATTAGGTCCATTGACCTACAGAGCAGGAAAATAACCTTTTAAAATATGTTTACATTAATGGCAATTAAACATTACTATATCACAAAATCAAGAATGAACATGGATTGTGGGCATAATACATACGGCATTGGTCTAAACCTTAATTCCACGTAGCACCTCCTTCCACGGTAAAAACTTCCTTAATTTCCATCTTTTCTCTTGCCAAGTCTAAGTGCTATCTTAGAGAGATCCAATCTGCTCCTTCTCTATCTTACAGGAGGAATAACTTTGCTAAAATCAATAGCTCCCATCATTGTTATTTTTGTCACCATCAAGGCATCCCAACTGTGGTCTGCGACCCCTTGTGCAAACCCCAAATACCGCAAACAGCATCTGTCCCCCAAAATGTGCGCTCTAAGAGGAAAAAACTTGGGATGGCGATGGCAGACGGGGAACTAGTAGGAAATGGTGAGGCAGCACTGGTTAATGAAGTGGAGGGTGGTGGCACAGCAGCCGGCTATGTGGGGTGAGGGGTAGCAGCTGGACCTGAGCACCCATTTGGGCTTTCTCAGTCCGGAGTGAGTGATGGAGTGTTTCCCTGTGGCTCTGTAGCTGCTGGGGACATGGGGCGGTGAGGCCACCACCTCACCCTGCCCTTGCACAGCTGGATCCAGGAGAGCAGATGTTCTGCAGATGTTAATTGTGCCATCAGAGTAGAAGGGGTAAATCCACTTCCCATCGGCTCTGCTGTGACTATGTGCCTGGTAAGATGTTCTCCCCGGTGTCCGACCTGCCCCGCTTCCCCCGAGTCCCTCTGGGAGAACCGAACCCGTTACATTTTAACATGTGAATCCTGTTTCGGGTCTGCTACCCGCTGCGTACCTGCTGCTCTAGCATCCCCATCACACCCAGCTTCAATCTGTTGAAGGAGCGGAGCAGGATTATGTTTGTGCCAGCCTAACCCACAAGCTGAGCTCTGCTCACATCATTGCTGAGGTGAAGCAGTGCCTCTGGCTGACTGCGCTGGCTTGCAGAGCACAGTCCCGGCCGCAGCTCAGTTCCCCCGAGCAGCCTGAACTTTTGCAGGAGGTTATCCAAGTTATAACCTCAGGTCTACCAGCCTTTTTTTTTTTTTTTTTTTTGTGGAGTTCAGCAGAGCTGCTCGGAGCAGTAACCCCGTATACCTGGATGTAGGAGGGATGTGTGTGTATGCCTGTATCCTCCCAGGTTTGTGCTGGCTCAGCTACATCAGGGATTTGTGTGGGAAAGAAGTAGGATTTCTGGTTGACAGGGCTGAGCAAGAAGCAGCTCTTAGTGGAATTGCAGTAATAATGGCAAAATTGAAGCGTCAGTGGTTTCAGCGTGGGAGAGGGTTTCGCTGTGCTGGCACAGTGCCCCCGGTGTATCTTATCCCAAACATGCAGAAATCCAGCGTGCTGAGGTACGTGTCTCCACGTAAAGGTTATCCATTTTGCAGTTCCTTTCTGAAAAGCGTTCTTCCTGCTTTTCTGAGAAGTGCTGCTGGGACACGCTGTCAGATACAGGCTGGTTTCGGCCGCTACCTGTATTCCTGCACCGGGAGACCACAGAGCGGAGAACAAACTGCATCCAGCTTACCCCGGTGCTGGCAGAGGCGAGCTCTTGCCGCTCCGTAGTTAGACAAGTCCCTGGCACAACTAGCCTCTCCAGCAAAAAGCGTTGCATCTATATTGCATTAAGATAAAGGCTCAGAAGGACATTGTTAGGGTAGATTAAAAGTTCAGTGCTATTAGGGAGTAATTACTACTTTCACAGGAACTACTTAACACGTGGCTTAGTCCTTTAGCTAGCAGCACACAAGCATGTCAGGGTCTCCGAAAGCTTTTCACCCATGCAGAAGCGTCATGCCTGCTGTAATAAATGACGCACTATAATAGTTACAAGTAACCAATTTACACTCCTAGCACAGTTGCTAATCAATAAAATGGAATAGTTTACCCCGGTGTCTTTATTATATGTATTCTGGTACTTCACTCCCAGCCAACTCAGATATCTTGTTTCTCCAAAGTGCAACCTATTTGTTTTCCTCTCATTAAGTGCCTCTATAGGATATAAAGTTAATAGAGTGAAATAAATATCCAGCAACATTAAATGTTGACCCAGGGTTCACAGTTACGGTTATTTCAGGGCATCTGCTCGTGATGCAGTTCGGACAGCAGCATCACTCTCAAATTTCTCACAATCTTTCAAACAAAGAACCCACCGGATACGCAGAAGTCATTCCCAAAGGCAGGTGGGCACTGCCTGCGTTTCATTCGTTCTGTCTGTGTGATAGCTGGTCTGGGAAGTACAGGTCTGGGAAGTGCAGAGGCGAAGAGAGAAGGGGCCATGTGCCCACATCTGCTTTTTCCAGGGTATCAGGGGGTCTAATTAACGATGCAAACCTTGCTCTTCTCTAGCCTCAGCCCATCGCAGCCACAGCAGCGCTACCCTTGCAGCGTTATCTGTGGTCTGCTGCCTTCGCTGATAACACAAGTCATTTTTCAGAAGCTTCAGCTGGGTCCTGGCTTGGGACAGAGGACACTTTAGCTTAGGTTTCACCCAGCCGCGGCATTTGTCTCCCTGCAAATTAAACAGGAGAGCCAGGGCTGTCCTGCTTCGTCCTACCCTAAGCACGCAGTGCTTAGCGAGCGAGCTCTCCTCTTCTCCGCAGCAGACCTGACTCGAGGAGTTGGTGTTTCAGGAATTCGGGAATGCGTTGGGAAGATCACAGCTGCACGGTCCTTCTGCTCCGCTTTGAGACACCGAAACATCTCAAGGGCGACTTTGATTACAAAGCATTTCAAGTATTAGATGTCCCTGTAATCATGGAAAATAGGGCTTGAAGTGACCTTAAGAGGTCATCCATTCCCTCCCCTGCTCCCAGGCAGCCTCAGCTCTGCTTAAATCACTGGGAATGAACGAGTCTGATCCATTCCCAAAAGTTTTCAGAAATGAAAATGCTGCAAATTTCCCAAGAAATTTCTTAGTGTTTAGCTCTAACATCTCACCTTCAATGGCACAATTTACACCTCTCTCCTGTTCCCAGTGGATGTAGTGAGTAAGATTTTCCCTTTCCCTCTGGAGCAGCACTCTTGGTTGCTGTTTTGCCTGGCACTGCTCAGGGCACCTCCGCTCTGCCAGAGACAGATTTCAGGTGTTGCACGTCCCAGGTGAAAATAACGCTTTCTGCTCCATTTTGTGTGCAAGCCTTAGGCTGATCTGAGGTTCCTCATTGTATCCGGCTACCATCGATCAGTATTAGCATCTGCTCTGCTCCTCAAATCACAGGGAGAGAGGAAGGAGGGATTTTTAAGTTTTTCACCCCCATCCTCTCCCTGAAATCACAGGCGTTGGCGTATCATTCAAACTCTGGTCCTGATTCAGGACCGATTCTGTTCTTAACTCACCTTTGCTGCTGTCAAAGGCACAGAGGCGCAAAGCTTTTCTTGGGAGCTCGTTTCTCTCCCTAAAATACCAGCGACGTCTTGCAGAGGAGGTCACTCTTACATGCTTTATTCTCACTCATCCTGTTACACCTTTGCAGAGCACAAGTCCTAAATATGAGCTTCTTTCCCCCAAAGCCCTGGCCCCACAGCCCGTGTCCCGCTTTCCGCTCCCTTCCCAGGGCTGCCTGGGGTCCCGCTGCCCGCTCGCAGCCTCGGCTACCGTACGGCATCTTCTATATCTCGTGCAGCAAAGGCTGGTGCTGTCAGGAGAGGCAACCGCACACCCGATCCCGGGTGCCAGGACTCTGCCAGGAAGCTCAGACTTACCAAAACCATGGCGAAAGCAGCTTTGGCTCCAGCTGAAGGCAGCGAGGGTTTGCCTGGCTCCTCGTCCCATCCCTTGTGCTTAACCCTGCCCAGTGTTCACATCGGGCTGCGCTGGGGACACGAGTGACGGGCTGGATGGGTTTACGGGGCATCTTTGGAGTGACGAACACCGCTTCGTCCTCTCTTCTGGGTTCAGACCTGCCTCCCCCTCCAGTGCTTGCAGGAACGGAACAGGTTTTTTCACGATGGCAAAATACCAGATCTGTTTTTAAATGCCAATACTCCCTTTTAACTGCAAACAAACCCTAGGGCCTTTTAAGGTTCCAGCGGTTGTTCTTGATGAATTCCGCTCACTGGGATGGCTGTCTCAGAGCCTTCCTGATTGCCAGTTCTTTTGGGGGAAAAAAACCCCACAACAACTAAAAATGGGAACCACAAACCAGAGAGAATATGGACTTCTCCTTGTTGCGCGTTGTGCTTGTTTCTTTTTCCTGAAATGCTTGTCGTAGCCCCCAGGAGCAGGGACCTACAGGACAGTAACTGCCGTAACAAAAAACCCCCGGCAGCACCTGTAACATCCATGCGGGGAAGATTTATTTGGACCACTGAGCTGCATATAAAAAAATCTCACAACTGCAGCTTTTACCTCTGTGTAATGAGCACTGTCACTGCTTGAGAGGCTGGAGAGACGATGCGGACTTGCTCTAGCATTAAAACTACCTGTGCTTTACCCAGTTAGCACGTTACCTTGCGGCAGTTATCTTCATGTGAAAACCATCCTTTATTCCCTCTTCGAGCAAAGATAGAGCCAGAACTAACCAGCTGGGGAGATTAGAGTGGTGGAGCTGCAGGAAAGGAGAGGAAATAATCAGTCCCGCTAAATCCCAAGTATGTGCCAGCAGGACGAGAAACTAGACAACCCGGTCCACGGCAAGGCGCCTGCCCAAGTGGCCGGTTCAGTAACGTGAAATTATTTCCATCTCGTGCCCTTGCTGCTCTCCTAACATCACCTTTCCGGCAGCCCAGCGGTGCTGGTGCCCCGGTGCAGGCGGTGGGGTATGGGTCAAGGTTTCGATTGTGAAATGACCTATATTTTTTAAAGTGACTCACAACAGAAAATGTTGCTGCGCGGCTTCCCGCCTCCCGCGTTACACTTGTTTTGGGTATAAAGAATTAGGCAAAAATGCAATGGTATTAGTGGCTGAGCCTTTCGTTGCCTCTTGCTACAGGGAGTTTAAAAAGTGGAGGCAGGAAAAGCAGCGAGTGCTGGAGAGCCCGCTGTTCTTTGGGGGATTTAAACGGTGACTCGAAATTATAGGGCCCCCAAATTTGTACTCGCGGAGCATAAATCTGATATAAATGCATTTATTTCGGACTGGAGGAAATCTGATACAAATACCTACAGTTACTGAAAGGAAAACATTTAATCTGTGCTTTATAAGTGCAGCAAATGTTTGGAGGGGGCTTCAAAAGAGCAGCTCCTACTTGAAATAAGGTCAGGGGGAGTTCAGCAACGGCAGGATTCATCCCCCACGATGCTTTCTCAACTACGTTAGTTTAGTTTATCATTGTACCAAGACCAAAACTTTCCCCCACCGCTCCAGCCAGCCGTAGGAGCAATGGCTGCTCCGGGTACCTGTCCAGCTGCTCACAGTGATTTTTGAGGAAGAAAAACCAAATTGGCAGGTTAGAAAGGTCTGCTATAAAGAAGTGGTGGCATATTCATTTGGGGGAAAATTGAAAATTAAAGGGACTATCTGAACAACAGCATTTCAGGGCTCATGCTGATAAGCATTTTCCTTTCCTCGCATTTAGAGTTTACCACTCGCCCAAAGAAAATGACTGCAAACCCAAGAATTAACCATTTCCATTGTGAGGGAAAACAAGAAATCTATGCAAAGCAGCTCGCTTTGGTTGCAATTTGACCATTTCTCTCTGTGTTCCCAAACCCCAATGGCGAATTCAGGTTGTTGCTCCAGGAGACCTGGGAAGCGCAACCAGCCCCAGCCCAAAGCGGAGCTGAGCACCCTGCCCTGGTGGGAGCCCAGAAACTGCAACGCAGCAGATGTAGAGGAGAAGCAAATAGTTGTTTGGTTGTGGTTTTCTGTTGGGTTTGTTTTAAAGAGACTCCAGCTTTTTAGTACCAGAACGAAAGGATTTTTCAGGATGTGAGTTGATTTTGAAGCCAGAGTTTATTGCAGTATTTGCTTTGTTTTTAACTGAAGCACTAAAATGTTTAGGGAATAGGCAGATCTTCGAGCAAGTTGCAGGTTTAACCATTTCCATCTTCAGCACTGCTGCTTCTGAACCTCCCACCCTTCAGGGAGCGGAGGGGCATTTCCCAGCGCTCAGCCCCTTCCTTGGGGCTGGGGATGCTCCTCTGCTCCTCAGCTCGAACAAAACATCATTTAAATGCCAAGAGGGTGTTTCAAATGCAGAGAGCACCAGGGGATTATTAATAATCTACTTCAAACCTTAATTTTGTTTTAAAGCAAACTGTTAATTTCATAGCAAGTTTGATTCTTAACAAATTTATCAACACGAGCTTTAATCAACTGGATCTTCTTAGATACGAGCTGCTTTTTCCAGTCATGAATATTTTCCACATAATAAAAACTGAACAAAAGGTGGTTTAAACTGGGATTCCACTTAAGTAAAAGGAAACATTTCCCAACTGTAACCCTCACTCTCCTTGTTCAGTTGAATTCTCACCTATGTTTTAAGGACAGGCTTGCTCCATATTCAGATTATTTCTGCTAGTTGAGATTTGATTGAAACAGATTCTCTGAAAACAAAATTCTTTTTTTTTTTCCTTTATGACCGTGCATTTTACTGAAAACTTTGAGTCCATATTTATTAGATAGCAATTAATACATATTTTCAAACTTTTGAAAATGGAGATTTTTTCAAAGTTTCTGGGGTTTCTAAGTGCATCTTTAATGTTGTCCAAATTAAATACTAGTGATATCACCAGAGATTAAAAAAAAAAACAACACCAGAAAACAAATTAAAGAAAGATTCAAATGATACCTGGCAGAAAAATAACAGCATATAATCTGTTCTTGTTTACTGCTAATCCGTCATAAAGATTATTTCTATTTTAGATATTTTCTGCCTCAGATCCACAACAGCACTTCAGCAGACTGCAGTAATTACACCCTTTCGTATGAAACCCCCATTTCAGTGAAATCTTAGCTGCATTATTTACCACCCAGCTTCAACCTTCTCCCTTAAGAAATTTCCCCAAACTCCTAAGTGGCAACAATAATTATCTGAACTTGTAGATAAATTGTAAAAACTCATTAAGACCATTTCTGCCTGAGTCAAAGATTGAAATCTTTAAAAAACCCCAACTTTTGCCCGAATCAGATTTTATGGATAAAATCAGAAGCAGCTTTACGTTGATAGGGGAGTGGGGCAGTAAAATTTGAAAATGTTTGTAAACTCACACGAAAAGAAATCCACTCCTCAGAGTGATTTTTCAAACTACCACCCAACTGAAGAAAATCCGGGGGGAGGAAAAAGGCCACAGAGGGTTTTTACAAGTGACAGTGCTCGGGTACAAACTGTTGCTCAGCCCTTCCCTGGCTCCAGAAATCCCACTGGATTTCTGTTGCAGTTGCTGGTAACATTTAAATCAGCGAGGGGAGAACTGTTTCCCTTTGGGGGGGATTTTGCAGGGCTGGTTTTGCCCTGGCTCAGCCGGGGTAGTTTGGGGCTGGGGGGCAGCCCCAGCTCCTGCTCAGGGGTGAGTGCAGCTCTATCACCCCCCAGCAGATCAATGATTTAGTCTCTTGCTGTTTGCATTCTCTAAATACCTTGCATCTGGAATGCTCCAGCGAGGGGAAGGAGGGTGACTGATAGCCTTTCTTGTTTCAGATCTAAATTGAAGACTTCCCTCTTTGTTTGGATTTTTTTCTTTTTTTTTTTCTTTTTTTTTTTTTTTTTTTTAGGGTGGTTTCCTTCATTTCATTATTGCAAAGGATTCTGTTACGTGGGGAAGGTACTGGGTAAACCAATAAAAGCAACAACAAAAGTATTCTGGTCAAGATTAGAAATAGATGCGAAGCAGATAGGGGATCATTTATTTTAGCTGTGTTTGTGGGGGACACGTATCAGTGGAGGAAGGTGCACGCTCAAGTTTTCAGCCAGGGAAGGCTTGAAGTGCACTTTCTGAGCTGCAGGAAATTTATTTCCCCATTTCATTGCTCTCTTCTTTTCACCTGTGAATTTTGAGCTTGGATTACACCCTGGAAACCTCAGAAACACGCACATGGACGCAGCAGTGCTCCTACAAAGACTCCTCTGGCTAATTTGGTTTGGTACTTTCAGGAGAGCCAAGTAATGCAGCTGGAAGGATGGGAACCAAACTTTCCCTGGTGAGCAGCATCTACATGTTTTTAAGGCAAAGATCCCGGGATAACAGAATGGATCGGATACAGGAGGGAAAGCTAAAGGCTTTTTGCTTTAAATGACCATTTCCCAGGATTTTTATAATTCATTTTCATGAGTTTCCTAGGAGGCTGTAGCACAGAGCACACACAAATGTCCTCGGGCATGTGCATCTATTTCTTCAGGTTTATACAACTTCTGATTCCTGAGTAATATCAAATTTATTTACTAACAAATTCTCCGCGTGGCTCTTCCTCAGCCGGGAGAAAAGTAATAATAAAAAAATATTTAGCTAATAAAAACAATATTTAGCGATAGAACACAGCACATCACAGCTGGGTAGCACCGAGGGAACAACAAAATCTGCCAGCCGTGCTGGGGGTCCCGGCCGCCCCCTGCCCCCCCGGCCCCGGGGCCCGGCCCCGCAGCGCGGCCACCCCGAAAGGCGGCCGGGGGGGGGGGGTGGGGGGTGGGCGCGGAGCCGGCTGCGCGCCCGCGCAGGGAGCGCGGAGCTGCCCGGGAGAGCCGCGCCCGGAAAGCCCTGAGCCGAGCCTTTCCCTCGATGGGCAAAAATCCTCCGTTGGGGAATTTTTTGGAATTTTTTTTTAAATTTTTCCCGGGGATGGGGGGGGGGGGGGGGCAGAGAGGAGCCCCCGGCCCGGCGGGCGGGGCAGGCGGGAGCGAGTTTTCCCGGGGAGCGTTACATTTAATTGCAGGCGCGGAGGGGCCGGACCGTGCCTCTACTTGCAGCGCGGCGGGAGGGAGGGAGGGAGGGGGAGAGCCGCGGCCGCCCCCGCCCCTCCCCGCCCGGCAGCATCCCGGGCCGAGCCCCCGGCGCACCGGGGCTCCCCCGCCCGCCCCGTCGGGGAGGCAGGAAGGCGGGGGGAGGGGGGGTGTGGGTGAATGGGGCCGGGGGGGTTCGCTGCTATTTTCAACCCATCTTGAGCCTAAAAATAAAAAGTCTCCAGAAAAGGCAGGCGGGGAGGGAAAGGGGGGGGGGGGGGGCTGCTCCGCACACGCCGCTTTGCCGACGGGGCGCCCACCCCCCCCCCCCCTTCCCAGCCCAGCTCAGGCCCCGTCGGGGAGCGGCCCTCCTCCACCGCGGGGCCCTTTTGTGCCGGGAGGAGCCCCCCCCCCTCCGCCACCTTCCCCGAAGGCTTCCGCGGGGCTGCACATGAAGGGCTTAAAACAATGCCGGGGACAATAACCCCCCCGGGGGGCTCCCCCAGCCGCCCCGCCGGGCCGGGCCAGCCCCGGGGGGGCGGGCGGGCCATGTGTGTGTCCCCCCCCCGCCCCCCATCCCCGATCCCCTGGCGCCAGGGGACCTCCCGGCCCCTTTGATGCCGAAGTTTTTTACACCCAGAAAAATCCCATTGAGGCACCGGGGGAAAGGGGTGGGGGAGGGGCGCGGTGGGGGGAGGGGCGCGGTGGGGGCGGGGGGCTGCAGCAGATGGGAAAGTGCCTCCGACGGGACGGGGCTGGGCGGAGAAGGGAGGGGGGGGGACGCCCACGGACACCCACACGGGACAGGGGGTGGATGCGCCCCCCGCTCGGAAGGGGGGGGTGTGCGTGGAGGTAAATAACGTAGTATTTAAATTAAAATAAATAAATAAGTGGCGGCCGCCCCCTCCCCCCCCGGCCCCTCCCCCCGGGGGCCGGGCCCTCCCGCATCACCACGTGGCTTCCTCCAGCAAACATTTTCACTCATTTTCCAGGTCGGTTTTATTTAGAGGCGGTGCCCGGCTGCCGAGAGGCGTCCGGTGACACTCCAGTGCCACTCCGCCGACTTGGGGGCCCCCGCAGCCGGCGCCACCGCCCTGCCCGCCGCCGCCACCCGCCGGAGCCGCCCCCTCCCCTAGGAACCCCCTCCCCCTCCTCCAGCAGCCGCCGCCCCCCTCCCCAAAGGAAAAAAAAAAAAAAATCCATCAAAAAAGGGGGAAAAAAAAAGGAAAAAACCTAAAAAAAGAGGGGCGGTAAAAAAAAAAAAAAAAAAAAAAGAAAAAAAGCCCCCAAGCCAAGCCCCCGGCCCGGCTGCGGGGCGGCAGAGCGCGGCCGGAGCCCGACGGCGCGGGCGCACGGTGGAGCCCCCCCGGGAGCCGCGCTCCGAGCCCCGGCGCGCCGCCACCGCCGCCGCCCGCCCGCCGCCCCCCGCCGCCGCCGCCGCCGCCACCATGAACAAGCTATACATCGGGAACCTAAACGAGAACGTGACTCCGGCCGACTTGGAGAAAGTCTTCAACGACCACAAGATCTCCTTCAGCGGGCAGTTCCTGGTCAAGTCCGGCTATGCCTTTGTGGACTGCCCCGACGAGCAGTGGGCCATGAAAGCCATCGAAACTTTTTCGGGTAAGCGGCGTTATCTCGCCTTCCCTCCCCGCCCGCTTCCTCCTCTCCCCCTCCCCGGAGAGCTGCGGACCCCCCCCCCGGGCGCTCAGCCCCCCCCCCCCCAAAACGTGGGGCCCCCCGCTCCGTTGCGCCCCGTCGGGGCTTGCATCAGCGGGTGGCGGGGTGGGACCCCGCTTTCCCTCCCCAGCGCTGCCCCCCCCCCCCCCCAAAAAAAAGCAGCGTGGGGGGGAAAGAGCGGGCCCCCCCACCCCACGCAGCCCCCCGCCCTGCGTGGGCCGCCCCCCCCCCCCCCCCCGCAGGCTGCGGGGCGGCCGCCCCGGCGGGGCTCGGCGCGGGGGTCCCGTCGCGGCTCGGGCGGGTGGGCTGGGACTTTGGCCATTTTGATTTGAAACTGGGTTTCCTGGGGCATGTGATGTGTGGAGTAGCGCGAAGGTCGCCATGCTGCTCGCAGGGAGAGAAAAAGCTCCCCGGGAAGCAGAGAATTTTTAAAATATTTGAATTTTTTTTTTTTATTCCCCCCCTTCTCGGCCCGGGCTCCCCCCGCCTCCCCCCGGGCTCTTCCCCTCTTCTCCCCCCTCCAAAAAAAAATCATCATAATAACCCAGCAGCAAAGAAACCCACTCCATTTTCAAAGAGAAATCCATTTCTGCCATGGAGTTACAATTTTTGAGCCTTTTAATGGGGGGGAAGAAATCTGCCCGAAGGACTTCTTGCAGGGATTAAACAAGGCGGAATTAAATAAAGGCGAAGAATTGGTCTCAAAATATTATTCCTCATTTTCTTTCACTCAAAGCAGGATGAACTAAGGAATTAAATATTCCTAAGGAACATTGTCCAGACAGCTAACTCACCACTCCCTCCCACCGCTTCCCATTTGAAGCCAGTCTTACATTTAATAAAATGCACTTGTAAAGGAATCGGAAAATGTATTTGTGCGTAGTTCGTCGTAATTTGAATTAAATTGCGAGGTTTCACGTGATAGTATGTTATCCAAAGCTTTCTGACCACTCCACCCAGATTTTAAAAAACAGACACGTTTTGTTTTTAGGGAAAGTGGAGCTTCATGGAAAACAGCTAGAGATTGAACATTCAGTACCTAAAAAGCAAAGGTAATAAAGTGTTTTAATTTCTTTTTTTTTTTTGTTATTTTTTAAATTTCTGTTGGGGGAAAAAAAAATTAACGTAAGATAAAGGAGGCAAAAAAATTATACCCAAATATGTGCATGTGAAATTAGAGATGTTGGTGATTTGGCTTTAGATACGTCCCCAGCGAGGTGAGAGGCAGTTTTGAGGATCAACATTTAATTTCTTTTTTTTGGTTGTTTTTTTTTTTTTAAAAAAAGAAAACTTCCTCTGTGAGCAAGTTTGGTTTTTGTTTTTGTTTTTGTTTTTTTTAAAAAGCAATGGTTAAACAATTATCCAGCAGCTCGCCCAAGGTGATGGATGGCCGAGGCGTTTTGGGTTGGGATTTTCAAACTTGTGGCACTGGAAGAATTTCCCAGCCTCGCTCGGCTCCTCCACTGCGAAATGGGCGAAATCTTTTGTTTTCCAAGAGAACTGTAAAATTAAAAAAAAAATAATAATAAAATCTTAAAAAAAGTGAAATTTGCTGGGATTTGACGGTGAGGACTTAAAGAAAAGAAAAAAAACAACATGGGGCTGGCCTCACTGTGCCATGCCGGGGAGGGATTTAAAACCCGGTGAGTGCGGGGTGCTGGCCTAGCTCCTGCCCACCGGCAACTTTTATTTTGGGGCAAGAACTGCGTTTCTTGGCGGTTTCCATCTACCTGCCAAGCGGCTTCGCCCGCCGCTGCCGGCCTTGCCCAGCCCGGCCCTCTCCATCTTCTTGGCCCTTTGTTGTTGCGCGCCGGGCTGGCGTGCAGGACGCCGGAGCAGCCCTGGGCATCGCGCTCCCCGGCCCTGCTGGGGGTTATATATGAAATATAAAGAGTATTTTATTTTTTTTTTGCAGTGACCCCCCCCCCCCAGCTCAAGGAGAGGCCGCTCGGGCTGAGGGCGAGTTAGTCCCCAACCCCAAATAGTCCACGTTGGATCGCGCAGCCCGAAACCCGCGTCGGCCACGTGACGAGGCGGTTACTTCAACGCCCGGGCGCGGAGGGAGGAGGCGAAGCCAACTCTTCCTCCCCAAACTCTCCCAGTTCCTTCGTCTCTTGACGAAACCCCCCTTGGCTGGGCAGTGGGAGCCCATTTTTGGGGTCACCCCCTTGGCCCCGCTTTGGGGGGCTGCCAAACTTTGCAGCCCTGGCTATGGCAGAGCGGGCTCCCCCGGCAGGGGCTGCTCCCAAAGGCCAAAAAAAAAAAAAAAAAAAAAAAAAATCCATTTAATAATTTCCTAGCCAAGATTTTATTATTATTATTTATTTTTTAGCACCTCGTGGCGGGGTGATCGATAGCTCTCGTTACAGCGCTGGGTGACTCGCTCTGCCTTAATTATCAATGAGCAAAGGGGTGTTATTGGAAGGGCGATTACCCTATGAAGGGTAACATAATAACACTCCAAAAAAAAAAATCCCTCTAATTTTTTTTTTTCCCCTAGTGCTGCTGGATAACCAATAGGTTGGGGGGAGCAGATCTCATCCCCCGAGAATGCGCGGGGAGAAATTCACTGAAAATGGGAATATTTCTTTGGCCTCTGTAATTCAAAGAAACGCGGGGGGGAAACTTTACAATAGGTGGAAGGAAGGTTGGTTTGCATTTCTCCTGGATCTCCTTCAAACGGGCTGTGCCTTGCATTTAGCTGCTAAACCCCTTTTGGGGGGGCTGGGGGGGGGTAAAATGACCCCCACCCCCCCCCCGCCCGCCCCGGGTGCTGCTTTTAAAGCGACAGGAGCCGCTGTCGCTGCGGGGGCTGCGGGCAGGGAGGGGCCGGGGGGGCCGGGGGGTCCCCCCCCCCCCCCCTCGGCTCTGCCCGCGGTTACTTTGTCTCACTTTGGGGAAGTAGTTTGTGTTTCTGGGTCGGAAAAAGGCAACTTTTTGGCAGCTGCTTGTAAACTTGGCAGGTCGGGTGCCCCAGACGAGCTTTTGGGGGGTAACTCGGTGTATTTTGCTTCCCCCCCCCCCCCCCCCCGCCCTGCAGAAGGGCTGAGATGGGGGGGGGGGGTGTGTCTGCCTCAAAGGCGCCTTATTTTTCCCCCCCCCCCCCCTTCTTTCCTTTCTGCTTGTTTTTAAGACTGGATTTTCCAGTTTAAAGGCACATAGAACAGGAAATGGTTAATTAAGTGTGAGCAGTGAGGACAAAATCAGATGGGTTTGGTGGGATCGAAACCAAACAACCTCCCCCTCCCCCCCCCCCCCCCCCCCGAACCTGATATTAATTTTTTTTTTTTTCCCTTTAGAAATGTGGGAAAACAAGTCGTGAGCATTGGTGCGCTTCCCGGCTAATTTAGAAAATAATAAAAAAGTTGGCTTTTTGGTTGTGTTTTCTTCTCGTTGAAAGTGCGAATAGGAATGCTCAGGAAAACTGATTTGGGTGGTTTTAGAAATGAAATGTGTCCGGTGAAATTGCATGTTGGAAATAAATCTTCCCCGCTGGTGTATTTCCTTCTTTAAAATCTCTCCTGTCCCTAAAAACCCCTCGTAGAAATTAATTAAAAAATACTGAATGTGTTAATATGGCACGAGAAAGAGTGATTGGTGTGTGTAGCTGCTGCACCAAAATACCCAAGAAAGATAAACTGATTTAGAGTTGTTTAATTACAGTGATTCTTCAAATAACACTTAAAGCTGCAAATTATGTTAATGATCACGGGGAACCATTTTAACGAAATCCTTTAGAAGTATTAGACTGTAAAGAAAAGTCAGTGCTGATAAATACGTCGTTGCATTAAAAAACCCGAGTTTTAAAGTTAATTTAGATTTGTTTAAAGTATCTCTTTGCTCTTTGGGAGTTATTTTTTTCTTCAACTTTGCTGAGAGAAAAACTTGGAGAAACTTAAGAGGCTTTAAAAAAAAAAATCTTAAAAATTATCGCCTGCTTTATTCTTCACAAGGTTAAAAAAAGAAAAGATTCTTTAAGGAAAAAAAATAATTCCGTTTTCCCACTTCGGATTAAGGATTGCTTTGGGGGGGTTGGAACTGGGAAGCTGAAAAGCCCGAAGTCGATGGGGTCGAAAGAATGAATGAATGAAGAGAGGAGGAGGGGTGAGGGGGGAAAAAAGTGAATCCATCAAGCAGACATTCCAAATATGAGGAATGTGGAAGTGAGTCGACCAGAGAGAATGAAACCAAGTAATTGGGGGGGAAGAGGGAGTTGGGTTGATAACAGCCCATAGACTTAAAACTAAAAGGGTATTTTTAAGTAGGGGTCGTCCCCAAGCAAGTTGTAGGTTTAGAGGGTCCGTGTGCTCCCGAGCAGAGGTGGGAATTATTAAACGTTGTTAATGATGGAAGGATTTAGTGTAGTGCGTAGAAATGGATGGAGAAATCTTAAAAGTGGCTTTTTAAAGTTTAGTCTTTGTTTCAAATGGATGTTTTCACACCGGAGGAATGTTCTCTTTGCGCGTGCATAATGGTGCAATTAATTGTTCGCAACGAAATATTTTAAAATCTTTGATAACAGCGAGTGTGGCTTCTTTGTTTGTCAGTATTAATCCAAAAATGTGCCTTTCTCCCTCCTGATGTTTGGATTCTCTGAAAATTGAACTGAAAAAAGTTCGCTAGTTCTTTTGCATTAAAATCAAGGCACTGTCTCGAATGCTGAGACAAAATATGCTTTTAATCCAGTCTGAAGCTCATTCTCTTCCCCTTAAAACAGGTCTGGTTTACAAGTTATAGTTTCATTAAAAAAAATTAGCAACACCCTTGTTTACGGCAGTGCTTGGAAATTGAGAGGCAGGAGGAATGCTCCTTTCTGAGGATGTTGAGTTTAATGGGATTTGGTTTGTTACTACTTTTTTGATTACCAAAAAGGGTAATAATCTGGAGTTCTTCTTTGCTTTATTTTTGTGAGCCCCCAGCTCTGAGCTGAGAGCTCTCTGCTATGGATTTTACACCTCTGAGATCTGTAGTCATGTGGAAATTAATATGTTTTGATGATTTCCAGCTAGAAAAACTAGAAATAATTTGTTATTAAATTAGTCATTAATAATTTGTCAGTAGATTTCATCCATGAGGCTTAAAACTGAGATAATTTAATCAATTGTAACATACTTGGGAGAAAGAATATATTTACCAATTTAGAGCTTGAAGTGAAAGAAATGCCTTTATTTCCCCCTTTCCACGTAGAAGCCATAACTGGCAAATATGTCCAAGAAATTGCAATTTAACCGTAAACTTCGTAGCCTCAAGTTTTGAACCCGTAGAAGATGGAGCCCGTCCTGTGTAGATGCCCTTTGTTAAGAGTTTGATGATTTTATATTCCGAAGAAAAAGAATAAATTGAATTCCCTAGAGAACCTCGGTGGCGATTGCTAGGAGTGAATCCGCTTCTCCAGTTGAATTTGTTTCTATCTTTGCCTTTTAGGTTAAAAACCAAGCAAACAGAGATATGGCTAAGGGAAGTTGGGGTTAAAGTACTCGCTTTGAAAATCGAGACCTTTCAGAATTTAAAAAAAAAAAAAAAAAACCAAACCAAAAAACCAACAAAATGGAGACTTCTGCCCCCTCCAGCCCAAGCCCCCAGCAACGTTAATGTTTTCCAGAGTTACTGGGAGGGTTTGGGGAGAGTTCAGGCTGCTGGGGATGGCCCAAGGTTGGCCCAGGGGTTTGCAGCTCCGGGCTGGAGCAGGAGGAAACATCTCCAGCCCCTTTTCCCTGCCGGGGTCACTGGCTCCAGCACCCGCCTTTCCGCTGCCTTCCAGATTTGCTGGGTTTAGGAATGGAAGGTGCTTCCATCGAGGCAGGCGGAAGGTGGGGGTTTTTTTTTTGGGTTTTTTTCTGCTTCTTTTAAAGATGCCACTGGTTTTGTAAAAAAGTTTTGGTGGGGAGAAGCGGAAGCCTGAAGCAAATGCGTAGGGAAGCCCCCAGGGGATGCTGGTGTCTGCCCCTTCCCAAAGGATTAAGGAGGGGAGTAGGAGAAAACTAAAAAAATTGAGGAGCCTGAAACCTGAAGGTTGCAGGTTTCTTCTGGGGGAAAAAAAAAAAAAAAAAAAAAAAAAAAAGCCTTTTAAAGAGGTCACAGAGACTTTTCTGGTTTTTTGGGTTTTTTTCACCAGAGAGGAGCTTTTCAAAAGTTTTAGCTGAAAACTCTCGTTTTCACTGTGACCGGAGGCATTTAAAAGCTTAAGCGAGGACGTGCGCTCCTAAATCACCCACTGCCGAGCAGCACTGCCGGCTGCCTCGCTGGGTCTGGGGGTGAGAGGGGTTCCCAGCCGCCAGACGGACCCCGATAAACCGGGGCGTAGTGGGGAGGAACCGGCAGAAGAAGTAGTTTGCAAGGTCTGCCCGTCCTCCTCACTGCCAGGCTCCTCGCCGACCGCTGGGTTTGAGCCTTTGCGCGCCTTTAAATTCTTATTCTGCCCGGTTTGAAGCGTGGAAATGATCTGGGAGGGTCCTGCGCTGAGTACCTGAGGGGGTAAAAAAAATGCACTTGCCCAGCAAAGTTTAAAAAATTTAAGAAAGCAAACGGCACAGGAGAAAAACGCATCAGCGACGGGGCTGATGTCCTACAGCGTTCCGCAGCCGCTTGGGATGGCTTTTAGCTGCTGCAGGGAGAGGCATGAGGAGTGTTGCAGAGGCAGTTATGGAATAGTCTGCTCACCAGGAAAGTTGTCCTTAACTTATATTTTATGAAACGAGAAGCCCAGACCCATGGGGGTGTTTGTCCACTCCAGAGATGTGTGGTGTTTTATCCCGGCTGCCTTCCCAGGCTGTCTGCTCTTTACCAGTAAATGTGTGAACCTTGCAGCCAGTTCAGCTCAGAAATCTTTGCTGGAGTTTACCTGAAAATTGCAAGTTTATCGCGGAGCCGGGGGGATTGCAGGGGGTCTCGACGGGAAGGTTTTCCTTGTTTCTGCAAGAAGTGCTGGGGGAGATGCTCCACGTATCTCCATCCGTCTGTCTGTCCTTGTCCTTGCGTGTTTTCTGGTGAACCATGAGATGTTCTGCCCAGGCAGCGTCGAGACCCGCGTCCCCGCAGAGGGGATGGGCTGGGGGAACGTTGGCGTTGGCCGAGGCGACCTCGGGAGGTCCCTCCCCACCCGAGTCCTGCCCTGAGCCAAGGGCAGACGTCTTGGACCAAAGCAGGCTGGAGGTTTTACACCACTCGTGCGTTGGTAGTGCCCCTGGGAAGCTGTGGGAAAGTTAACGTAAGGTGTTGTTTTAAGCTGGTTTTCTTAAAACCGGTGTACGTTTTCTGCTTCTGATGGCATAACCCACTGAAGGGGGGTGGAAACCAGTTCCCCATCGGTTTATGTCCAGTCTCCATAGCCTGCTCTTGAAGATGCTGGAGCCGTCTTCATGGTTTTAAGTATATAGATTTAAAAGCAAAGATCATGCTTTAATTGAAACCTGCTCGGTTTTCTCCTCTGGACAGAGTTAGCAATGGATGGGGCGTTCTGGAAAGGGTCTCGCGAGGGTTGGGGTCCTGCAGCCCTTTTCTGGCTCCTGTCAGCCCTTTCCGTAGGAGACGCTGCCCGACTCTTGTCCCCTTCCCTG
This sequence comes from Mycteria americana, assembly GCF_035582795.1. NCBI lineage: Eukaryota > Metazoa > Chordata > Aves > Ciconiiformes > Ciconiidae > Mycteria > Mycteria americana. The sequence continues at coordinate 2,959,797 of NC_134386.1, forward strand.
GGGTTTGGCTTCGTTTTAGAAGCGTCTGAAGCGAAGCCGGCTGCTTTTCGGTATCGCTGCAGCTTTGGGGTGCCGGTGCCTGTTCGGAGGGGAGGCTTTGGGGTACCTGGGTGGTCTGCATGTGTTGGGAAGTGCTTTTGGGAAACCCCTTCATCCTCCCCATGCCGTTGCCTCGAGTCGAACCCGCTCCGGCTGCCTTTACAGCCCCTGCATGGGAGCTTCCCCAAGGAAGCTAATAAAACCCGAAGAGCAGGGGGACAGTTTATTGAGATCCTGGCTGGAGGCGAGGGGCCAGGGGCTGGCGAAGCTCGGCGGGAGGGAGTGGGGACATCGGTGGGGACGGTGCCGGGGATGGGATGGGAGGAACCGGGAGGGCACTGCCAGGGCAGCGGCACAGGGGCGAGAGCATCCTTACTCCGCTCCCACCTCCTGATGCGAAAGAGCAGGGGAGTGCAGCCTTCCCGTCAGGAAAAAAAAAAAAAAAAAAAAAAAAAAAAAGAGAAAATAAACAAACATAAAAAATCTGTCCGTCCGTCTCGGAGGAGCCCTCGCGATCGGTCAGGAAATGGGTCATTTATTTTATTGTAACTGACACTTGGGAGCCCTGACATGGTCAGAGCTGAAATTTCACACTTTTCTGGCTACCGTAATTGTCTGGTCTGTACGGAGCAAACCGGTTTAAAAAAATAAAACCCCGGCATCCCCGGCAGAACTAGATCCACGCTTTATTTTTAAGAGTAATCCACCAGGTTGAGTTTAAGATGCTATGAACACGGTCCGCCTATAATAAAAGCAGCAGCAGCCCCGTGCACCAGGAACCGCTGGGAGCTGGCAGGGCTCCACGCGGCGCGCGGCGAGATGCAAATCCCGCACGGTCCGGGGATATTGCGATGTGTAAACAGCACTTGAGATTACAGGGAAATTGATTTGCGCAAAAAGGAGAAAGTTTTGACTCCGACGAAGGTCCCGCTGTAGTTTCTTTTTTTACAAAGTTAAAAGCAGAGCAGCCTTCCTGGACCGGAGTGTAAGAGAGACAGGAGAATTGTGATCTAGAGCCAAATAAAAGGGAAGAGAATGAGGAGAAAAAAAAAAAAAAAAAAAGAAAAGGAAAAAAAAAGACTCTCAGGGCCAGATTTTCACCCACAATTGGAGCCAGATTTTTCCAACTTGCATTTAAGCGTCTAAATAAAAGCTCCGTTTTCAGAAGCGATTAGCGCCTGATGTGCTGAGCGCTCTTGAAAAATCTCACTGTCAGGATTCCGTCTTATTTCTGGAGATTTGGATCCGCCAGCTCCCACCCGGGCGGTTTCAGCAGTTACCGGTCCCCCCGGGTCCTGCCCCTGTGCCCCCCGGGGCCGCGGAGGCGGCTGCTGCCCCAAAGCCCCGAAGGAGGGGCTGGATGCTGGGGGCACGAGCTGGCAGGTCCAGAGGAGTCACTTGTCCCCCTGCTTTTTAGCTCTTGGCTGCGTGGAGAGCCCTTGCGTTTAGTGCTGGTGGCGAAAGACTCGTCAAACTCTTGGGGAATTTCGGGAGCGTGCGTGGACGAGGGGTGGGGAGTTGCGGCTGAGGTGCAGAATAAGGGGCGCGGAGCTGCTGCGTGGCGAGGCGGGGCCGCAGCGATGCTGGAGATGCCCCCTTCTCCCTTCTAGCTCCACGTTTTCTCCGGCGTTTATCACCTGCGAAGCACTGGCTTTGCTTAAACTCCTGTGCGATCCAAAGCTGTGGGTTCGGACCTTCTGAGCGTGTTGCACGCAGAGAGCTGCCTGCAACGAAACGCTACGTGCGTTAAGGTATCACAAGCGATAGCAGCATTTACCTGCGAGGTGTCGGGAAACGCTACATCCTCAACAGCAATGCTGCCGGCGTGGGGTGAGCTCTGGGGTTCTGCCTTCTAGCCAGGACTGTCAATCTTATCCAAATTATTCCTTGGTTAATGCTGGTCACGTCCAAGCAGACTTGATCACCGGAGTGGGTAGCTGTGTGTGTATGTGTGTATATGTGTATATATATATATATATATACACACACATACGCACATATATATACATGAGTATCTATGTTTTCTTTGCTATGAAGACATTCACATGTGTTTTGTGATCTCCTGTGGTTCAAGCCTCCGGCATAAAAGTATTTACAAACAAATTGATCAAATGAGCAAAGACTAAAAGAAAATTGCGATCTCTCTAAGGAAGAAGAGCTTGTGGCTGCTGTAGGCTTTGTGGAGTTGTTTGTTGGGGTGTAATTTCACGAGAAGCCAAGAAGCTCGTATAAATGTTGTGCTTTTAGGCTGGGATTCACAAGACTCCTAAGGACGTGCTTTTAAAGAGGGAAGCCATCCTTTTGAAGTTAATGGGGCTGCTTCGATGGTAAAATGAGGCATGTGCTGAATCTGAGCCTAAATATACAACTTTATATGAACTTTATATAGTCATTGTTTAGCGTTCGGTTACAGCTGAACTAATAATGCAACAAATTTCTCTGACATCTGTAGCCTCTTCTTGCTTATGGCAGAGATGCAAAGTGGCTGTGACTTTTATATGTGATACGTATTGGAGGGAAAGAATATCTGTAACTTTTTAAAAGCTATGGCTTGACTGAAGAGCTTCCCCTGGTGAGCCTTTATCCGCCCCGTGATATTGTTCCTATGCCTTACTGGCTGCACACCCCTGCATGCCTGGCATGAATATTTGCACAGCACAAATTTTGTATTTAGTTTCCCCCAGTACTTGTTCATACAACTTTGAAAGCTACTTTCTGCCACTGTTTGCGCCAGTAAAACTTGGCGATGCGGATGTTTATGGAAGGCAGACAGGAGAGAGGGCACGGACACGACTGAGGGGAATTCGCTTAGGAAAAAATCCCCATCAGATATTCAGACAGCTTTGTGCTGGATTTCCCTAACGGTGCATTGCATTTATTTGGTGTGTGTTTGTCGGGTTGGCTTTTCATGTTGCCTGTGCCAAAGTAGCGGTGGGCTTTAAATGGCTTTGCTTCGGCACCGCTATTTACTCTGTAATGAGGTGAATGGCAATGGAGTAGAAAAGCACCATCTTTGCTGTTTTCCAGCTCCTGCCCTGTCCTACCCGAGCCTCAACCTTTTCCTTTTCTTCTCTTATTCGTGGCCCCCTTGCTAAAAAAACCCAGCCCCAAACTAACAAACATAGGACGTCTTCCCCTGTCTGGAAACTTTACATCTCCTCTGCTGCCGGTCCAGCTTTGGTGGGACGAAGGAAGCAGCCGGGGGGTTTAACCCTCTCCCAAACCCGAGCAGATGCCTAAGGAGGAGCACGGCCGCATCCGTTGGGCTCCGTGGGAGCCGCTGGCTTCCTCAGTCGGGCTGGCCGAGATGGGTTCCTTGGCATCTTTCCTCCTGCCCCCGAAGGGTGATTTTTGCGGGCTCTGCATGAGAAACCTTAATTTCTCATTTTTCATTGAAAACGCTAGGTCGCGTTTTCTTAGAAGAGTTTTGCTTTGCCCTCACCTCCTTTCTGAAGAGGAAATACAAGAGAAAGAGAGTCTGGCTTCAACCAGAATTGGTGAAAAACTGGGTTCTTCTCTTTAAAATTTATGCTGGAAATGAAGAAGAAGCAAACCAAAAGCCTCACTTGTACTTTTTCATCTCAGTTAGTTTCTTCTCTTTACCTTCCCTTAGACAGAAGAACGGAAGCATTTTGATTTCACTTGCAGTTTTCAGTGGAAAAAACTTCGCAGCTTTACCCCAGCTGGGGCTCAGCCGCAGCCTCGGCTGCGATACCAAACCTGCCGCAGATCTTTGTGTCGTCCTTGCCCGGACCCGCCAATGCTGGTGCCAGGGCAAGAAGGGACTTTGGGAGCTCCTGTCTGGGATCTGGGCTGGGATATGTGCCCGACGCCATGGGTGCCGCTCACAGCCCGGGCTGCTGGAGGTCTGAACCCCCCCCCCCCCCGCCACCTTCCCACCCGAACTGGGAGGGCTGGCAGGTCTGAGTACGTCATCACGGGTTTTAACTTGAGTTTTGGCAAAAGGGTCTCCACCCTTGAATTAAGTTCATAAGATAGTATAATCCGTGTTGTAACTTCTGGATTCTCCCTTTACGAGTCCGCTTTGATCTCGGAGGGCTTGTCTGCGTGCAATCGCTGCACTGGTTCAACCTGATTTGGTTTAAAACAGGCTCGGGGCCACTGGCACAGAGCCCCGCGGGGACACTCTCTTATATCGATTTTTGATCCAGTCTTATCTGACAAATCTGTACCTGCCGGGCACGAGGGTCTGCGGCACCGTGCCGCTCTCCGGCACCGTAACGTCCCTCAAAGCCGCCGGTCCCCGCGCTGCCGCCTCATCCTCCTCCCCTCCCCGACGCAGACCTCAATCAGAAAAACCCTCAGAAGTCACAAGCAGTTTTGTTTCCTCTTCCTTTCTCGCACTGGCGTTGGCATGCGCTCGTGCATCTGGAGTTGTTGGGGCCCTGAATCCTTGCAGCTCCCCTCAGCCTTAACGAATCCTTCCTTATTTCCCCTGCTCGAAGTGCTCCCAGCCTGCGGAGTTTGTAAGATCTCCAGTAAGAGGCCACTGTCCAGCGGGGCTGGAAATACAGAATAAAAAGATGGCCCTGGCCGCTTTCTATAGGCAAAATGATATGAAATGTATCTGAGTGACACCTGTCAATCACCCTGGTAATGATGCTTAATTATTGAGAAATTAGAGTGGTCTATGACCCACCCGAAAGCATGTGCTGACGGGGTTTGGGGTTCCCACTGACGCTGACTGGGTGGGAGCTGCCCGAAGCTTCACTTGGCCGCTTTGCGAAGCCTGAACTCTTCTCAAAGCATCCCCCAGCCCATAGCACCGTCAGAGCCACTGGAAACCAGTTAGAAGTGCGCCCTGGGCACTGGAGGAGGGCAGAGGTGCCCTCTCGTGGCAAGGAGAAGTGGGCGAGGGGTTCACGGGTGGCACCCAGCTGCCTGCTGAAACCCCATCCCCGGCACCCTAACGAAGGCGGTAATGAAGAGCGGGAGTTGGTGTGACCATGCTGTGGGTTTCACACCATCCGGGTGAAACATTTTATTTTATGCCTTGTTGGATTTGGGGAAGGGTGGCAAAGACCTGGTGGACTGAGACATCTCCTGTGTTGGTGGCTGATGTCGTAGCTCCTGGAGGGAGGTGGCTGAGTGAGAATCCACGCTTAGGACCTTTTCTATTCAAAGTTGGCCCTGGTGGGTGAAGGAAGATGCTCTGAAATGTGCAGAATGCACCAAAATGTGGAATATACTTCATCTCGTTTGTGCTTTTATTCAGGTTTTATATCGGCGTCAGGGGTGGAGGGAAGCTAACGGCCGTGCGGAGTCGGCAGCGCTCCCTTCGACGCTTTGAGGACATGCAGATGACGCTGCGTGCTCCCTTGCCCGGCTGCCTTAGAGTTTGTTGCATTGTGCTGTGCTCTGAAGTGATGGTCTTGGAAGTGCTTCGAGGTCCACGGGTAAAAGATGGGGCGAGGAACAAGTCCCGCTTCTGACACCCCTCCACGTGTACGGGTCTGCAAGAAAATTTGCCTTTAAACATCACGTTTGTTGGCGTGTTCATAGGCAGTGCCAGCCGGGGGGTCAGGTTTGATTAAGGTCAGTTTGAGGATTGCAATTTTAGATTTTTCGTAAGGGATGACAATCCCTCAACGTGTCTCGCTGGCTGCTGGGTCGCAGTGGGACCGAGCTGCCCCGCGGCTGAAGGTGGCTGGGAGGGAACTGGTGTGTTAGCTGCCACCCGTTTGTCCGAGGCAGCGTGTCCCGTCGAGGTTTGGGGTTGGGTTGCCGGTTGTGGGAACCCACCGAGTTTAGCTGGGCTTGTCTTTGGGGCACGTTCAGAGCATCAGAAAGAGCCTTTCAATACGTGGCAACTCGCCAGCAAATTAGAATGGAAAGATAATGCAAAATGGATGCATTGTATAAAACTCATCCATCTTTCCTCTCTATTACTTACGGTTAAACTTGTCCTGTCCACAGATACTTGATGTATTGACTTTGGCAAGGACTAACTGCAGAAGTCTGGGGGATGATGAGAGTCTTCCTCTGGGCAAGTTGAGGATAAGGGCTTTTGAGATTTCTTTGAGATTTCTTGCATCTTTTGAAGCACGGAGGTATTGACTCCTCTCAGAGGTTGGCACTGAGCTGGGGGGATATGGCGTGCGCTCCGTGCCAGCACCACCTACCTGGGGTGAGTGGGGAAAATGAGGAGTGGAAAGGCAGCACAGCACTTTAATAGAGGAGGAAATCTAAGACAGAGCATTTTTCCCAGCTCTGGGCATCAACCAGTCCCTTCCTTCTGCACCTGAGATGCAGGAGCTCTTCTAAAAACAGGAACGAGTTCTCCGAGGCTTTCAAAGGGATGCTCGTGGACAACTTCTCATTCTTGGCAGCTCCCTGAAAAAAATCTCATCAATTATTAGGCGCGCTGCTCCGTGTACAAAGCGGTTCCAAAAAAGAGCTAATGGGGAGAAACCAATTAGACAGATTTATTAGCCCAAGATCAAATTCTGGTTGCTGAGATGATTGATGGAAGGGATTAATCATGTCATGCTTGCTTGCCAGAGATAACTGCTAGCCAAGGCGAGTGGGTCTGTATGAGACTCTTGCGTGGAGGACGTGTCCGTGTTTCTCCAAAATTCCATGGCCGGTTCACTTCTGGGCACTCCAACTGCAAGAAGCCAAATGTCTTTGTTGGCTTGGCCTGATCTCCTCAAGAGGAGCCTCTTGGATCGTTTCTCTTCGAAGGATGAGCCCGGTTTTCTCTCTGCTTTTCTTTCTGCCGCTGCTGGTTTAATCTTGTCATGATACATATTTGCATATTTCTTTCTCAACCTCCTCTTCCTTTTATTCCACCCCCAAATCTCTTTCCCGTCAGCCACCCTGCGGCTCCGGCTTTGCTGTTGCAAAGTTGCTCTCTTGCCTTGGCCGGGTCCCCCAGTAGACAGCAACCACTGTGGCCACAGAGGCTTTTCACTGGTGTGTGGTTTATAGAGTTGTTTTTTTGTGAAGATTTAGGATACGAGAGCAAGCAGGTCACTGGGGTTGGGAGGAAGGAAGATAGCAGCTCGAAATAACACAAGATGCTTTTAGAAAGAAAGGGGGTTAGAATGTAAGAGTTAAGTTAGAGTTTGTTGCACTGATGACATTAAGTTGAGGTCTGGTGGGAGAAGGCGTTTTGGAGGCAGTGGGATGGTTCTCTAGGAGACCTTTGCTTTTTATTTACGGAATCACAGAATCGTAGAGGTTGGAAAAGATCTTTAAGATCGTCGAGTCCAACCGTAAACCTAACACTGCCAAGCCCACCACTACACCATGTCCCTAAGCACCTCATCCAAATGTCCGTTAAATACCTCCAGGGATGGGGACTCAACCACTGCCCTGGGCAGCCTCTTCCAATGCTTGGTAACCCTTTCAGTGAAAAAAAATTTCCTAATATCCAGTCTAAACCTCCCCTGGCGCAACTTGAGGCCATTTCCTCTCGTCCTATCACTTGTTACCTGGGAGAAGAGACCGACCCCACCTCTCCACAGCCTCCTTCCAGGCCGTTGTAGAGAGCGATGAGGTCTCCCCTCAGCCTCCTTTTCTCCAGGCTGAACAACCCCAGGTCCCTCAGCCGCTCCCCATCAGCCTTGTGCTCCAGACCCTTCCCCAGCTCCGTTGCCCTTCTCTGGACACGCTCCAGCCCCTCAACGTCTCTCTTGTAGTGGGGGGCCCAAAACTGAACGCAGCATTCAAAGTGCGGCCAAATTTATGGGAGATGCAGAAAGTCATTGTTTAAACCGGTGTTTCCTGAGCAGGCTGCAAGCTGGGTCCCTTTTCAGGACAAGAAATGGGATACTCTTCTCCTTTCCCATTCCATCCCTCCTGGATCCCGCGCAATTGTAGCACGTTTGGGGGCTTTTTGATAGGGTTCTACCACTTCTTTTCTTGCTCTGTGGGGCTATGCCTGGCCTGACCTGCCCCATATCACAGCCCAGGTCGTAGTCCAAGCCCACCTCAGTCAGCAGCTTCAGCGTTCACCACTTTTTGGCTTTGAAGCAAGGGGCACAAGAGGGGTACAGGGGGCCTGGGCAATGCTGCAGTGGGGGGACTGGTGATGGGGAGCGGCACGGCCAGGAGAGGGCAGTGATGACCTTAACGCTGGCAGAAAAATTCAATGCTGTAAAAAATGTCCTTAATTTAGGGCTCACCCCCCCAACCTTGAGGAAACGCTAGCCCAGATCTGCGTTTTTTTACTTATATGCTCAAACTGAATATTCTTGGTGTTTGACATTGCAGCGTTAATGCTCAAAACAAACGCGATGCCTCCAAATCTCAGAGCTCTGGTTTTAGGCTTTTTGCAAACTCGGGGGAAGACTTTTCCGTGGTTCCTCCCCATTCCCACGTTGAGGTTTTTCTTCCAAATCACAAAGGCTCCGAAAGTTCAACCCGGACCTGCTGCACCTCCATGAGGAGCTGGGTCAGGAGGTCTGGATTCAGAAAAAAATTCAAATATCTGTCTCTGCTTAAGTATGACTCAAACTTTAGTAATGCTGCATTTGAGGAGGGAATTAGGATCGCTGGCCTTGCTCGAGTATCATCTGGTGAATTTGGTATGCGGTTTTCTGCTGCCTTGCCAGTGTGTGAGTGCTTCCAGCGAGGACCTCGCGTGCCTGGTCCTGCTGAGAAGTCCACGTGTCGGTGGGTTAAATCGTACAACAACCGACCGGCACGTGGGGAAGCCGAGAGATGGGTTGGCTCGGAGGGCAACACGAAAGATGGCAAATCACCGGTGAAGTGGCTGAAACCTGGAGGCTGATCCCATCCGAGCTGGGTTGTGCTCAGAGGTGTGGTGGGATCTGCTTGGGCTTCCAGCAGGTACCTCCTTTTTTGTGCTTCTGTTTCCTTGTCAATGAAGGGAGTATAGGGATAATATTCCTGCTTCGCGGAGATGCTGGCAAACTGAAAGCCTATCAATTTATAAGGGAAAAGCAAGTAATTTCAGCTACAACTTTTCTCCGAGTCCCCCTGGCAACGTTTGTGTCTTAGCAACCACATTTTCCTATTTAAAAATGTTTAAAACATTAAAAAACAACAACAACAACACATTAAGCACAGGATTAAGTGCTTTCCTGAATCAAAGCCTAACTAGATAAATGAAATGCTGTTAATTGAATCAGGGATGCACTGTGTTTTCAGCCCCCAAATTTGCATAACATTTGCATTTGATTGAAAAGCCATCGTTAATGTTGTTCAGTTCTAGTAGGTCCCCCCATGTCTCTAGCTTTGGCCGTCCTCCTGCCCCTAGGAGCTGCGTAAATGGTTTCGGTAGGAGATGGCCAGGACGGGGTCGGTGCTTGGGATCGGGGAGAGCCCAGAGCTTGGCCGTACTCTGCCGTCAGCGCTTGGTCCTTCAGCGTCTTGGTGCCGTTAGTCACCTCTGCTTGGAGAAATACGTGGTGGGGGACGGAGAAGGTCCAGGAGGTGTTGGATAGAAGAGGGATGCTGTAGCCAGCATCCCACAGAAAGTGTGTCTGGTGTCTGCGTGGCTCCGATGTGGCTGCAGAGCCTGATCAGCTGCTGTTGGCACCCTGACGCAGAGAGATGGGGGGCAGAGGACCAGCAGCTCCTGCCGGGGTGCTCGGGGTTGGCCCTTTCTCTAGCAGTCGTTCACTAAATCAACCCCTTGCTTTGGGGCTAAAGAGAAATCAAGTTGTCAGGACAAATCCTGGACTAGCGGGGGAATAGGAAGGAAATCCGTGGGGCTGGCTGCGCTGGAAATAGCCACGCCGTGGGGCTGTTTCGCTCGTGGGGGTAACCTCTGTGCAGGGGGGTGTCATTGCCCCCTAAAGATGAGCCCGGTAAGAGCATCGTGCTCCGGTCACGCAGGCAGTAGCGGGTGTCCGTTACCTGCAGATCACAGGGAATGTTGCTTGGGGTTAAATGCTCCGTCGGGGTGACCTGAGCATCCTGCACCCTCTGTCCTCCTCTCCTTCCCTGCGCCCACCGCACCGATCCCTCCAGCTGCCTCTGTGCTGCCGGCGATGCTCAGGGCTGAATCCTGTCGGTAAAATAACCCCAGTCCTGCGGCGAGCCCCTGCCTGTGCCGCGGGCAGGGGAAGGAGGCACGTCCACGGGGTGCGATGGGGAGATGCGGGTTTTATCCCGAGCTCCGCTGCCGACCCGCTCGGTGGCTGTGGGCGCAGCGATGCTCCTCTCCCAACGCCTCTCCAGGTTTTTCGGGCTGGGAGAGAGCAGCTCTTGTCTCGGGTGGGCCCTGCGGCCAAAACTTTATTGGGAGGAGGCGACAGCGAGTCTCGCTGGGGCTCCTCACCGGAGGCAGGGATGCGCCTGCGCTGGTGATGGGGCGAGGAGAGGTTCTGCCCCTCCCCAAAGCATTGCCCTCGAAAACACCGTGCGGGGCTCCTGCAAAAGGGAGGGGAACCCTCGAGCGAAGCTGGGCTGCGCCGGCGCTGCTTTGCTGTCGGCTCCGGCTCGTGGCGGCCAGCCCCAGCCTCCCGCTGGCCCCTGGCCAGGCTGCCTGCTCCTAACTAGCTAGTGCCCCTTTCTTGGGTCCCTGCCACCGCCGCCACCGTGCCAGTCCACTCCGGGGAATTACCAGCAGATTCTTAATTAAGCGGGAGGCTCTGGCCACCCTCTCGAAGGCGATCTCTGGGGATGCGTCCAAGAGTGAGAGAAGAGGGATCCTGATGGCCGAATCTGTGCGCGGATGGTTCCCAGTGAGATTTAAAAATTAAAAACCAAAACAAAAAAAAAACCCCAAACCCAAAACATAATTTGGGATTCTTAATGATGATTCTGCCTGCCTGGGGGATCAGGGTTTTCTGGGGAGGCTGCAGCGGGTCCCGGTCCGTTCGTGCTGCCGATGTGCCCCGGGTGCCTGAGGCTGCACGGCTCCGAGGACGTGGCTGCCGACGCGGCACCGAGAGCCAGCGATGCCGTGTGGGCTGGGAGGGCTCTGGGTGCGCTGGGGACACAGAGCGGTTTCCAGCTGGCTCCGGGGCTGTCCAAGACCAGCAGTGGGTGTTTTCTGAACGAACGGGGCTTTCCTTTGCTACCACTTTTTCCTGTTTCACCTCAGTTTCTCCCTTCCGGAGAAGAGGTTCCTCCTGGTGCACATTGGGTTTGACCCGCACGGTATCGATGGGCACAGGGCGAGAGGGTGAGAAATCTCCGTGGTACCTGGATATTGCAGGACCCTCCGTGGCACTTTGCTCTGTCTCTTTGCTTTTCCTCCCAGCGAAGTTTAACCTGTTGGTGTGTTGAGCTCTTTAAAGAGCTGGCTGAAGGAAAACCCGAGGAAAGCTTTTTGACGGAGCAGATCTCGGTGTTTCCACTGCTTGCGGTTAATGAGGGACTGACCCAAGGTGCTCATCTGTGGTGTGGCTTCGTAATGTGGGTCCCATCGCAGCCTCCTGTTACAGCCTGGTTGCATCAGGGTGGGTGGTTTTTTTTCCCAGCGAGCCCAACCCACGGCTGGGGAGGGTTTACTGAGAGCGTCGAGAGATTTCAAAGGTCTCACTTTACCTCCCGGCTCTGCAGGAGAGCCAGCAGATCTGCACGGGGCTGCCGGGCGCATTGGCAGGTTTTTGTGGGCTGCAGGATGGATGCAGTGGGATGCTAAAATCCCGTTATCACAAATAGCACTGTTGGCGCGGAGCAGGAGGAAGGCGATGCTGGGATCCGTCCCTGGGACCCGTGGTTCCTCTCCCCTTACAGCCCTGCAGCTCTTTGCCCTTCTCTCTCCACTCCCAATTTTTTTTTTTTTTTCTTTTTTCTTTGTAAATTAAAAAAACCCCACCAGCACGTGGGCAGAAATCTGGATAGATCCGCAGGTAGACATTTTTTTACCAGGTCGATCAGTCCGCTCCGGCTCACCCCAAGGATCTGCGAGGCTCCTGCCTTCGGCATAAGGTGCGCAGCGTCCGGCGGAGCTGTTGCCTTCTCCTGCGGGCTGGAGATGCCGGGGCTGGTCCGGGGCTCCTGCCCGCCCGAGGGGCACGAGCACCAGTCCCGGCTGGTAGCCGAGGTTGGGCGAGCGGAGGTTGCGAGAGCCCTTCAGCGGCGCGGGAGGGAGGAGCTCCCGCCTTTGGCACATCATGAATAAAAAGCCGGGGAATCGCCGTCTTGCGGAGTTATTTATTTGGAGTAAAAAGCTCTGCTCGGCGCGGAGGTGGGAGCGGGCAGAACCGGGCTGTCGCGTTCGGCATTGCAAAGAGCGGCATTTCGCGACGAGGATTTAAATACGGCGGGACCCGCTTCTAGCAAAGCAAATAGCGGGGTTTATTTATTCATGACTTCCTCTGTAATTCTAACCGCGGCTGCTGCCGAGTGCTCGGACGGAGCCAGATTCAAGCAGGGGCTGCTCATCGGAGGGGGAGCTTCCCACCCTCCCCAGGGCAGGATGGGCACCGATGGGGATGGGCCAGGAGTCAAGTATTGCGAGTGCCGTCTCATTCCGGGGTTTCGTGGGATCCCGCTCCGCTTTGCGCAGCTCGGGTTGGGCTGATAAAAGACCCATCTCTCCCTCCGAGCGTGGCCTCGTGGGGATTTAATATCCGTCAGCGACGGAGGCCGTTAGGAGCGGCAAATAATCCCGGTGGCCTGGTCGCGACGGGCGGAATTACCGGTTAATTAACATATTAATAAAAGCGCAGCGGCCCCGGTGAGGCGCAGAGCAGCCCCCTCGCCTTGCCCGGCTGGCGCGGATGCCGGCGATGCTCTGCCCCGGGCAGGCGCTCCGGCAAGCTCGGCAAAGGAGATCCGATTCTTTTTTTTTTTTTATTATTATTATTATTTTTTTAGGTGGAGAAAATGAGATGCCGCCAGCAGAATTACGGTGCGAGGACATAAATGGCTCTTTTCTCTCCGTAGCACGTTTGATTCTGGTCACGTACGTGCAGAACACATGCTCTGCCCGTGCAGATGCTTGTAGCTATCTGGAGAAGTTTCTGTGGCCGGGGTGGGCAGTGGGAGACCCGCGGGGTTTCCTCTATCACTTCAAATCCTTTTGACCCTCCCTGGACTCTGACATTCTTTGCATTCTGAATTTCTTAATCGCTCTCCCGTTCATTTTGGGATGCGGATAAACGAGAGGTGTGGTGTCAGAGCACGCTCCCCTCCCTTTGCTTCCCGCAGCCCCCCGCAATTTTAAGGGTTGAGTTGGTTTCTTTTTCCCCGTCCGCCCAGTTTGCGTCTGTAGTAGCGACAACATTTGGTGTTTTGGAGCCTTCCCGGTGGCTGAGCTGGTGGGAGCACTGAAAAATCTTATTTTTTCTGTGCTTCATTTCGACTTTTAGAGGGAAGAGCAGCCCCAAATCTGGCCATCCCATCCTTCTGCTCTGAATCTTCGGGAAATCTTTGGTGGCTTTGGGAAACATCAGTTCTGGTTTTGTTTGAACCCAACTGATCCAGCCAGCCCTTTTGGGGTTTTGATGTGTGTGGGTTTGCATCGGCAGCACGGATCGGAGGGGATGCTCGAGGCGGCTGCTTTTACCTCGCAGGATGAAGGGGCTGAGGAGGAATCCTTCCCTGTGTGGCCCAGTCCTACCCATTGCTTTGGGCCAGTTCATGCTGAGACGATTTCTTCTCATTGACAAATGAGCAGAGCCACCTTCTGAAGTTGTGTAATTAGAAGATAAGGATCTGGAACCTCATTTTCTCTCATTTTTTGGATTATTTCACGCGTTCGTAAATACTTTGAATTCGAAGCCCGGGTCTGCGATGAGCAAGGCTGAGGGTATTTACTTGATACGGTGCTGCGAGCGCCAAGCTGCCTGCCGTGGTCGTGGCGTTTATCTTCCTTTTCTTTAGGCATCTTAAAATTCAGTGGTTTTGGTTATTCCTAAGAAACGGAGGCCAACGGGGCGGGACCAGCCGTGCGTGGGGGGGTTGGCACCCTTCGCATATGGGTCGCACCCACAAAGCTGCATCCTTCAAAGCGTCGGGCACCTAAAGGTGTCCTTGCCTTGAGGCGGGGGCTCTTGGGGTGTCCAGCAGCACATCGGGGTGCCAGCGGCCGCAGGGGCTGCACGCCGGTGCCAGACAAGCCCGCGGCTGCTCTCAGCTGTCTGCGGCAGCTGCAGGGTGAGGGGCGGGCGGCGGGGACGGCACCCCCCGGGGTAAATTTGGCATCGGAATTAAAAAAAGAGTTTCTATTTTGGGAAAAGCGAGGTTAGGAAGAGCCAAAAAAACGCGAGCGGAGAAGCAGCCTGAGACCGTCTTGGGTGGTGGAGCTGGGATGCCTGCGCCTTGATCTCCCCGGTTAAAATTCGACTGGGTTTTTGGATGAGGCGGTGATGCTCCGGCCGGTGGTTGGTGGCATCCCGAGGGTCGTCCCTCGGTGCAGGAGGGCAGGTTACGTGAACGCACGGCTCCCTTTTTGCCTTCTAATCCTTCTATTTGATCTGGCGAAAGTCTCTGCCTTTCCAGCCGTGCCCACGTTAGGGCTCCAGCCAGTGCCGAAGGGTCGGGGGGGATTTCGGCATCTCGTTCTCGGTGAAGCTCCCGGTGTCAATCCAGCACCGACGGGGCTGGGTGTAATTAGCCAAAAGCCATCAGAAACCCCGGCAGCGTATGGAAATGCAAAGCTCGATTAGATACCTCAACATGCAACAGTTCAACGCAAGACGGCCGCGTTGCGGACACCAAATCTGCTGTTTAATTGCTTTTCCTTTATTTCAGGAGCCGGAAAATTCAAATCCGAAACATCCCACCCCAGCTGCGATGGGAGGTAAGAGGAGCAAGCGGAGAAGCGTAGATCAGATTTAAGGACTGATTCCCCCCCAGATTTCTGTACTTGGGATTAAAGTTGATTTATCCTTTTCTTTGTTATTAATTGGGTCTAATTATACTAGATCCTTGCGTCCACGTAGGTTACTCTTCTTCCATTACAGGAGTAAATTCAACGGGTAGAAGCAACGTAAGCTACATCAACAAAATCCCCATTAATAACAGGGTTATATGATTTATCTGTCGTATAAGAAACAAAATGGATCCTTTCTCCCTGCTGACTGCTGGGACTTTTCCCTGACTGTTCCCCCCAGCCCCAGCTGGCTCCAAAGCCCCTTGGTCCAGCATCCTGGGGCAGGCAGGAGCTTCCTTCGTCTAATTGCTTGTGAAATCTTAATGACTAGAAAGCTGCCTTTATCGATTGATTATATTTCCCTGGTCTGTCCTGACGGTCCCAGTGTAAAGTGTTCGGATTTATTTTTTTTTTCCCCCCTCCCTTTTCCAGGTTCTGGATGGTTTGCTAGCCCAGTACGGCACCGTAGAAAACTGCGAGCAAGGTAGGACTGAAAAAAGAAGCTGTATTTAAGATATTTTCTGCCCCAGCTATTTTTTGGGGGGGGGGGAGGGGGGTGAGGACGGACACGTGGTTTTCCTTTGTCAGCAGAAACCACGGCTAAAGATGTCAAGAAGTCTCAGCCTGGTTGCTGGGGCTATTTTTTGTTCCCTATTGCTAAAAGACGAGTCCCGTGCGGTGGCTTTGGGCAGCACATGCGGGTGTCCCCGCGGCGGGTGCCAGGTCGGCATTGTTCCCACCGCACCCGTGGGTACCCACCAGCAGCCGCTTCGAGGGAGGGTGCAGGATGCTCTCTCGAGGCTGGCCAGGGACTATCTGTCTACGCTCGGCAGATTTTATCTCAGCCTCTAATGACGATCGGTTGAGACAGGACGTTTAATATTGCCCCCGGGATGTTTAATGAGAGTAGAGTTACCATAACCCTCCTAGAAATGGAAAGAAGGGCTTGGAGGAGCTCCTGGGTCCGTCCCTGGGCTCTGGCGAGGGATGGCAGGATGGAATTGGCTTTGGTGGCTTTGCTGCGGAGCACAGTGACATATTGGGGTCCTTAAATAAGGCAGGAGGGTCCGTGCTGCCCAGGATGAGTCCCAGCGTGGCCTGAGCCCTTGGACTCTCTTCTCCCTTGCAGGAGAAAAATGTTTGCAAATCCCTGGGGAGCCCCGGCGGGGACTCGTCCGAGGGGGGGGGACTCGTCCGAGGGGGGGGGACTCGTCCGAGGGGGGGGGACTCGTCCGAGGGGGGGGACTTGTCCGAGCGGGGACTCTCCGCTTTTTGAGGTCCTTGGCGTTGGCGCTGCCTCTCTAATTTCTGCCTCTTTTGCTCACAGTGAACACGGACAGCGAGACTGCCGTTGTCAACGTCACCTACGCCAACCGGGAGCAGACCAGGCAGTAAGTGCCCCGCGTCCCCGGGAGCTCGGGCTGCCCTCCCTGCTGCGGCTCCGGCCCCTTCCCCGCTTGCAGAAAACAGGATTTCCAGTGCTGGGAGTCAGATTACCCCAGAATTCCTAAATTTCGGCTCAAAATGCAGCAAATCTTTGAGGAAACCCCCCAGAACTCTGATTTCTTTTCCTTCACCTTGAGATGAAAGCCCTTCAGAGGATATCCACGTTTTTAGGCTTTTCTCTGCAGTTCAGAGAGTAAAACCATAACTTTTTGCTCAAGGAAAAGTAGAGATTTTCTTGCGCTTACGTGATTTCAGGAGTTATGTCTCCAGAAAAAGTAATAATGAGACCAAATATTATAGGAGCTGGTAGACGTCGGGCAACACGTGTCCTCTCTGGCTGGTGGCCGTGTCCCTGGGGGACTTGCGGCTCCATTCCCCATCCTGCCCGGGGAAGATCAGGCTTTGCACTAAATGCAAATGGGGAATTAATTGGGTTTTCACTGCTGTTTATTTCGCTTCCCTTTCGCCCCGCCGAAGGGCTCCGGAAAGCTGGAAAAGGGACGGGATCAGCGCTTTCCTTGGAGGGCAGCCTGGAGGGGTGCAGGGCAGGGATTGATTGATAGGTTTTTATCCGGGAAGGTTTCCGTCACCGGGGCGGGCACGTCTCAAATGCGGCCACCGCGGCTGCGCTGCCGTCCCTGGGGACGTTGCCTGCGGTCACTCTGCCAAAGCGCCAGCTTCCAAATGGCCGCCTGGCTGATAATACTTCAGCTGTCAAACCCGTGGCCGCTGTGAATTTGCTGTGGTCGCGCGCGCGGCCGTGGCAAACCTTCCTGGGGGAACCGCGGTCTTGTTTTACTCCCTGCAATAATGTGGGGCAGGGTCCGGCCGTGGAGCCCGGCAAAGGGAACGCTCCCGGCTTGTCCTCCTCTCCCTTGTCCGTCCATACCAGCCCTGCGCTTTGCACCCTGTAAGGTGAAATATTCTGGGTTTCTTTTACCGGCAAGCACCCAGCAAAAGCGTTTCGTGCAAATAGTTGTGATCTCAGATCCGCAGCCCTTCTCCCCTGCTTTTTCTTCCTCCGGGGATGCGTGGTGCTTCATCGACCACCTTGCTCCGGTCCCTTCGCATCCTGCAGGGACGGGACTGCTAGCAGGGAAAGTCTCTGTTCAGTTAGTTTTAGGGGGTTTTGGGTGGTTTTTTTTTTTTTTTTTTTTTGCAAGAGTTGAGTCACTAACCACTTTCTGGAGAGCTGCAGTTTTGGTTTTCTCCGTAGAAAGCCAGGGAGGTTTGAAGGAGCTGTGGAGAGCGGTGGCCAAAGCCGTCGCTTTGCTCTTGCTGCCAGCCCCATCTATCGACAGCTCTCAGCTCTTGCAGCCGCTGAAGTCCCGCCAGGAGAGGGATTTGAAATATCAGCCAAAAATCATAAGGCGGAGGAGACGTGGGAATCGCTCCCTGCACGTTCCTGTCCTGCACCCATCGCTCCCGTCCCCTCCCCTGGGTGCTTGGAGGGGTTCCCTGTAAAATACTTTGGCTCATCCAGGCTGGGTGGAAAGTCCTGCCAGGTCCCCACGGCGTCGGTGATGTCTCCTTTCCCCCCTCCCGGTGCTTCCTCGCCGGGCGTTACGCCAGGGAGGACTTGGCACGTTTTGGGTCGAGCTGATGCTGATGCGCTGCCGCTCGGCGTGGGAGCGTGCCAGGAGGGACCCCCACCCCAACCCTTTCTCCCCTTCCAGAGCCATCATGAAGCTGAATGGGCACCAGCTGGAGAACCACGCGCTGAAGGTCTCCTACATCCCCGACGAGCAGTCCATGCAAGGGCCGGAGAACGGGCGGCGGGGCGGCTTCGGGGCACGCGGTGCGGCCAGGCAGGGCTCCCCCGTCACCGCGGGAGCACCGGTCAAGCAGCAGCCGGTGGATATCCCCCTCCGCCTCCTGGTGCCCACCCAGTACGTGGGTGCCATCATCGGCAAGGAAGGGGCCACCATCAGGAACATCACCAAGCAGACGCAGTCCAAGTGAGTCCGTTCTCCCACGAGCCACTTTGCACCTTGTTGAGCCGAGTGGTCCGCAGTGATATACGAGGCTGGATTTTTTTTTGGAGAACGGGCTATTTGAGGCCCCTCCGGCTCTGCCGCCGTGTAGGGCAGCGCGTCCAAGAGCCACCTTCCCGTGCCCTTCCCCAGCCAGGCTTTCTGGCTGCACTTCCCCACGTGTCTCCCTTTGCTGGGGCCGCCCTGGCTGGGATGGGATCTGGGCGGGCGCGTGGGGAGGTCACTGCTTCAGCCGGTCTCCGTTTAGCACGAGCTTGTTGAGCTTCACCCGCCTGCTCTTGCATTTGGCCCCTGAGCTTATGTTGGCTGCGGCTCTTGTCCCCCAAGGAAGGCTTTATCTAAGACGTGAAGTGATGGACAGCCCATCCCGTCCCCCAGGCACGTGCTTGTTCCACCACTTAATCACTCCTGTTGCTTAAAATAAATAGATGCTGGTGCCTTATTTGGATTTCTGTGATTTGAGCTTCTAGCTGCTGCGTCCATGTCGAGTATCGAGCCCAGAATTAACTCCTCTTGCCTTCCCTGGGTGCATATAACCTTACAGTCGAGCGTGAGCTCCAGGCGGTTCGTGGCTCGTGCTGCCGGGAAGCCGCAGAGCCGCTTCCCCTGCCCCAGCTCCCATCCCATGCTTGCAGGATCGACGTCCACCGGAAAGAAAACGCGGGAGCCGCAGAGAAAGCCATCAGCATCCACTCCACCCCCGAGGGCTGCTCCGCCGCCTGCAAGATGATTTTGGAGATCATGCAGAAGGAGGCGAAGGACACCAAGACGTAAGGTTTTCCCCTGCCTTTCCGTGCACGCGTCTCCCATCTGGGGGTCTTCACTGGGCCGCGGTACCATCCTAACGCCCGGAGCTGTGCCATGCTCCCATGCGTGCAGGAGCTTTGGTTTGGGGGACCCGGAGACTCCAAGCAAGGGGACTGGAGCTTTCTCCATCCCTCTGTACCAAATCCCTCCTCTTCTGGCTGCAGTAACCCTTCATGTTTTTTTCCCCGTTCCTCTCTCAAGAGCTGATGAAGTGCCTCTGAAAATCTTGGCCCATAACAACTTTGTGGGGCGCCTGATCGGCAAAGAAGGGCGAAACTTGAAGAAAGTAGAGCAGGACACGGAGACAAAAATCACCATCTCGTCGTAAGGCTCCTCGCTCCCTTTGGGGAAACCATGGCAGACCTTCCTCGGGCCGGGGGGGATGGGGAAGATGAGGAGGAGACGGGCGATGTGATGAGCGGGCAGAGATGCCTGCCCGTCAGCTGAGAAACCGGCCTGTGGCGTGGGTGCTTTACTCCCCAAAGCTCTCTTAAAAAATCTGGGCTTTATATTTTCTGTATTCCCCTCCCCGTCCCTTCGGTGTCCCCTCCCCGTCCCTTCGGTGTCCCCTCCCCGTCCCTTCAGGACTGGCTGGTTTGATGGCCAGGACTGGGGTTTTACTCTTACGCCATGTTTTTGGGTGAAGGCAGAGTGGACTTCCCAGTGCCAACCATGATGCTGGTCCCCGCTCTGACTGGGACCAGGCAGTCCCGGTACACGGTGGCAGTGGCACCCCGTGTCCCTGGTACCCCAATGTCACCCATCAGAAGGGCCAGAGGACCCGGCGTAGCGCTGGTCGGGCGGGGTCTCGGCACTGACGCTGGCTTTCCCATCAGCTTGCAGGACCTGACTCTGTACAACCCTGAAAGGACCATCACGGTGAAGGGCTCCATCGAGAACTGCTGCAAAGCGGAGCAGGAGATCATGAAGAAAGTGAGGGAAGCCTACGAGAACGACGTGGCCGCCATGAGCGTGAGTGGGGTTCGGTCCTGCCCTGCGTCTCGGCTGATGGGAGCTCTCTAGGAGGGTGCCCCGATAAAAGCACTGAGCGCTTCTCTCCTCTCACCCTCAGTTGCAATCTCACCTCATCCCTGGCCTTAACCTGGCTGCGGTTGGCCTCTTCCCTGCCTCCTCCAACGCGGTACCTCCTCCGCCGAGCAGCGTCTCCGGGGCCGCGCCGTACAGCTCCTTCATGGTACGTGAACACCCAGCGGCTCCAACTGCTCCAGCTTCCAGCTCGGGGATCTCCCCTGCGTGGAGAAGACCCTTGCGATGGTCAGGGTTATGCCTTCAGCATCCTGTGCTGTCAGCAGCCAGGTCGGGTCCAGCGTGGGCGCAGGATCTGGTGTTTTAAAGTATTGCAAACGCCATTGAGAAGGTGCTCAGACCCCACGGGGTCTGGTGCTGGCTCAGCCCTGCACCTTTGGGAGAGGTGTGGGCAGCACTTGGCGGGGAGCTTGGAGCCCCGATCGGGTGGTGACACCGTACCCTGAACGGTGACACCGTACCCTGAACGGTGACACTGTACCTGCAGCCTCCGGAGCAGGAGACCGTGCACGTCTTCATCCCCGCGCAGGCGGTCGGTGCCATCATCGGCAAGAAGGGCCAGCACATCAAGCAGCTCTCCCGGTTCGCAAGTGCCTCTATCAAGGTAGGATTGTCCCATGGGGACCCCCCTCTGCCAGCACCCCCTGAACGGCTGCCGTTCCGGCTGGGAAAACCACCTGAAAAGCCCAGGCGGTCGGGCTGGGGGGCCCAATCCTGCGGCTCAGGGGAGGGAGGGCACGGCCGCTCCCCTGCCTGTGCCGGTCCCTGCCGCAGCCGCCGTCTCTCTCCCCCCTCCAGATTGCCCCTCCGGAGACGCCGGACTCCAAAGTGCGCATGGTCGTCATCACGGGCCCTCCGGAAGCTCAGTTCAAGGTTCCCCCTGCGCTGCCGTCACCGCGGGGAATTCGGGGTGTCCCTCACCGCCGCCCTGCGGAGCCGGGAAGGGAGGAGCAGGGTGGTGACCCCAATTTTGAGCCCCCCCACTCTGCGGCTGGGTAAACCCAGCATCGGCTCTTCCAGGGGCTGAGCTGGTTTGAAACCCCAAGGAACTGGGATTTCATGGGATGCCGTCCCATCCCGGGTCCCAGGGATGGAGGCTCCCTGAGCCGGTGGGGACACGCGGGGGTAGGACATCTCGGACGGCGCCCGACTCCGTGCTCCCTCCCCTCCGCAGGCGCAAGGCAGGATTTATGGGAAGCTGAAGGAGGAAAACTTCTTTGGACCGAAGGAAGAAGTGAAGCTGGAGACGCACATCCGGGTCCCTGCCTCGGCCGCGGGCAGGGTCATCGGCAAAGGGGGCAAAACCGTAAGCAGAAGCAACGCTTGGATGGGGATGGGAACGCCCTCGGAGAGGGGACGTCCCTGGGAGGGTGGCTGCTTCGTGCCAGTGCCGGGGGACATCCCAGCGACAGATTTCCCGGTGGCCTGGCTGGGATTTCCCGGAGGGGCTCGTCCTTCCGGCACGGCGCGACGGGGTGGTCTCTGCCCCTTCCCTGCAGGTCAACGAGCTGCAGAACCTGACGGCGGCAGAGGTGGTGGTGCCGCGGGACCAGACCCCCGATGAGAACGAGCAGGTCATCGTCAAGATCATCGGGCACTTCTACGCCAGCCAGGTACGGCCCCAGCGGCTCCCACGCCGGCGCTGGTGGGTTCTCTGATGGCTCGTATGGGGTTGTGTCCACGTGTGTATCCTCCTGTGGATTTTTTCCACTCCTGGCTGGTGGCGTTTGCAGAAGTGGGTGTTGGCGAGCTGCGCCCTTTGCCATGGGGGACGGTGTGGGACGGCGGGGGAAGGAGGGAGAGCTGTGGGAGCGCGTGCGCACGCGGAGCGTCACCTCCCAAACCCAACTTCTGGAGGAAACCACGCTAAAAATGGGGCAGGAAGGGATCTCCAGGAGCAACTTCACCCGGCCCTGCTCAACCCTGTAGCATCTTTCACAACATGCAAAGCCGTTTCCCTCGCCCCTGGGGTCTCGCCGGCTCCAGGGTCCCCCCTCCAGTTCCCCCCTTCGCTCTTCTCGTCCGCAGATGGCTCAGCGCAAGATCCGAGACATCCTGGCCCAGGTGAAGCAGCAGCACCAGAAGGGACAGAGCGGCCAGACGCAAGCGCGGAGGAAATAAGAGCAGCACCGACACCAACCTGAAAAGCGGAACAAGCCAATGCCGGGCTTAAGAGTGGCTGGGAATCAGTTACCGTAGACAGATGCTAATTTTTTCATTAACCGATCGAGATTAAAGGGCAGTTTGATTGGCTTCCAAGGTAGACGGCTAGGGTAAAAAAAAAAAATAATAATAATAATAATCAGATCTGTTTTTAGCTCCGCGTGCCAGGACAGCTACTTAAATGAAGCGAGAGGTGCTGCAACGCGCTGGGCCAACCGGCTGCTCTGTTGAGGCTGGCGCGGCACCGGGTGCCCGGGGACGACGGCGCGGCGAAGCCGCGGCCGCTGCGGCGCTGGGTCCCCTCCCGCGGGTGCAGCATTTGCCCTCTCATTTAAGTAGCCTTTGGAGGTCCCGTCCCAGCTGGGGCACCCGGCGGCTGCGTCTCCCCGACCCCTCGCTCCCTCCCTCCCTGCGGCTGGTGGATATTCCCAGAGCGACGTTAAGCCTTTTGGAGCATTTCATTTTGATTTTTTTTTTTTTTCCCTATTTTAATTTTTTTTTTTTTTTTTTTTTAGGAGAAATTCCAGTGGATTCTTACCAACCCCTGTTGGTAACGAGATCCATTGCGGGGGCGAGGGGGGGGAAGATAAACCCCCCACCTTAGCGCCAAATGGATTTGGGTCCCTTGGGAGCTCTGCACCGCTCCAGTCTCAGAACCACCGGCGGGCGGGCGGGAGGGCAGGATTCCTCCTGCCTGCGCTGCCTGCGCTGCCTGCAGTGCAGTGCCTTGTAAAGCCTTAGAAGCCAGGAGAGCACCTCTATTTTCCAGGATGATTTTTTTTTTTTTTTTTTTCCTTTCAGTTGTTTGAATGTTTCTTTTCATTTTAGGTTAGTTTAAAGAAAGAATTTTTTTTTTTTTTTTAATTTTTTTTTTTTTTTTAAGCCTATGAAATAACGGCAGAAGCGGGACATGCGATCATTTTGCTCAGTGATCTCCGCTGTGGAGGTGACGACCCGTCCCAGAGACGAGGCAAACTGTCCGGGGAAGGGAAGGGGCGAGGGAAGGGCTTTTACTTTTCCCTCCTCCCTTCAGGCAACAGCAATAAACCACCACCAAAAAAAAAAAGAAAAAAAGAAAAAAAAAAAAAAAAGGCAAAGAAACCCCTGCTTGGTAGGAAACATTGAATTAATCTTCATCTCTTTAGTAATCAGATTATGGGAACTAAATGCATGCAGAATGGTTTGGGGGGTCGGGAGGGAGCCGGAGGGGTGCAGGGGTGCAGGGGAGAGACGCCCAGCCGCAGGGGACTCGGCTTTGCCGCTCAGCCGGGGCCGGTTTTGTTCCCGACTCCTTTGCCACGTCCTCCGCCGGCTGCCCTCGGCCTCGGTTTCCCCACCCGGAGCAGGAGGTTTGTGCCCCGAAATCCCGTTGGAGCCCCCGGGGACTCAGCCGTGGGGGAATACAGGGCTTTTTCAGAAAACACCCAGGGAATATTTTTATTTGCAAGCTGGGGAGGTGGCAGCTCACGTGAACTCCCCTGGGGCTATTTGTGTCTTATTCCCCCCCCCCAAATCTCTCTAGGTGGGGAAAAAATATTCTTGAAATTTGGCACATTTTTATTAGTTTATAAAGGTATTTTTTTCATTATTTAAAAAAAAAAACCAAACCACCACCCTCCTTTCTGCAGTAAGAATAACTGTTCTCATGAGACAATACCAAATATATACGTCAAACGAATGTAATATGGTTACTGATTCCCGTCACTCTTATGTGGATTTTATATTTTAGATATATTTTAATGATTTGTTTTTAATATTGAGTATTTGGAAGGGACAGTAACTGCTGCCATCGCCTCTTCCAGGCAGGGGAAGGTCTTGTCTCCACGGCGGGGCTGGGGCAGCCCCCGCACCGCGGTTTTTTTTGCTGCAAATCCAGCCAAAATGTGGATTTATGATGATTTTCCTGCGAATCGGGGTGGGAGGATGGAAAAGCAAAATTAGGATTCATTTTGGCGGAGAGGGATGATGCCGGATCCCGCCCCCACCGGGGGGGAGGAGACCCGGGAGCAACCCCCAGCTGAGCCAATTTGGGGCTAAAAGGGGGGAATTTGGAAGAAACCTCGCACTGATGCTTTTTACCCGTTTATTTTCCGAAGTGGAGACCAGCCCTCCCGCTCCAGCAGGCGTTTTCCTGGGCGCATCCTCCAAAGCCAAACCCGGCTTGAAAATTCAGCTCATGCGGCGTCAGGAAGGCGGGTGGTTCGTTGATAAGGGAACATGGCAGCAGTTACTGTCCTCTAAACCATTGCAACAACAGGGAGATGTGGGGGAAGGCCAGGTATTGCTGTGTGTTTGAGCAATGAGAGAAAAAAAAAAAGAAGAAAAAAAAAAAAAAAAAAAGAAGAGAAAAGAAAAAAAAAAAAAGCTACCTCAAGGTATGAAGTTACCTCAGCAATTGATTTTTTTTTTTTTTTTTTTTTTTGGGCTTGCTGATATTTTATATAAAAGCTGATAGTCTTGAATATTTTATTTTTTTAATGAAAAGAGAAGTTAAGTTTCATAATTTCTTATGAGCCAGGAGTTATGTGCAGGTAACCAAGTATTATGAGCTCTCTATGGAGAACGACAGGAATTTCAGACATAGTGGAAAAGATGGCAGCAGCAGCTTTTTTTTTTATTTTTCCTGGCCTTTTCAAGCCAGTTAACGAATTTCACCACAACACAAGAGCTGTCAGATGTCACGACTCTTCAAGACCGTGGACAAATTGGAGCCCACCAACTTTTCAATTGGAAAAAAACTTTCTTTCTTTCTTTTTTTTCTTTTTTTTTTTTTTTTTTTTTTAAATTAAATTTTAAAAAACCCAACCAAAACCCGCCACTGGCTGAAAGGCCTTTCTCCATCCAACTCCATCGAGAAATCAACTTATTAAAGAGCTTTGGGATCAGAAATCTTCCACTCCCAGGGATGCGAGGACGGACTCCTAGGCAGCGTTGACTATGCAAAGTGGGGTACACGGGGTTTGCTGGTATTTAAACCGCACCAGCTCAGGCGATTTTTTTTTTTCAAACACTTGGAAGCCATATATATATATATATATATATATTTATATATATCCCAGAACCCAAACGAATCGGTCTCCTGTGTTGCCACGGAGGCGGCGTCGAACCATCTTCTCCACTATGATGCTGTTAAATATTTTACAGAGATTTGCCTCCGTTTTACCGAGGATAAGCAATTTAAAAAAAAAAAAAAAAAAAAAAAAAAGTGAGAAGGAGAGAGAGAAAAATTAATGGGAGCCAATTTTTTTTATATAAACGCACATCGAGGAGAGACGAATCCACCCCTGAGGACCGATGGGCCTGAACCTCTCTGCCTGCTCTAAAAGGTTCACGGGGAGATTTTTAAAGTCCCATCTTTGCTATTTTTCACCGTACCTGCAGGAAAAAGACCCTTTTTTGAATGTTAGTTTAAAAATATTAAAAATTCAGTGATGGTAAAGTCAATTCGGGAGCGACGGGCGCTGCCGTCTCCATCCCACCGCCCCATGCCTCTCCCCCCCCCCCCCCCCAAAAAAAAAAAAAATTCGGGATGGGTGAGGAGCGCGGGATCCAGCCCGTCGCTGGCAGTAGGGAAGCGCCGACCCTATTTTTTCCCCCTAAATTTGGGGTCAAAGGAGCAAAATTAGGGCTGGCAGCGCCCGGCCAGCAGCTTCCGCCCCTCGGGGTGGTGGGAGAGGGGCTTCCGCAGGGTTTTCCTAATTTTTTTTTTTTTTTTTTTTTTTTTTTTTTTAGGAAGACTGGCATTTGTCCTAGGAAAAACGGTTTCTTATTACTTGAAATCTCTGGCTCTCTACTTTTTTTTTTTTTCCAGCCTTGCACAGAACAGTGTATTCAGACATCGGTGATTATAATTGTCTTTTCCAACAGCAAGCGTTTTTGATAACTGGTTCAAACTGTATCATTGAGGGATAAAAAAAAAAAAAAAAAAAACAAATCCCACCCCAAGCACCCCCAGTCCTGTTGATCTGGTTGTTGCAGTGAGAAGATCTTGACCTAAAATCTGATGATTCAGGGAAACCTTTGATGCTTCCCCCCCCAGCAAGCTGGTCCCGCTGCCGTAACGTAGGAGCGATCGGTGCTTTTTTTTGGGGGGGGGGCCGGGGGGGGGGGGGCGGGAATCTTTTTGTTTTCCCAAGGGAAATTATTTATATAAAGTGATTTGCAGTAAGGAAGACGCCTCCAAGCATCTCCCATCTTTCTCTGGAGTCAAGCTGAGCTGGAAAGAGTGAAAGCGGGCTAAACTGGGATCCCCGGTGCGGCTGGCCGGTGAGATGGGTGGCAGGAGACGCGAGCGAGCCCTGGATCAGGCCTGGAACGAATAAGCAGGAAAAAAAAAAGCTCTAGTGAACCCCGAAAGCAAGCGGGAAGGATCCCCGGCCCCGCAGTAACTCCTCTAGCCGCTCTCTTTGCACCAGAATAAAAGGTAATTTAGGGGAAACCTCCGCACAGAGGGGTGAGCGGCACCGTCGGCTCCTCTCTGCCTTGTTTTTATCCTAGCAGAAATCATTGAGGTTCTTATTTTTTTTTTTTTTTTTTTTTTTTTAATTTTAATTTTTTTTTTCCCCACGAGCAAGGAGCAGCCCCAGCCCTGCCCCGTCCCGGGGCGCGCGGGGAGGGGGGGACGACGGCCGCTGTCCAAAACGTCCTTTGTCTGCGGGGTGAGGAGGGATGCGGAGTTTTTAAGTTGGGGCAGGGGGACGTAGGGAGGCTCTGGGCAGGAGAGGGGAACGGAGTAAAACGGGTTTCCGCTCGCTGGGTCGTAGCGGGGAGGAGTTGTAGGCAGGCGGGCAGCGAGCAGGCAGGGCTCGTGCTGCTGGCTGCCTCTCCTGCCGCCGGGCAAACGGGAGAGCAAGGAAGCAAAGCACTTCTCCGTGCCTCAGTTTCCCCCCCGGCAGGGTGATGCTGCTCTCCTACCTCCCAGGGCTGGTGTGAGGAGGAACGAGTTCACCTCTCGGAAGCGCTTGGTGCTCCTCGGTGCCGTACCCCGTGCAAAGCATCGCCGGAACGAGCCACCGCCGTGCTACGGAGAGACTTGGATTTGGGGGTTCGCCTCCTTTTAATGCTGTCGGAGCCTTCTTTTGCCATTCGGCTGGAGAAAAAGAGAGAAAAAGGGAAAAAAAAAAAAAAAAAGTCCCCAAATCCCAGCTAATGTTTCTTCTCTTCCAAGCTCTGAACGCTTTCTTGGCTGCTAAGAGCATCCATGGGCTCAGCAGCGGTGCCGGGGCCGTGCTCCCTCCCTGCAGCCTGACCCGGCTGACGAGCGTGGAAGGGTTTTACGGAGTCAAACTAGAGGAAAATCCATTGTAAATATTGAAAAGAAACTGCCTCTAAGCTACATTTTATGTTTCCTGGGCATTAGGTTTTGGGTTTGTTTTTATTTTTTTAGTGCATTAAAAAAAAAAAAAAAAAAAAAAGAAAAAAAAGCAGTAAAAGTTAGTCAGATAGTTAATCAGTGCCAGAAAAAAACAAAATCTTTTTAAATTTCTAGCTCCAACTATTTTGAGTGTTTTCTAGACTCTGAAAAAAAGATCAGAAACGCAGACTTGCTCTAAGACAGTTGAAGACATTTCTTTAATTTAATTTCTTTTTATTGATGTAGGTCTTCCCTCCCTGTCCCCTGCTGGTCCACACAACATAGGCTTTTGCTATTTTTGGAACTTTCTTGTTTTTGGAGAATTTAGTAACCGAGGATTTTTTTTTTTTTTGGGGGGGGGGGGCTGTGTGTCTGATTTTTTTTCAGTCATTTTTAATTTCTTTTTTCCGTTGTAGCTTTTATTTTGTTTGGATGAAATCGGTGCGATCCTGTGAAACGCGTATTCTCCTGAGAGGGCATGGAAATGTTTAAGCATCCTCATAAAGCGCCGGCTCCCGCCGGCCGCTCGCGTCGTGCCGCGCCGAGTGCGGCTGCGGGCTTTCCCAGCCGGAGGGTGAAGGATTTGGCTTCGGATTTGCTTTGGGAGCCGGGAGCGGCGATGGGGCCGCGGGAACGAGCGGTGCTCGAGCTCGGGAGGCTTCGGGCCGCTGGGCGCAGGCGGGTGGCCACGGGCCGGGTCCCCGGCGCTTGGGAATCGGCCTCGGAGCGGGTGCTTGGCAGTAACTGGTCAAGGCTAGAGTTAATTCGGGGTGCCCGACGGCGGCTCCGCATCGGCGATGCGTGGGGAGGAGAGAGAGATGCGTCCCCGTTCGGTCGAATCAGCCTTTCTTCTTCTTTTTGGTTTTTGTGGTTGGTTTTTTTTTTGTTGTTTTTTTTGGGTTTTTTTTAATTTTATTTCTTTTTCGACACATTTGTGATTGTGGATGAGATCCAGAGCAGAGCGAAACCAGCCAGAGGCTCTTCAATCATGAATTTTTTTTGGAGACCGTGCAGGTGCTGCGAGCTGGGAACGTACACGTGCAAACTACCTCAGAGCTGACAGGGAGCCCCGAGAGATGGACGGGGGGGCCCTCACCGTCCCCCCCCCCGCAGCAGGACCCGGCCTCCGGCACCCCCGAGCTCAGCGGAGACCCTCCCGGCTGGTGGGGAGGCAGTTTTGGCGTCCCGGCTTTCCGCCCTGCGGTTAGGGAGAGCTGCGTGGTGGAGGAGGAAGAGGAGAGCCGAGGAAGGCTCCCAGGGGTGCCGGGAGGGAGGTGGGATGGGATAGTGGCCAGGTCAGACCCCTTGAAAAGTCAGCCCCGGGCTGACTCGGGCGTGCGTTTGATCCCTGCTGCTTTACTGTACGTTACAGAATTATTTAGGGTTTTTTGTTGAAGACGAATACCTCTCTGAGCGGCGGCAGGGCACGGTGGCGGCGGGATGCTCTGCCGGACGGCGGCGGGATGCTCTGCCGGACCGTGGCGGTGGGATGCTCTGCCGGACGGCGGCGGGATGCTCTGCCGGACCGTGGCAGTGGGATGCTCTGCCGGACGGCGGTGGGATGCTCTGCCGGACCGTGGCGGTGGGATGCTCTGCCGGACGGCGGCGGGATGCTCTGCCGGACGGCGGTGGGATGCTCTGCCGGACCGTGGCGGTGGGACGCTCTGCCGGACGGCGGCGGGACGCTCTGCCGGACGGTGGTGGGATGCTCTGCCAGACCACGGCAGCAGCCCGTCCCTGCCGGTGTGGCAGAGCGTTGGGTTATGAACTGTGGAAAGTATTTGGGTGCTGCAGATCAGCACAAGCTAACACCGGAAGAGATTTTTTGCTTAAAAAAAAAAAAAAAAATTAATTAATCATTTAAGCCCCAGGAGTTGGGATGTACGACAGAACTGAAGCCGTTTTTTTGGTCCAGTTTGGGAAATGGTCTCTGCAAAGCACCACTAAGTCCAGCGGGAAGGAGTTTGCCGATGTTTTGGGGCGGGGAAGGGCTGATCCGGAGCACGGCCCCGGCAGAGCTGCCCGCGGCAGGGACGGGAGGCAGGGAACGGTGCCGGGCTCCCTGGGCTCTCCCATCGCTGTTGGCGGATCGTCCCGGGAAATCGATGGGATTGACTGGAATCGGGGCAGAAAGTAATCCTTGAAACGGCTGTGATTGGTGTGAGCGTTCGTTACCCAGCAGTTAATCGCGTTGGTTCGTTCGAAGCGCATCTGGATTCATCTCGGGATCGAAGTCCTTGACTTCAGGAGGAAATCTGGCCCTGAACCGTGCCACCCCCCGTGCCACTGCCGCCTCCGTTGGCTCCTGCGGCTGAAAATTGAAACCCAGCAAATTTTAGGGTGGCTCCAGAGGAGGCAAAACCCCCCCGAGAAGCTCAAGATTTTCCCGAGAGCCCCGAGCGGCCGGTGCCCGTGGAGACCCTCAGCTTCACCGCACGTCAAACCCGGGGGCACGACCTTATATATAACCAATTCATTTTTGTTTATCTACCTCTTAGCGACAATAGATTAAAAACTAGGTAGTGGCAACTCCACATGCTGTAGTTTAGGGGAAAAAAAAAAAAAAATTACTCTCTTCTTCCAAAGAAAAATGTTCTTTAAAAATAGAATTTATGGGCTTTCTTTTCACTTTAAAGTGGTCATTAGTTGTAAAAGCTCCAGACCTCAGCAGTCCGAAATGTTTGGTTGCGACTGATTATTTTTTTTTTTAATGCTCAAACTTCCATTTCTTTTTTTTTTTTTTTTTTTTTTTTCCTTTCGAACTTTGATATTTCCTTCTTCCATCAGCAGTACACCTCCATCCTTCTCGCTTCCCTGGCCCGGCGGGGCTGAACCCCGTTTTTTGCTGGGGGAATCGCAGTCGATGGGTTTTTGGTTGTTTTTTGGTTTTGGTTTTTTTTTTTTCCCAGCAGCTTTTTTGGGGCAGGACGGTGGCAGCGGGTCGACGGCAGCATGAGGGGGTGATTGAGCTGAATTTGGGGTGCCACATCACTGCACCCCGACGCCGGGAGCACCCAGCACCTCCTCATCCACGGGACGGGTGCGCCCAAGGGTGCTGCTTCTCCCGGCAGCTGCCCCAATACAATTTCAGGCTATTCAGAAAAAAAAAAAATTGTACTTTCCTGTAATAATATTGTTTTTCCTCTTTTCAGCTGATTTCTTTCTTTTTGCCTTTTCCCCCTCCCTCTCCTCCTTGCCTCTTCTAATCCGTGTTCTTCCCTTGTCCCCTCGCGTGAGGCAGTTTGTTGGCTTGGCTGTGGAGTTGGGATTACGGATGGACGTGGGCTCCGTTTCTCTTCCAGCGAGGTTGTTTTTGGGTTTTTTTTTTTTGGTTGTTTTTTTTTTTCTGCCACAAACCGCTTTACTCCACTGTTTCATTTTTAAAAATAAAGAGAAAAAAAAAAAAACAAACAAGCAAAAAAAAAAAAAAAAAGGTGTTTGTGTGTTTTTGTGGAGTTGGGGGGAGGAAAAAAGAGACAAATAAAGGGGGGGGGATAGAGAAAAAAGAGAGAAATAACGGGGGGAGTAGGGAAAAAAGAGAGACGTAAAGGGAGAAATAAGGAAAAAAGAGAGACATAAAGGGGGGAAATAAGGAAAAAAGAAAGGGGGGAAATAGAGAAATAAAGGGGGAAATAAGGAAAAAAGAGAGAAATAAAGGGAGAAATAAGGAAAAAGAGAGACATAAAGGGGAAATAGGGAAAAAGAAGTAAAGGGGGGAAATAAGGAAAAAAGAAAGGGGGGAAATAAGGAAAAAAGAGAAATAAAGGGGGGAAATAAGGAAAAAAGAGAGACATAAAGGGGGGAAATAGGGAAAAAAGAAAAAAAGGGGGGAAATAAGGAAAAAAGAAAGGGGGGAAATAGAGAAATAAAGGGGGAAATAAAGAAAAAAGAGATAAAGGGGGGAAATTGAGAAGGGGGGAAATTGAGAAAGGGGGGAAATACGGAAAAAAAGAGAGAAATAAAGGGGGGAAAATGGGTGTTGAGGGTTGGGGATGAGGAGTCGGGGTGACAGCGGTGAAGCTCGGGGCCATCGCAGGGGATGCTACAGCCAGTCCTCGGTGCCGGTAGCACCCAAACGGGACCGGTGCTGTGATTTAATAGGGTTTGTAGAATAATTAAGATAATTTTCTTGCCTGGGGGTGGGTGCTGGGAGCGGGGGATGGACCCTCTGCAAAGCCCCCCCCCCCCCCCCCCGCTCCCCGGGGGATGCTGCTCTATCCCGGGATGCTGCTCCCCAACCTCTCCGCAGCCTCCGGACCCTCCCGGGTGGCTCAAGGGCACCGAGAGCGACCGACCGGTCGCTCTCGGTGCCCTTGAGCCACCCGGGAGGGTCCGGAGGCTGCCCGCGGCGGGGGGAGACGGGACGGTCCTCCCCCCCTCCAAGGTCGGGTATGGAGCGGAGCGGGGCCATCCCCGTGGTCCGCAGACGCGCCGCACCGGCACGGGCGGTACCGGAGGGCGATAGGAAGCAGAGCCCCGTTGTCATGGGGGGAATGGTCTACCGGACCGGGACGTGGGGAGAAAGGGGGGGGGGGAGTGTCACCCGTGGGCGGCGGTGGGGCAGACTGAGGGTGCGGCGGCGGGCTGTGGACGTAGCGGTCCCATGGTGTAATGGTTAGCACTCTGGACTTTGAATCCAGCGATCCGAGTTCAAATCTCGGTGGGACCTCCTGAGCTTTTTGCCCGCTTCCGCCGCCGCTCCGGTAAGGCGGCGGGAGGTGGCTGCGTACCGGGCCGGGGCGGGGGGGGGTGTGCGGGGAGGGGCAGCTCACGGTGTCCCCCCGCTCCGCGCCCTCCCGGTCCCCGCCGGGCTCCATTTTGTGCGGGGGCACCGGCTCTTCACTGCGCATGCGCGGGAGCGGCGGGGCGGGGCAGAGGCCATAGCGCTCTCTCTCAGCTTCCGGCGCTGATTGGGCGCGCGGGCTGACACTCTCACCTCCCCGCGCTGCTATTGGCTGGAAGCGCGCTCCGCTCCGCCTCCCATGGCGTTATAGTGTAGCGACGCCGTCTCCTCACGGCTCCGTCGTGGCGGGTTCGCGAACGCGGGTGGGCGGTGTGAGAGGCCCCGGGGAAGCGGCCCCAAGGGCCCGGCCCTGGCTTAAGCCGCCGTTGGGCCGGAAGCGTCCCGAATCCCTTCTGCGGCAGCTTAGCCGGCTCTGACGCAGGTTTCCAGCTGTTTAACGTCGATTAACGGGTCAAGCCCCTCCGAGCGCAGCGAATCCGGCCGCGTCCGGGTGATCGCCCCGGATTAGAGGCAGCCCGGGCTCTGCTGGCCCTGGAGCCAGGCCCCGGCAGAGGCCACCGGCCCTGCGACCCTGGCCCTCGCTGCTGCAAGAAAGACAAAGGCCGCGGGCGAGCTGGCGGGTTTATTTAGCGAGAAAGAACAAAACCACCTGTATTTTTGTCTCTTTTGGCTAGGGAGGTGCGCGGAGCGGAGGTGCTGGCTGCAGGGGAGCGGTGGGGAACCCCCCGCCTGAGGAAGAGCCTCGTCCTTGTGCCCGTCCTCGGCTGGGGAACCCCCATCTTGGAGCGTCTGGGGACAAAGTGCCAAGGGACCCCCTCTGCCCCATGGACTCGATGCCGAGCAGGGCCAGCCCATGGAGGAGACCAAGCAGTGGCCCGGAAGGCAGGAAAATGCCGCTCCAAGTGGGGTCGAGAGCAATTTCCTACAAGCACAGCATGTAAACTACGGCCAGGCCCGTCTCCACGTGCTCCTGGAGCCCCAGCAGCAGCCACCAGCATCACGGTAGACACACGGCCTTCCCAGCAGGCAGCAGGTACCTGCTGCACCATCGCCTCGTCCCAAACCCTGGGTGGAAGAGGGTTTGTTCCTGCTCTGAGTTTGCAGCCGTCGTCTTCGCTGTGTCTAAATCTGCCATGGGACGTGTGTAACCTCCAAGCAGAGGCTGGCTGGGCCTCGGGGGAGTATTTCACCGTGGGCCCGAGGGCTGCTGCGATGTCAGAGGTGGGCTAGCATGGAGCAGAAGCGGCATGGGGACAGCCTGTGGCAGGGCCGGCACCTGAGGGCCTCTGCGAAATAAAAAGAGCTGCTGCTTCTGCTTGGGGTTGATCATCTGGGGAAGTTTTGGAGACTTTTCCCAAAGATAATATATAGCTGTAATGGATTTAAAAAAAAAAAAAACAAAAACAAAAACAAAAAACCCTAACACCACCACCCCCCAAAAAAAAAACCCCAACCCAAACAACAAACCCCACAAATCTTCCCCAAAAGTATCACCCTACTGAACTCGGAAGCTGGCTGTGCCCAGCTGATGTGCTTTTTTTCTATCAAGCAGGGGATGAAATTTGTCCTAGAAAAAAGCTGCCCTTGGCAGCACGAGGCTCGTGGCCTGGAGTTGCTAGCTTAGGGCTTGGCAAGTCCTGTCTTGCTCCAAGGAGCTGCTGCTCTCCAAACCTCCTGCTCCAAGTCATCCCTGTCACTGGTGGGACGAGACTTTGCAGCCCCTCTGCCCGTACAGGGCTCGGCCGCCCTTCCCTGCCTGCCTGCAGCATGGCTGCAGCAGCAGAGGGGAGCTGACAGTGAAGCGCAGGCAGCGCTCAGAGCCACCATGGTCGAAGGCAGGACCTGACAGCCCTGGGCTTGCTTTCCCAGAGCTGCCGGGGGGTTTCCAGGGGAGGAAGCGAGACCAAGAGGCAGAGTGAGGGTTTGAACAAGCTACCTGGGGCCTTGCTCCTTCCCGTGCCCTACCCTGTGTCGGGTGAAGCCCACCCAGCCCTGCTCTGGCCATCCCCTGGCTCTCGATGCAAGGCGCACGGTGGGTGCGAGCTGTGGGCTGTAGGAGTGGTGGGCAGCAGTGGTCACGGGCTGGGGGGATGTCCAGGAATAAAGAGAATAAAGTTTCAGACCCCTGGAAGCCTCAAAGCAGTGGGGCGGGTATTGCCCCTCTGTGCCAGGTGGGGAAACTGAGGCACTGAGAGGAACTGACTTGAGCAAGGTCCTGCCGGGAGGCTCTTCTGCAGCAAGCGGCGGCTCAGCTCCAGGGTTGGGCTGCTTGGATAATTCTCAGACCAGACACAGCTCTGTGGTTTCATTAAAGCCCAGTTTGCTGCTGGTTGCTAAAAAAATGCAGAAGTTTTGCTTGCAGGAAACCAAATGTAAATCAGCCGTGAGAGCACAAAAGCACACGCTGCGCTGGCTGCTGAACCTCATCTCCGGTGGCAGTGGGGTAATTTTTTTTTTCTTTTTTTTTTTTTTAATTTTTTCTGTTGCCTTCCTTTAGATGTGCTACGCTTTGGTTCTGGACTCCCCAGTACTGAGGTCAGACTACAGGGAAAGCAGGTTTCTGACAGTCTTGGCTTGCACACGGGAACATCCCTGTGCCCCGCAGTGACAGCGGCGGGGGGGGGTCAGCTTATTGTACAGCCGCCCTTCTCCTTAAAGGGGTTCTTGTCCTCGGGGACTCCTTTCAGCAGCGGGTCCTCGCCCGCCATGGACTCGATGTACTCCTTGATCTCTTTGCCGGTCTTGGAGACCTGCCAAGGAAGGAGATGCTCTGTGTGGGTTATGGGAACGAACCCTCGCTGCAGAGCTGCGCTCCCGCTCATCGGCTGCCTACGAACCCGTTCACGCAGCCGGGAGAGGGGAACCGTGGCCGTGAACATCCCACCTAGCGTGGGGTGTCCCCGAGAGCATCCCCGGGGTGCTATGGGCACCTTGCTGCGTGCGGGGCTGCAGTTCCCAGGCTCTGGCACGTGGGCATGTTTGCCTCGAGGGGAGAGGTGTGAATGCATATGCTTCTGCCTGTATTGCAGGTTTAATTTCAGGGGCTGTGGGGTTTTTTTTGTTTTTCCTTTGCAGCATAATCGGGTCAGGAAGTTACCCCAGGGAATGGCCGCTTTGTGTTTTGGGTGAAAAACTCACCATTTGCCTCTCGTTCTTCACCTCCTTCTTCAGCTGATCCAGCTCCATCTTCAGCAGCTCCTTCTCTGTCATGTCCTGAGCCATTTTGCCCTGTAATCACAGGGAAAAGGCGCATTATTAGTATCTAGATGGGCTTCTCCTAAGGCACATTAGGACTATTGCTTTGGCCCTAATTAATACTATTGCAAACGTTGCTAATGTCTCAGCTACCCCCATGGCGAGACAGGGGCTGATGCTAAAAAAAAAAAAAAAAAAAACAACAAGGCAGGAGGCACCTTTCAAAACCCTTCTTGTAACATCTACCATAACCACATTTTTGTTTGCTTGTTCTCAGCAGGCACATCGAGCGACAGATGCAGTTTGAGGGCAGCGGAGGAGGATCCAGCCTGGTTTTTAAAGAGGTCTTTGCTACGACAGCGGCTGGTTCCCCAAGGCACGAGGTGGCCAGTTCAGCGGGGCCACCGCCTCGGGGCTGTCGGAGCAGCAGCCTCACGGGAGAACCTGGATGCCCAGGTCTGCAAACTAGACCTTCCTGATCTGTGTCCTGTGCCTGGGCAAGAGCATCTTTGCACGTTTTCTAAGGAACTAAAGATTTTTTTTTCTTCTCTCCCCTCCTTATGCCCACCCTCCAGGTAAGTGCTAACATGGATTGAGGCCCCTTCATTGCTGTGAACTCGGCTATTTGCACGCAGAGGTGTCGCTTGCTGCGACAGAAGGATTTTTGGAGCTGTGCGTGTTGCAAAAGCCCAGCTCTTTTTTCACGAAAGCCCATCCAAGGGTTACGTGAGATTCCCGCACAGCCGGCCTGTGCTGCTGAGATCCGTTCCCATATTTAAACTTGGGTTTGAAAGCCTGGCCACAACCTTTTAAATAAAAAAACCTAAATGTGATTAAGCTGAAACATGCCTTGGGCCTGCTTTGGAAGGCATCAAGCTTGCGTGCCCTGGACCCCTCTGGTTTTCTGCAGCTGCTCTCATGGCGTGTGCACCCAGTGCTCCTCTCCCCATCGATGCCCTCGGCGCACAGCCGGCCCCGGGAGATGCTCGTGGCAGAGCACAAGGAGCCGAAAGCCACGGCACAGCCACGCTACCAACCCACGGAGGAGGAGGTGGCTCCCAAACCGCGTGGACCCCACGGTGCCATTTGTACCTGGAGGGATCAAGCCGCTTACCTCTGGGGACGAGGGGCTGCCCCTCTCGGCGGCGGAGACGTTCAGAGATCCATCCGAGAGGAGATGCCGTCGACTGGACCCTCGCTCTCTCGATCCAGGCTTGAAGACTCCTTCAGCTCTCTGGGAGAGTAACGGGGAGCAGATGTCTTTGGTCCTTAAGCTGATAATGGACTCAAGTGAATAAGCTGGTCAGGTGTCGGGCATTAGCCTCAAAGCCTGGGGTAATCGGCGGTGGGGCTGTGGGGAGGGGGAGGATGGATGGGGGAGGATGGGGGAGGATGGGGGAGGTGGAGAAGCGCTTTGTGGGGTGGGTGACTGGGGCAAGCGGGAAGCCCTTGAGCCCCTGGCATGGGTGTCCGCGTCCTGCGCTGGCTGGGACAGAGGGGCTGTCCCCTGTGGGCATCGGAGCAGCTTTCGTGGCATTTAGGAGGGGATGGAGAGGGGGGCAGCCGGGGCGAGGGGAGCTCTGGGGGCTGGCGCAGCCTCGTCGGGGGCCAGGAGCAGCTCGGGCAGCTCTTGGTCCTTCAGGGTGTGAGGAGCTGGGCCAGTGCTGGAGGAAATTCATCATTTCCCTTGTCCTTGTGCTGGTGAGGCTGTGGGCTCAGGAAGGGCCAAGCCCTAACGTGAGTTTTGCTCCTGTTTGGCTGGTGCAAAGTGGCTGGGGCCGAGGACAGAGCCCGGGAGGCCCCGAGGAAGCGCCTGCGGGAGGAGGAGGAGGAGGAGGAGGAGAAGAGGGTGGAGGGGGATTTCCAAGCACCGGGGAAGTGGGAATTTCCTGCCCTCGACACAGCCTCACCCGTGGGGATGTGAAACGTTGTTAGCGAAGCACGGAGAAGGACACGCTGTCCTGGGTGAGGGAAGGATGGGTGCCCTCCGCGGGGTCACTTGTCACATCCCTCTGTGCCCTGAGCTGAGCGAGGACCGGGTGACTGGGGCGTGCAGGGTGCCCGGGGCTTTTCCAGGGAGGAGGGCCTGGCAGTCGAAGCGCTGCCCTGGGCTCTACCTCTTGCCTGGCTGATAAAAGTGAAGGGAAGGAACTCGCCCTCCCTGGATGCGACCAAGCCAGGCTCAGCCCCACACCTACTGGGAGGGCGGCAGTGGCTCATGGAGGGTGGGCTGGGTGGCAGAGATGGGGGTCGGGATCTTTTTTAGTTGCTCACCCCCCCCCCCCCCCCGCACCG
This sequence comes from Mycteria americana, assembly GCF_035582795.1. Taxonomy (NCBI): domain Eukaryota; kingdom Metazoa; phylum Chordata; class Aves; order Ciconiiformes; family Ciconiidae; genus Mycteria; species Mycteria americana. The sequence goes on from NC_134386.1 coordinate 2,997,644, forward strand.
CCAGTTCCTCCATGACTCACATCCTTCACCACAGCAGCCGCTCTCATCCCCTGCCCCAGCGGGGTGACCACCAGCCGTGGCCGGGGGCTGCCCCCCGACACGTCCCCCGTGGGGTTGGGACCACGCTGGCTTCCTCCCCGCTAGCCCCCCACCTTTCCTTGCTGCACCCGGTTCTCCTGAGGGTCACGATGTGAAGGTGGCCAGGGCGAGCTGCACGCCTGCCTGCGGAGCGTCCCTCGAGGGGACGGGGACACCGCGGCGCCCGCGGGCCCTGCGTCAGCGCTGCCGCGAGCTTCAAAACCCGGCGCCGAGGCAGCCGGGGAGGAAGTGGGCGCTGAGCCCTGCACCATGTCGGAGCTGGAGCAGCTGCAGCAGCGCGACATCCCGGCCGGCCGGCAGGTCCTGCGCGACCACCACTGCAACCTCCACAGGGTCGCCGACTACTGCGAGAGCAACTACCTGCAGGTGAGGGGGACGGGGACGGCTGGGGACGTCGTGGGACGAGCTGTGGCTTGGGGGCTGGGCACGATGCTGGAGACGGCCGGGAGCCCTGATGAGATGCTGGTCCCGGAGGGGTGGCTGGTGGGTGACGGCGAAGGCTCTGCCCTTGGAGACGGGAGCCTGAGTATCCCTGTCAGCTTCCTACCGAGCATTGCATGCCGCTGTTTGTATTTTCTTGTCTCGTGCCTCAGTTTCCCCTCTTGCTCCGCAGCAGCTTTTCTGCTCAGCTCTCAGGGTGGGGTTTGCCATGAAGGGAGAGTCCTCCGGGGGTTTGGTGCCTCTAGAGAAGCCCTGGGAGGGGACCAGGGACACCGGCCCCGCCGGGGCTGTCCCCAGGGTTTCTGAGGTGCCTCCTGGCAGGGCAGAGGCGAGCTGGGTGCCTGCACCCGCGGAGCAAGCGTGAAGCTCTGCTGCTGTCAGCTTCCCTCCTCCTCCTCCTCCTCCTCCTCCTCCTCCCTGCCTGGCCCCCCCTGAGGGAAGAGGGGGCAGGAGCTTTTGGGATGAAATAGGAGGGAAAAGGCTTGTTCTGGCCCTGCTTGCTGGGGAGGGTGTCTTGGCCGGAGGGGTCCCTGCGTGCTTTGCAGAGCCCGTGCCGGCGGCCTCGCTGGCTCGAGCCAGACGCCGGGGCTGCTCCCGAGGGCTTGGACCCACTGGAGCGGAGCTGAAGGGGAAACGTGCTGAACTATTCAGAGAACTGAGACGCTGTCCCCAGCGCGGCTGGTGGCATGGCCAGCTGTCCCACACGGAGCGGGCTGTGGCGTGGCCAGCTGTCCCCAAGGGTGGCAGGAGGCTGAGCTGGGCGCTCGGCTCCGGCCCCTGCCAAAACAGCAGCACCCCGGGGAGGAATCGCGGTGAATCCCCAGTGCCGGAAATGCCGCACGCCGCTGCCTGATGGGTGCCCGTGTGTCCCCCCGGCAGAGCCGGAGGAAGTTTGATGCATGTGGAAAGCAGAAGGAAGCGTCTTTGCTACCGTGTGACTCCAGCGTGAAGACGGAGGGCAGCGGCGGCTGCATGGGGTGGGCTCGTCCCACCGGCTGGCTTTCCCCCTCCAGGCGAGTGACAAGCGGAAGGCGCTGGAGGAGACGATGGCACTGAGCACGCAGTCCCTGGCCAGCGTGACGTACCAGGTCAGCAGCCTGGCCACTGCCTTCCTCCGGTTGCTGGACCTGCAGGCGGCCGAGCTGCGGAAGGTGGAGGCCGACGTCGGCTGCGTGGCCCAGGTGGGACCGTCCTCCGACCGGTGCCGGCGTGCGCTGGGGTTTGGGTCCTGAGAAGGGGGTGAGCTCTGGGAAAGGGGGTTTGAGCAGCTCAAGGGGGCTGAAGACCCTCCTTCCCCGCAGCTTCAAGAGCCCGTCAGCCCCCCCGTAGCATCGCCTTGCAGTGGAAATGCAAGACCATCTCCTTGCGTGGTGGTAGGGGTCACCCAACGCATCGTGGGGGGACAAGTCCATCTGGGGCTGGGAAACTGGTCTGTGGGGTGTTCTCCCAGTCTGGGAACTTGCAAATCCCAGTGGAGGGGACCGTGGGAACTGCCCGGGAAACCTCAGAGGAGCCAAAGTGGAGTGATGGGGCTCGGAGTGTTGGCTTGGCTGCCACGCTTTCCCCTTGCTGGGGCCTGGCCTTGTCCTCCCAGAGCTTAGGGACACCGATGAGGAGTCCTGTGGCCACCCGCCCTCTTCATGGCGCTTGGAAGCTGCCTGGAGCTTTTCCAGCCGTGGGAGGAGATGGGACCCCATGGCCAGCGCTGGAAGCAGCCAGAAAACAGCTTATGGGCGGCCAAGCTCATGCATCCCCCCCGTCACGGCCCCGTCCCGTGTCCCCTGCTTTAGGAAGGGCCAGATCCGCTGTGGTGGCATCAAGGGCATCACTCGCTCTGCTGTGGTGGAGCAGAGCAGGATCTGCCAGCGTGGCTTCGGCCGGGCCAGGGGGTTCAGGCTCAATCCCGATCCTTCCCTGCAACCCCTCCCTTAGAGGCAGGGAGATGGGGCTGGGAAAGGTGGTGGGACTTGGAGGGGGCAGCAGGAGGTGGGGAGAACCTGGGATGGGACAGTGGGGACAGTGTCATCTCCGCAGAGGGTTGACATGCACAAGGAGAAGGTGTCTCGCCGGGAGATCGGCTCGTTGACCATCAGCAAGAGGTTCCCATCCTACCAGAAGATCGTTCCCCCTCCCAGCCCGCCCTGCCTGGAGCCCTACTACAGGAAACCCCTCAACTTCAGCATCCTGGACGACATCGGCCACGGCATAAAGGTCAGCCCAGGGCTAGGAGGATGTCCTGCAGGGGTGAAGGGGCTTGGATGGGCTTTCTCGGTCCCCGATGTCCCCAGCATTGCACTGATGGGTGCATAGGTGGGCTCAAACCCCTCCTCGATGGAGAAGTGGGGTCTGTCCGTGCCCCGCAGCCCACGCCGGGACTCATCCCGCTGGGGCTCGGCGATCCCAGCTTGGGGAGGGAAACCGAGCAAAGGGAAACCGAGGCACACAGCGCTCAGCAAAAGCCATCAGCGCCGCTGGGGCCGGTGCCGAACCGTGACGTTCTCACCCCCACGATGCCTTTCCAAGCACCAAAACCGCCCGCGCAGGAAGGTGCCGGGGGGGGGGGGGGGGGGGGAGGTTCGGCAGCCTCGCAGGCGTGAGCACCCAGCGAAGCCGCAGCGGGGGAAGTAGCGGCGCTGGGGCCACGGTTCACACGGTGGCGGGCGCCTCTCGGCCGCCTCCGCACCGCCGCGCCGGCGGCTCCTTCCACTCGGCTGCTCCCGTCACGGGGGGGCCAGTGGAGAGCTCGGGGTGCTGCTGCCCACGGGGGGGGGGGGGGGTCGCAGCCCTCGGGTGCAATGAGTCTGTGGGGCAGCTGCCCTCACCCACCGCGTCCCTGTGTCTCCCTGTGCCCGCAGGACCACAGCACCCAGCTGTCCCGCACGGGCACCCTGGCTCGGAAGGGGATCAAGTCGGCGGCGCAGGCTGCGGGCACCCTGGGGTGAGGCTACGGGTGGGGACGGATGAGGGGTCGGGGGCTTTGCCCTTCTGTGTCACCGAGCCGGTGACGGTGGCAGGGACAGAGGCACGAGGTGCACCGTGGGCTCGCCCGATGCTGCTGCCATCGGGGTCCCATCCCCATCCCCGTGCCGAGCCGCTGGCCGGGCTGGGGGCTCAGCAGCCGCTCTGCCCGCAGGAGAAGCACCCGCGTCCCCGAGCCCGTCCGGCCGCCCGTGGTTCCCGAGAGCAAGCTCTCCGCAGCCTCCTCCACCTCCTCGCTGACATCCGTCAGGTACCGGCGCTGCCCGGGGGGTCTGGAGGGCCTGGGCGGGTTGGGAGAGCCCAGGGCAGCCACTGTCACCCCGCTGCTCGGGGGAGGTTCTGCTGCAAAGGGGTTTTGATGAAAAATACGGATTTTGGGGAGTGGGAGATTTGCTGCCCTGGGCAGTGCTTATTTCTGGAGCAAAATGCTGTTACAGAGAAGGTCCCCGATGGGGAAACTGAGGCACAGAGCGGGGAAAGGGCTTGTATGGGGTGTATACACGTACGCTGGGGTATCCTGCCCACCGTGACTGCAGCAAGTGGCATCCTGTCCTGTCCTGGGGCAAATGTCTGGGTTCAAAGGGTGGGGGGCAGAGGCAGCCCCCCGGCCTGGCCCCCCCCACCCTGACACCACCACTCCTCCACCCTCAGCTCAAGCGGAGCCCCGGCAGCCCCTGGCGAAGGCGTCCCTGTGCCGCCGCCGCCGCTCCCCTCCCTGCCGGGGCCATCCCCGCCGCCTGCGGCTGCCGTCCCGCCGCCCCCGCCTCTCCCCGGGGACCTGCCCCCGCCGCCGCCGGGGGACCTGGCTGTGCCCCCGCTGGACCTCGTGCCCCCAGGTGAGCGCTCGGAGGTCCGGGGATGCTCAGCACGGGGGGTGAGTGGGTGGGGAGGTGGGGGCTCCGTGTGGCCTCTGCTCCCCATGGAGCCCTTCGTCCCCCATCGATTTTTGCGGGGGTTTTGCAGCCCCCGATGACCTCGAGCCGCCGCCGCCACCACCACCAGCTTTGCCCGACTTCGAGGATTTGGCCCCACCGCCGCCGCCCGCCGCAGAGGACCCCCCCTGGGTCCCGGAGAGCTACCTGGAGAAAGGTACGGTGGGTTCCCCGGGTCCCCCCGATCTCTTTGCCGTGGTGCTTTTGGTTGAGCCCCCGCCCACAACCACGGCACCGAGGGCCCAACTGCCCCGGCGTTGGCCAGGGCTGGGATGGCGAGCGATGCCGTGGTCTGCTCACGTCCCCCGCTCCTGCCCTTCCTGGCGGTGGCCTGTCCCCCGTGGTGGCCTCGCCGGGCTCCATGGCCCCCCTCTCCTTCCTCTCGCAGTGGTGGCCGTCTACCCCTACACGCGGCAGAAGGACAACGAGCTTTCCTTCCAGCCCGGCGCCCTCCTCTTCGTCACGCGGCGGTACTCGGACGGCTGGTGCGAGGGCGTCATGGGCGAGGAAGCAGGTTTCTTCCCTGGCAATTACGTGGAGCCCTTCTGAGCAGCGAGGGCAAGCAGCCCCCATGCAGCCCCCAGCCCAGATCGGCCGCATCCTGCTCCTGCTCGGGCAGGGCTGCGCTTCGCCTTTGAATTTTGGCTTTGCGCAAGCTGGGGTTTTGCGCAGCTCGGCCCTCGCGTAGGCAGCCAGACCGGGTGCCGCTGCCGGCACCGCTGCAGCCTGGCAGCCTCCGGCACCCAGAGCATCCCCCCGCCATCTTCCTTCTCTTGACGTTTTTAATGACAGCAGCACTGGCTGCTGCCGGTGCCGGGAAGGTTTAGCACCGGGCCACCGCGGCTCTCTCAGCCGATGGAAACGTTGGTCCCGTGGGCCCATCCCGGCGCTGCTCCCGGCCCCGCGGGAGGAGCGAGGGCAGCGCAGGACCAAAGCGCAGATACAGGAGACGGGGCCGAACGCCCGCAGGGACAAGGAGGAGAGCAGCACCCGGCTGCGGCCCCCGGGAACCTGCCTGACGTCCCCAGCAGCTTGAGACGCAGAGGGGGATGAGCCGAGGCCCAATCCTCCACCAAAGGGGTCCCCGTCGGGTCCCCCGCAGAGCATCGCTCGTAGCCTGGCCCTGCTCCGCTGCCCCCCCTCCCCTTCACCAGCCCAAGGAAGAGAAACAACACGGATGTGCGACGCAGCCATTTCACACCCAGGTTTATGTCCTGGATACAAACAACTTGTCTATCGGCAATATATAGATAGATATATCTATATACATATATATGGTTGGTTTTTTTTGTTTTTTTTTTTTAATTCCATGGCTTTAAGTTCCACACAGTTGAACAGGCTCCGGAGGAGGAAGAACAAAGAGGAGGGGGTGGGAAATGAAATAGAGGAGGAACAACTCAGGGCTGCTTTGGTTATTTCCTTACTGCTCAGGTTTGCTGTCAGGGTTTTCTACGCTTTGGAGGAGTTACGAGCCACCCTCAGCGGCCAGTAAGGCTGTGGATAAATCCAGGAGAAGCCAACACCAGAGAGCAGTGAATATTGTAGGTCCTCCCTGAAGAGTGCAATTAGAAGGGGCAATTAATACTGCAGTGGGGCAGGGGGACGGGGGGCGTGGGGGGGTTGACCTCCGGGGACCTGATGCCAGGAGAAGTGCTACAGCACCACACCTCCGGGGAGGTTCGGCACCTCTCGACCAGGTCAGGAGGGAAATTCCCCCCCCCCCCTCCCCCCCCCGGGGTAAGAGGGGAGTCGATATGATCCAGAAAAGACGAGGAAATGACTGGTAATGGCTGAGGGCCAGGAGGAACCTGTCTGCCCCAGGGACACGGGGGATGTTTTGATGCTGTCGCCGTGCCCCTGCCCTGGGCAAGTAGGTGTGGATGGGCTAGAGGAGGTTGTTGGGGTCTGTGTCCCCCCCCCCGCAAGGTACCACCTTTCCAAAAGCTTTCCTGTTCCTCGTGTCATGGTTTTTTTCATAGAATAAAGTCTCAAGGGACAATTAATGCCATTGCAAGGCTCAGCAGCTGAGCCAGGGGCTACCCTGCCCAGGCGGGGTGCGGAGGCTGAGCCAGGGAGCCTGGGCAGCATGAATTTCCCCCATTAAATTTCCCGTGGCCTCACGAAGAAGCAAGGAGCCCTCGAGCATCAGGTTCAAGGCAACAGCACACAGCTCCTGGCGTGGCTGGCAGAGGTCGGGCAGGCAACGGGGATGAAGGCAGGAGGAAGCAAGTGCAGGGCCCAGCCCATGGGGAGCCGGCTTCTAGTCTGTTAGGAATTGCTCTTGTGAAGTCAAAAAGGAAAGGAAAAAAAACCCACAACAGCAAAAAAACCCAAACAAACCAAACCCCCCCCCCACCATTAGGGTTGGCAAACACCCACGCTGGAGTAGATGTCCGAGCTGCATAGAGAAGGCTTCATCTCAACATGGCAGGGGAAGGAGAAGGGGGGACCTAAAGAAAGTGCTTTAATCACCGGGGGGAAAGGAGCTTGGAGAGGAAAGGCAGGAAAGCAACCCGGCCGAGCGAGCGGTGCCGATGAGCGCGGGGTACAGGGCATGGCCCGCCCCAGGCTTCTCCCTTCCCGGCCGCTTATAGTACACAAGTCTCTTCTGAGCCATCCTCAACACTTCTTCTTGAGGACCTCCTGGAGATAGCGGGCGACCTCTGCCGCTGACTCCCAGGGGACGACAGTGGCCTGGAAGGCTCCAGGCTGCTGCTTCTCCATCTCTTGGGTCATCCGGTGCATGGGGTAGCCCTTCCGTGGGAAAGCCACGTCAGCTGAAGTCAAAGTCACGGAAGGGCAGAAGTCATTGGCACCGTCTCCCACGTAGAAGACCCTCTCGAACTCCACCTCCTCCTGGGCTCTCTCCGCCAGGTACTCCGTTAGGATTTTGCGTTTGCACATGTTGGCCGGGCAGTCAAGGCACTTGTGGCTGTGGTAGGGCCCCAAGGTGAAGTACCCCTTCTTGTCAAAGCCAGACGGGTTGCTGAAGATCTTGCGGAAGAGGGAGTAGAAACCGGCTGCCCTCAGACTGCATTCGATGCCGAACATGTTGGCATCGGAGATGAGGATGATCTCAAAGAGCTCGTGGTTCTTGGACAGGAACTGGAAGAGGTCCGGCATGCCAGGGGACAGGGGGATGTTCTCATAGACTGTCTTGAAGTCCCCCATCTTGACCCCCTGGTCCCCCATGTACGCCAGGACGCGTTGCATGTACTCGTTGTAGAAGCCCTCGCGGAAGGTTTGTCGGATGTGCTCCGGAAGCGCCTGCCCCGGTGCCGCCCGGACGATGGAGTCATCGCTGTTCTCATTGATGATGGTCTCATCGAAATCAAAGACAAGGAGGTATTTGGGAGGCCGGGGGCTGGCCATACCAACACCCTGCGAGGTGGAAGGATAACACGCAGGGGTTAGTTCAAGGCACTTTGCTTCAGCCTTGACACAGCGACGGTGGCAACCACAGCAGCAAGAGGCTGCCAGCCCCACAGAGCGATGCTCCTTGGCTACCTTAGCCCAGGCAGCTTATTAGCCCAGCTGGGCTTGGGGGGGGCTAATCCCCTGCTGACATACCTCAGCCCCGGCCCTAAGGCATTTATCCTACCTATAAAGAGATCGTTTTGTCACCGCTAATCCCGTTCCTGCAGTCAAGGAGGTCACTGTGCCAAGCTACTGCCGCACACGTCCTCCCAAGGGACGCGGGGACAGCACGCGCCTCGGGGTGTTTTGTGCAGGGAGGGTCCTCGGGGCGCGGGGCGGGAGGGTTTACTCCCCGACCTGCTCCTGTCCCACCTCCGAAAAGAGGTTTGTGTCCCTGTGGACCCCTCTTGGTGCCAGGACAAGTCTGGCTCTTGCCGGCAGAGGAAAACATTTTGCAGGTTGATTTTTGCTCCATCGCTTGGATGCAGTTTGCTCCCGAGTCGGGCTCCGCAGGCTCCTGAGAAGCCTGGGATAACTCAGAGCCGCGTCCTGCCCTGCTCTAAAAGCAAAGTAAACCCACTTTGGCAACACAGTGCAAAGCTGGTGAGCCCCAGCCCAGCCGCCGGTGCCCACCCACTCCCCTTGGCTAAAGCCACGATGGCCCCCGCAGCACCCGCTCGCCTCCCGGCTGCTCCCACGCCACCTGCGGCCAGAGGTTTGCAGGATGGGGACCCGATTCCTGCTCCCTGACCCTGAGAGGAGAGGGGACAGCCCCGTTCAGAGAGGGTAAGACGGGTGAGAAGGGCACTGACCTTAAACAGGCATGGCAGCCCGACGCCCTCACAGCACCTTTTCATTTTAAGACCATCACTCTGCAGGCAGCACGTCGCTGAAGGCAGCGCTTAGGGCTCGCCGGGCTGCGCTCCTGGCTGCAAACCACAAAGAAGGGGGAGTTGGGTTAATGGCTTGGGTTTTCCCCGGCTGCCACCTTCGGGCACAGCACCAAATATCACGGCACGGCCAGGCTCTACGTCCCGCAGCGAACTCCCAAGCTCGGGACCTTCCGTACCAGGAACGGAGGAATTAAAGGAGTCTCCGGAGAGCAGGGTGAGCGGGCAGAGCCCGTTTAATGCTTCTGATCCCTCTTAATTCCCCCGAGCGCCCGGGCTTTGCCACCCGTGAAAGCAGCCGGCAGAATGGCTCGGCAATAAACCCCATGCCCTGTTCCAAAATCGCCCTGATTTTCTTCCAGTATAATTAGTTTGGGATGTTTCTTTTAATGGAGTAATTATCCTGGAATGAAAGCGGGTGCCCAGGCAGCTCTGCCGAGGATGTGCCAGTCTGCTGCCTGGGAGCGAAGGCAGAGCCCAGGCTACGTCTCCTGAATTTTGCCGACCTCTTGTGGTCCACAGCGATGAAAGCAGAGCGATGGGAAACCTCAAAAAACCAACGTCGCAGCCAAACCCGGCTGGAAACTCAGCCGGATGGTTAGCGGGAGGAATAACACACCGGGACATGGGCGATTTTAACTGGGCACCAGTAGCTTGGCTTAGCTGGGGCTAGGAGGATTTCAACGATTTTTTTGTCATCAGCGTGCCAACAGGAAGCGTTTTTCAGCTGAAGGTGAGCTGTGGGGAATTTGTCTGGTTTGAAGCCCAGCATCAAACTATTTTGGGCACAAATGCGATTCATGACTCTGCTAAAATAATAAACCACAACTTGCAACTCAAAGGTGGCGTACTGCAAAAGGAAGCGGGCACTCACAATTAAACCCTGGGTTGAAATCGTGTAAAAGCGACTTTTTGTGAAACCTTCAAACCAAACACTAGTTATTTCTTTGTAGAAGCATCCATCAAAAGCTGGTGTTTATTTACAGATATAATTTGAAGCCAAATAATGCTACAGCCAGCCTGGGAGTGGGATTAGCCACCAGGGATTTTTCAGGTCCAAACCAAAAGAAACAGAAAAAAAAAAAAGATTAAACGTGAAAGAGTAATTGTAATTTTTGTCATTATATTCTAAAGAGCTGCCAGCGGTAAGAAAATAATTTGGCTCTAAGCCTTAAGGAGACATTGCAGTACTGACTCAGCGGCACAGGGAAAGAGCCCTGGAATGGCTGGTTAACCCCGTGGACACCGTTACGGGCAGCTGTAAGGGACGACGCGGACACGGGGAGCTAATCCCCCCCCCCCCCTCAAAAAGCTCTTCTGGGCCCAAAATGTTTGCATTTTTGCAAAATAGGAAAGGCTAACAGCACCCATCTTGAATTTCAGGCAGATTAGGTCAAACACAGATGTGAACGGCAACCTCCGCGCAATCGATAGTCCCTTTAGCGCTTTTCAGCTGAAGGTCCCCAAACACCTTCCACCCAGCAACGTCTCCTGAACTATCGTTTTGTTATGCCCGTAAAAAACTGACCTACAAGCTGGGGAAAGCCAGTTTGGTCTCTTTTGGCTTATTTTAGCTCTGCCTCCTTTGAGAGCTGACCAGCACAAGGCTGGAAGCGGCACCAACGACCCTGATCTCACGTTAAGGTGCCCTCCGCGGAGCTCCCCGTGAGCTCTTGCCTCCCCTCCCCACCTCCCAGGCATCACTTTGCTCCCCCTGAAGCACCGTGGACACCAACAGCCCCAGCGGGGATAAATCCAGCCGCTTCCAAGAGCTGGAAACCAAAAGCAGTTGCTCTGCCAGGCTCCTTGCCCCGGTGTCCCCGGCACTGCCGCTGCTGCGGCAGAGCCTCTCCCAGCCCAGGGCTCTGAGCCAAGCGCCCTGACAGCAGCTTCCCCTTCGTGGGTCGTGGGGGAGACAAGAGGCCACCGGACCGTTTTCTACGGGATTTCTAAGGAAAACGATAATCCGTGAAGTCAGCTTGGACAATTGGTGCGCCCATCTACCGGCAGGAGATCGGAGCGTCCCTGCCCCGCTTCTGCAAGAGCCGCCTTCTGCTCTCGGCCGTCCCCAACGCCGCTATGAGTTGTATCAAAATGTGCGTTGCTTTTACGCAAAGGAGAAATTAAAATCTAAGCCAGCTTTATTTAGTGAATAAAGAGCCGGGATGGGACTTCTCACCGCCAGCCTCTGGGGGCTGTTGGGCAAATCACGTCCTTTCCCCACGTGCTGTTTTCTCCTTACGATACAGAAAAGGGAGATACCAGCGTTAGGAGCGACTCTTAATAAACCAGCGCTCACCCTCTCCAGCGAAAGACAAGCAGGTTGAGCTGTGGGGTCTGGCAGCAGCCACCTCAAACCCTGACTCTGCCCCACGCAGGAGGGGAGCGGAGCTAAGAAAAAAATACTTAGCAAATCTCCCAACCCTGAATTACCCCGTTAAATCCAGCCAGGAGCCGGCGGTGCCTGTGGGCACACTGCTAGTGGCGTGGGATGGAGCAGCCGGCTCCATCCGGGGTAGGGAGAAACGAAATCCCTGCAGGACCGTGTCACTGCTCCCAGCAGAGCTATTTCTGCACGGAGATGACTCACCCGGCGGCTGCTTCCCCAGAGCGCATCCGTCCACCTTCTGCAAAAAAGGGACTGCCTCCAAAATAAAAGAAAAGTGGCCGCGCTTCCTAACATTATGCAAAGCCTGAATGTTGAAACAGAAAATAAACCAGGTATTTGCTCATTAATCACGTCAAACGTAAAGGCTTAAACAAACTGAATTCGGGATGAGGGTCAAAATATGCCTGGTAAAAGCGGTGAGCTGCTGGGCTCTCCACGAGAGGAATTTCCCAGGGTAGTTTATCCCCAAAATCTCGTTGTTTTCTTCCCCTCTGGCAACACCTCCAGCCACCCTTGGGATCTTTTTGCCCCAAAGAGGCCCAGGGAGGAAAGGCTGGAGCCCAGCAATATTCGCCGCCCTCCTTATCTCCGCAGAGGAGCTCTTGCTGCTCACCCCAGGGGACCTCTGCACCGCCCTGCGACTTCGGGCTTAATCCCGTAACGAGTTCAGCGCAGGACGAGCTGCGTGGAGAGCAGCAGCGCTGCGCTACGCACCTGCCCTCCGCCACAGGATCAGGCCCTACGAGAGCCCCCCGTGCTTCCCAGCGAGCGTGGACAGGGCTCAGCACCTGATTTCAGAGCCGGGAACTGCTGAGCCCCGAAAGCGAGGGGACACGGGGGCATTTCCCAATTGCAGGCACAGTCCCTGGGCTGGTTTTAATCCCCCCGCGTACTCTGCTCTTGCCTGGTTTTAACATTTTTAACCTTAAAAAAACCACCTGATGTTTCTGGTGCGTACAATGTTTTTTTTTTTATTTATTTTAACTCAAAACCCAACCACTCACCTTTGGCAAATGTGTTTGCCCACCCCTCGGGACAGTATTAAGGGCAAAACAAGAGGACAGAGTCCTGCTGCCCCAAAAGCAAAGGAGGGGAAAACCTCCCTCTCCAGCGCAGACACCGGCACCATCAGGCACGTCATTGGGATCATGAGACAATTTCACCGCTCCTGGAATAAAATCCGACCCGTTCCCACGCCTGGCCAGCCACGCAGCTCCCGAAGCAGCAGCAAATGAGCAAATTAATAACAAATCACCGGACAGCAGAGCTGGGAGGGGTGTCTCAGCCAGCCCCGGCCACCTACATGCACCGAGGTGCCACCTCGCCCCTTCTTCTGCCCCACGGCTCCCGCTTCACCCCACATCCCGTTCACCTGGGGTGAAGGGGAACGGGAACACCCTCCCCGGGGCCGGGGCTCGCCCTCCCCGCCCGCACGGCTGCGACACCGCGGCCGGTCACCTCGGGTTATGGGGATGTTCCATTTTTTTTTATGGTGTTTATTTTTCCTGCCGCCTGCCAGGAAGCCGCAGCGTTACCGCAGCCAAGGGCTCCCGCTGCGGCCGTCGGGGCCGGAGCTCTCTGCTCTGCAAGGACAACAAAAAAAACCAACCCCGAAACAGGTGGTTTTGGCCCCAAAACGCCGTGGCTGGCAGGCGGTGGGTGCCGGACCGGTGGCTGGGTTGCGGGAGTCCAAAACTGGATCCCAGATCCCGGATCCCCCACCGGTAGTGCCGGTGCCGGACCCGCCGCTGGGCACACGCATCCCGCGGCCTCTCGTCCTCCCCGGTGCCGGTGTCAGCTCCCTGCGGCCGGTGGTGCCGGGACCCGCAGCGGCTGCTGCTCCGGCTCCGGCTCCGGCTCCGGTATCGGCAGGCTCCAGCCCGCCACCCGGGGAGTGGGACCGGTGCCGACTCACGCACGGCCGCTCCTCGGGTGCTCCCGGTACCGGTGACAGCCGCAACGGGGCTGACTCATGCACCATCGGTGCTTGGAGGCTCCTGACCGGTCGGCACCTCCCGGTACCGGCACCAGCCACGTCGGTCCTCCGAGAGTCCAACCGGGCGGGGACCCTCCGGTACCGGCACCAGCCGCCCCGGTCCCCGCAGGGTCCTACCAGATCGGCACCTCCCGGTACCGGCACCAGCCGCCCCGGCCAGCGGAGACCCGCACCGGCCGGGCACCTCCCGGTACCGTCGCCAGCCCTATCGGATCGGCATCTCCCGGTGCCGACACCCGGTGCACCGGTCCTCGGAGCCTCCTGCCAGGTCGGAACCTCCCGGTACCGGCCGCCCCGGTGCGGACTCACGCCTGATCAGCCCCCGGAGCCTCCTTACCGGGTCGGAACCTCCCGGAGCGCCCGGTTCGCCCCGGTGCCGGTGGGTGCGCAGGCAGCCCGGCGTCTCGGCCGTGAACGGGGCTGGGCACCGGCGGCTCGGGAGCGCGGTCCGGTGCGGCGGGGCCGGCGCCGCTGCCGGGGCTGCCGCGAGCGCGGCCCCTTTAAAGCGACGCAAACGGAGCGGCGGCGCGGCTCCGCCGAACAACCGCAGTCCCCGCGCGTCACCGCCCGCACAGCCAATGGCAGCCGCGCCGGCGCGCTTCAAAAGGGGCGGTGCCTGCCCGAGCCACGCCCTCCCCCCGCGGGGAGGGGGGAGCCCACGGGCGCGCTTTGCCCCCCGCCCTCCCCGCCGATGCCGCAGCCCGCGGGGCCGGCGGCGCGGCTTTGCTCCCAAAAGTTGCAAAATCGGCAAAAAGCAACAACCCCCCCGCCTCGAAACAGCCCATTCGGCCGTTTGTAATTTAGCCATTGGGGGGGGGGGGGGGATTTTGCCTCAAAACAAGGAGCGAGCGCAGCGTGCAACCCCCGCGGCCAAGGAGCTCGGGGGGGGGGGGGGGGGGCAAAAAAATTCACAAATGCTCCCCAAAACACAGCCCCCGGTGCCAGCTCCGCTTTTCCTGCCCCGGGGAAAGGAGCCTTACCGGGGCACCCACCGGCCCCCGGGGACCCACAGCCAGGGGTGGCGGGGGGGGAGGAGCAGGGAGCCGAGGCTAATTTTAGGTGCCGAATTACAGGGTGCCCAGCCAGGCACACAAAGCAGGGCAGCCCTAGCAAGCGTATCCACACTCTAAAATACTCTCCTCGGCTGCGGGGTGGTGTTTAAGTGGTATCTTTGGTTTTGCAGGATGTCTAATTTGTACTGGAGTCGCCCGTGATAAAAAAATAAAGCCAGCTTGTTCAAAGGCTGGAGGCAGAGGGTGTGGGCAGGGAGGGGACGCAGCAGCACAGCCTTAAAAACATGTAGTTAAGAGACCACGAGAGGTTGGGTTTTGTCTTGCTTTTAATTAAAAGTGTCTAAGAATGGAAGGAAGCAAACAAAATTCAAAAGGTCTGCGAAACCCACAGTTTTCTGCTCCCTACGTGGGCTGGACGAGGGCTGTCCGCCCCTGCGCTGGCCGCTCCGGGGAACGCCACGTTGTCCGAGCGCTCAAGCCATAGCCCCCAATGCTCTAAAGTTCCTCCATTTCGGCAAAATTCAGTTCCAGCCCCAGCCAGGAGCAGAGCTCGGAACGTTTCTGCAGCCAAACTGTTGCTATTCTGAGACCTTTCTCAACAGCCCTTGCTCAAAGGACACCGACCTTTACATCCCGATAGCTGCCTGCCGTCACCGGCCTCTCCTGAGAAACAACCCTGGTTATCAAGGAAATATTTTCTCCTCTATTTAGTCTGAGACATTCAGGCTTTTTGATGCAGAGCGCACCCCGTTTCCTCTCCCCAGGGTGGGTTTTGCTGTTTCTCCTCTCGCGTTACCCCCCCTTTGGAGTTACACCAGCTCCTATTAACAGAGGAGAGCGTGGTTCAAGCGATTTGTCAGTGGGTATAAGGCAAGTGGGAAACTCAAAAGGGCAAATTCTCCGCTGCCTTCTGTCTCCTTCCCACTGAAAGGCAGCGGGGCAAAGATCATTCCAGAAACATCACAGACGGAGGAGTTTGGCAAGGGTGATCCTGTATCCCAGTGATTTTCCACTGTTAAGAACCCCGGAGAGCAAGTGAGGACAGCGCTTTCTGCATTGGGACCTGGCTCCTGGCAACCCCTGAATAGACAGGCAACCCTCTTATGAACACACGGGTTCCCCACAATGGGTGTAACATCCCCGCGCTACAAGAAATACACTGATGCACGCTTCTCTCCAAGTTTGTCCTCCTGTTTTTTCACCAACAAGTGGATTGCATCAGCACATAAGCAACCCTAAGGCCACAATGTCCACGTAGCCGTCTGTCTGTCTGTCCCGTTCCCCCCTTGCTTTATTTCCATCCTGCAGCACACAAAAGAAGCTGGGTTAAGACTAGCTCAGTAGCCCCCGTGAAATCAATCTGGCTGCCTGTGTCAGACCTCCTTGCGCTGGCGCCCATGGTCTGCAATACGTATTTTGGGGAAGCTCAGAGTAAAACCGAAGCTTTCCTTTACTCACAAAGGGAGCTAATCCCTACAGCTCGGTCTTCAAGGCACATGGGTAAGGAAACTGCAACTACAGCCAGTCACCTCGCGCCATCTCCTCACCACAGTATTTTCTGACACACAACATTTCTTTTATAGCAATAAATTTTTGGTGGCTGAATAATATTTATAAGGTCAATATCACGAAAAACCTCAAGAACTAACAAGCAACAAGACAGCAAACTCCATTTCATTTTACCAGGTGGGGTGACCTTCCCATGCATCTCCTTCTGTGAATCCCCACCAGCGCAGCAGTCAGGATGCTCGACAAAGAAAGTGGCCAAGTACACTCAGTGCGGGCTATGCCAGTCCGAGCTGAGGTCTCCCCAAGTTTCTCCTGTTATCATGGGCTTCAGTTTTATATTTAATGCTAGAAGTCACTAAGGAAGAAACAAGGACTCGCTAGAGGAGTGGTTAGGTTACCACCCATCAAGAGTCAAAGTATTTTATATGTCCCGTTCTATATAACACATAGAAATCAGGAAACATAGCCAACAAGATAGGGCTTTTTATCAGGTGGGATAAGCTTCTGCTGAAGTGGCACAAGAGACGCACAGATAATGCCGACTATCTCCACACACTACAGGTCAGCAGTATGTGCCACTCCGGCTGCTCTCACACCACCATGCTGGTGAGCAGAGCAAGACGATGCTCTCAAAAACTGCAGCCCACTTTGTAAAACACTCATTCAGCTGGAAATCCTATTCTTCCACATGGAAGGTAAGTTCAATCTCTTATCTGCTTTGTCATAAACCAAGCCTAAAAATCCTCCTACTCCTTGCCAGTCATCCACTATAACAACTGACACCAATCATCACAACAGCTTCTAAAGAGACTGACAGAGGTGACAAATCTCTCACTGCAGCCTCAAGTTGCTGAGCATATTTAGAAAATACTTGAGAACAAAACTCTCCGGGTTCTGTCTCAGTGCAATTCATGAACGAGCTCAGACAATTCTGCTGGCAAGAGCCACAATGAAGAGTCACTGCAATTGCAACACGGACTTACAGTGTTCAGTGGCTCTAGTTAGGGAAATACAACTTAAGCAATGTGAAAAATTAAGGGATCACGGACATTAGCAATTAATTAGAAACAAGCTGCAAATTGGAAATGTTTTCTAATTCGGTAAGTTACTTCATGCACAGATTCCAACATCGATACCGTCAGAGGAGCAAGCTGCCTGCCTTCATCCACTTCATTTGCTTCTTCGAGAAGCAGGCAGCAATCTGCTCCACTGCCATCTCCTGGCTAATCCTCCACAAACTGTTCCTCCTGCAGATCTGTCTCCTCCTCAACAGAAAGGACACAGATTAAATCGCAACCCTCTGGGGAATGATTTCTCTGTGGGATGGGAAAAGCCAAGAGCTATGACAGTAACATAACGTATCACTAGTTATATTAGCTGAAATTAATTTAAACCACTGAAGTTATCTTCTGTGGCAATCTAACATTATTTCTGTATTTTTTTAAACAGTAGGCAGAGTGGATGGATTACTGTAATCCATGAAGATATATGCCTAAAATGAGTAAATTAAAATCCACGAGACACTGTATAATAAAATCCAGTTGTTTTCTGGTAGTAACAAGAAACTTAAATTTTCACAGAACACGAGACAACATTTCAGGCCAAGTAGGATTTTTCCTATGAATTAACAACCCTAAATTACTAAATACATGATTTCTAAAAGAAAGAGGCACCAAACTCTAACTCTAGGTAGTAGTATATTCTGACACACTCCCTGGTTTCCTTGGTGATGGCTGATGAATCCTTTTCCATTACAATCCTGCAACTAGAACGGGGAGTTAGATCCCATGCTTCCTTGACGCTCTCATTTCTCAATGCACTGGTTCTCCTTTGAGCCCCTGGGAACTAGGTCATTGTGCAGCTAATATCAAATTCAACCTCTCTGTTGACATACGATGCATTTTCTTTTAGCACCCTCCAGAAGCTGTTCTGTAAAAGGGAGGTGCGGGATACCTTAACCTGCTGAAATCACAGGGGTTACGTAAGAATCAGAGCACGGTTACCAAACCAGAGTTTGAACAGGTTGCAGGCATTAATTTTAAGTGTCATAAGACCTTTGGACTATTAATGATATCTAAGGCTTAACAGAAAGCTGATACCTTCATGCTTGGGCTGTCTTGGAAGGAATCATTTTCCAGTCTGAACTAATTTTATGTATCATTATTCTGAGACATCTCCAGTTGAAACACTGGCTACGTTCAGCCCCCGGCTTAGCTTAAGCCATCAGAAACACATCGTGAGATGAGTAAGATTTCCCAAAATTGCTATTTTTTGCATTCATGGCTTTTTGCCTGTATGTAGTAGCTTCAACATAACCACAAAGTAAGAGGCGACTGATTCGTATCTCCTTTATTATAATATATGCTATCCACTGTCTGAAAAACCTTAGAGAGGAAATTATGTAGAAAAATCTAAAAAGAACTGAAAAGGGAAACGGTGATCCTGTGGTTAGGGCAGTAGTCTGGATCAGAAATAACACAGAGCTCTGACCCCAGCTGTCACTCACTCACATAATGTCAGGCAGGTCTCTCAGTTCCACATCTGCAGACCAGGGATATTTACTCATCTGACAGCAATACACTAAATTTAATCACACAGGCTGCTCAAGTACACACACAAGTAACCACCACTGACAACCCTTAAATAGTAACTTCTCTTTTACAACAGTTCTTTTCTAATAAACTTCCTAGTTTTATCAAAGCTTATTGAGAAAGTTGTCCTCCTGGTAAAGGTATTAAGTAATTCTCACAGGATGCAGGAGGGAGGCTGGGAGTTTTAAGCATGGAGATAAAAGCATACCAATATTTTATAGGGAAAGTACGCAAACAACACTTCAATTCATTGCCCTGCATTGAGTTACTCAGGGAAGAAGGAAGGCTGAATTCCTGTTTGAAAAGCAAAACTGGAAACTATTTTGTAATGTGCTGTCTCAGTCTTTCATTTTGCAAGCTCTCAGACGTGCCAATGCATGGTTGCATAATTATTTTGCAGCTCACAATTCACATACATGAACAAAACATCCCATAGTTTTTAACTTGCGTATCCCCCTCGAACGTGCAGCACATGGTAGCAGCACAGGTGAATGACTGAGAGGGACAAAGTTATGTTCCACTATCAGTTCTCCCTTGATTATTCTTCTCAGGCTACAGGCAAAACAGAGTTGAGGCAATCTGAACATGAAATTGCAAAATTAAGATTGTAAACAGAAACAGCACTTCGCCATAACACACTCGCTTCTGTTCAGGTCAAATAAGCAAGAAGTCCGATACAAGCAACAATTGCAGATCCTCACTATTTTTTCCAGTTCAATGTTACTGGTGGCAGGGGGCTGTCAGCAGTGTGGCTACTTGAGATCTATGCTGCAGCTTTCTCCTGACTTCACTTTGTTAATTCCTTTTACTTCTTGCTGGTATCAACTCTCATTAGAAATCTAAATGAATTAACTCCAATGGGGGTTCAGGAGAAAGCAGAAAGTCAGAAAATTTTAGCTCCCTACATGCCCATCCTTTCCCCTTCTTTTAATATGTTATGCAACTTTTCATGTAGGGAAAAACAATTACTACACATTTCTGAGAAACATGCTAAGTTATTACTTTCAAATGGAGCAACAACTCATTTTTGTAACCTTCCCATGCTATTCAAGAAATGTTACTAATTAGTTATTGCCGCATTAAAAAAACCCCAAACAAACCCAAACAAAAAAACCCCGAACCACACACACAACAAATCTCCAAAACCTTTCCACAACTGATTTTGGAATTACAGGTTGAAGAATGAAAGGTGCAACATCACCAAACCCCTCTGAGCATGAGGGCTGTAACCTCAACGTTAGCAGCAAGTCAGCCGGAATGAAGCAGCATTTCTTAAAACTTTTATTTTAACCAATTAAGTTTGTTTTTCAAATTGCAGTTGTGTTAGGGGAAAAAACCCTGAGACAGCCTGCATGTGCCTGGAAACACCCAAGTGGCTTTCCAAGCACTGCCTGCTAGCCATTTTTTCCAGCTGGACCATGGTAAACAGCAAGGAGAAACAAAATCTCTGCTCTTACGATGGTTTCATTCCTCTGCCTTCCACTCTAAGCCAGGAAGAAAATGTAAATCTCTTGCAGCTCACCTGAAGAACCTCCTGCTTTCCTACACACAAGAATGCCCATCCAATCTTTATATTTCTTGTCTGTTTTTAAGTGATACATGAATGAAAAAAAATCTCCCCAAAGCAGCAGCCTTCTGTATTACTCAGTGACATACCATGATTTATTCCTGTACTTCTAACAAACTTGGTATACCTGTCCAGCAGGATCAATAACTGGCTTCTCTGTAGGGGTAATCATTTTAACAGCATTAAACTCTGAACAGACTATGTGCGTGCATATCTTTAAACTGCTCATGAGATTTTCGTTTTTGCCCTCAATGCCTCTTCTTATCCTAGGAAAGCGCATTAGTTCAGTGGCATATCAGAAAAATCAATCAATCCTACTGTCCCTGAAAAGGTAGGGGTATTTCCCTACTAACCTTTAAGCCAAGACTCTGTAACTGGTCAATTCTGCTTAAAAGGCTTCAGTGACCCTTGGGAAACCAGACCCCTAGATCAGGAATAGCGAGGTGTGTAGTTTCTTGGAAAGACATCCTCAACTGATCAACGTCAGTGTTATTACAAACTTCTCCTTTGTGCAGAAACAAGATTAAAAATATCTAAGGGAACTATGCTACTGCTCTATAGGTTGATTAAAATAAACAGTAACGACCCTGTTCAGAGTTCTCCAAGTGAAAGATAATAATTAATAGATGACTTCAACAGGGGACTTTTAGTCTGCTTCCACACTCCGCCCAGGAGTTTGGCAGGTTTTTCAGGAAAGGGAATTAAAACAAAAGCTGTGTTTCCTTTTTGGTGGAAAATTTTATATAATTTCTCACTTTCAAATGTGTTTAAACTGTGCATTATAAGGCTCTTATGCTGGAGTACACAGTGAAGAGCCGTAGGCCATGGAAAACAGTGTAAGAATTATAAATGCAAGCACATATCACACATACCCATTTTCATGCTAAATTAGAGGGATCAGTAAGACATGGGTGAAAGAAATATTTAGCAATACAATGAACTAAAAAGACTGCAAACATTAGGCCAACTGCTGTTCTCGGGGAGCCTCCTTTGACTACAGTGCTTGTGTATAGGAGTTCTCGGTACACAAAGAGATGGCCTACATTGCAAAATATATCCACTTTGTACATATATGTAGGCCATGACTCAGTACAAAGGCAACTATTCCCAATATTCAAAGACATTTCATCAGAAGATATTTGCTAATTCCAATCTGTAAAAGCAGCAATAGATCAAGAAAGCAAGAGGATTTATTTCAAAAAAATACAGGGACAGGCCAATTTTAAAAATGGAGAATAATAAAAAAAAAAAAACCAAAACCCCAAACCACTAAATCCCTCTCAAATCTTTATCCTCATTTAAAAAGGCACCGCTAACGAGACAGAAGAATGTGGCACTGTCCAAAAAAAGCACTGATTATTTCTGAGATCAGAGGGCCCCCCTGCGATCCACGACAAACTTTTTCTTAGGCATTAGAATAAATTTGAACAGGTCAACTCAGGCAGAAATTATTGTGGTGGGTCGGAAAGCAGTAATAAAATTAATGTAATTCTCATTTCTTGTTCAGAATTATATTAGAAGCTTAAAACCTGCAAAATTATCCTTGCTGCTGCCAGGATAAAAATCTTTATTAAGGACATCTGTGAACCCTAAGGTAGACTTTTTTCCTAGTGTCTACAGGAAATGCAAATGCTTGCCTTTCTTTTGAACTTCTCTCTCTTTAAGGGTGGATTTTAATTCTACTGCCACGTCTCCAATACATGTACAATATATTATGCAATTTATTTTTAGCACGATCAATGTGCTAAAATAAAAAATAAGAATTAATTAATTTATACCTTTCAAGGCCAGCAAGACAATACCACTTACTAGTGCCAATTACTTTAAAAACTGCCTTCTGTCTGCTAAAACAGTGAAAGTTACTAATTTGAGTTTAATTCCAGTTTTGAACACCCTTAAATCTCCACAAAAAATTACCAAGTTTCATTCACATGCACACCAGCCCTGGGAAAATGAGTGTTCCTTCTTCCCCACCCGCACCCTTTGAAGAGAACAATCCCCGTGAATTCATAGGAAAGAGCATTCTACAAAAGAAAACAAATGGTGAAATAGTACAAAAGTGTTTTCAAGATACAAGTAAAAATAACTATTATGGTACAAGGCAAATTCATTTGATGGAAGCTGGCAAGTGATTTGCTATGAAAGACTGTTTAAATCTTAATGTCCATGTCACAACTTGCACGGTGACACTTCTGCTTTCAAATTTAAACTGTAAAAGAGTGCAGCCATCTTATAGTCACTAATTTTTCAATGTACCTTTCTTCTACTTTTGCAATACTTGAAGATTTACTATGTAGTCTAGAGAGGTATGGTATTTATCAGTTCTGAACTGATGAGGTTGTAGCTAATGATGTTCATTTCTGAAAAGTCAAACGGCAATTCCAAACTGTTAAAGTAGTGCATGATAAGGTTATCTATAATTACTCAGTAGAATACGTACTGCCAGTCTCACTCTCTTTAACACAAAAATCTCATCCTTCAAAGATGTGTGGCTACTGGTTCTAACAAGTACACATACCTCCATTCTATACTTTTCTAACCAGGATGCAGAAGATCACATCCAAGCTCGAACCCTACATGAGTCTTCTGCTCAGCAGTACATAGTATGCCAACCAAAAAAAAAACCCAAACAAAAACCCCCTCCAACCCCCCCCCCAAATTATGCCCATTAAAAAATATCATCATCAGACTGTAAGGACAGAGATCTGAAGAACTTTTATAGTCACTCCTGAAAAACAGTAGAACTCAAAGTCCGGAAGCAGATAAGATATAAGAAAAAAAGTAATGTTTTCCATTAAAAGTCACTCACAGTGGACATTAGGAAAAGGTTCTTCACTGAGGGGGTGGTTGGTCACTGGAACAGGCTCCCCAGGGAAGTGGTCATGGCACCAAGCCTGTCAGAGTTCAAGGAGCACCTGGACAATGCTTTTAGTCATATGGTTTAGTTTTAGGTAGTCCTGTGAAGAGTAGGGAGTTGGATTCGATGATCCTTATGGGTCCCTTCCAACTTGAGATACTCTGTGATTCTATATCTTAATCATAGTACAGTATATAATAGGCTGGAAAAACTGCCAGTTCATTTTGTCATGAAAATGAGCAAGCGTTTATTTAATTCACCTCCATCATCTCTCAGGTAGCCATGTCTCCCAGGTTTAAAGCCCAAAATCAACACTAAAACCAGAAACTTGATCCATCTTCTATTTACAAGTGAGATGTTCCTTACTAGCAGGTAAAAAAAGTCTTGTTGAGATATACATTATGTTTGTTTGGGGTTTTTTAAAAATACTATTAGTCAATAGAAATATGAAATCATAAAATAATAATTTAAACATTTTACAACCCTGAGCTCAAGTCCCAAGAGTAAAAAAGTTTGACATTATTAGTGTTCTTGAGTGCCTCACTGCAAGTTGCATATTGTTTTATCATATTCTCAAAGGCACATTACCTATCCTGCAAGTAATAATCAACCCAAAAAGTGTCAACACAACACAACGCTACCTTTGCACGAATAGAAGCAGCCCTGCACAACAGCATCTCTCTCAAACTCCTAAAAATATGGTACTCGACCCCACTAACGGTTACACCATTGGTCATTATAACGCAAAGAAATAGGCAAGAAATAAAATATATTACAAAAATACTAATCTTCTCAGCTCAAAGGTAAACTTAGTCTGTCACTTACTTGGCTAAAACTGACTAAAACTGTCAAAGGGAAGCACTATCTTTTAAACTGCATAGCCTGAGCTCTACCTCCTCCTCTCTTCAATAAACTGAAAATAGCTATTACATGCTCAAGAGACACAACAGGGCAAAGACAAACACATCCATTTTTGGACTGCATTGTTGAGATAGGAACTAATTTCCCAGTGATAAAAGCCTAAATTCAGCTTAAAGGACTCTTTCAGAAGTCCATAATTTAAGATTTGGTTGGGAATACAAGGTGGGTGACAGTAACTTTTGATGTGCGCAGCAATATAAATTAGGCCATCTAAGAAGTATCTGAGCTGTGTAAATAGGGAAGTCAATAATTCAGGCAGGCATGACAATACAAAACAAATAACCACCACACCTTTATCCAGAAAGATAAGTTAGTCTGAGATAATACACTGAACAAACAAGCTCACATAGCTAATGCCTTTAGTAAGGATAAGGCACTGTCCGGTGGACTATCAGTTTAAACTTCTCCAGAAGAGATGTTGTGCTTTAGACTGCTCACCTTAGAACGCTTATCTCCAGATTGTGTGTTAATTCTGTTGAATTTCCCCCTTAAAGTGCAATGTTCATTGCCTTAGGCCGTAGGATGGTTGTTTTTGGTTGGTTGGTTGGTTTTGTTTTGTTGTTGGGTGGGTTGTTTTTTTTTTTTTTGGGGGGGGGGGGGGGAGGGGAGGGGATTTAGTCCCACTTTCCAGAAACATTCAAACCAAACCCAAAGTTGGTATAATTTGTCTTTGCTCTTCTTGAAGGAAGCATTTTAGCAACACAAACCAACTCCTTATCTTCCTAAATACAGTAAAGCTGATACAAAACATTACGCTTAGTTTGTCAACATAAGCAGAAAGTAGTAAACACATTTGAATACATTCCTTAGTGTTGCGGAAATGCTGTAGGTGTGCATGCCAATGCAAATTTAAGCAGAAGTGAGAAGCCACAGCAAATCTCAACCTTGAATTTCCTGCCTTTTGTAACGCCCATTTGCCTTTTCTTGCTGAAGTATGTACTTTATAAGATATCACATTGCAACACTTTTAGACCAGTATGTCAGCTTTCGATATGTTTGTCCCAGATAATGAGGAGAATCTGTTGACATCATGTCACATTATGACAGGCTGTTAAGCGGGTTAGATAGTTTAATCTTCTTCCACAGAAAGGAAGTTCATAAGTCTCGGAAGGAAAAAATACAAGGTGTATCATTGCTATGAACTAAATAATAGAAAAAAACTGTCCCAGATTTTAGAATTCTGAATAGCAGCCTAATACTGTAAATTTATTGAGAAGAAAATCATTTTTCAAAACGGGAATACAATTGATTTACCAATAATTTTTTAGCATTTAAAAATCATTTAATAACAGGCCTGACCATAAAATAGTGGCACAACAGAAATGTAGGTTGCAAATGTGACGTGGAATGCATAGAACCTCCGGGGCGGACCAGCCACAGTAAATACAACAGTCATAATCATAAGTGTAAATTCACTTTCATAACTGGCTTTTTCTTCTAGAAGGTAAGAGGTTGTATATAAATATTATAGAGAAAACATTTAAAAAACATTGTTTTATTTTTCAGAAATGCTGGAAGGGGTTTCAGCTCAGTCAAAAATGAGTAGGTTTGTTGGGCCAAAACTGCCCTTTCTGGTTCCTAAAGTTTCCTATGCTTGTTATGAAAAAAACCCCAACATTAATGATTAGGTGGTAGAAAATGGTGAAAAACATCAACTAAGGAGCTAATTCTCAACAGACAGAGGACATGGTGTTTCAAAACACAGTGCTTAACAGCATTAACCTTGAGGAAGTAATGCTAGGAAGAATTTCCACCATTTCTGCTATCTTGAAAAAAATTAATCCCATTAGCCACAAAACCCCAGTTCATCACCAAGCAGAATAGTAAGTTCGACATCTGCCTATGAGGATCTCTGGATGTATAGTTGTATAGTTTGGTGGGGTTTAATTTAAAAAGCAGCACAGAAGAGTAGGAATTTTAAGGAAAAGAGGACTTACAGTACATTGCCTTGGGCCTCTGTCCTCACTGAAGGTGGCAACAAGTTCCTAGATTGCATAATGCTGCTATATTTAGTTTTAGTTGAAGAGAAATACAAACCTGAAAAAAAAAACAGCTACTCACTGGTTAAAACAGATACATTTGGCATTCCAGCCCACCATCCCTGCACTAACTTGTCATTTCCCCCTCATTGCCTTTCAGGATTATGAAACAGTGACATGCCTACAATTCAAAGTTTCCTATCCTACAACTGTAAAACTTAGATTTGCCAAAAGTATGACTACGACCCCTAGAAATCATCCCATAATTTTATGCACATTACACTTATGGGATAGAGCTTCACATGGTACATACAGTGCTATCAGCATTTTCTTAACAATGCAACTGAAACACCATTGTCTCATTCAAACTTCTCTTCTCACTCTTACAATCAACCAGTCAGAAACACCACGTTTATGATCTCACTTAATTCCCCTCTCCTAACAACTCCAGGAATTCCAAAAAGCAATCTGAAGAGCAGCATTTGATACAATCCCCAACTTAAAATCATACCATGAAAAGCCATTAAAGCCGGCTCTCCTGCATAAAGAGAGAAGATGCTTGGCTGACTTGAGATACTTGATTTCCTCTCTGCTGTCAGATCTCTCATTCTCTTGTGACTCTCTAATCCCAAACTAGCGGGTCCCTACGTGTAAGGGGCTCCCTTTCTAACCCATCTCATACCTCACTCCAACTGAACTAAAGAAAACCTGTGGAGCAGGAATATGGTATCCCAACGTCCTTGTCCAAAAAGCTTAAGAGAAACTGTGAAAAGGGAAACATAAGGTTAAAAAAAAAAAAAAAAAAAAAAGCCCTACTAAAATAAATTACGTAAAGTTCTGAAATCATCACTTTTGAGGCAACCTTTCCAGAGACCTCTTGGGTTCCTTTCTTCTCTGAAGCACCTTTTAAGTTGTATGGTTGTAAGAATAAATTTAACTATAGAAGCTATATGCATCTTTTAAGAATCACATTTTGATGATTATAAAAATTTATCTATTATACAACATAGGTCCAGCTACACTGAAAAAATTACACCGCTTATTGAAATACATTTCATTTTAGAAACAGACTACTAAATAGGTCTATACAAAAAACTCTAAAATAATTTCTGTAGTAAAATAAAGAGTGTGTTAGGAGAGCTACACAAACAAGAAATTTTTTTGTCTTTCTTTATAATGCTCAAATATACTGTGATACGTGGCTGGCTCACTCCATAGCCGGCACCAAAAGCTGAAAAGAATCCATTACGATACACAGTGATACAATTAATGCTCTGTATTGATCTCACAGCCTTTCCGATTAGTACAAAGAAAACCAGGCCTATCTCCTCTTTGAGGAGAAGTCCAGGATATAAAAGCAAGCATACCTCATCAGCTGATATGAAATTATAAAATTCCACAAGTCTCAGTATCTGAAATTTATAAAAGTCACCAGTAAAACGCAAGCAAATTGGGTTTAAGTCCTGTTGGTTCCCAGGTTCAAATGAGCACTGCTGATCCAAAACAGGATTTCCTTGTTTGTTAACTGATTCAAAGGAAAAATTAGGACCATCTGCTGGGGCTAAGAGAAAGACAAAGATCCTCACCAACTAACCCTCTGTACTTCCATGAGGGCATGTTTCCATGTGCATAAAATGGGAAAATAGCTGGCAGGAAGCAAAGATGTTAGTGGTGCTGTGCTGAACTGTTTTTTTCTGCCAGGTGTCGCAGAAAGTTGTCCTCACTCTGGCCTCTGTGATTTAAAGGCTCACTCTTAAAAAGAGCTGGAGGAGGGGGTAAATGAGGAACTGGGGGGACCGGGAGATGATGTGGGTGGTGAGGATGAGGATGTAGGTGAAGGTGTGAATATGGGTGGGGAATGGGGCGTGGAGGAAGTGGGCTCACTGGGTTCAGGTTGATAGGTGGAGTTGGGGTGGTGGGTGCGTTCACTACAGCAGGGACTGTGGTGGCAGAAGTCGTGGACAGTGGGATCTGGACAGCAGCTGACACATTGACAGGGCTGGTAACACGGAAGCACTTCTCCTTGTGTGCCTTGAGCATGTTGGAGAAGCGAAATCGCTGGCCACACACTTCACATGGGTAGGGCTTCTCCCCTGTGTGAGTTCTGCGATGTCTCTTCATGTTTGGGCGGCTGGTGAAGCTCTTCCCACAGATTTCACAGATAAAGGGCTTCTCTCCTGCCAAACACAGATACGGCAATCAGTTAGGCGCAGAACATCTGCTAACACTTACTTTAGCATACTTATGCAAACAAACTGCATCCTACAAAAGCTACTGTGACTGCTACCTTCAGCACATAGAGAGACAGCTGTTCCACAGAAGTCCCCAGTCTTTATGAAATCGTCTCTCACCTTTGGATTTTGACGCACGAGAATCTTTTATAAGGCTTTGGCAAGGGGTTCCTTCAGACCAAAATAACAAGGAAGTAAGCCTAACCTCTCATTTTCTCCCACAGCAAATCACAGGACTACAGACAGTTAAATTTAACAGTAAGTTAATGTATTAACCTTTCCTGTCTGATTTTCTAGGTTGGATAATAGTTTTGATCCCAAATTCCAAGGAAGGAAATACAACTGGAAGTAGAGGAAAGATTTTGTCCTGGAGGTACTTGTGCTTTTCTCTGATAAGTTCTTACCAGTGTGTGTTTTCATGTGCTCATCAAAGTACTGTTTCATGTTGAAGTCTTTGCCACACCACTGGCACATGAACTGTTTGTGCCCAATGTGGATGCTCATGTGGGAACGCAGCTGGTACTTGTACTGAAACCTCTCATCACAGTTCTGCAACAGAAAAAACAGCAACCCATGATATTCAGGCATCACACATCAGGAAGCAAGGCAGTCATCGGACAGCATTCAAATGTATTATGTGAAGGAGTAAAGAATACCTGAATTAGTACACGCACAGACCCTCACACAAACACAGAATTTAAATTATTTAGCAAGAGTCGAATCTGGTCTGTACTAAAAGGTCTGCTGGCACAAGAGCCTTGGCAAGGAGCGTGGAAGTCACAACCTTTAGTTGACACAGCTCTTGGCAAAAGCCCGGCAGAGACATGGTTATGCCAACAGAAAAGTGCTTCTGTTGGCTTAAGGTATCATTTGGAGGTTTTGCAGCTTTGCCAGCAATCTCTGCTGGACTACGGCATGCCTCCACTAGAGGACTCTGCTCACACAGCAAAACCAACAGCAGCTCTACAGCAGGCTTGTTTTTCAGCAAGCCATTCTGTTTTCCAGCTATTATTTACTGGTATGAGGCAATTTCTTTCCCTGCGAGTCTTATCCGCAAGACTACTCTGGCTGCACTACCGCCATTACTACTACGTGTCTGGCTGGAGTTGTGCCCCGCTTTGTGGACAGGGTGAGCCACCAGACCTGCCCTGGAAACAGGAAGGGCTCTGCACCCCCTCTGCTTCCATCATGTGATACCCACAAGCATCCCCATCAGATGACCAAGACATTATCTGCCGCAGACATATGACCCGGTAAGTCTGTCCCATACGGTCTCCTTCCCGAGGGCAGGCATAAAATTACAATCACAAATGCACGTGAATGCATCAATGAGATACTCATCCCAAACCATGCGTGCGTGCACACACACACACTGTCTTAGATGTCAAGGAGGTAATAGTTTGCAGCGAGGACAATAGTTTTTCCCACAAGTGAAAATCAAGCAGCAATTTGTTTCTTTTCACTGTCGCCACTTCTACCTGTTTCAAGTTACTAGGCAGGACAGGGAAGATTAATGTAATTTGCATCAGGCTTTGCTATGAACACCGAGGGAAAAGTGGGATTCAAATCCTGCCGTAGTGTGTACTTGGGAAAAAAAATGACAGCCAGCAGTAAAAGCAAACCAAATACCTCTCAGTGTGAACTGCTGCTAGATGCACTCCTGCTGTGCTCTCCACATGGAGAAGAATTTTCCCCAAATTTTTATGAAACTGCATCTCATTTACACGTCAGTCAATTCAGTTTCCACCTACATTCCCTACTGACAGTGTTACTAATTTTATACCTTATGCTACCGTATCTAAACATATTAGCAGTTGCTGCCTCACCTCACATCTGAAAGGTTTCTCTCCAGAATGCTGTAGGGAATGTACTTTGAGAGACATACTGCGTTTGAATGATTTTCCACAGGTTTCACATGTAAATGGCATGTCCTTTGTGTGTGCTGCAACACAACAGTACATTAGAGGGTCATTCAAATGCAAACAGTTCTTTAACCAATTTTTTCCTCCAGCTCTGAGCAGGAAAATGATTACTACTGAACAGCTTATAAGCATAGACACATATGTACACACACACATATTTTGCTGCTGCCCAGTACTACAGATTTGAACTTTTTGCTAAGGATGAAGCTCAGACAACTGAGTTTGCCTTGTTATTTTTCTCCTCAAAACAGCAATTACGAGTTAAGAACCACAAAGACACATTATGAGGCAGAACCAACAGAAGCGCCGATCAATAACTCACCAACCATATGTTTCCGCACGTGGGCCATGGTGTAGAACTTTTTTTCGCAAATCTCACAAGAGAATTTCTTTTCTGCATATCCGTGGACAATCTTGATATGTTCATGGAGGGACCAGAGCTTCTTGAATGATTTATTACAGGAAACGCACTGAATGAATGGGATAAATAGAAGGAAGTTTAAATTAGAAAGATTCAGTGATTCAAGTTTGTGGAGTTAAGCCACGTATCTTCCTCTTGCACGACAAAAAGAAGCCCAAAACAACTCAAAATGCTGTACACTGTCTCAGACTGCACTTCAGCTTACACTTACTGTTTCACAGATGAAACAATTACACTAAGAAAAGCCAGATCAAGCAGGATTAGAGGGGATGTTAACACACCGCATTTTGGTGCCACCTGAAGAGCACCACAGCCGCTGCAATAACTTATTTCCAAAACACAACAGCATATATAGCGGGATGCAGCCCTCGAGGAGCTAACACAGAGAAGACAACTTCACAGGCACTGATGCTGCTGGTGTGGGAAGAATCCAAACCCCTGGTGTGGGAAGAAGCCAAACAGAGGTGGAGGAGGCCAACACCACCAAATTGCCTTAAACCCATCTGCAACGTCCAGCCCTGTCTTTCACAGGAGCACTGTGACCCCTCAAACTCCAGGTCTAACAGCCCATGAACTACTCAAAGCTCTCTCATCCTTTTAGCTCTACCCAGAATATAGCTTCCATCTTGCAGCTCTTGACCATGCGGAGAGTCTGGTACACAGTTCATACAGCAAAGCAAGTTGTCACCTCCGTCTTTCGTGTTCTGACTCTTCATTTATACGTATCAGTAGCACTGTAGGTCTAAAATGACCATATACAAACAATGTTTTAATCCCTTCCCACAACTACTGTGAAATGTCCAGAAAGTCAGTGATGAGCTGGATCCACAGGCTTTCACGCATCTCTCTCTTTTCCAATAGTTAGTTCTTGCTAAAGGCTTGATAAAAAAGTCCTTGTACAACTTTGAAAATTCCAGAATAATCTTAGTTGTGAAACTTGATAGCAGACACATATGTGAGGATACCAAGTCATTTTCATCTTTGAAGCGAAGAGGAAGGAATTATGGCTTGTTACTTTTTGTTAGCTGTTGGGGTGTTTGGGGTTTTTGGTACATCTGCATGTTTCTGCTTATCAGTTATCCTCCTTCCCTCAAAGTAAGAAGGGCTGTATGCTGTTCTCTGCAGAACTAGCAAATACTATGCCTTCCGTCAAGTTAAGTTGTTTCTTCTCTGTATGGGCCAGTTACGCTGCTTCCACAGCGCGTGAATCTCTGCAGGCTTGGAAACTCTGGTACACTGCTCACCATGCTGACTCCAAGGAGAGCCTCTGCCTCTAAAAGTACCTACTCGGAGGCATGTCAGGAACAAACTATAGTCTTTGGGGTTAAAAAAAAAAAACCCTGGAGAATAAAGCAATGCTAAGAAATGATCAAAAATCCTTTGATTTAAGGTTAAGCAAGCCCTTGAAGCAGTCAGTCTACAATTTAATTGATGATCAGCAGCAAGTGATTTAGATCACTAATAGCGAGAGCTACTACACAGAGAGTCTAAGATAACAACAGAAATTCTGTGAAACTGCTAATTTTGAAAGGATGAAAACCAGAAATTACCTGGAAAAACAGATATATTCCATCACTTAGATGAAAAAATATAGAGAGGAGCCAGCCATGTTTATCAGTTCAATTACCACTTACATAATGAAACTACTTTTTTTCCTAGACAAAGCTCCATATCCCTCTTGACATATTAAAACCTACATTAATGTAAAACTTTCATATCCCCTTACTCCTTTTGCCAAGTGTAATAAAAACAAATTAGCAGGCAGCTGTGAAACACATTCCGAATGTCAGGACAGACAAAAATAATCATTGAATATATGCTTATACTGAGAACTTGAAGATGAGTAGCAGTGCTTCTGGCACTAGAAATATTTGGGCAAGTTTCTGGATCTGATTCTTCTGGTACTGGATATAAAACACAATTTCTACAATTTCTTCTTTTCCTGTCACTTTTGGACAGAGGACTGTAACCCCTCAGAAGCACATGGGTGCGTGGATTACAGGATGCTTCTCCATTCTATACCACACACAAACTATTCATGAATTCCTGTTTAAAGGCAAAAGATTTTATGCTGTGAATGAGCCACCTGGATGATAGGGCATTCCTTAAATTTACATTTAAATGTTCTCTGCTACACTAAACTTTTGAAGTATTTATTTCAAAAACTGCAAGGACATACTGAAATGTTTATGCATTTTACTAACTATGCTCAAGGCTCATTATCTTATATTATACTCCTTCCTTCAGTCTTCCTCCTATGAGCTGAAACATAAGGAAAAATAGCATAGCGTTATATAGAGCTGCATTCGAGTCTTACAGCAAAGAGAAATCGCAATAAATATTTCAACTGTCTCCCACACAGTGGGAATTGAATACCAATTCAGTTTAGCATTTAAGCAAACAAACAAACAAAAAAAATCTTAAATCTTTCTGGTAAAACTCATTGGACAGACAAAAAACTTGTTGCCCTACAAACTCTCGACATTTCAGCTCTGCAGAAATTGAACTCAAGCTGCTTCATGCTGGCAGTGAGATTATTTCAGAAGTAGGTGGCAACACTGTGCCTAGTTTAACAAGGCAAAAAAAGCACGTTCGAATCGCCAGATAAAACAACAGTGCCCCCAGTTAGATGAGAACATAGATGCCTATGAGCAAAGTATAAACCACAGATGAATCAGAACCTCTGAAACTCTTTCCACAACTTAAACTTTAAAATGGTTCTATTACAACACAGGCTTCCATTGTTGTATAAAATTAAAAGCTGCAAATCTTCTGGTGAGAAAGACCAGAGATCTTTATATTATCGGTGATATTTACTGAGCTTTTTGCACTGGGAAAAGGGCAGGCTCATGAACAGATTTACTTGCTGAATTCATACACTTCCACGTGCATACATGAACACTACTGTAAATTACTTGTATATAATTATCTCAGTAGGATTTTTAAAAGTTACATTTTAACACAAGTACAAATCCTGACTTCACTAGTTTCTCTCTCACCTGCTTGCCTCTCCAGTATTTTACAAATTTCTGATTCCAATACCAGCGAAGTGCCATAATTCCGTTCTCCCTTGAAACCTTACCTGGACATACCGTGACTGAGTTTCAAGACACTGAAACACTTTGAACTTTACAGCTAGCAATAGCTGCAGGTGCTCAGCACCTGAAGAAGGAGGGTTTATCCTGTCAAAGTACTTCACTGCAAATGCACTTGTTTTCAGGCCAGTTACTCTTGAGTCTGCCATTTGTTAAAGTAGCTTTGCGTTTTCCCCAACTTGTAGTTAAATACTAGAGTAACTCTGCTAAAGCAGATGTCAGTTGTACACTCTGTTCCCTGCAATTTACTTCTTTTGGAAGATACCAAAGTGTTGATACGTAGAGACAAGGTCTCGGTCAGAACCTGGTCTGCGCAAAAGATTTCCCCCTCTGAAGTGTCCACTAGCTGTATCCAGGGCACGACAGAAGGTATGGAAATCTGGCAAGCAGGTGAGCAAACCTACCTGGATATTTTTTTCACAGTCTGTTTGCTGGTGAAGGGACAGCTCACTTTCTAGAACAAATTTCTTCCCACATTTGTCGCAGATCTGCATGCGCCTGTGAGTGACGTTCATGTGCTTCTCCAGGTACCAGCGTGTGTTAAACACCCTGGGGCACTTCTCACAGGTTAAAGTCTCCTTCTCTTCACACTTTGATTTCTGCACAGGTGCCTTGGGCTCCTTTGCAGCTTTCTTCTTACGCTTGGGGGGCTCCACACTCTTTCTACGACCCCTTGTAGTTCTGGGTGATGGGGAAGTTGTGGCTGCTGCAGCAGATGCAGCTCTCCTTGTTCTCCTTTGTGCAACACTAACTTTTTCCACTCTTTTCTCTTTTTTCTTCTGCCTCTCATTTTCCTCATCATCATTACTGTCTTCAGTGGCCTCTTCCCCACTGTCACCCTCCTCTTCCTCACTGCTGGTCTTAAGAACAGCAGTCTCTTTGGACTGGGAGGGGACACCCTTCTCCCCTTTTGATACATTTAATGTTTGGTTGTTAAGGTTTACCTCTACTATAATCTGCTCCCTTTTGTAAGTCACTTCATCTTCCTCCTCTTCATCCTCCTCAGAGTCGTCAGAGTTCTCTCTATCTTCTTTCACAGCCCGGACCTCTCCTACTGATCTGTTCTCCCTGAAATATGGCTGCTCCTCTCTTTCATGGAGATGTGGTTTACTCATTTTGCTGTCCACCAACACAGAGTAAGGACTTCCTGACTCTCTCTTGTATACTTTGGTGGACAGATCAAGTTCCTGGCTGGCACCATGATAAAACGTGGGTGGCACTTGACCACGGCGACTGTCCTCTTGCGCCATCCCTGCTACATGCACGGCACAGTTTTCAACCAACTGTTGGCAAGAATTGGCTGTTTGACTCATTTGGGGGGCCCTGATTCATTGAGCACCTTTAATCCCAGAAAACCAAGTAAGCAGCTTTAAATCAGGATGGACTCTCAAGATCGATGCCTGTTCCATCTACACAGAATGAACAAAATATGATTCTCTGCTGGTGTTTAGCACTGATGTGTAGGTCACAGAATTCTGGTATTATGGCAAGAGCAGAGCAGTAGTAATTATTCTTCTGAAGAAAGTTGCCAACGAACTGTTGAACATTTTATCTATAAAAGACAACAGAGAAAACAAAGTCAATTAAAAAAAAAAATCACTAAAATCTTCAGCAAATTATTTTGAGTTTGTAAAATTATTTTGAGTTTGAGGGGTAAAGCACAGGGTATATTATCTCTGAGCTGTATCTGCTGGGGGTGGACTGTCCTATAGCACTATCTCAAGCAAAACTGGCAGTTAGGTACAAATATGCGCACCTTTTGTGGGCATCAGAACTGGTAGTAGACTCCCAAGATATGGAAATCAAGGCATGCTCTCCGTTTCAAAATGCATATTCTCCACCCACCAAAGATCACCGCCACCGGCCTCAACGCTGGGCCAAGATGCTGATCTGCGTTTCTCCTGGACTCTCGGGAGCACTGATGGCCCCAAGACTCTGCTCTACTCCCATACACCTCTCCATCAAACAAGGTGCACACCTACACAGAAATACCTCTTCTCCTTCTGTATCTCCCAAAGGGAGCCCATCCTTACCCAGAAAGAGGACATACTATACCAAACAACATTCCATTAATGTAGATATGCATGAAGAATTTCAATGGAGACATTTTCAACTTGCAGCACTAAATCAGATTAAGAACACCATGTCCCCTGCTTGTTTCCACCCCAGAGATCCCTCATACAGCCTCCTGATTTAAGGCACTTATTCTTTTGTCTCATTCTCCCTTCCCCCAGCTACTTATTCCTGAATGCAGTAGCCAAACAATATTACATTTGGCCATCTAAATTTCACTTGCAGTTATCCAAGTTGGAATTTGACCAGGACACTGTTACTTCCTCTTGCAAAAAATGCCACGTGATCCCTAATGAATACAAGTAATCAAGCTCTCACATCTATTTTTCTCCAAGACAATTACATTTTGGTAGCACAGTATTGCAACATCAAGCCAAGATTTTTGGCTGTGCAAATCAAATCAGAAATACATTGGAACTCCTGACCAAACAGCTAACTCAGAACTAAACCTGCAACTAGAGGGTGCAGAAAAGGAAAATTAAGGACAGAGCCTAAGAGACATCCCATGACTACAGGACAGAGAAGGACCCTAACAGAAAATGGATGGATCGAGCAGCTGAGTATGAAGAAAGCCGGATCCCCACTAGCAGAGTCTGAAAATTTCCTTGAGGCTGTAAGCTTGGGCTAAGTCCAGCAGACAGGTATACAACACTTGGATTTCGCAGAATCATGTGGCCATTTTTATCATTAGTATTCTTGGAGCAACAATAAAACACAACCGACCTAAAGCACTATTACAGACATGGATTTTTATGATAAATTTCCTTCCGCATCGTACTGAGTTAAAATACTCTCCGCACTACAAATGCAGTAACTTCCATCCAAACATGTTTTGATACAATTTGTATATTCTAGTTTCTATTTTACTCTTCTACCGGAAATTTCCGCCTTGAACAGGAGATGAACATACCGACGGTCTTGGTGGTTTGAATAATAAAAAAAGACTGAACCACGCCCTGCAATCTTTGTGAAGTGACACGCTGGGGAAAGTGACTGACCAATAGCCAGTTGTCTGATTACCAGCTTAAAGCTAATTAAACAGATTCTTGAACAGTTCTCCAGTATTTCCAAATGCACTCAAAAAGTTCCCTGAAGAAGATGCCTGACAGAGTGACCTGCAGACAGACTCACAGCACCGCACAGTGGGGTCCATTCCCGCTGCTGCATACTCACTCCATCCTCAGCAGGGTCTCAGCTTCCCAGCTCCAGAGGTGAGGCAGGAAGACGAGCGCCAAGACCCAGCTAGGCCAGGAAATACGTGGAGATGGGCTGTTAACATTGGCTTGTGATCACAAGTCGTATTCAGATGGAAAAACTAGTAAATAATAAAATAAACTGCTTGTGATTGCAAGCCAAAATTAACAACCCTATACCCAGGAAGGCCCTTAGAAAGCAGTGGGCATGATGAAATCCACTGTTTAGCTTTTCCTTTAACAAAATTTAATGAATTATTCAGAAGCTCAGAAAATCACTACGTCATGTAGAAAATGACACCCGATTATTTCCTCAGCATATTAAGCATCTCTCAAGTTGCACAAGTAAATCAGGAAGGCTATCAGAACGCTGCTGCTAGATAACCAGAAAAAGCAAAAAACTTGTCATGAAAAGGAAGCTTTACCTCCACCCCCCCTTCCATTTACTGAACATCGAAATATTATCTTTCCATATCCTACCATCATTTCACCTCTGCTCATTTAAGGAATATTCTGTATAATAAACCACTTTGTATGAACACAGTACCACTTCAAATAAAAACAACAAAGGGGCTTATTCTGAGTTATCAAAGCTATTTGGTCTTAAAACCACTTCACTCTGCAGAATCTGTAACCTACTTTCACTTTGAATACACCGCCTGCTACCCTCAAGGGACCCGCAACTTTCGAACAACATCATTTAACAGTCAAACAGCTGGTAAAGCAAAGCCCTCCTGATACATTTAATACCATCAACGCACTACGAGACTACTGACAGTTCTGAGAGACAGTAGTTGAAATACTGCCCAAAATATTTTAACAGAAGATTTTTTCCCTTAAGTTTCTAATCCTAAATGTAAGAAAGCAGGATTTGGGTGTTTTTATTTTTGCCCCCCCCCCCCCCCCCCCCCTTTTAAAAAGGTGAATCCACTTTTTTCAAAGCTGCTAAACAGCTTGGGCTCACAGAATGAATTTCAGCCATTACAAAAGGGAGCAATACAGGTTCAGATTAAAATGTAAAAAGGATACACAGTTTCAAAGCAATTTTTGAAGAAGCTTATCTAGACATAAAACCGAGGAATAACTCTATTACAAGCAGGTGCATGCAACACTTTGCAATCAATGATCATACAAGAAAGGTTTGCAAGCCTACGAATATTAAAGGCTCAAACCCAGAAAAAAGTACAACTTGCAGACACATGTGTAGGTGGAGGAAGCATGTGTATGTGGGAGCAACACTTCATACAATGCTTTCGCTACTTCTAAAGAAAAACCGCATTTCTTCACATTATCTGTACTAAAAATAGAACAATTTATAGCAGAGCGCGTTAGCACAATTACCTGCCCCAACTCTGGCTCAACAGATGCCTTGAAATCAGAACAGACCAAGTGCAATATACTCAGAGGTTAACGACTTTAAATTACACATCCTTAGTTTGCCCTCAGAGAGGGACCAGCTTCACAGTCTGGCTATCTCGTATTTTCGTCTAACCTGTGCCAAGGACGTACAATTTGACTTCTGGCAAGCATCCACCAGAAGCAGACAGTGATGTAAAGAAAAACACTGCTTCTTCCAGCTTTTGTAGTAAGTGAAGTGGTTGCACAGTCATTTCTGCATATCAGGGCTCCCTGTGAGCTACTGACCCCTGCATGGCCTACAGCTGTTTGCCTGCTATCACAAACAGGCTGCCAGCTCCACAGATGTACACTTAACTGCTCATTCTTTCTGCCTGGATGTTTCTGGTGGCTCCCATAAAAGGACAGAAGAGGCACTTCGGGGCACTCCACAACCAGCGATGACCCTGCCCACTCCTGGTCAATGTGACAGTGGCCTAATTTTTTTTTTTTTTATTTTTAACCAGTTTAATTACTGCCCATAGGAAAGTTATCAATATTAGCTCTGAAAATTGACAGACGCTGGTCTAATTAATTTTGCTGTAGGTTGGCAAGTCTAGAAGGACCGCAAGCACAAGGGTGATTTGTCTCCTGACACAAAGACAGCACTGTATCGATTTATTACTTAGTTAACATCTGGAAGCTCCCCCTACTCTTCCCAGATAGCCATAAGGACCAGAAAATTCCTTTAAAAAAATACCCATGCCTCAATTCACAAATCGGTGGCATTTGCCACAGAAGTTTTGCACACACCATAAGGAAAAAGAAGAGGAAGGGCAGGAGCTTGGGGCTTTCCTGCAGCTCACCTACTTCTTGCATGAAAAGTGAATACTATGAAAAAAGAGATTGCAGCAGTCAATGTCCAACATTAAAAATGCATTCATTTATTAGCCATCCATTATTTTCTTTCTTTGTTCTAACACAGCCTTTCGAGACAGGCACAGAAGGTAATTTTTTGTTTCTGTTTACAAGCCACTTGCACTAGATTTCACCTCCAACTTGGTAGAGTAAGTGGTGCTCACAACCTTCATATAGCTCACAAGACACCAAGACAAAATTATTTCTCCGGAAGTATATAGCACCTAATACGTGGGGGAATCTGAGCCACAGCTAACACTGCAGCACCAAAATACCACACACCTTATACAAGCATCACAAATAATTTGCACACTTCCTTTACAACACAAGACCTATAACTTTCACATGAGACAACCCCAAAACATCTTTTTCTCCCCCCCCCCCCGCCCAGTTTAAGAGCAGACAGATCTCAGTTTAACAGTATCTTTGTAATGGATACAATTAAGAGGCATTGCGGGGCATGAATAGGTTTTCCACTCTGCCATTTAGGTACACAGACCACTGTATATAA
Organism: Mycteria americana; assembly: GCF_035582795.1. Lineage (NCBI taxonomy): Eukaryota > Metazoa > Chordata > Aves > Ciconiiformes > Ciconiidae > Mycteria > Mycteria americana. The sequence goes on from NC_134386.1 coordinate 3,036,923, forward strand.
AACCAAGTTCAATGAGAAAGTTTGAGTATCTTGAAATTTGAAAATTTCTTTTCCATGAAACAAGACTTCTCTCAAACTACAGTTAGAGAAACTAAAAGTTAAAAGATTATAACTGTGTTATAATTAAAGGCAATGCCATTTTGCATATGCATTAACACTCTGAAGTTGTTACGGATCCTGAACGTCTTTTGGTTGGAAGCTACAATCCAGCAGCTCCATTAAGTCCTGGGGCGACCAGATTTGCACATAGTTTAGCGACCAGATTTGCACATAGTTTACAAGCAGTGAAACAACCATATGCATAAATAAATAACTTACATTATTTAAGATAATGCGCCAATTTCAAACTAGTTAAGTAGTTGCTGAAGAAACTACACTCGGAGCAGGACTAAGGCAGGGGCTGCAGGTTGGGGGGGTTGATTAAATACAGCTCCAACACTATGCCAAACCTGGGACAGGTTACAGTCTGGACACCACTCAAATGTCTAACCAAAACTGGAGCGCCAGCTTCCCTGCTTCCTGAAGCTGGGTCAAAGTTAACTCATCAGGTAGAAATTTCTAGTACAGCTAAACCCTATGTGAATTCAGAATGCAACAGCGTAGCTCAACCCTTTCAAAAGAGCAGCTTCGTTTTAAGTTAAATGCTTGCACACTTATTAGTCACATTATTTGGATACAGAAGTATTAGAACTATGGTAAACTGGCACATGTATTTATTTTGAAAGGCTGATAAGCGAATGCATCATTCTGGCAAGTATAAATGTAGAGGTAAATAAGAGTGTGATTTTTCACTTAGCTTCTGTTAATATTAATCAGTGTTATCCATTAATCAATTTCAAGTCAGCAGACAGGACAGAAATACAAGAAAATGCATCAGAAAAATATAATTTTCATTGCACAGATACAACTTAGCTTTAAGTATACTGCCCAGCACAAAGTTATGCAGTATATTTCCTAAAAATAACAAAACAGTAATGCTTTCTCACTACAACTCTGCTCTATGAAATCCTTCGGTGATGTGAATTCTGAATAGCCTATTAGCAAGAAACGCCTAGAGCTTGCAATGTGAAAACACGAATTGTTTGACTAAAATGGTCCAGTCACCTACAGTTCAATACATTAGCAATATTTCAGAGGACATGAAAAAAGAAAGTTTCAATATACTTGCACAGTTTGAAGAACAGGTGCATGAAACAGAATAGCGCACAGGCACAGCAATTCCCAGTTAGTGGGAAAACACATCTGGTACAAGTTACATCATGTCAGCGGATAGTAATCAGGACTATAACACAAGAGGGAATTATTTATATCATCGTACAATCACTCCTTTCTTGTGCATCTCAGCTGCTTTATATGCAAAAAACTGAAAATATGTTCTTAAGTGGCAAGTTTTATCTCAAGACAGAGCCACAGTCAGCACATCCTCACAGTGTTTGCATTTCTATGGGTAAGTACTCAAGCCTGCCTTTGCCCATGTAAATGCAAAATAAAAAGACTGACTGCGCCTAACGATCTATTCTGTCATCTGCCAGACGTCAAGGGACAGCTTGTAACACCCACCTAAGAGATGGTATCTGTAATAGGTTCACGCTTAGCAGAGCTACAAAGGAAAGGAGAGAAGAGTAATCCTATCTACTGTATCAGAAGGATAATTTTGTGCAGCTGACACAGACTTTGGGAATACGGTGTAACATGGCAAGAGGATACTCAGAAACAGCATTCACAACACAATTCCTGGGACTGTTCTGTGAAAAACAGAAAAAATCCTAATTCTCTTCTTTTCACTGCGAGCTCAAAATTCACTTCAAACAGATTCTCCCATCAACTCATATAAAGATCAGACATAAAATGGTGTGTGGCACTGTAGCTCGTATTTTGGTGAAATTAAAGCTATGCCACATATTTGGGCATCTCTGTCTTAAATGGATTAGTCTTGGTACAACTAAGCAAACTGACACGCACATCATAAAAAACCAACAACGTTGGCAGTAACTGAAAGTATTGCAGGGAGTCTTGGCAGGGAAACAAAAGACTGGAGAGTGAATAAATACCGTCCAATTCTCAAAGTAAAGGCCCGGGCAGAAGTATGTTTGACGGGGTGGTATATGAAAGCCTGAAGGTGCAGTACAGCATCTAGAATGTCCCATCTTCCAGGTATTTTTCTCGACCATTCCTAAAATAATCTATGATAGGTATCTTGCTAACTCAGCAGGCAACATATTTTCACTGTATGGAGCTGGCTATTTGCCTGTAAGTATTTAACAGACTAATGGAAAATGAAACAGACCATATTTCCAATTCCAGAAAAACGCCTTATATAATATCCTGCAGCTAAAACATAAAAACGATGATAAAAAACCTTCAGGCTTTTTCCATTTCTTAAGATGAATTATTTGGCTGTATCCAGAAATCTGGTTTGAGGGACAAAGGCTTTCAAACCAGTGATTTCCAGAACTGTGAATCTGGAATTTTTTCAAGCATTATCTCCACAGAAAACACTTTAAGAGGTTGCCATTTCAGAATTCAGCAGTATTATAATCCCTCAGCTTTTGCAATAAGCTGAAGGGTTTCTATTGGCTATGAACTAGTTTTAGATATGACAGCCATAAACCTCAACATTTTTCTTTTACTAGGCAAAACCATCTTGAAAGAAGTTCTCGTACACCATGATATACACTCAAATTAAAAGTCCAAGCCCTTCCTACTACCTTAAATATATAAAAGTTAAACACCTGTGACTGAATTAGGAACTTCCTTGTATTCAAATCTATTGTTGTGTCTCGTCTATATCTTTCAATGCAGAAACCAGAAAGCAAGATGAAAGCAAAACCAGGTAGTTACTATTCAACTGTAGTCACTCACATGTATACACCTAGCTTTCAAATTTATTACTTTTCTGTAATTGTTTGATAACTCGAAGACACAACTATGAAGCAAAAAAGGTTTTATGACCACATTAACAGATCATCTGTCCCTTCAAATTTGTATACTCATCAAAATATGTACCAGAAATTCAAAACTACCCACTGCTATGATACTGAAGGGCAATTGTTTCACCCATTAGCCTACTCTTTGTTCCAAATCACTTTTTATTGCCTAGCTTTCTTCTTGTTCAGTGGCAAGATTCCTTTTTGCTTTAAAAACTCTTGCTTTCATCATTATCTGCTCACATATCTTGAAGACTAGTAAAAACTGCACTAAGATTTTAAACCGTCCATTTATATTAATAGATGCCAGTGATGACACTTCTTATTAAACATTACTAATTTATTCTAAGATTGCAAATGATTACACTAACAAATAGGCTACGCACAAAACCATATGAAAACAAAAAGGAAATCTATCATCAAGATCTGTACTTCTGTTTCCCAAAGTTAGCATTTTTCCTCCCAGAGAGGAGGAGCGGAGAAAGAGGCACTAGATGTGTATCAGCGTCTTTGAATATGTAGATGGAGATCAGTTGAAAGCGCTCAAAAAAAAATGTAAGTGGTCTGTCCACAAAGTAAAGCTGACAGGTATAACTTCCACCTGGACATTTATTCTGGAGGAAAGGTGTTTTTCCTTGGTTTAAGCTGACAGCACTAACTTGGCAAGAAATAATAAGCTTTTATATCCAGAATAGACTTACCTTCTCTCCTGGCAAGTCCTAAAGGAGACCTCTGCAATATGCAGAATGGAGGCAACAATCAAGTTTTGTGTTTTTTACAGAGGGGTTCAGTTTAAGAAAACTCACAGACAGGTTCACTTACTTGCTTACAGCTTTTTGTTTACCAGCCTGTACTACCCATCGCGGCATGTAATGTGCTCCTGTATAATTTATCTTTTACACTGTAATAATGGAATGTTTAAAATCATCTCGTCTGAACTGAAAACATGATGTTACACACACACTTTGCAGAGTCCCTCAGTCAGTTTAATGTAGTTTTTAAAACATACTTTGACTCATTTCCAGTCTACCAGTTTATCTTAAAAAAGCCTGCTAAATATTTTGCAACTTTGCTGAGAGTGGTATGTAGTAGAAAAAAGATTTAAATAGCAAAATCTTCTTTGGCTTCATGAAGTGTGAATTTGATCTCTCTAAAATAAAGTTTGTTCTTCTCACATCATTGGAATGTGGTTACGGATAGGTTTAAAATCCTTTCCATTTTTCATTTAGAGCTCTTTACACACTAGATAATTTTGACTTCAAAACCAGCAACAAGTTTGTAAGTAAAAACCTCCGTAGCAACAAAAAAGCTTGCAGCAGGTGCACAACTGTCCTCTGCACAGTAGCAGATGCACTCGC